>NC_092338.1:67236000-67882000 GCF_046630445.1 Rutidosis leptorrhynchoides | reverse complement strand
GTTATAATAAGTACCCCTGTTTTAACATACATGCAACCAACATGTACAATACACGCAATTCAACGTGTACTAAACTCAAATAGCATACGTCTGTTCTTTAGTTCAGGCTAGGGTTTCTATACCTGGAACAGACGGGGATGTCAAGCCCTATGGATCCATATACAACTACTCGCGCCCACCAGTTCTTAAAACCGGCAGTTACTAGTTACCAAAGCTAAGGGATTTTCGGTTTAAACTCGGTGTAGAATTAAGTATGTACTTGTATCCATTGCGTTTAAAATAAAGTGCATGTATTCTCAGCCCAAAAATATAGATTGCAAAAGCATTTAAAAAGGGAGCAAAAGAAACTCACATTAGCAGCATATAAAGTCGTTCACCAAAATGTGATCGAAACTCGGATTACCAAATAACCGTAGATCTCAATCTAGAGAACATATGTTGGTCAATAAATGTCTATCAAGTTAGGTCAGGTCATAGTGTATCACAATCTCAGTGCTCGATATCGACATACAAAAGTTATCCAAATTCGTTTCAAAAAGTCAATTTTGACAGTTGTTTAACAAAACAAGACGTACCTTATATAAAGATTCATTTACTCGGCTGGTAATATTTAAAAATCCATTTTATCAATCTTGTAAACAAGTTGTTTAAATCTTAATTGCAAATTCATAAGCAATTCCAATTAACGTCAATTATAATTCAGTTGATCATATCTTTTAATCCGTTCATCGAAACTATTCGATGTCTAAATGAAAAGTCATTGATTTTTCGCCAGCTTTCCAAAAACATGTATATCATATACCTTTTACCAGTAATATATGTATTTAATTCGTGATTCATTATAAACTGTTTAGCGATGAAATTTAGCATACAAGCATGTATAAATATATACTCGAGCACTAGACATGGATACACAATTAATATATAAAATATAAAATATGAGTGCTTACGTATCAGTATTGAGATTCAATATTGTAGGAAAGTACGTAGACGTAACGGAGATGATAAACACTAGGTTTGATTCACAAATATACTCCTGAACATTACCCATAACCTCCTTGGCAATAACCCATAATTTCCTTAGCTCTATCTCGCGTGAAAACCATTTTGAAAGTGACACGCTCATAACCTCGTCGTAGTATTTTATGTATAATACTAATTAATAATATTAATAATAATAAGATTAATAATAATATTAATCTTAATCTTAATAATAATAATAATAATAATAATAATAATAATAATAATATAAATATAAATATATATACGAGTGTAATATGTATGTGTGCAAAACTGGAACAAATTCGACTGAATTTATAGATGTGGCCTGATTTCCAACCCCATGCGATCGCATGGTTTTTAGGCATCAAGGCCATGCGATCGCATGGCCCTCTGATCCAGCTCACAAACTTTTGTTTTCTTGTTTTTCTACATATTTATTTATTAATATATAATATATATATAATTTATATTAATTAATTATATATTATATTATATTCTCGTGCATAGTTGACTTGAAATTTTCGTTCCGATGTCTCGTACGTTGTCACTCGACTTATGCCACGGTTCCGGTTTCTCGAACGCATTTTCGTACATTTAGAAAACTTGCATTTTACGTTTCGTGTCACGTACCTTTGTCAAAATATAGCCTTAAATTATCCCTAAACTATACCACTCAAAAGTATATATTAAACTTTCGAGTGTTTTGGTCATTTACTTCTATAAATCATTGTCTCGCTATTTGTTAATATGTATATAATAACAATTCGTTTTATGACCAGTTTAATATTATATTTTATATATTTTCAATATTAATATATACGTTTTAAAATACATATTGTGATGACCCGGGAATTTTCGACCAAATTTAAACTTTAATCTTTATATGTTTCTGACACGATAAGCAAAAATCTGTAATGTTGAGTCACGAAAGTTTTGAAATCTATACTCATGTAATCAAACACCCTTTGACTGTGCTCGACGATTCAAGAACAATTAATTGTAAATAGATATGTGTGTATACAAATAAATATATAATAATTTGAAATATAATTTGAAGCACTATAGGTTGTTGATATTAAAAATTAATTATGTAAAGTAAACATAAAAAATAGGATATTATAATAATTATTATTTAAAATATATCTATATATATAAATAAAGTATAAAAAAATATATTAAATGATTGTAATACTCGTTTAATATTCCAATTGATATTAAGCAAACTAAATTCAAACTTATATGATTTTAAAATAAACGGTGATCCAAAAATGAGTTCTATAAGTTATAGACTTATTAAAAATGTATTTAGAAGTTGTTTATTAAAGTTTAGAACTTTTTATATTTCACCCATAAATGAGAGGGACAGTTGATGTAATTTTTATTTAATAAATTAATGATCGAATTTTATACCATAATGACCCAAATAAATAAATATAGTTAATTTAAAATTATGGGATTTTTCCGAAGACTTTTATTTCGCCACTGATTAACAACGGGGCAAGAAATCCAGTCCGTAAAACTGAATTTAAGTCAATAGTAACATGCGGCTTCATAAATGGCACGTTTTATGTTTTTATTTATTATTTTATTTCTTTATTTTTTAACCCCACTACCACCAACTCTTGACTTTTGGCTTTGATAAATATATAACTATACGTACATCTTCTAGGAGACAAAAGAAAAGAAAAACCAAGTTGAATTTGACAAGAACTCAAGTTGATGAAACCATTTTCCATTTACATAATACCATAGAGCCATCCATGATCACCAAACAAACCCACTTCACCACCTTCGGCTACCATCACCAAGAATCACCACTCAACCTCCCACCACCATGATCCTCAATCTCCACGGCATCACCACCATCCATCACCATCTTCTCCGGCAACCATCATCAAGTTTCCATCACTACTTAAACCCAACCAACTGCTCGTATGTTACTACTATTATTTTTTTTTTCTGTTCAGTTGTGCTGTAAATAGCCGGAATAAAAAAAATCACCTTAACCCAATCGCCACTTCCACCATTAACCACCATGAAACAACCAATATTGCTGCTGTACTTTTTATGATTCTTGCTCCCGACTTGAGTCGTTAACCATCACCACCACATACTACTTTAACCTATCCAAATTATTGGTATTGCCACTGCCGTTTTTCTATCTTTCTGTCCAAACAACCGACCAGCGAGTTGCTATTTAGGCTCCTGATACGGTTTTCACAAGGGAAGTTAGAAAAGATGATGATGCTAGGGAATAACGTGGAGTATAATGAAGATGATGACATGATTATGATAATATGGATGGTTTGATTTTATGTGAAGATAAAGACGATGGTAGTTAAAGGACGATGTGATGATGATTATAAATTTTATGATTTTGATTTTATGTGACGAGGTTAGGATGATACGAATGATGCTCGATAATGATATATTACGTTAATGACCATCATGATTTAATGATGATAATGATGTTAGTGATGATGATCACGATTTATGTGTTAATGATATTAACCATGATCTTGATGATGATCATCGTGACAAAGGTGATCATGATGATGAGGGTACCGAGAATGATAATGATGATGAACCTGTTCGAAGATCCAGCAAGAACCGATATATTTGTTTTTTACAATCGACATATGGGCTGCGTTTCTAGCCATTGTAAATGAGTTATTGTTAAAAGATTAATGGACTTTTGCATTGCTGGGCCGAGATCCTATGGTATGTTTTACGAGTTGGGCCGAAGACTTACTTTAAATTGTTGGGCCAAATGTGTATGGGATTTTCGGAATGCAAACAGAACACAGCTTATATATATATATATATATATATATATATATATATATATATATATATATATATATATATATATATATATATATATATATATATATATATATATATATATATATATGGGGCGTGAAAATAATAAGAAAACGGATATGGATGGATGGTTAGGAGCATTTGGTTTAAACGAGGGGTCGCGGGTTCGAGCCCTGTTGTGGGCAATTCTTTTTAGATAAAGCTTTTCAAGGGTATACACACTTTTATTTTCATTTTTATTATTATTATTATTATTATTAATTATTATTTTTGTTAATTGATATTATTATTAATATCATAAATATTAATATGTTTATTAGAATAATTAAAGTATTATTATTATAGTTATTACTAGAATAACTATTATTATTGTTATTAATATGATTAGAATTATTATTATTATTATCATTAATATTAGAAATTGTATCATTTTATAGATATTAGTATTAGTATCACTTTTGTAACTATTAATATTATTAAACAAATGTATCATTATTAACAATATCATTCTTATTATTAATATTATCATTTTTTAATAAAGTTATTATTATTATTATTAATAAATCATTAATATCATAACTATCATAAACTCTAAAATTGATATTTTTACGAGTATTATTATTAATATCATTGTTATCATCACTAATAGAGTTATTATTAACATAAGTATATTATTAACTTTATTACCATTATTTTTATTAATATTAACTTAGTATAATTAGAACTACTGTTTCGATAAACAAATGAAATACATACATAGAACTATATATAGATATATATAACACATATAATATAACAAAATTTAATATTTTTATACACAAATAAACATATAAAACATATATTTATATTATTAACATAAAAATAAAATAACTAATACATTTATATATATATATATATATATATATATATATATATATATATATATATATATATATATATATATGTGTGATCAACTACAACTATGAATATTAATAAATATACAAATGATATAGGTTCGTGAATCCGAGGCCAACTCTGCATTGTTCAGTTGTTCAATATAGTCATATGTATTTTTACTACAAAATACATTAGGTGAGTTTCATTAATCCCTTTTTAAATGCTTTTGCAATATATATTTTTGGGACTGAGAATACATGCGCTGTTTTTATAAATGTTTTACGAAATAGACACAAGTAATCAAAATTACGTTCTATGGTTGAATGATCGAAACTGAATATGCCCCTTTTTATTAAGTCTGGTAATCTAAGAATTAGGGAACAGACACCCTAATTGACGCGAACTCTAAAGATAGATCTATCGGGCCCAACAAGCCCCATCCAAAGTACCGGATGCTTTAGTACTTCGAAATTTATATCATGTCCGAAGGAGGATCCCGGAATGATGGGGATATTCTTATATGCATATTGTTAATGTCGGTTACCAGGTGTTCAATCCATATGAATGATATTTTTGTCTCTATGCATGGGACGTATATTTATGAGAAATGAAAATCTTGTGGTCTATTAAAATGATGGAAATGATTATTTATGTTAAACTAATGAACTCACCAACCTTTTGGTTGACACTTGAAAGCATGTTTATTCTCAGGTGTGAAAGAAACGTTCCGCTGTGCATTTGCTCATTTTAAAGACAGTATTTAGAGTCGATCATCGCAATGGAACCAGTTGTTGGTGACTTCGTCCAGATGGTTTAGGATGGGTCCTTTCAGTTGGTATCAGAGCGATGGTCTTAGTGAACCGGGTCTGCATTAGTGTGTCTAACTGATAAGTCGTTAGGATGCATTGGTGAGTCTGGACTTCGACCGTGTCTGCATGTCAAAAGTTTTGCTTATTATTTTTAGTCGGAAATCATCTACTTATCATTCTTAGTCTAGACACATCTTATTGCATTGACTGCATGAATAATGTATAGACAAAATTCATATCTTAGCGTATCTGCTAATTCATATCTTAGCGTATCTGTTAATTCATATCTTAGCGTATCTGCTACTTCATATCTTAGCGTATCTGTTACTGTAACTTTGCCTGACAACCTCCGTAGATTCCTCCGTAACTTATGGGATTTTAGTATTATATATGCATATGTAAATTATGTATTGCAGGGTACTAATCTACATCCTATAATCTATTTCTTATCGAAAATCCTTCATCTGATCGTACGAGATGAATCCTGCAACCAGTTCGAGTCCCTCAGATTCCGGTAGCTATTCCGATAGTTATTCCGACAGCTATTCCGACATAGACGTTCACCTAAGCTCCGACAGCATCATCAGCATGAATCAACCCATCAGCCATTATCAATTCATCTGATGGGTTCGTAGTCGACTTAATTAATGGAAACGCGCAGAAGGGAATCCCTTCCACCAACCGAATTCACCTCTTGACAATGAACCTAAAGCGTTTACCGGCGAACCTGTTTGAGACACCATTTTCAGTCTTAATTACAGAGTAATTCGACAAGATTATATTCTATCCACAATTCTGAACCTTATTCATCTGCTTGTTCCGACCAACAATCATCTTGGAATAATAGGAGAAGTCAACGAACTTCGCGCTTGAGTAATCAATCTGGAGAATATGGTACAAAATGTACCAGCTTTAGCAACATCATCGGCACCAACAGTACCATCAGTAACAGCACCAGTACTATCAACAATCCATGCCTCAACATCTCATTATGTACCTCGAGTATAATCATCGTTCTACGTATCGTTCTACATCGATTATCTTCTTTCTTCATGACGATTAAGTAATCTCTAAATGTTTTAGAGATTATGTATTCTAGTTCTAATGGTAAACCAAATGAATTTAATATCACATTGACTCATTAAATCCATAATTACGTCTGAAGAAAATATATATGTATATATGTTTTCATAAAGATTGTAATTAAAAAATTTTATTGTACAAACTGTTAATGGTGAAAATATTTTAACGGGTAGGTAATACCCGAGGAATATTTAGATTTCGCATTAATAAGTTACACTGTACATTCTTCGAATCTGATTCAACAGTCATTTACTATCCTATTTACATCTACCGATATACGAATCCGTTCACCACAGAATAACCATTTTCATTCAAATTCAATTTCATATTTGGATTTTGACTTACCAGAATCCAACAAGTGGCATAATGAAGAAATAATAAACACAATAAAAATTGATTAGAAACAGACTAATTAACAACATGAAATTCTATTAAGAATCCACGCTAACAAAATCCTAGCTAACTGTTCCTAGCTAACTGTTAATTTCTTATTACCATTTAATTTAATTATCGCAGTTTAATTATCGCAATTTATATTCTCGCAATTTTATTTATCGTCATTTAATTTCTGTTATTTACTTTACACACTTTATTTATTGTCATTTAATTTCTTTATTTATTTTTCGCACCTTAAATATCAGGACACGTATACAAGGTTTTGACATATCATATCGACGCATCTATATATATTATTTGGAATCACCATAGACACTCTATATGCAGTAATGATAGAGTTCTCTATACAAGGTTGAGATTGATTCTACAATAATATATATAGTTTGAGTTGTGATCTAGTCTGAAACGTATACGGGTCACGACACGTATTAATTAATTCGAATATTATATATTAAACTATATATATGAATTATTGGACTGTCAACTGTGGACTATCGACTGTTGACTAATAACATTAGGCAATTAAAATGAATTAAAATATTGACTATAATATATGAAACTAAACAATTCTTCAAGTTTGCCACTTGATTTCGTCTTAAACATCATTTGTATCTTCACGATTGCATTCTGCGTTCAAATCTTTCATGATTCTTGAAAACACCTCAATCGATAGGATGAACCAACCGCACTTCATTTACAGGAGAAAAGATTGATGCATATAGTTATGCACCTGAAAACACTCGGAACTTGAGTAAACGTTTAACACGTAGCTGTGCTAATTCCTTTAGCGTTATTATTACCGAAAATAACTTTGCATCTGCTGTTCGAGGTAGCCAGTTTTGTCACAGCTCCAGCAAGACAACTTCGACTTTTCGTACGAAACAACCTTATTATAACGTTGATATATACGCTTGTTTTTTTTATTGTTACCAGAGAACCTTTCATATTCCACCATATTACCATCAGCGTTTAATCATCTAAAAACACAATTTTCCTGAAACCACCTCGAATTAATAACTGATGATTCAGATATCATAGCATTAAATGCAGAAGAAACAGAAAAATGGTAGATGGTCTAAATGACCAAAAGTTTGATGATAAAGAAAGGAGTGTTAGGAACGCTCGATAGAAAATTGGGTATTGAAAAACAGATTGAGCTACCCATGAAGGAGACCAAGGACAAATACAAGGACCAAACCCTATATTCAAATGATTCAGGTAATTCTGGATCCGTTGAAATCTTTAGAGAATATCTTGCTCCGAAGTCATGTTAAAATCTTGCGGAAAATCTTTCTCCATCAACCATCGAACTTAGAAATTCCAAAATATCATCATCAATATCTTCGATATTTCTGAGGATATTTTCATAAATATTCTCGTCCGAAATTATATACCTCCTCGTGCTTCCTGTGTATCATTATATTGGAAACATTCAATAGAAAATTTAGTATCGAAAATCAGATTATGCGAAACTAGGAAGAAAGCCGTTGATGTGCTGGATCGAGACCTTTATTTTGAACGGATTTGAGTTGTTTTGTTACACGAATTGATTTATTGTATATGTGGTATTTTATAGATTTTAGGTTGATTTCACACATATATATAGGCAACTAGTCCTATCCGTGTAGTTTAGTTTGTTGGTAAATCCGATTCGTTCCACAGGGAGATGGAGCGTTTAATGGTTTTTTTTTTTTATAGTCTTTGATGTCAATCTTAATTAAAATGGGGTTTTGGATTAGGCAAATTATAGTAATAGTAAAAGGAAATAACTTAACTAATTTACTAAATGAAATTACAATATAACAAGAATTATCTTAAAATGATACTAAATGAAATTATACTAATTATGATGAGACAATTATATTACTAGATGGTAATTAGTAAAATAGTAATTTTTAATAAAACTATATATTTAGATTTTTGTTTTAAGCAATAATTATATAAACTTAATTAATTTAACTAAATTGCATTTTTAATAAAAATAATACAAATTAAAAGGAATTTAATTAATTTACTAATTATTAACTAATTACAATTTATGAACTTATAATAGTTAATGCTAATTTTAGGATTAAAACATGTATTTAAGTATTTTATATTAATTAAAACTAATTATATAATAAATAACCTAATTATAATAAATAAATAACTAATAACCTAATTTTATAATATTAAATAATTAAAACCCTAATTTTTGACCTACGGTGTACTGTAGCCGTATTCAAGCCTTACACGATTCGTGTGAGGTTACACGATTCGTGTAAGTGTAAAAATGTGTGACACATAACTGTTACGAAAATTAAATGTTTTTATGTATTTTTATATATTTTAAACTTATAATTCGTGAATAAATACAACGATACTTTTTATAGGAAGTATAAATAAGATAAATGGGAGTGTTTACTTAATTGTGTCATCCCTAGGTCCATGGATTGTTTTAAGTTTTACGCCCTATTAAAATGTTCTAGTATCAAACTTTACATTTTTCTCTCGAATAAATATAAAGTTACAACTTAACTAAATAAAATCTAATTTTCATTGGATTCTTTTTAGAAAGCTACTATTCCCTAAGTATTTAAATTGAGACCTAGCCTAGTTTTGACCTTCGCCAATACCCAAATTATAACGGTCTCCCTTTTTATAATTTCACCTTCACATAATTTATTGATATCACCCAAACCACCGAAGTTTATTTCTAAATTGGTGTCAATAACTTATCCATAAATTCGTCTAGATCATTTTTAATGTTGAAGCTTAATTTGTGTAAATAAAAACAACTTTCGTTATTTAAATTTACTAAATTAAGTGGCAAGGATTAAATACCTAATTACATAAAAATGGTTCTTTTAACTAGGCTCAATATTAAAAATACTAAAGTTACATTTTAACTTTACTAATGGTAACAATCCATTTCACTAGGGGCTCTACATTTAAGCAAACACTAGGGAAATTTAGCTATTCATTACACTAGGGGAGACATAAAAATATAGATCTGCAAACATAATAACAACACTAATTTTAACAGAGTAAACTTACTAAAATATCTTCACTTGCATTAACTTCAAATGGTAGAAAAATTACAATAATAACACCCCTTTCACGCATATAATAACACCCTTAATCACGAACAATACCCCCTTAATAACTGAAACTATTTTTACAGCGTAATAAAATTAACAATAACTTTAACTATAGTAATTGAAATATAAATTTGTGTTGTAATATCTCTCCCTTGTGTCTGTTGATAGTACTCCGTATTTATGCTTGAATAGAAGTAGTAGTTGAGCTTAATTTGGTCAAAAAGACTGTCCAATTGCTGAGTGTTTTGATGATTATTCGTCCATTACTTGCAGCACTAGCCAAAAGTAGTATAAAAAATAATAAAGCAGCCGCCAGCTTTTTGCACGTTCTGGAAACTGTTGAGGCCTAACATTACCCGAATCGGGTATATATACACGAATCGTGTATGACCAGAGATATTACACGATTCGTGTAATAGTACACGATTCGTGTAAGGCAAATTTCCAGTTTTCTTGATTTTTCTTCTTCATTTGTTCTTTGTTGATCTCGTGTTGACGTGTACTGTCTTGGCACTATACATTTGAACTCTTTTCTTCTTTCATCTTGTACTTTCATTCGGATAAACGTTTCTTGATATAAATCTGGTTAAAACGATCGTTTTATCGTCGAGTCTTCAAATAACAAACTCTTGTCTACCTTTATCGTTTTTCTCGTGAAATGCGCATTGAATGTCTTCGTAGAAGATAAAAACCTATGAAATATGAGTGATATTGCGTCGAATAATATGTATGTTTAGAGCAATATCAAAATACCCCACACTAGAACGTTGCTTGTCCTCAAGCAATTACATCTTTTAACAGAGTTAGAACATTATATATCTTTCTTATCGAACATTTAGATCACACAACACACACTACACGAGATGAAACACACGCTATATGAAATATATTACACAACACAGTATTTATTGGATCACACGCACACCACACGAAATGAAATTCTGACAACAGAAACAAACATGAAACTCGTGATTAGGGTTTAAAAATTTGGATCCTTAGGGAAAATTGGACCTTGTGAAAACGTTTTATGATTTTATAAAATGTCATGCTAGTTTTTACACTAGACACGTTTTCCGGTTTTAACCTCAAATTCCGGTTGAGGGTAACTGAAAACCGAAGTCTCAGTCGGCGATTAGCAAGCTATTCGCCCCCATGATTGTAGTATCATGGAACTTGAAGCCAAATGTCCAAAAATAGTTTTACACAAATATAATTCATAAAATAGCATAAGTTTTAGAACAAAATTATATCGTGTCCAAATATCATCGGTGAACCATGAGTTTGCACACCTCAATTTGTTATGGCATATGTATGTTGACCGCGGTCAAACATAGATGCAGTTGATCTTTACGGAGATCATCCATCTGGGGATTAGATTCATTAGTCTTAAAAGCTAATTTGCATTGTGCCCCCCCATTGTACGGGACATATCCTTCTCATGGTTAGGATAAGTCTGACCACCAAAAACCCTGTTTGATGCTGAGGTTAGGTGGATTTCCAGCCGATTTTAGGGATGACTTTACAAGATTTTTCGTCAACCTACAGCTGTTCTGGACTACATCTTCTAACATAAGTTAGCAAGTGTGTCAATTCGGAAGACTTTACTTCCTTACGGGATGGACTTGATTCATCCTCTATTACTCGTGATAATGGAATATTCAGGTTTATACGTTCCTTAGCAATGATATCTGCAATAAACTTCAAAGAAACATGTGATAAATGGTTCTCAATATAAGGATTTATAAATTCTTGTTATAAATGGTTTTCTTTTATAAGTTTTAAACAAATAAACTTATGTATTTTTAATGTATGGAGACAACAATTTCGGTTTTTACACCTGATCTTTAATTGCTCGTAGTTACCTTAAGAATTGATTAGATACATTTGTTTAAAAATTTTCAAATTTTCATAAAAACCAATAACTTATAAGTTCTCGAGAATTTATATATTCCCACCCCACACTTAAGATTATGTAATGCCCTCATTACATAAAATCAGATAATAATGTATAAATTTGAGAGGACAATTAGTGTGAAGTATTTGGAACTTCCTTTGTTATAAATTTAAAATCTCTTTTATAGATTTATATTTGTAACGGAAATTCGGTTTTTACACCTGTTCTTTATCCGTTTATAAATCTTAAAAATAAATTTATAAAATTCAATTCATTAATAGTTAAAGTTTTTAAAGTTTTTCTGAAAACAAATTCAAAAATAAAATAAAAACACTCTATTTTTGTGTTAAAAATATTAACATTTTTAATTTTAGAACAAGTTCATAAAAAATTAAAATTACATAATGTAAAATACACTCTATTTTTATTTAACTTAAAATCAATTGAATTCAAAATATCTTTTATAAATTTATATTTGTAACGGAAATTCGGTTTTTACACCTGATCTTAATCCGTTTATAAATTTTTAATTTCAATTTATAAAATTCAATTAATTAAAAGTTTAAAGTTTTTATAATTTTATCGAAAATAAATAAAATAAAAACAAGTACATGAAAAATAAAAATTAAATAAATAAAAATTCACTCTATTTTTGTTATATACCCTTAAATCAACTAATTTTCAAACTTAAAACTTTGTTTCCTTTCGTCTAGGTAGAGATTAATTTCGGTTGTCAAACCTATCATTATCCACGACAAAGATTTACAAGTTATATATTTTTACGGTTATTGATAAAAGAGTATATTTTTGCAATCTACTATAGACTTTTAGAATTTAACAAATATTATGTACAATTTTTAAAAATGAAAATTCAGTTGTGACACCTAACATTTTCATTTTCAAAGAAACAAGTTAAACTCAAGGCGTTTCACCTCAATTTAGTAGAAAGAATTTTTCTGATTTTTATTTTGTTTTCGTGGTTTACTTATTTAAAAGATATCTTAACAGTTTAACAATTAATTTCGTGCAGTTTGAACAACAATAATTCAGTTTTAACACTTTAACATTATTATTTTCAATGAAAACAGGTTAAATTCAAGTTTAATCAATTTAAATTAAATAAACCCTCTTTTTTTTTTTTTTTTTTTTTTTTTTTTTTTTTTTTTAAAACACACGGCAAACAATAAACACACAAAAACATAAACACACAAAATAAAAACAAAATATGCACATACATACAATGGACGAGAAAAAGAATTAGATAGTGAACCCACGTTGACTCGCTTCGTAGTCGAGTCGCGAAATTTCACTTCCCATCGCTTCGTAGGCGTAACCACGTGGGTTTAAAAGGTTTTCGTCTAAGCATTTGAAAGGCCCTTCTCGGCTTAAAGTTACGTACTCGAAATTAGAGTCCGTTTGGTTCTTTGGGCAATCTCCGGAGTGAGCCGGTTTTCCACATTTTCCACATTTACCCAATTGTCGTGCTCGACGTCTCTTAGCGCATTTTGATTTACCTTTTGCATAATTTTTTTCATTATAATCTTGTCTTTCTCTTTTTCTTATCGCATCGCATCGTTTCTTAATATCTAATACCACATCTCTTGGTAGAATTTTATCGCACATTAAAATGAAGTGGTTGTAGGTATATTTACCTCGCATCTTGAAAATAAAGAAATAAAAACAAACCAAAAGAAATTAAAAAGGTAGAATGGGGGGAGAAGACTAGTTCTTTAGGGTCTGCTAGGGAAAGACCAATCGAACTCCACTCTTGAAGATAAAAATGAAAAGTGAGAATGGAGTTTAAAACCTTAGAGTTACCCTGAATTTACTTGTCCTTAGGGTAGAATGTGACTTCGTCTCTTTCCGTAGTGTTGATCCCTTCAAAGTATAGTTTTAGTCGATGACCGTTCACCTTGAAAGTTCCACCGTCTTTACCGTACAATTCTGCATATCCAGATGGAAAAACCTGTTTTATTATATATGGCCCAGACCATCGGGATCTTAATTTCCCAGGTGAAAACTTAAAACGTGATTGGAAGACTAAAACTTTATCTCCCTGTTCAAATTCTTTTGTTTTTAGTCGTGCATCGTGCCATCTTTTAGTTTTCTCTTTATATGTTTTAGAGTTTTCATATGCTTGTAGTCTTAATTCATCTAATTCATTAATTTGTAAGAATCGGTTTTCCCCGGCTTGCACAAGGTCGGTGTTACATTATCTTAAAGCCCAATATGCCTTGTGTTCGACTTCGACAGGTAGACGACATGCCTTACCATAAACTAATCGGAAAGGTGTAGTACCAATGGGCGTTTTAAATGCGGTTCTAAATGCCCATAGCGCATCATCTAGCTTTCGATGCCAGATTTTCGGGTTGTTATTTACCGTTCTTTCTAAAATTCGTTTAAGACCTCGATTAGTGTTTTCAACTTGGCCACTCGTTTGAGGGTGGTAAGAAGTTGAGAAACGATGATTAACTCCATACTTTTTAAGCACTTTCTCGAGTAATTGATTTGTAAAATGAGTTCCACGATCACTGATTAATGCCTTTGGAATCCCAAAACGTGAGAAAAGGTTTTTAAGGAAGCTAACAACAACTCGAGCATCGTTAGTGGGTAGGGCTTTTGCTTCAGCCCATTTAGAAACATAATCGACTGCTACGAGAATGTATTTACATTTGTTAGAAGCGGGGAATGGACCCATGAAGTCAATACCCCAAATGTCAAATATTTCGCATACTTGGATGCTTTGTTGTGGCATTTCGTCTCTCTTGGAGATATTTCCCGATCTTTGACAAGAATCACATGTTTTAACCATGTGATATGCATCTTTGAAAATAGTTGGCCAATAAAAGCCCGAGTCAAAAACCTTTTTGGCTGTATAGCTAGGTCCGAAATGACCACCTGCTGGGCCTTGATGACAGTGCTCTAATATTTGTTGAGCTTCTTTACCATATATGCAACGGCGGATAACTTGATCCGCTCCTATTCGAAAAAGATTAGGACTCTCCCAGAAGTAATACTTTAAATCAGCAAAGAATTTCTTCTTTTGCTGGTATGTTTGATTTTTAATTAATACTCCTGTAGCAAGATAGTTTGCAAAATCAGCAAACCATGGAATTTCAAAGTCGGTTTCTATTCTCATTAGAGATTCATCAGGGAATGTATCTTTTATGATTGTATCATCAAGTTTCTCTAATTCGGGATTTTCAAGTCGAGATAAGTGATCGGCAGCTAGATTCTCAGCTCCTTTCTTATCACGTATTTCAATGTCGAATTCTTGTAGTAAAAGAACCCAACGAATTAGACGGTGTTTTGCGTCTAGCTTCTTGAATAAGTATCTAAGTGCTGAATGATCTGTGTAAACAATGGTTTTAGACAACACTAAATATGACCGAAATTTATCAAATGCATAGACAACTGCTAGGAGTTCCTTTTCTGTGGTGGTATAATTAATTTGGGCTCCTGTTAGAGTTTTACTTGCATAATAAATCGGACGAAAATGATTATCTGAGCGTTGTCCTAAAACAGCACCTAAGGCATAATCGCTTGCGTCACACATTAACTCAAATGGTTTGGACCAATCGGGAGATACTATGATAGGTGCATTCGTAAGTTTTTCTTTTAGGATGGAGAAAGCTTGTAGGCATTCGTCATTGAAATCGAATGTACTATCTTTCTCAAGAAGTTTAGTCATGGGTCGAGCGATTTTGGAAAAATCCTTTATGAATCGTCGATAGAATCCCGCATGACCTAAGAAACTACGAATTCCTTTAACGTTAGTTGGAGGAGGAAGCTTTGAAATTACATCAATCTTAGCTTTGTCTACTTCCATTCCATCTCGAGAAATCTTGTGTCCTAAGACAATGCCTTCCTTCACCATGAAGTGGCATTTTTCCCAATTTAAAACAAGATTTGATTCTTCACAACGAATTAACATTCGTTCGAGGTTTGAAAGGCATGAATCGAAGGAATCTCCAAAAACAGAGAAATCGTCCATGAAGACTTCCATACTTTCTTCTATCATGTCATGAAATATTGCCATCATACACCTTTGGAAGGTGCCTGGCGCATTGCATAATCCGAACGGCATTCGTCGGTATGCGAAAGTACCAAATGGACAAGTAAAAGTTGTCTTGTCTTGGTCTAATGGATCAATGGGAATTTGAAAATAACCGGAGAATCCATCAAGGAAACAATAGTATTCTTTTCCCGCTAAACGTTCTAACATTTGATCAATATAAGGAAGTGGGAAATGATCTTTCCTTGTGGCGTCATTTAAACGACGGTAGTCTATACAGACTCTCCAACCAGTGACTGTTCTCGTAGGAACGAGTTCATTTTTATCATTAAGGACTACAGTTGTACCTCCTTTCTTGGGTACAACTTGAACAGGACTAACCCATGGGCTATCGGATATAGGGTATATTAACCCGGCATCAAGTAACTTGATAACCTCCTTTTTGACAACTTCTTTCATGTTGGGATTTAGCCTACGTTGTCTTTGTACTACGGGTTTGTAATCATTCTCAAGGAGAATTTTATGTGTACAGTAAGACGGGTTTATTCCCGGAATGTCGGTTGTTTTCCAGGCTATAGCTTTTTTATGGGTTTTTAAAACAGAAATTAACCTATCTTTCTCATTATCGGAAAGATGTGAAGCGATAATTACTGGTAATTGATATGTACCTTCGAGATAAGCATACTCCAAGTGTTTGGGTAGCTCTTTAAGCTCTAGTACGGGTGGTTCTTCCAAGGAATTCTTTATACGGAATCTATCTTCATTATTGATTTCCTCAAATGTTTCCTCTTCATTGGGAATTTCTTCGTTAATGGTCTCGTCATCCGTGACTACCTTCATTAACTTATCAAAATCTTCATCAATATTGAAGTATTCATCTTCACTTACCGGGGCTAATCCCGGGATATCAATTTCTAGTAGTTCTTTTAATTCATTTTCGACACATAGATCTATAACATCAATTTGAAAACAAGAGTCATCGGTAGAAGTGGGTCTTTTCATGGCTTTGTCAATGTGACAAATTATTCTCTCGTTTCCTACACCTAGACTTAATTGTTCTTTTTGGACATTGATGATAGCATCTGCAGTATTTAGGAAAGGACGTCCTAAAATGATAGGAACTTTTGTGTCCTCTTGCATTTCTAGAATAACAAAGTCGACGGGGAAGATGAGTGAGCCAACTTTTACAAGTATATCCTCGGCTATACCTATGGGAGTATCAAATGATTGATTTGCTAATCGAATACCCATGCGGGTTGGTTTTAGGTCTCCCAAGTCGAGTTTTAAATATAATGAGTAAGGCATTAAGTTGACACTTGCACCTAGATCGGCTAGTGCATCGTACACTACCGAATCACCCATCATACATGGTATGATAAAACTACCAGGGTCTCCTAATTTTGGAGGTACATTTTGTTTCTTTAAGATAGCCGAACATTCTTCATGGAGGAATGTGGCAGAAACATCATGGTATTTACCCTTTGAAGATATTAGATCTTTTAAGAATTTCCCGTAGTTAGGCATATCCCTAAGAACTTCTGCGAGTGGCATGTTAATGCTAATTTGCTTAATCATGTCCGCAAATTTTTCATATCGCTTTGCGAGTCTATCTTTCTTTAATGCTTTTGGGTAAGGAATAGGTTCCTTATGCACTTTTACTGGTGGTTCTTCAATTTTCTTTTGTATGACCTCCGGTAGATCATTTTTCTCTTGTTCTTCGTTATCTTGCTCGTTTTCATCAACCGGTATTGGTGAAATAGTAGGAGATAAAGGAACTTCCGGAGATTTTGGAGTCTCGGGTTTAGTAGTTAAACCACTTCGAGTAGTTATAGCATTTACATGCTCGTTCCTTGTTTGGGGATTGTTGGGATTCACTTGAGTATTTGAGGGGAGAGTACCTGGTGGTCTCTCTGATAGTAACTGTGAGATAATTCCAACATCTCTTTATAAGTTTTGTATTGTAGCTTGTTGATTTCGAATTTGCTGAGTTTGGAGCTCTGCATTTTGCTCATGCTTGACCATAAAATCTCTTAAGAGATCTTCTAAACCAGATTTCCTCTCGGGTTGAGGTTGCATAATTGCTAATGGTTGTAGTTGCATGAGTGCTAGTGGTTGTGGTTGATTGGGTTGGAAATTATTTTGATAATTTCTTTGAGGTTGATTTCGGTTATTATATCCTGGCGGTGGATTTCTTTGATTTTGATTTTGAAAATTCCGGTTGTTTTGGTAACCTGGATTTCCACCTTGATAGTTATTGTTATTTTGATAGTTATTATTATTTGATCCTGAAGGTCCTCCTACTTGATAGCTGTTGATGGGAGGATATCTTCGGTTATTTGCTTCTAATGCTGGAAAATCGCTAAAGTTCATTTCACCTTTTCGTAAGTAACCTAAGAAATTTGCTTGCTCTTCCATTGTTGCTTGATTACAATCTTTAGTAAGATGGGGACCTTGGCACAGTTCACATCCTACTCTGATAGCATGCATTTCCTTGGTTACTTTCTCGATTTGCCTTGCTTGATTTGCTATTTGAACTTTTAAAGAAGCAATTTCATCATTACTTTCAATACTAGCAACATTTGATGATCTAGAAAATTCTATTTCTTGATGCCAATTATGAGAATGGGAGGCTAAATCAGCAATGATTGTGTGAGCGTCTTCAGGTGTTTTCTTCATGATCGAACCTCCAGCTGCAACATCTATATCTTTTCTAGTTGTCACATTGACTCCTTTATAGAATATTTGGACCTTTTGGAATGTATTCAACCCGTGTTGAGGACATATTCGAAGCATTTTATTGAATTGGGTCCAAGCTTCATAAAGAGTTTCATTAGGCTTTTGTTTAAAGTGATTTATGTCACTTTGTAATTTTGCTGCTTTTGAAGCAGGAAAGAATTCTGACAAAAATTTATCCATCATATCATTCCAGTTTTCAATATAACCTTCTGGTAATGAGTCTATCCAATCCCTTGCATCATCTTTTAATGACCATGGAAAGATTTTTAAACATGCAACTTCATCGGTGACATCTTTGATTTTGAAAAGCTTGCAAATGCTTACAAACTTACGAAGATGCTCGTTAGCATCCTCATTTGGGGCTCCACCGAATTGACATGTATTAGTTACCATGTGTAAAAATTGACCTTTTATTTCAAAGCCATCACTCATCGTGGGTTGGATGATTGCGTGGCCTTGACCTTTTCTTGTGGCCTTCATTAATGCTTCCATCGTTTGATTTGTATCAGCCATTTCTTCTTCTTCTTTAATAATCGGCTCTATGATTGGTTGAATTATTGGTTCAGAGTCGGATTCTAAGAAAAGTGACTCTAAATTTTTAGCAAGAGATTCTACTTCTTGAGCTCTTAAGCGTTCGTGGAATTTTCTTTCGGGTTCAGGATGTGAGGGAGTTAATTCAGCGTTGGAGGAACGTAAGTTCATACATTAATTTCTATTATGAGATCACTTCACTAAAGGTTTATCTAGGGTTACCTATTTGTTTCTCTTTTTTTTAGTGTTTTTCGGTGTTTTAAAAGTACTTCCTATTTCTTTTTGTTGTTTTTGTCCTTTATTAATTCTTTGAGGTTCTGGATTAAGTTTAACGAGTTTAGGATTGAACGGATCATACAATTTGGGAAATTGTACAAAGAATTAAAGGATTTATTCAAAAACTTTGAACTTTCTTGGAAATGAATTTCCTCGAGAGGATCGAATAACATAAAAACAATGATAAAAACCCTTAAACAACAGATTTTCCTTCTGATTTTTGCCCACGTTTCGAATAGCCAAAAGATGCAGCAGAGGGGCAGGATCCTTCAAAGACCAATAAAATTGGTGATCCAACAACCCGGTCCACGTACAAATCCAACTACTACTACGAACCAGAAAAATTATCTATTTATTTAACTGCCAACTCCCCGGCAGCGGCGCCAAAAAGTTGATGTGCTGGATCGAGACCTTTATTTTGAACGAATTTGAGTTGTTTTGTTACACGAATTGATTTATTGTATATGTGGTATTTTATAGATTTTAGGTTGATTTCACACATATATATAGGCAACTAGTCCTATCCGTGTAGTTTAGTTTGTTGGTAAATCCGATTCGTTCCACAGGGAGATGGAGCGTTTAATGGTTTTTTTTTTTTATAGTCTTTGATGTCAAACTTAATTAAAATGGGGTTTTGGATTAGGCAAATTATAGTAATAGTAAAAGGAAATAACTTAACTAATTTACTAAATGAAATTACAATATAACAAGAATTATCTTAAAATGATACTAAATGAAATTATACTAATTATGATGAGACAATTATATTACTAGATGGTAATTAGTAAAATAGTAATTTTTAATAAAACTATATATTTAGATTTTTGTTTTAAGCAATAATTATATAAACTTAATTAATTTAACTAAATTGCATTTTTAATAAAAATAATACAAATTAAAAGGAATTTAATTAATTTACTAATTATTAACTAATTACAATTTATGAACTTATAATAGTTAATGCTAATTTTAGGATTAAAACATGTATTTAAGTATTTTATATTAATTAAAACTAATTATATAATAAATAACCTAATTATAATAAATAAATAACTAATAACCTAATTTTATAATATTAAATAATTAAAACCCTAATTTTTGACCTACGGTGTACTGTAGCCGTATTCAAGCCTTACACGATTCGTGTGAGGTTACACGATTCGTGTAAGTGTAAAAATGTGTGACACATAACTGTTACGAAAATTAAATGTTTTTATGTATTTTTATATATTTTAAACTTATAATTCGTGAATAAATACAACGATACTTTTTATAGGAAGTATAAATAAGATAAATGGGAGTGTTTACTTAATTGTGTCATCCCTAGGTCCATGGATTGTTTTAAGTTTTACGCCCTATTAAAATGTTCTAGTATCAAACTTTACATTTTTCTCTCGAATAAATATAAAGTTACAACTTAACTAAATAAAATCTAATTTTCATTGGATTCTTTTTAGAAAGCTACTATTCCCTAAGTATTTAAATTGAGACCTAGCCTAGTTTTGACCTTCGCCAATACCCAAATTATAACGGTCTCCCTTTTTATAATTTCACCTTCACATAATTTATTGATATCACCCAAACCACCGAAGTTTATTTCTAAATTGGTGTCAATAACTTATCCATAAATTCGTCTAGATCATTTTTAATGTTGAAGCTTAATTTGTGTAAATAAAAACAACTTTCGTTATTTAAATTTACTAAATTAAGTGGCAAGGATTAAATACCTAATTACATAAAAATGGTTCTTTTAACTAGGCTCAATATTAAAAATACTAAAGTTACATTTTAACTTTACTAATGGTAACAATCCATTTCACTAGGGGCTCTACATTTAAGCAAACACTAGGGAAATTTAGCTATTCATTACACTAGGGGAGACATAAAAATATAGATCTGCAAACATAATAACAACACTAATTTTAACAGAGTAAACTTACTAAAATATCTTCACTTGCATTAACTTCAAATGGTAGAAAAATTACAATAATAACACCCCTTTCACGCATATAATAACACCCTTAATCACGAACAATACCCCCTTAATAACTGAAACTATTTTTACAGCGTAATAAAATTAACAATAACTTTAACTATAGTAATTGAAATATAAATTTGTGTTGTAATATCTCTCCCTTGTGTCTGTTGATAGTACTCCGTATTTATGCTTGAATAGAAGTAGTAGTTGAGCTTAATTTGGTCAAAAAGACTGTCCAATTGCTGAGTGTTTTGATGATTATTCGTCCATTACTTGCAGCACTAGCCAAAAGTAGTATAAAAAATAATAAAGCAGCCGCCAGCTTTTTGCACGTTCTGGAAACTGTTGAGGCCTAACATTACCCGAATCGGGTATATATACACGAATCGTGTATGACCAGAGATATTACACGATTCGTGTAATAGTACACGATTCGTGTAAGGCAAATTTCCAGTTTTCTTGATTTTTCTTCTTCATTTGTTCTTTGTTGATCTCGTGTTGACGTGTACTGTCTTGGCACTATACATTTGAACTCTTTTCTTCTTTCATCTTGTACTTTCATTCGGATAAACGTTTCTTGATATAAATCTGGTTAAAACGATCGTTTTATCGTCGAGTCTTCAAATAACAAACTCTTGTCTACCTTTATCGTTTTTCTCGTGAAATGCGCATTGAATGTCTTCGTAGAAGATAAAAACCTATGAAATATGAGTGATATTGCGTCGAATAATATGTATGTTTAGAGCAATATCAGCCGTGGACAAATCACAAAGAATAAGTTTGACTTCAAAGAATCCAAATAATTCAATGTCTGCTAAAGTCTTTAGTGAATATCTTGCTTCTTACTCTAAACCCTTGCAGATAATAGTTTCTATCATCCTCTGATCTTAGATATTCCAAGATATTATCGTATCTTTCATTATAAATATCCTCCATATTTCTGGAGATATTTTTATAACTATTCTTATCTGAAATCATTAATCTCTTCGTGCTATCAGTGTTACATCATATAGAAACCGTTAGTTTCTATATTCTGTAAACTTTCGAGCTTAAAATATGAATGTTATAGAAGTAATGTTGGGAACTGATGCATGAGTTAGTATAATATAATGACACTTGATCAACGTGATTATATTACAATAAGTCATGCTAAGTTTCTAATGGGACATGATGATTCACAGATCATAACATCATCATGTGCCATGTTACATAACTCTTTCATTCTACTTAACTCCTGAACAAATCAAGAAAATGTATTCTTGATGGTTCTATTTTCTGCGATGTTGATAAATTTGAAAATCAAATCGTGCTATCATGTTCCTTCCTGCTTAGAACATTATAATCATTCGAAACTCTATATCTACAAATTCTGGACCATTATTCGCTTGACTTGAAGTCGGGAAGAGAAAATAAAAGCATAAAGCTTTGAAATATAAGGGAGAATATAAAGCCCGATAACAACATATAAATTACAAACCGTGTATATCAATGTGTATCACAACATAAAGACACGGGAGAATTAAAAACATTATAATCCCAAGGGCTAAGTAGAAGAAAGCAGATTCCTCGGGTGAAAGTGGGAAAAGGAGAATGATTGTTGCGATAGTAAGGATGAGGACAAGGATCAGAACTGGATTAAGCATTTTCAGAATCTTTTGGAGGTATGAAACAAGAAGGAAAGTATAGGAATGGTGCGAATAATGGAATGGAAAAAGTTTAATTTATAATGGGAATATCAGACAGAGTGATCGAGGCAGATCACCGTATTTAATTATAAGAGCTCTTAATTTCCTTATTCGCCGAAGAAATCAAATCTTTTAGATTTCTAAGATTTTCTATAAATCCCTTGAATTCCGGAATTCAACCCTCTACGTCAAAAGCTATGACGCACCATATCTTCTAAATTCAACCATGACCACATTAAAAGCAAAGACGAATATCTATTAACTTATCTCCATTTTTTGTGATAGCTTCACTCGTACGCTTCGAGTAATCGAATCGTTTTATCCAAATTATTCAATAATGATAAAACTCTATTTATCAACTCATATTCGTCAGGAAACATATCTATTGTTATCCATGACGACCTCACTCAAATTTCGGGACGAAATTTCTTTAACGGGTAGGTACTGTGATGACCCGGGAATTTTCGACCAAATTTAAACTTTAATCTTTATATGTTTCTGACACGATAAGCAAAAATCTGTAATGTTGAGTCACGAAAGTTTTGAAATCTATACTCATGTAATCAAACACCCTTTGACTGTGCTCGACGATTCAAGAACAATTAATTGTAAATAGATATGTGTGTATACAAATAAATATATAATAATTTGAAATATAATTTGAAGCACTATAGGTTGTTGATATTAAAAATTAATTATGTAAAGTAAACATAAAAAATAGGATATTATAATAATTATTATTTAAAATATATCTATATATATAAATAAAGTATAAAAAAATATATTAAATGATTGTAATACTCGTTTAATATTCCAATTGATATTAAGCAAACTAAATTCAAACTTATATGATTTTAAAATAAACGGTGATCCAAAAATGAGTTCTATAAGTTATAGACTTATTAAAAATGTATTTAGAAGTTGTTTATTAAAGTTTAGAACTTTTTATATTTCACCCATAAATGAGAGGGACAGTTGATGTAATTTTTATTTAATAAATTAATGATCGAATTTTATACCATAATGACCCAAATAAATAAATATAGTTAATTTAAAATTATGGGATTTTTCCGAAGACTTTTATTTCGCCACTGATTAACAACGGGGCAAGAAATCCAGTCCGTAAAACTGAATTTAAGTCAATAGTAACATGCGGCTTCATAAATGGCACGTTTTATGTTTTTATTTATTATTTTATTTCTTTATTTTTTAACCCCACTACCACCAACTCTTGACTTTTGGCTTTGATAAATATATAACTATACGTACATCTTCTAGGAGACAAAAGAAAAGAAAAACCAAGTTGAATTTGACAAGAACTCAAGTTGATGAAACCATTTTCCATTTACATAATACCATAGAGCCATCCATGATCACCAAACAAATCCACTTCACCACCTTCGGCTACCATCACCAAGAATCACCACTCAACCTCCCACCACCATGATCCTCAATCTCCACGGCATCACCACCATCCATCACCATCTTCTCCGGCAACCATCATCAAGTTTCCATCACTACTTAAACCCAACCAACTGCTCGTATGTTACTACTATTATTTTTTTTTTCTGTTCAGTTGTGCTGTAAATAGCCGGAATAAAAAAAATCACCTTAACCCAATCGCCACTTCCACCATTAACCACCATGAAACAACCAATATTGCTGCTGTACTTTTTATGATTCTTGCTCCCGACTTGAGTCGTTAACCATCACCACCACATACTACTTTAACCTATCCAAATTATTGGTATTGCCACTGCCGTTTTTCTATCTTTCTGTCCAAACAACCGACCAGCGAGTTGCTATTTAGGCTCCTGATACGGTTTTCACAAGGGAAGTTAGAAAAGATGATGATGCTAGGGAATAACGTGGAGTATAATGAAGATGATGACATGATTATGATAATATGGATGGTTTGATTTTATGTGAAGATAAAGACGATGGTAGTTAAAGGACGATGTGATGATGATTATAAATTTTATGATTTTGATTTTATGTGACGAGGTTAGGATGATACGAATGATGCTCGATAATGATATATTACGTTAATGACCATCATGATTTAATGATGATAATGATGTTAGTGATGATGATCACGATTTATGTGTTAATGATATTAACCATGATCTTGATGATGATCATCGTGACAAAGGTGATCATGATGATGAGGGTACCGAGAATGATAATGATGATGAACCTGTTCGAAGATCCAGCAAGAACCGATATATTTGTTTTTTACAATCGACATATGGGCTGCGTTTCTAGCCATTGTAAATGAGTTATTGTTAAAAGATTAATGGACTTTTGCATTGCTGGGCCGAGATCCTATGGTATGTTTTACGAGTTGGGCCGAAGACTTACTTTTAATTGTTGGGCCAAATGTGTATGGGATTTTCGGAATGCAAACAGAACACAGCTTATATATATATATATATATATATATATATATATATATATATATATATATATATATATATATATATATATATATATATATATATATATATATATATATATATATATATATATATATATATATATATATATATATATATATATATATATGGGGCGTGAAAATAATAAGAAAACGGATATGGATGAATGGTTAGGAGCATTTGGTTTAAACGAGGGGTCGCGGGTTCGAGCCCTGTTGTGGGCAATTCTTTTTAGATAAAGCTTTTCAAGGGTATACACACTTTTATTTTCATTTTTATTATTATTATTATTATTAATTATTATTTTTGTTAATTGATATTATTATTAATATCATAAATATTAATATGTTTATTAGAATAATTAAAGTATTATTATTATAGTTATTACTAGAATAACTATTATTATTGTTATTAATATGATTAGAATTATTATTATTATTATCATTAATATTAGAAATTGTATCATTTTATAGATATTAGTATTAGTATCACTTTTGTAACTATTAATATTATTAAACAAATGTATCATTATTAACAATATCATTCTTATTATTAATATTATCATTTTTTAATAAAGTTATTATTATTATTATTAATAAATCATTAATATCATAACTATCATAAACTCTAAAATTGATATTTTTACGAGTATTATTATTAATATCATTGTTATCATCACTAATAGAGTTATTATTAACATAAGTATATTATTAACTTTATTACCATTATTTTTATTAATATTAACTTAGTATAATTAGAACTACTGTTTCGATAAACAAATGAAATACATACATAGAACTATATATAGATATATATAACACATATAATATAACAAAATTTAATATTTTTATACACAAATAAACATATAAAACATATATTTATATTATTAACATAAAAATAAAATAACTAATACATTTATATATATATATATGTGATCAACTACAACTATGAATATTAATAAATATACAAATGATATAGGTTCGTGAATCCGAGGCCAACTCTGCATTGTTCAGTTGTTCAATATAGTCATATGTATTTTTACTACAAAATACATTAGGTGAGTTTCATTAATCCCTTTTTAAATACTTTTGCAATATATATTTTTGGGACTGAGAATACATGCGCTGTTTTTATAAATGTTTTACGAAATAGACACAAGTAATCGAAATTACGTTCTATGGTTGAATGATCGAAACTGAATATGCCCCTTTTTATTAAGTCTGGTAATCTAAGAATTAGGGAACAGACACCCTAATTGACGTGAACTCTAAAGATAGATCTATCGGGCCCAACAAGCCCCATCCAAAGTACCGGATGCTTTAGTACTTCGAAATTTATATCATGTCCGAAGGAGGATCCCGGAATGATGGGGATATTCTTATATGCATATTGTTAATGTCGGTTACCAGGTGTTCAATCCATATGAATGATATTTTTGTCTCTATGCATGGGACGTATATTTATGAGAAATGAAAATCTTGTGGTCTATTAAAATGATGGAAATGATTATTTATGTTAAACTAATGAACTCACCAACCTTTTGGTTGACACTTGAAAGCATGTTTATTCTCAGGTATGAAAGAAACGTTCCGCTGTGCATTTGCTCATTTTAAAGACAGTATTTAGAGTCGATCATCGTAATGGAACCAGTTGTTGGTGACTTCGTCCAGATGGTTTAGGATGGGTCCTTTCACATATCACAAGTTATTCATATATCTAATTCTAACAGTTAATATTCCTTATTATTGTATATCTCCAAATTACGTTATTTAAACAAACACTTTACCATTTATTTCGAATATCGTTAAAAATGAACGATTTCCCAAATCAACGTGAACCTCACAACAGAGACTCGTAATAATATCATAATCTTTAAGGGACTCAATAAATATCTTTTAATTCAATCGTTTGGCATAATCTTTTAACTCCGTAGTTAAATATATCAATCAGATAATCAAACCAATAAGGTTAATGCACAGTATCATTTTCATAACACTTTGTTACGTTTTCAAGTTATAGTATATATATATGTATCTATTTACATATATTTGTTCGCGAATCATTGAGAACAATCGAAGGGTATTTGAATAGTTCAAGAATTTTAGGATTCAACTTCATAGACTTTGCTTATCGTGTCGGAAACGTTAAAGATTAAGTTTAAATTTAGTCAGAAATTTTCGGGTCATCACGGTACCTCCCCGTTAAAGAAATTTCGTCCCGAAATTTGAGTGAGGTCGTCGTGGCTAACAATAAAAATGTTTTCATGACGAATATGTGTTGATAAATAGAATTTTTATCACCGTTGAATAATATGGATAAAAAAAATCCAATTACTCGAAGCGTATGAGGGAAGTTATCGTAATAGAGTGAAATGGAGAATAGAGATTCGTCTTATCTCTTGACATAGTAACGATTGATTTCTGGAATTTAAGGAATAGAAAATCTTCATAATTTAAATAAGATTTGATTCTTCGGAATTTAAGGAAATTAGGATTTCCTTTGATTAAATGCGTAATCTGCCTCGATTGCTATATATGATATTTTGCTATAAATTGACCTCTTCCGTTTTATTTATTTTCACCACTCCTATAATCGTCTTCCTTATTTCATACTTACAAAAGATTTGTGAAAATGCTTCATCCAGTTCTGATTCTTGATATTTTCTTGGCTATCATATCATTCATTTTCTTTTTCATCTGCCACAAGAGGAGGTTATTTTCTTCTACTATTACCTTAGGGTTATATTGTTTTTCATTCTCCCGTGTCTTTATATTGCTATACGCATTGATACACACGGTTTGTAATTTCGGGGTTGTTTTCGGGCTTTATATTTTTCATTATATTTCGGAGCTTCATGCTTTTGTTTTCTCTTCCCGACTTTAAGTCAAGCGAATAATGGTCCAGAATTCGTAGGTATGAATTCCAGAATGAACATAATTAATATTCTAAGAAAGAAACGGTAATGGCACAATCTGACTTGTCAAATTACCAGAATACCTAGAAAAAGACCGAATCATCAAGAAAATATTTTCTTGATATATTTAGAGGTTAAATAGAATGAAAGATTTATGTAACATGATTCATGATGAGGGTATGATCTGTGAACCTTTATCACGTTCCATTAGAAACTCAGCATGACTTACTGTAATATAATCACGTTGATCAAATGTCATTATATTATACTAACTCATGCTTCAATTCCCAACACTACTTCAAAAACATCCATTTTTCGAAATTTTCAGAAATTAGAAACTAAAATAGTTTCTTTTATGATGTAACACAGATAGCGTGAAGAGATAAATAATTTCGGATGATAATAGTTATGAAGATATCTTCAGAAATATCGAAGATATTTATAACGAAAGATATGATAATATCTTAGAATTTCTAATATCAGAGGATGATGAAGAATATTGTCTGCAAGGGTTTAGATTCAGAAGCAAGGTATTCGTTAATGGCTTCAGCAAATACCGAATCATTTGGATTCTTGGAAGGCAGGTTTCGTCTTTGTGATTTATCCACAGCCTCCTTCATACTTTGCTCAATCCGTTTTCCAGTTCCAAACCTTTTCTTTTTCTGAGCTTTGCCAACACACTATTCTTTATCATCAAACTTTTTACTGTTAAGGTCTTTTACAGTTTTTGCTGCTTCATCAGTACTTTTCAAAATTTCGAGAACTAGTTCGCGGTTTAAGGTGTTTTTCAGAAACTTCACATTCGAAGTAAGTAAGTCTAGGAGATAGACATTATATGTATATATATAACTGTTGGCATAGAATTGCTGTGAAATTCGAAATACTGATTGCTAATTCCCGGTAGTTGGTATGGTAATTACCGTTACAAGATGTGGATGAGTACATGATAGGGTTTCAATGAACAATTATAATGGTTTTTCGGAGAGACTTTAAGTCACATATTAATGAATTTGCTGGTACATTAACTGTTAATGTGGTGGAACATGAAAGGTTCTCCGGTAACAAAAATGTATATGCCAAAGTTACGAGTCTGAAAGGTCGTCGTTGACTGGTTGAACGGTTGATAATACTGGATACTTTGAAAAGGATTTGCAAGGTTATTTTCGGTAAAAACAATGCTAATGGATCTTGAACAGATTTAAAGTCAAAGTATAGCTTTGAAAGATGTAGAGATCTAAGAATAATGTCACCGGTTCAGAGTTATGACTTGGATTCTGATCCGTCAATATCAGAATATGTAATTGAATTTGTATGAAAACGATTGTATATCATTGTGAGCATTGTTAATAATTTTTGAATCAAAGTTGAAGAATGTACAGTGTAACATATTAATTGCAAACTTAAATATTTCTCGGGTATTACCTACCCGTTAAAAAAAATTTCACAATTAATACTTTGTACAAAGAATTTTCGTTACAGTCTTTATGAAAATATCTGTATGTATATTTTCTTTAGATGTAATACAGATTTAATGAGTTAATATCATATTAAGCTTATTTGATTTTTGGCTTAAATTAGAAATGAATAATCTTCAAAACATTAGAGATTACCTAATATTCGCGGAGTATTTCACTAATGAAATTAATACTTCATTATTTATTCTTATTAATATTCCTCGGTGAAGGATGTTGATGCTCGTGGAATTTTTGTAAACCTTACAAGGCACAGATGATGTTTTCTGGAAAGTTTCGAGTACATCGAAAATGAAAATGTAAAATCAATTATGTAATTGAATAATACACTTGGTTTATTAGGAAATGGAATTCATTGAGTTGAAACAGAGATTGTAGTTAACGATTGTTAAGTCATTAACGAAGGATGTATAGCATATTAGTAACATGAACTAACCGAGTAGTACCTACCAGTTATGATTCACATGTAATAGCTTAGTACGAAAAGATTTATTTTGTTTTCAAATTTCACACACACACACACACACACACACACACACACACATATATATATATATATATATATATATATATATACATATAATTTCTTCAGGGAAAATGAGTTAATACTTCATAACTCGTTGATACAATATACGCGTTGTTGATTTGTGATGATGTTGGTGATTATGAAATTGGCGGAACTTGTAGTGCTACAGGTTTTGCCGGTGTTGGTGATACTAACGATACTGTTGATGCTGCTGGTAAAATAATTCTAGCTTGTAAATCGTGCACCATTCCGGTCAGGGTTTCTACTCTTCCTTCTATCATTTCGGTCCACTCATCTGATTTACGGTTACGGCTGGAATAAGTTATCTCTAAGACTTTAGAGATTACATAATCGCTGCATAATATTTCTCCAATGAAATTATGAATCAATACTTCATCGGTTATTGTTGTTGGTACTCCTTGGTACCTATGGTACGTATGATGTTGATATCCGAGGTATAGATTGTGATGTTGAGGCGTGTGATGGGGATGTTATTGTTGGTGGTGGTAATGGTACTGTTGGTGTTGTTATCGGTGGTACTGTTTATGCTGCTGGTGCTGCTGCTGGTGTTTGTAATCCTTGCACCATATTCTCCAAAGCCACTATCCGAGCACGAAGCTCGTTGACTTCTTCTATTATACTGGGATGATTGGCGGTTCGGACAAGTGGATGAATAAGATTTACAATATTGGATATTACATAGTCGTTGCGAGCTGTTCTGGAAATGAGGGTGAAAATGGTGTTACGAACGGGTTCGCCGGTAAGTGCTTCAGGTTCTTCGCCAAGAGGTGAATGTGGTGGATGGAAGGGATCACCTTCTTCTTGTCTTCAATGATTAAGTAGATTACGAACCCATCCCCAATTCATCCAGAATAGATGATGGCTAATTGGTTGATCCATTCCAGTTACACTGTCTTCGGAATTCAGGTGAATATCCATATCGGAATAGCTGTCAGAGTTTAAGGAATTTGAACTAGATACGGGATCCATCTTGTATAATTAGGGAGATGATTTTTGATATGAATTAGATTATAGAATTTAGTTTGGTATTCTTCAATACATAATTTACATATGTATATATAATACCAAATTCCATAAATCACGGAGAAATTTTCGGAAGATGTCAGGAAAAGTTTACAGTAACAGATACGCTAAGATATGAATTTTGTCCATATACTATTCATGCAATCAATGCAGTAAAACGTGTCTAAACTAGGAATGATAAGTATGTAATTTCCGACAAGAAATGATAAGCAAAACTTTTAACATGCAGACACGGTCGAAGTCCAGACTTACTAATGCATCTTAACAACTATCAGTTAGACACACTCATATAAGACCTGGTTCGCTAGGACCAACGCTTTGATACCAACTGTGACGATCGCTCCAAATCCATATGGACGAACACGTCCTTCATCGATTTCATTGCGAGGTATTTGACCTCTATATGATACGTTTTGTAAACATTGCATTCTTTTGAAAAGGCACACCATAAATTGTAGTGACCCGAACTTTTCCATGTTTATATATATTAATTGAGATTGATATTTACATGATTAAATGTTTCCAACATGTTAAGCAATCAAACTTGTTAAGACTTGATTAATTGAAATATGTTTCATATAGACAATTGACCACCCAAGTTGATCGGTGATTCACGAACGTTAAAACTTGTAAAAACTATATGATGACATATATATGGATATATATATATAGTTAACATGATACTATGATAAGAAAACATATCATAAAGTATATTAACAATGAACTACATATGTAAAAACAAGACTACTAACTTAATGATTTTTAAACGAGACATATATGTAACGATTATCGTTATAAAGACATTTAATGTATATATATCATATTAAGAGATATTCATACATGATAATATCATGATAATATAATAATTTAAAATCTCATTTGATATTATAAACATTGGGTTAACAACATTTAACAAGATCGTTAACCTAAAGGTTTCAAAACAACACTTACATGTAACGACTAACGATGACTTAACGACTCAGTTAAAATGTATATACATGTAGTGTTTTAATATGTATTTATACACTTTTGAAAGACTTCAATACACTTATCAAAATACTTCTACTTAACAAAAATGCTTACAATTACATCCTCGTTCAGTTTCATCAACAATTCTACTCGTATGCACCCGTATTCGTACTCGTACAATACACAGCTTTTAGATGTATGTACTATTGGTATATACACTCCAATGATCAGCTCTTAGCAGCCCATGTGAGTCACCTAACACATGTGGGAACCATCATTTGGCAACTAGCATGAAATATCTCATAAAATTACAAAAATATGAGTAATCATTCATGACTTATTTACATGAAAACAAAATTACATATCCTTTATATCTAATCCATACACCAACGACTAAAAACACCTACAAACACTTTCATTCTTCAATTTTCTTCATCTAATTGATCTCTCTCAAGTTCTATCTTCAAGTTCTAAGTGTTCTTCATAAATTCCAAAAGTTCTAGTTTCATAAAATCAAGAATACTTTCAAGTTTGCTAGCTCACTTCCAATCTTGTAAGGTGATCATCCAACCTCAAGAAATCTTTGTTTCTTACAGTAGGTTATCATTCTAATACAAGGTAATAATCATATTCAAACTTTGGTTCAATTTCTATAACTATAACAATCTTATTTCAAGTGATGATCTTACTTGAACTTGTTTTCGTGTCATGATTCTGCTTCAAGAACTTCGAGCCATCCAAGGATCCATTGAAGCTAGATCCATTTTTCTCTTTTCCAGTAGGTTTATCCAAGGAAATTAAGGTAGTAATGATGTTCATAACATCATTCGATTCATACATATAAAGCTATCTTATTCGAAGGTTTAAACTTGTAATCACTAGAACATAGTTTAGTTAATTCTAAACTTGTTCGCAAACAAAAGTTAATCCTTCTAACTTGACTTTTAAAATCAACTAAACACATGTTCTATATCTATATGATATGCTAACTTAATGATTTAAAACCTGGAAACACGAAAAACACCGTAAAACCGGATTTACGCCGTCGTAGTAACACCGCGGGCTGTTTTGGGTTAGTTAATTAAAAACTATGATAAACTTTGATTTAAAAGTTGTTATTCTGAGAAAATAATTTTTATTATGAACATGAAACTATATCCAAAAATTATGGTTAAACTCAAAGTGGAAGTATGTTTTCTAAAATGGTCATCTAGACGTCGTTCTTTCGACTGAAATGACTACCTTTACAAAAACGACTTGTAACTTATTTTTCCGACTATAAACCTATACTTTTTCTGTTTAAATTCATAAAATAGAGTTCAATATGAAATCATAGCAATTTGATTCACTCAAAACGGATTTAAAATGAAGAAGTTATGGGTAAAACAAGATTGGATAATTTTTCTCATTTTAGCTACGTGAAAATTGGTAACAAATCTATTCCAACCATAACTTAATCAACTTGTATTGTATATTATGTAATCTTGAGATACCATAGACACGTATACAATGTTTCGACCTATCATGTCGACACATCTATATATATTTCGGAACAACCATAGACACTCTATATGTGAATGTTGGAGTTAGCTATACAGGGTTGAGGTTGATTCCAAAATATATATAGTTTGAGTTGTGATCAATACTGAGATACGTATACACTGGGTCGTGGATTGATTCAAGATAATATTTATCGATTTATTTCTGTACATCTAACTTTGGACAACTAGTTATAGGTTACTAACGAGGACAGCTGACTTAATAAACTTAAAACATCAAAATATATTAAAAGTGTTGTAAATATATTTTGAACATACTTTAATATATATGTATATATTGTTATAGGTTCGTGAATCAACAGTGGCCAAGTCTTACTTCCCGACGAAGTAAAAATCTGTGAAAGTGAGTTATAGTCCCACTTTTAAAATCTAATATTTTTGGGATGAGAATACATGCAGGTTTTATAAATGATTTACAAAATAGACACAAGTACGTGAAACTACATTCTATGGTTGAATTATCGAAATCGAATATGCCCCTTTTTATTAAGTCTGGTAATCTAAGAATTAGGGAACAGACACCCTAATTGACGCGAATCCTAAAGATAGATCTATTGGGCCTAACAAACCCCATCCAAAGTACCGGATGCTTTAGTACTTCGAAATTTATATCATATCCGAAGGGTGTCCCGGAATGATGGGGATATTCTTATATATGCATCTTGTTATTGTCGGTTACCAGGTGTTCACCATATGAATGATTTTTATCTCTATGTATGGGATGTGTATTGAAATATGAAATCTTGTGGTCTATTGTTACGATTTGATATATATAGGTTAAACCTATAACTCACCAACATTTTTGTTGACGTTTAAAGCATGTTTATTCTCAGGTGAATATTAAGAGCTTCCGCTGTTGCATACTAAAATAAGGACAAGATTTGGAGTCCATGTTTGTATGATATTGTGTAAAAACTGCATTCAAGAAACTGATTTCGATGTAACATATTTGTATTGTAAACCATTATGTAATGGTCGTGTGTAAACAGGATATTTTAGATTATCATTATTTGATAATCTACGTAAAGCTTTCTAAACCTTTATTTATGAAATAAAGGTTATGGTTTGTTTTAAAAATGAATGCAGTCTTTGAAAAACGTCTCATATAGAGGTCAAAACCTCGCAACGAAATCAATTAATATGGAACGTTTTTAATCAATAAGAACGGGACATTTCAGTTGGTATCCGAGCGTTGGTCTTAGAGAACCAGAAAATTTGCATTAGTGTGTCTTATCGAGTTTGTTAGGATGCATTAGTGAGTCTGGACTTCGACCGTGTTTTCTTTAAAAATGATTGCTTAACATTTTTGTTGGAAACTATATATTTTTAACATATGAATATTATGTGATATATTAATCTCTTAACGTGTTTGATATTATGTGATAGATGTCTACCTCTAGAACAAGTCCCATTGACTCACCTAATAATAATGAAGAGTCAAATGTAAATTGGAATGATTTGTGGACTGATTCACAAGTTCCCGAAGAGGAACCGGAAGAAGAGTCGGAACCGGAAGAAGAATCGGAACCGGAAGAAGAATCGGAACCGGATGAAGAAATAGAACCGGTGGGGGAAATAATAAAACGGTTAAGTAAAAGAAAATCCTCAACCAACCGACCAAAGTTAATTATGGTCAATGGTGTTTCCGCCAAGGAAGCAAAATATTGGGAGGATTACCAATTCTCCGATGAATCGGATTCCGACGAGAATTCCGATGATGTTATAGAAATTACCCCAACTGAATTTAAAAAGGAAAAAGAAAATAATAAGGGAAAGGGCATAAAAATAGAGAAATTTAATTCCAACCCCGATGAACTTTATATGTATCGTCAACCCCCGAAGTCCTTAAGTTGTAACAATGACCCGGGAACCTCTAAACCACCAGGTTTTTCTAAACCAATGTGGACAACGACGGCTCGTATTAGGGGAACATCATATATCCCTAGAAACTTGGCAAAACGAACCAAAACCGAAGAAGAAGAAACGAGCGAGTCGGAATAAGATAGTTGTATTCGTGTGGTGTAATATATGTAATATAGTGTTCTTATGCTTTATGATATATGTAAAAATTGCTTGTATTAATAAGTATTTTTTTATGAAACTAACTCTTGTCTATTTTACAGTTTAAAAACACAAAATGGATAGACAACCCAATATTTTAAGAGACCTACCCGGAGACATGATTGATGAAATCTTGTCTAGAGTCGGCCAGAATTCTTCGGCACAACTATTTAAGGCGAGATCAGTTTGTAAGACATTCGAAGAACGTTCCAAGAATGTCTTGGTTTATAAGAGACTTTCGTTTGAAAGATGGGGGATATCACATTGGGAAACCCATAAGTTACGATGTGTTTACTTTGACGCATATATTGCGGGGAACCCAAATGCTATTTTACGCAACGGGTTAAGAAATTATTTTGACTCAATATATCCGAATATTGGACTTCGTGATTTAGAAAAAGCGGCTAACATGCAACATAAAGAAGCATGTTATGCTTACGGATTAGTAATGTTCGCTTCTCACCAAAGTGAGAACAAGAACATCGGGCTACAACTATTAAACAAAACGTTTCCACAAGTGACGGAGTCGGTAATTGGGGTAAGAAATGAGGTTTTTAGATTATTACGGGACTATTGGACATTACGTAACCCTCGTCCCTTTGATGACGTTACAACACGCTGTCTTATCAACGGCCATAACGGTTATGTTGCACAAGACCAAGGATGGGAAGTAGTCCTAGTAAAACCAGAATGCATGACTTGTTTCTGGACGTATGAATTACGTGTCTTTATTGCCTTTGCCGAACGACTTGTGTACTAGCTAGAATTGTCTTCACAACTATCTTGTATCAAAGTTATTGTGTGCTATATTTCATGCTTTATGTAAAATAAGCGGTATTGTAAGTTTGTAAAATATTGTATAAAAGTTTGAACGCGAAATATTATTACAATCAGTTTTTCATATAGAATTGTAGTAGTTGAATTGTATATTAGCTACTAAGTATGAACTTAACGGGTAGGTACTACCCGAATTTAAACTTATAAAACGCTAATATGAAGAAAAAGCTTTTATAAATGAGTTCATATTATGCTACGAAATACTATTAACTACTCTTAATATTCTGTATGATTAACTTGTTCCATTTAACTATTTTGAAGGAAATGGCACCGACTACTCGACACACCGTGAATATGAATGAAGAGGAATTCCGTACTTTTCTAGCTTCAAACATAGCCGCAGTACAGGCTGCGCTACATACCAACAATAACCTTGGATCTAGCAGTACAGGAAATCGTGTAGGATGCACCTACAAAGAATTCACTGCCTGCAAACCTTTGGAATTTGATGGAACCGAAGGACCGATCGGATTGAAACGGTGGACCGAGAAGGTTGAATCGGTGTTTGCCATAAGTAAGTGTACTGAAGAGGACAAAGTGAAGTACGCTACGCATACCTTCACAGGTTCTGCGTTAACATGGTGGAATACCTATCTAGAGCAAGTGGGACAAGATGATGCGTACGCACTACCGTGGTCAGCATTCAAGCACTTGATGAACGAGAAGTACCGTCCCAGAACCGAGGTCAATAAGCTCAAGACAGAACTTAGAGGGTTACGAACCCAAGGATTTGATATTACCACGTACGAAAGACGATTCACAGAATTGTGCCTATTGTGTCCGGGAGCATTCGAAGATGAGGAAGAGAAGATCGACGCGATTGTGAAAGGATTACCGGAAAGAATCCAAGAAGATATAAGTTCACACGAGCCCGCCTCCATACAACAGGCATGTAGAATGGCTCACAAACTAGTGAACCAGATTGAAGAAAGAATTAAAGAACAGACTGCTGAAGAGGCCAATGTGAAGCAAGTCAAAAGAAAGTGGGAGGAAAATGGTGATAAGAATCACCAATACAACAACAACAGCAATTACAACAATAATCGCAACATCAATCGCAACTACAACAAACGGCCCAACAACAACAACAACAACAACAACAGCAACTACAACAATCATCCCAACAACAATAATAACCGCAACAACAACAACAATCAGAAGCAGCTATGCCAAAGGTGTGAAAAGAATCACTCGGGGTTCTGCACCAAATTTTGCAACAAGTGTAAAAGAAATGGTCATAGCGCGGCGAAGTGTGAGGTCTACGGACCAGGGGTTAATAGAACGAAAGGAACAAATGGTGTCGGAACGAGTAATGGCGGAGCAAGTAGTGTCGGAGCAAGTTATGCCAATGTAGTTTGTTATAAATGTGGAAAACCAGGCCACATTATTAGAAATTGCCCGAACCAGGAGAACACGAATGGACAAGGCCGTGGAAGAGTTTTCAATATTAATGCGGTAGAGGCACAGGAAGACCCGGAGCTTGTTACGGGTACGTTTCTTATTGACAATAAATCTGCTTACGTTTTATTTGATTCGGGTGCGGATAGAAGCTATATGAGTAGAGATTTTTGTGCTAAATTAAGTTGTCCATTGACGCCTTTGGATAGTAAATTTTTACTCGAATTAGCAAATGGTAAATTAATTTCAGCAGATAATATATGTCGAAATCGAGAAATTAAACTGGTTAGCGAAACATTTAAGATTGATTTGATACCAGTAGAGTTAGGGAGTTTTGATGTGATAATCGGTATGGACTGGTTGAAAGAAGTGAAAGCGGAGATCGTTTGTTACAAAAATGCAATTCGCATTATACGAGAAAAAGGAAAACCCTTAATGGTGTACGGAGAAAAGGGCAACACGAAGCTACATCTTATTAGTAATTTGAAGGCACAAAAACTAATAAGAAAAGGTTGCTATGCTGTTCTAGCACACGTCGAGAAAGTACAAACTGAAGAAAAGAGCATCAATGATGTTCCCATTGCAAAAGAATTTCCCGATGTATTTCCGAAAGAATTACCGGGATTACCCCCACATCGATCCGTTGAATTTCAAATAGATCTTGTACCAGGAGCTGCACCAATAGCTCGTGCTCCTTACAGACTCTCACCCAGCGAGATGAAGGAACTGCAAAGCCAATTACAAGAACTTTTAGAGCGTGGTTTCATTCGACCAAGCACATCACCGTGGGGAGCTCCTATTTTGTTTGTCAAGAAGAAAGATGGTACATTCAGGTTGTGTATCGACTACCGAGAGTTGAACAAACTTACCATCAAGAACCGCTACCCACTACCGAGAATCGATGACTTATTTGATCAACTACAAGGCTCGTCTGTTTATTCAAAGATTGACTTACGTTCCGGGTATCATCAAATGCGGGTGAAAGAAGATGATATTCCAAAGACTGCTTTCAGAACACGTTACGGTCATTACGAGTTTATGGTCATGCCGTTTGGTTTAACTAATGCACCAGCTGTGTTCATGGACCTTATGAACCGAGTGTGTGGACCATACCTTGACAAGTTTGTCATTGTTTTCATTGATGACATACTTATTTACTCAAAGAATGACCAAGAACACGGTGAACATTTGAGAAAGGTGTTAGAAGTATTGAGGAAGGAAGAATTGTACGCTAAGTTTTCAAAGTGTGCATTTTGGTTGGAAGAAGTTCAATTCCTCGGTCACATAGTGAACAAAGAAGGTATTAAGGTGGATTCGGCAAAGATAGAAACTGTTGAAAAGTGGGAAACCCCGAAAACTCCGAAACACATACGCCAGTTTTTAGGACTAGCTGGTTACTACAGAAGGTTCATCCAAGACTTTTCCAGAATAGCAAAACCCTTGACTGCATTAACGCATAAAGGGAAGAAATTTGAATGGAATGATGAACAAGAGAAAGCGTTTCAGTTATTGAAGAAAAAGCTAACTACGGCACCTATATTGTCATTGCCTGAAGGGAATGATGATTTTGTGATTTATTGTGATGCATCAAAGCAAGGTCTCGGTTGTGTATTAATGCAACGAACGAAGGTGATTGCTTATGCGTCTAGACAATTGAAGATTCACGAACAAAATTATACGACGCATGATTTGGAATTAGGCGCGGTTGTTTTTGCATTAAAGACTTGGAGGCACTACTTATATGGGGTCAAAAGTATTATATATACCGACCACAAAAGTCTTCAACACATATTTAATCAGAAACAACTGAATATGAGGCAGCGTAGGTGGATTGAATTATTGAATGATTACGACTTTGAGATTCGTTACCACCCGGGGAAGGCAAATGTGGTAGCCGATGCCTTGAGCAGGAAGGACAGAGAACCCATTCGAGTAAAATCTATGAATATAATGATTCATAATAACATTACTACTCAAATAAAGGAGGCGCAACAAGGAGTTTTAAAAGAGGGAAATTTAAAGGATGAAATACCCAAAGGATCGGAGAAGCATCTTAATATTCGGGAAGACGGAACCCGGTATAGGGCTGAAAGGATTTGGGTACCAAAATTTGGAGATATGAGAGAAATGGTACTTAGAGAAGCTCATAAAACCAGATACTCAATACATCCTGGAACGGGGAAGATGTACAAGGATCTCAAGAAACATTTTTGGTGGCCGGGTATGAAAGCCGATGTTGCTAAATACGTAGGAGAATGTTTGACGTGTTCTAAGGTCAAAGCTGAGCACCAGAAACCATCAGGTCTACTTCAACAACCCGAAATCCCGGAATGGAAATGGGAAAACATTACCATGGATTTCATCACTAAATTGCCAAGGACTGCAAGTGGTTTTGATACTATTTGGGTAATAGTTGATCGTCTCACCAAATCAGCACACTTCCTACCAATAAGAGAAGATGACAAGATGGAGAAGTTAGCACGACTGTATTTGAAGGAAGTCGTCTCCAGACATGGAATACCAATCTCTATTATCTCTGATAGGGATGGCAGATTTATTTCAAGATTCTGGCAGACATTACAGCAAGCATTAGGAACTCGTCTAGACATGAGTACTGCCTATCATCCACAAACTGATGGGCAGAGCGAAAGGACGATACAAACGCTTGAAGACATGCTACGAGCATGTGTTATTGATTTCGGAAACAGTTGGGATCGACATCTACCGTTAGCAGAATTTTCCTACAACAACAGCTACCATTCAAGCATTGAGATGGCGCCGTTTGAAGCACTTTATGGTAGAAAGTGCAGGTCTCCGATTTGTTGGAGTGAAGTGGGGGATAGACAGATTACGGGTCCGGAGATTATACAAGAAACTACCGAGAAGATCATCCAAATTCAACAACGGTTGAAAACCGCCCAAAGTCGACAAAAGAGCTACGCTGACATTAAAAGAAAAGATATAGAATTTGAAATTGGAGAGATGGTCATGCTTAAAGTTGCACCTTGGAAAGGCGTTGTTCGATTTGGTAAACGAGGGAAATTAAATCCAAGGTATATTGGACCATTCAAGATTATTGATCGTGTCGGACCAGTAGCTTACCGACTAGAGTTACCTCAACAACTCGCGGCTGTACATAACACTTTCCACGTCTCGAATTTAAAGAAATGTTTTGCTAAAGAAGATCTCACTATTCCGTTAGATGAAATCCAAATCAACGAAAAACTTCAATTCATCGAAGAACCCGTCGAAATAATGGATCGTGAGGTTAAAAGACTTAAGCAAAACAAGATACCAATTGTTAAGGTTCGATGGAATGCTCATAGAGGACCCGAGTTCACCTGGGAGCGTGAAGATCAGATGAAGAAGAAATACCCGCATCTATTTCCAGAAGATTCGTCAACACCTTCAACAGCTTAAAATTTCGGGACGAAATTTATTTAACGGGTAGGTACTGTAGTGACCCGAACTTTTCCATGTTTATATATATTAATTGAGATTGATATTTACATGATTAAATGTTTCCAACATGTTAAGCAATCAAACTTGTTAAGACTTGATTAATTGAAATATGTTTCATATAGACAATTGACCACCCAAGTTGATCGGTGATTCACGAACGTTAAAACTTGTAAAAACTATATGATGACATATATATGGATATATATATATAGTTAACATGATACTATGATAAGAAAACATATCATAAAGTATATTAACAATGAACTACATATGTAAAAACAAGACTACTAACTTAATGATTTTTAAACGAGACATATATGTAACGATTATCGTTATAAAGACATTTAATGTATATATATCATATTAAGAGATATTCATACATGATAATATCATGATAATATAATAATTTAAAATCTCATTTGATATTATAAACATTGGGTTAACAACATTTAACAAGATCGTTAACCTAAAGGTTTCAAAACAACACTTACATGTAACGACTAACGATGACTTAACGACTCAGTTAAAATGTATATACATGTAGTGTTTTAATATGTATTTATACACTTTTGAAAGACTTCAATACACTTATCAAAATACTTCTACTTAACAAAAATGCTTACAATTACATCCTCGTTCAGTTTCATCAACAATTCTACTCGTATGCACCCGTATTCGTACTCGTACAATACACAGCTTTTAGATGTATGTACTATTGGTATATACACTCCAATGATCAGCTCTTAGCAGCCCATGTGAGTCACCTAACACATGTGGGAACCATCATTTGGCAACTAGCATGAAATATCTCATAAAATTACAAAAATATGAGTAATCATTCATGACTTATTTACATGAAAACAAAATTACATATCCTTTATATCTAATCCATACACCAACGACTAAAAACACCTACAAACACTTTCATTCTTCAATTTTCTTCATCTAATTGATCTCTCTCAAGTTCTATCTTCAAGTTCTAAGTGTTCTTCATAAATTCCAAAAGTTCTAGTTTCATAAAATCAAGAATACTTTCAAGTTTGCTAGCTCACTTCCAATCTTGTAAGGTGATCATCCAACCTCAAGAAATCTTTGTTTCTTACAGTAGGTTATCATTCTAATACAAGGTAATAATCATATTCAAACTTTGGTTCAATTTCTATAACTATAACAATCTTATTTCAAGTGATGATCTTACTTGAACTTGTTTTCGTGTCATGATTCTGCTTCAAGAACTTCGAGCCATCCAAGGATCCATTGAAGCTAGATCCATTTTTCTCTTTTCCAGTAGGTTTATCCAAGGAAATTAAGGTAGTAATGATGTTCATAACATCATTCGATTCATACATATAAAGCTATCTTATTCGAAGGTTTAAACTTGTAATCACTAGAACATAGTTTAGTTAATTCTAAACTTGTTCGCAAACAAAAGTTAATCCTTCTAACTTGACTTTTAAAATCAACTAAACACATGTTCTATATCTATATGATATGCTAACTTAATGATTTAAAACCTGGAAACACGAAAAACACCGTAAAACCGGATTTACGCCGTCGTAGTAACACCGCGGGCTGTTTTGGGTTAGTTAATTAAAAACTATGATAAACTTTGATTTAAAAGTTGTTATTCTGAGAAAATAATTTTTATTATGAACATGAAACTATATCCAAAAATTATGGTTAAACTCAAAGTGGAAGTATGTTTTCTAAAATGGTCATCTAGACGTCGTTCTTTCGACTGAAATGACTACCTTTACAAAAATGACTTGTAACTTATTTTTCCGACTATAAACCTATACTTTTTCTGTTTAAATTCATAAAATAGAGTTCAATATGAAATCATAGCAATTTGATTCACTCAAAACGGATTTAAAATGAAGAAGTTATGGGTAAAACAAGATTGGATAATTTTTCTCATTTTAGCTACGTGAAAATTGGTAACAAATCTATTCCAACCATAACTTAATCAACTTGTATTGTATATTATGTAATCTTGAGATACCATAGACACGTATACAATGTTTCGACCTATCATGTCGACACATCTATATATATTTCGGAACAACCATAGACACTCTATATGTGAATGTTGGAGTTAGCTATACAGGGTTGAGGTTGATTCCAAAATATATATAGTTTGAGTTGTGATCAATACTGAGATACGTATACACTGGGTCGTGGATTGATTCAAGATAATATTTATCGATTTATTTCTGTACATCTAACTTTGGACAACTAGTTATAGGTTACTAACGAGGACAGCTGACTTAATAAACTTAAAACATCAAAATATATTAAAAGTGTTGTAAATATATTTTGAACATACTTTAATATATATGTATATATTGTTATAGGTTCGTGAATCAACAGTGGCCAAGTCTTACTTCCTAACGAAGTAAAAATCTGTGAAAGTGAGTTATAGTCCCACTTTTAAAATCTAATATTTTTGGGATGAGAATACATGCAGGTTTTATAAATGATTTACAAAATAGACACAAGTACGTGAAACTACATTCTATGGTTGAATTATCGGAATCGAATATGCCCCTTTTTATTAAGTCTGGTAATCTAAGAATTAGGGAACAGACACCCTAATTGACGCGAATCCTAAAGATAGATCTATTGGGCCTAACAAACCCCATCCAAAGTACCGGATGCTTTAGTACTTCGAAATTTATATCATATCCGAAGGGTGTCCCGGAATGATGGGGATATTCTTATATATGCATCTTGTTATTGTCGGTTACCAGGTGTTCACCATATGAATGATTTTTATCTCTATGTATGGGATGTGTATTGAAATATGAAATCTTGTGGTCTATTGTTACGATTTGATATATATAGGTTAAACCTATAACTCACCAACATTTTTGTTGACGTTTAAAGCATGTTTATTCTCAGGTGAATATTAAGAGCTTCCGCTGTTGCATACTAAAATAAGGACAAGATTTGGAGTCCATGTTTGTATGATATTGTGTAAAAACTGCATTCAAGAAACTGATTTCGATGTAACATATTTGTATTGTAAACCATTATGTAATGGTCGTGTGTAAACAGGATATTTTAGATTATCATTATTTGATAATCTACGTAAAGCTTTCTAAACCTTTATTTATGAAATAAAGGTTATGGTTTGTTTTAAAAATGAATGCAGTCTTTGAAAAACGTCTCATATAGAGGTCAAAACCTCGCAACGAAATCAATTAATATGGAACGTTTTTAATCAATAAGAACGGGACATTTCATAAATGAATATTTAAATCAAAGGTTTTCGACATCTGATGATTTCTACATATAGACAATCACCATAAATAATAGTTTACAACAGTACTTCCGTTGACAATGCAGTCAAAATAAGATACATGGTGATGATTTGGTGAATGCAACGTTTCCTTGAAAAATATGCCATGTAAGACTCCATGCACATAGCTTGTCTAACATATAAGCAAACAGCAGAAGACTTCTAGGGAACCTGAGAATAAACATGCTAACAAGTGTCAACACAAAGGTTGGTGAGTTCATAGTTTTATAGTTTCATATAATCTGTATATAAGGTGGATCACAAGATTTCAGTTGTTTTGTCCAGAAACATTTATCAAAATATTCTACAAGATTAAGCACCCTGGTAACTAAACTTTAACGTTATAATAAGTACCCCTGTTTTAACATACATGCAACCAACATGTACAATACACGCAATCCAACGTGTACTAAACTCACATAGCATACGTCTGTTCTTTAGTTCAAGCTAGGGTTTCTATACCCGGAACAGACAGGGATGTCAAGCCCTATGGATCCATATACAACTACTCGCGTCCACCAGTTCTTATAACCGGCAGTTACTAGTTACCAAAGCTAAGGGATTTTCGGTTCAAACTCGGTGTAGAATTAAGTATGTACTTGTATCCATTGCGTTTAAAATAAAGGGCATGTATTCTCAGCCCAAAAATATAGATTGCAAAAGCATTTAAAAGGGGAGCAAATGAAACTCACCTTAGCAGCATATAAAGTTGTTCACCAAAATGTGATCGAAACTCAGATTACCAAATAACCGTAGATCTCAACCTAGAGAACATTTGTTGGTCAATAAATGTCTATCAAGCTAGGTCAGGTCATAGTGTATCACAATCCTAATGCTCGATATCGACATACAAAAGTTATCCAAAGTCGTTTCAAAAAGTCAATTTTGACAGTTGTTTAACAAAATGAGACGTACCTTATATAAGGATTCATTTACTCGGCTGGTAATATTTAAAAATCCATTTTATCAATCTTGTAAACAAGTTGTTTAAATCTTAATTGCAAATTCATAAGCAATTCCAATTAACGTCAATTATAATTCAGTTGATCATATCTTTTAATCCGTTCAACGAAACTATTCGATGTCTAAATGAAAAGTCATTAATTTTTTGCCAGCTTTCCAAAAACATGTATATCATATACCTTTTACCAGTAATATATGTATTTAATTCGTGATTCATTATAAACTGTTTAGTGATGAAATTTAGCATACAAACATGTATAAATATATATACTCGAGCACTAGACATGGATACACAATTAATATATAAAATATAAAATATGAGTGCTTACGTATCAGTATTGAGATTCAATATTGTAGGAAAGTACGTAGACGTAACGGAGATGATAAACACTAGGTTTGATTCACAAATATACTCCCGAACATTACCCATAACCTCCTTGGCAATAACCCATAATTTCCTTAGCTCTATCTCGCTTGAAAACCATTTTGAAAGTGACACGCTCATAACCTAGTCGTAGTATTTTATGTATAATACTAATTAATAATATTAATAATAATAAGAATAATAAGATTAATAATAATATTAATCTTAATAATAATAATAATAATAATAATAATAATATAAATATAAATATAAATATATATACGAGTGTAATATGTATGTGTGCAAAACTGGAACAAATTCGACTGAATTTATAGATGTGGCCTGATTTCCAACCCCATGCGATCGCATGATTTTTAGGGATCAAGGCCATGTGATCGCATGGCCCTCTGATCCAGCTCACAAACTTTTGTTTTCTTGTTTGTCGACATATTTATTTATTAATATATAATATATATAATTTATATTAATTAATTATATATTATATTATATTCTCGTGAATAGTTGACTTGAAATTTTCGTTCCGATGTCTCGTACGTTGTCACTCGACTTATGCCCCGATTCCGGTTTCTCGAACGCATTTTCGTACGTTTAGAAAACTTGCATTTTACGTTTCGTGTCACGTACCTTTGTCAAAATATAGCCTTAAATTATCCCTAAACTATACCACTCAAAGTATATATTAAACTTTCGAGTGTTTTGGTCATTTACTTCTATAAATCATTGTCTCGCTATTTGTTAATATATATATATAATAACAATTTGTTTTATGACCATTTTAATATTATATTTTATATATTTTCAATATTAATATATACGTTTTAAAATACATATCACAAGTTATTCATATATCTAATTCTAACAGTTAATATTCCTTATTATTGTATGTCTCCAAATTACATTATTTAAACAAACACTTTACCATTTATTTCGAATATCGTTAAAAATGAACGATTTCCCAAATCAACGTGGACCTCACAACAGAGACTCGTAATAATATCATAATATTTAAGGGACTCAATAAATATCTTTTAATTCAATCGTTTGGCATAATCTTTTAACTCCGTAGTTAAATATATCAATCAGATAATCAAACCAATAAGGTTAATGCACAGTATCATTTTCATAACACTTTGTTACGTTTTCAAGTTATAGTATATATATGTATCTATTTACATATATTTGTTCGCGAATTGTTGAGAACAATCGAAAGGGTATTTGAATAGTTCAAGAATTTTAGGATTCAACTTCATAGACTTTGATTATCGTGTCGAAAACGTTAAAGATTAAGTTTAAATTTAGTCAGAAATTTCCGGGTCATCATACCATAAAAGTGTCCCATGAAGAAAAAAGGCATGTCACAATCAAGCCAAACACGAACCTTTTGCCATAAATCTTTTACAACCGAACAATCGAAAAAAAGATGATCACGGGTTTCAACACCATTATTGCACACCGGACACACAATAGAATTAATCTCTATCCCTTTTGCGGAGAGGTTCCAACGAACGGGGAGAGAATCAAGTCTAAGGCGCCATAAAAATATGTTGACTTTTCTCGGTAAGAATTTAAACCAAATTGTTTTCACATGTGAAGAAGGTAGCGCTACTTGATCAATACCTTCCCTAGCAGATTTAACCGTGTACAATCCATCGTTGCTCAGACTGTACAACCATCTATCATCACGATCAGCGAGTTGACAGAATGATAAGCAACATCGAAGGTCATTGACCAATTGTTCATTCCGGCTACCGATCGATTCCCTAGACCATAAGAACTGCCATTCGCCATTCATCCATTTGTCAGCAATACAATCATCTTTACACATATCCAAATGATAAAGACGATTAAAATGAGAAGCTAACGTGGTATTACCGCACCAAACATCATGCCAGAAACTCGTCTTTCTACCATTACCAATGTCCATTCTGAAAATATCCGATGGTACTAGACCATCATTCGTGGCTTTACTGCAGGCTGCAACAATGTTACCACAACAACTAAAACAAAATACCGTGACGTTTAAAATCTTATTACCATGAATCGACCTAATTAATTTCACCCAAAACTCATCCGGGTTTGTTATAAAACGCCATCTCCACTTATTAATCAAAGCTAAGTTAAAAGCTTTTAGACTTCCCACATTGAGACCACATTTGTCAAAAGATGCTAGAATTTTATCCCATTTCACCCATAATATCTTTTTAGTGGAGTCGTTGCCACCCCAAAAAAATCTTTCCCTGATTGATTCAATCTTTTTAATGATTGTTTCGGGACTTTTAAATAAAGAAAAGTAGTAAATTCCGAGACTCCCAACACATATTTCACTAAAGTCAAGCGACCACCTGAAGAAATGAGGCTAGCCTTCCAAGAAGATAATCTTAACCGAAACTTGTCAATTAAAGGCTCCCAACTAGATTTTAACTTCATATTTGATCCGATAGGGATACCAAGATAGTTTGTCAGGAACGAACCAACCCTAGTACCAGTAGCATTAGCAAATGAGGTCACTTCGGCTGCATTCACACCAATGCTGAAAACATGCGATTTAGTAACATTAATTTTTAAGCCCGAAACCAAAAAGAACACCTCTAAAATAACAAGAATACGTTTTAGCTCCAGCAAATTCCAATCCAAAAGAAGAATACCGTCGTTCGCATAAAAAAAAGAGATATTCTCATATTATCAACACCGACTCTAATTCCCCGAATATAGTTACATTCCATGGCCTGATGAAAAGTCAAATGAAGACCCTCCATAAAAATAATAAACAAGAACGGGCTAAGCGGATCGCCTTGTCTCAACCCTCGTTTAATAACAAATTCACGAGTCGGGCTGCCATTAATGAGGACGGACGTTTTTGCCGACTCAAGGCACCCTTTGATCCATGTGTACCATCTTTTACCGAACCCCATGGAAGATAACATAAAGAATAAATAGTCCCAATTAACGGAGTCGTAAGCTTTCTCGAAATCAACCTTGAAAAGCAATTTTTTCTTATTATTAGTTTTCGCCCACGACAAAATCTCACTCAAAATTAACGGTCCGTCAAGAATCTGTAGACTAGAAATAAACGCAGATTGCACGAGACTTATAATTTTATCAATAATACCAAGTAACCGATTCGTAAGAATCTTCATGACAATGTTGTAGAAAAAACCTACTAACGAAATTGGTCTAAAATCTGTGATAAGAACCGGTTTTTTACCTTCGGGATAAGCGAGAAGAAAGCCGATTTGGCTCCATGTGGCATAATACAAGATGAGAAAAACTTGCGAATGTCCCTACATAAATTAGTCTTGAATAAATCCCAAAACTTTTTGATGAAACGGAACGAAATTCCATCCGGCCCGGGAACCTTGGAACTCCCGCGATTCCACACCGCGTCTTTTATCTCTGAATCATCCAATTCCCTTTCAAGAAAATCAGCTTCGCCGCTAGTAAGCTTGTATTGTGGTTCGACATGATTAAAAACAGCCCCTGTATTCATAACATCAAACTTGGATTGATAAAAGTCTGTGTTCAGCACTCTCTGCAGTACTTTCTAGAAGTGTTGTAAAAAACCCGGTTATTCGCTGATTAATCCCCGATTAATCATTTTTAAGAGTAATCCGTTCCGATTTCCAAAAATCCATTTAATTAAACGGTCAACGTCAATTGATAGGTCAAAAACGAATTTGGTAATCAAAGTCGGTCAAAGTAAAAAATAGTTAACATTTTAACATGAATTTATACTTGAACTTTATAGTTTTTGAGCAAAATAAATAATTTTAGACAATTATGTTAAAGTTTATTTTTATATTTATGGTTTTTTTCTATATTTACACATAATTTTCAAAATTTAATATATAAATGTATAAAGTACAATCCGATTAATCCTCGATTAATCCCCAAATTACCGATTAATCCTTCTAAAGTCCCGACCGATTAATCCCTGAATAGCGAATTTTGCAACCTTGCTTTCTAGTATTATTTGGCAGTTGCTAACCCCTTTTAATTGCAAGTGATGAACTATAAGACGTGGCTAATGTTTCAATGCCAAACACCAATTACATGAAATACGGCAACAAATAAGGTATCTTGCATTCAAAATATATGTTTATACAATTTTTTTGGACTCAATGAGAAGAGTAACGATATATCCTCCTGCAACACAGAACGTGCTGAAAGTCTGAAGAGATGAGAAGAATGGCACATCTATATGTTTTGAGCGCGCGCATTATAATTATTTTTTTGTTTGTTTCATATAATATGTGTTTTCACAATTAGTTACTTATCGTTCTATAATTGGATTAGAGTTGACATCAATCCAAAATTAAGATTTGAAAGTTAAATGTGGCACAATTTATTTTGTTAGGTATATTTAGAGAAATGCTACTTTAGTAACATATTGTAGATACTAGATTATAACATTTTCAGTTGGATAATGACAGTTTTCATAGTTACTATCGCAGCATTATGTTAAAAAGAAGATAAGAAACTTGAGATGTGAAATATTGCACCACAAGTTTTGAAGGGAATAACGATAAACAAAGTTCATGTGCAGTACTTCAAATACAATAATGGTCCCCCAATTGATCCCTAAAAGGCAATTTCTCATTCCCAATGTTGTCACGAAATTACAAATGATGTCACATGCAATTTATTCCTTAACTAAATCAGTTTGTTCTGTTTCAGGTCTGTAGTTATCGTAGCATCATAAATTCAATTTTCAAAAAAAGAAAAAATATATACATCAAAAGTTTGTATTTCGTCCTTGATCTATATGATTAACATCTACATTTTATCGATCTCCATCACCATTATATGTACCTTCTGCAACCATGTGACGTTAACACAATTTTGTTTTTGACGTTAATACAAAATGGTGCCCAACGGTTCCCCATGTACTTTGTGTCATGAGATAGGGAGAGGTCATGGGTTCGATCCTTACGGATAACATGATTTTCTTTAAAACAATTGAACACCAATAATGCTGGTATATATTGACCTTACAGGGAGGTTCTACTGGATTCGTTCACGGACCTCTACCCAGGAACACTGCCCGAATAGATGTGTTCCCGGGGACCGTCGATCGGGTTCGGGCTTCCGCCCGAACGTGTGTGCTACGTGCAAATGATGAGGGTATATATATATATATATATATACACACACACACAAAATGGTGCATACTTTACATAAGCGAAGTTATAATTCACGTAAAGTACATTTAACGAAGTTAATTTTTAATTCACATATATGGATAGTTGTTAAGTATGGATTCTAATAGCAAAGTTTATGATATTAGTTATGGTACCTAAGATGAATTAAATTACTAAACATCGAGAAAACAACATCCTTGATTCAATGATTGATGATATATATTCTTGCATAAGTTATTGATCATTGATATACAACTTCAAACAATAATTGATTAATATAAAAAAATTGCTGTTCAATTAAAAGATAAAAGACAAATTACAAAAGCTAGCGATCGAGATCCTCTCATGGCGATTTCATCAACGCGTCCATCAACTAATTAGCCCTGAAAAATTCATGCATTCTCATAAGTACTCAAATAATGACTATGTTAGACCTTAGTTGCACTCTATAAATCATGTATCTGGTACACATCACAATTTTGGATTCTACAGTACTACAGTTACATTGCAAATTGTAGTGAAAAAAAGTACTAATGCATTGCATGTGCATGAAAACATACAGAAATAAATATAGGGTTAATGTGTAGGATTTATGATAATGATATATATAAATCTGTATAGAATGTTACCTGATGGAGTTGTTGGTAATTTAGATAGAGCAAGTGTAACCAGGAGGAGGAGTCTTGCCACAAGCAACAAGCAGCTCAAGAGCAATTGGTAAATAAATTTTGAGGTTCAAAAGCTTAACCTTTAGGGTTGTGCACAGGCAAACTGCAGCCTCAAGTTCTGCTAATCCAGATATAATTGGGCAACATTTGTTAACTTCTGGGTCACCCAAATTAACATGGACTAATCCTCCTAGAAGGTCCACACAAGCTCCAAGTTTTAGAGTGTCAATTGGGCATGTTGCAGGTGCTGGAACTGGTGTAAACGGTGGTGGACAAGGTTTCCCCGTTGGTGGTCCGACTGTCGGTGGGTTAAGGACAGGTGGAATAGGGAGGCTTGGTAGTGGTGGAAGAGGGAGGCTTGGTAGTGGTGGAAGAGGGAGGCTTGGTAGTGGTGGAAGAGGGAGGTTCGGTAGTGGCGGAAGCGGGAGTTTGGGGACCGGTGGAAGAGGGAGTTTTGGGTCGACTGGTGGAAGCGGGAGGTTTGGGCCGACAGGTGGGAGAGGGAGTTTGGGGACCGGTGGTAGAGGGAGGTTTGGGCCGACAGGTGGAAGTGGGAGTTTGGGGACGGGTGGAAGCGGGAGGTTTGGGCCGACAGGTGGAAGCGGGAGTTTTGGGACGGGTGGAAGAGGGAGGTTTGGGCCGACGGGTGGAAGCGGGAGTTTTGGGAGTGGTGGAAGAGGGAGTTTTGGGACGGGTGGAAGCGGGAGTTTTGGGCCAACAGGTGGGAGCTCAACTGGCGGTTTTGTGGTTGGTGGATGGTGGTGGCCACAATGTCCACAATCAAGAACAACTGGATTTGGATTAGCTGAAGAAACTAAGAAGATGGAGATCAACAAAAGAGCAGTAAGCTTGTTTGAAAACTCCATTATGGTGGATGTAAAATGAAGTGAAATGAAGATGTTGTTATATAGACTGCATGGGTGTGTGGTTTTATTACATACTCTGTATAAATTAATTAAGTTTGCATTATTTACTTATAGGGTACATGTGTATAAAAAGGAAAATAACAAAAAGTTTTAATTGGGAGAGCAAAAGAAGAAGTTAGGGCACATGTACTGTTTTGTGCATATTGGAGGTGACAAATTATGCTAGTTGGCATATCATTTTATTTTAGCATTTTATGGATTTTAGTTTGGAATCAGTTAAACTCACTGTTTTACTTTGAAATATATTTTGACAGCTTCACCAAACAAAAATATATGTGCTGCATACTCAAGTTTATAAGTATACATTCATATCTTCATAATATGTATATCATTGTGTGGAGTTAGTTTAAGAGAAACTGATGGATCAGAGAGTGAGATATGCATGGTGCTGAATTTGTTTATGTTAATTAAGGTGCCAATTAAGTGACAAAGTTGACCCATCAACAGATAACAAATATCTGTGTATGAACTAGGTTGGCTGTTTGAATCATGCAGGATCGCTTTTTATGTCCATCAACATGTACTACATATAAGGTCAAGAGTTCCCTAACGCAACTAATCCGTGGACACGTTCATTTACATCTCGACTTTTCACGGATCCACGACCTATCCCCTGGTCACGTCCAAAGTCACCCCGATTTGAACCGTTGCGGTCGATTACATTTGTGCCACCCGGTCTGATACCATTTGAAGGATCGCTTTTTAAGGTCCACCAAACATGTTGGTGGACCTAAAATAGATCCTACAAATCCTATATTCTCAAAATCATAATTCTATCAGTTAAAGGAACAGCCATTCATAGAACAAACATACGGCTTAGATTACAGTGTGAGAACCAAAGTAGCTTAATTGTTCCATACTCTTTTTATTGTAAAGACCTTAATTCTTATCACTGTAATTACATTAATTCAAAACCAAGTAAAAAAACGACTGATAATGTTTTCTATATTCCTATTTATTAAATTGATAACTGTTAATGAAGATCAAAATGTAGTTATATAACACCAAATAAAAATAAAGACGAATCGACTTGGGACTGCACCATACTGTTAACAGCTGTGAAAAAAGGAGTCGACAAATACTAGAGTACCATTATTTCCATCTCCATGTGAACTTTTCTTCTAGCTACTTGCATCCTTAGAATAATGCAAGCAAGGTCCACCTTAAAATCCTTATGGATATCACGCCTGCTTGTGTGTCAGCCATTCGTTGGTTGCAGCTTAATTCTAAGTTTATGTTTAATCTGGTGTTGGTGATTTTAGTGTCTTCCAACGTACATTTTAGTTAGTTGCGATTTACTTGAATGCAGGTGTTAGCTAGTTATACTTACCAACGGGTTCGGAGAGTGTGGAGTACACGCCCGTAAGAGTTGGCTACTAACTGTCGCGCAAAATGCGGGGGTCAAGGGGGCTGCGCCCCCTTGCGGGGTCCAAGGGGCAGCGCCCCTGGCGGGGTCCAAGGGGCAGCGCCCCTGGCTGGGGTCCCGCTCCCAGGTGAGCGGGCAGGGGTCGAGGGGGCAGCGCCCCTCGCGGGGCTCGGGGCAGCGCCCCGAAACCTCAACAGAATTTGCACTATTCGTTACATAGAAACGTTGCATCCGAATGAGTATAAGCGAATAGTTGCATCTTTTGGTATACCCGAATTTCCCGCCAAAATTGAAGGGTTACACCCTTTCGGTTTAACTGTTTCCTATAACAGTTTAATGAACGTTTTTGTTCATCATTCTGCATTCATCAAACCAACAGAAACACACACAAATTCTCTAACAATTTGATCAGTGATTTCGTTGCCCAAAACACTGATTGCGTTCTTGTTTGATCCCTATAAAGATTTCGTGCAACTGTGGCAATCGTAGGGTCGAAATACTTTATAGAGACAGTGATTACACGATTCAAGAACGAATCCGGCAGTCAATTCATATCCGATTTCTAACATCTGGCAAGTGAGACTCGTAACAATATCGTTATGCATGTTACTCCGTAATATTTTTCCAGCGTACGTACGTCTCAATGATCCATATCCTTGTTTGCGACAGGGCTTAGATGGAGGCAAGAATGGGACAAAGGGATATGCTTGGACTATGATCGTATGTAATTAGCATATAATCTTAATAAATTTGATTAAAGAAAACAAAAGTTGAACATATGGATACTTAAATACATCATCTTTACAATAAATTGATTACTTCCTAATTAGTTCAAGAGATTTAAGAAATTACTCAACTCAGTTTAATTGCAACAACTGAAAATCAAAAACAGCATATTATATGTCATACATATACTAAATGCTCAGTCTGGTCTCTTTTGTCATGTTAAAAGAAAAGGTGTCAAAATATACCCAAAATGGATGAATATAAACATTGAATAGCTGCAATTTACTGACCATATCCACCCATATACTTCATACGGAGTATAACATTTCTCTCTATTCAAAGAATTAAAAGATCGCTCTAGAAAAATTCAAATGTTCATCCCACATGATAACATTTTAGTCCGCCTCCCTCGTTAGTTGTTATGAACGCCCGATCATATGTATGGCTGATTATTATTTAAATTCTTTACCCTTCGAAGGCGCTTCATATACATCTTTACATGATAACTACCTTTTTTCAGTAAAGGGAGTATACCGGTAAATCATAGAAAACAAAAACTTGGAGTATTATTACTTGTAATCGTCAGTTTTGGGATCATACCCGAATCTGAAATCAGAAGAGAGATAGCGACTTCCGCAAACGCTTGGAGTATTATTACTGTCAGAGAAAGTTAGTAAGGCAGAAGAGAGACAAAGGTTCCATAGGTGAAAAACATCATTGTAGTTCGAAAAGCATATTAAGCCGTTAACAGAACCAATAACAGAATTGGTTCCAGATGATGAGAGTTTTATATAATTGCAATGTTTCTGTTTTATATAATTGCAATGTTCCTGATAGGGGGATTGAGAGGCGTTTAGAGTAAAATATGTACATAAATTGTTACCAAAGAATGCAATGTAGAAGGCGATAGTATCAGTCTGATTGTCGCATTCGTTGTGGATTTTTTTTTTTTTTTTGGCGAAATAAGGATAACTTTTATAAAACGGAAAACGCTTTCAAAAAGAAAAAACAAATCAACAAGAATTACAAAAAAGAAACCCCGGTGAGGCTCGTACCTAGAAAGCGGCTACCAACAAACTATCTATACTGAACCTCTCCTAACCAAATTCGAAACCAAACCAAAACTAATAACACGATACAATGCAATACAAGTACTAAAGACTACAACGAATCAAGTTACACGAACCGAAAAGGAACTCAAATGTCCTTAATGAACACGCCGAATTTAGCCATTTCGGCACCTTGAACCAATTTCTCTTTACGCTTATGGTGATTCTTGATCCTAGCCGACGAAGGTGGGATTTCACCGTAACCGTTCGTTCTCGGCCATATTCGTCATTATAGTATCAAAAGCCGCAAATGCCTCGTCACTCATACCATACTTTGTCAACCCCGACGAAGCGCCATTGATCGGGTCCGCACCACCACTCTTCTTCTTTTCTACCTTACCCGCCATAAACAAGTTTTGAATGGCATCCCCATATTCCAAATCTTCTTCATGATCCACGAGCTTTAAAGATCCCAACGTAGATGCTAAATTCCGTCTTGATCGCAAATTCACGCCTTCGAAAAGATCCCTAGGAACCTTTCTATTTAAAACAAACCACGACTTCCAAAAACCTTTACACGCCGAATCCTCGCAGTCACAATAAGATCTTCCACTCCACCCCATCAAAATCGGTAAATGCCTATCTACTTTTATTGCCTCCTCTAGACTCGCCTTTAGTGCATTTTCCTTTTCCTTCTTCTCTTTCTTCAAGCGTGTCAATCTCTCCGCAAAGGTAATATTGTCATCAATAGCATCAACACATTCAGAGATAGAACCTGAGCCCAACCCAGGCCCAACAGGAGCTGAAGTGGGCTCAACTTCACTTCTAAAAACAATCGACTTGGACCCGAAAACATCACTCCCTTTAACTGAATAATCAACATGTTCAATATTACCACTAGTTAAAGGAGAAAACTTAAGCCCTAAATTGTGTGGTGTATCAACTAAACCAACAGGAACATCACTACCATCAGGAACAACATAAGCATTTTTACCAAGAACATCACAACCACTCTTCAATGTAGAAGAGTTACAACCTTTGTCCACCTCACAGCGAGCCGAAATAGAATGTTGACCTGAAAACTCAACCGTGCCAAATTATAAACCCATATGATGATAGCTCGAGGCACCGACCTTGACCGGATCAATCTTACCCGATGACTAATCAGGCTACCTAACCACAGCACCAACAAAACCCGTTCCACCAGATACCACGAAACGATTGGTCGACTTCAACATGTTGGGTTAATTGGTTATGTTTAATTAAAAGTGCATGGTGCAACTTTGGTTTAATGAGTAAATTAATATTTAGGATATTGAAATGTGTCGATCACAAGTTTGATTTAGTAGTTTAATTATTATTTAGCTAATTTGAAATAGGAATTGGTATATCCATGTTGACCGAATTTGGTGGGTGACATTAGTGGAATGTGGTGTCACTTATTTAGTTGGTTAGGATAGTGCTATTTTGTTGTTAATTCTAGGCTATTTAAAGCCAATAGCATAAGTGAATAAATGAGCACATATATCACAATGTAGACATCAAATTCTTGTTGGCTCTGAAGGATTAATGTGCAATGTACAACATATAACTATATGGCTAAATACATTTGAGCCTTCGGGGTCACACACATATACACCTAGACGTCAAACTATATATATATATATATATATATATATATATATATATATATATATATATATATATATATATATATATATATATATATATATATATTTTACTCAAGAAATGGAACAAATAAATTATAATAATTATGAATTAATTAATAATGATTAATTAAATTAATGATTAATTATTAGTAATTAGTAATTATAATTAAATGATACAATTGTTTTCATTATGTGCAAGTGGTCAAATGGAAATCATGGAAGAAATTTCCCACTATCAGTTAAAGTATTATTAATATATATGATATTGGAGTAAGTATATATTAAAGTATTATTAATCTATCTATATTGATATTGGAGTAATAGCTGTACACGATTGAAAACAAAAAGTCAGTTAACAAACACAATATATATTGGCTTGGCTATTTGTGTGTAGAGGGTTGTCCGATAAAAAAAAGGAAATATAGAAGATCGAAAGGATTCCTTTTGAATTCTTGTTATTGCTGCACAATACTAAAACAACTTGCGCATTCTTTCTTGCTTCTTCAAGAAAGTAATAAGAAATCACATACGAAGAATAATTCTTGTTATTATAATAATTTGATTATTATAATTAATTACTTGAGTTTGGACTAGCATCCATTGACGGTCGTTTGAAGTGTAGTGTGGACTATCCAAAGAGACGGTCATACTTTTGATCGTGAGTTTCTCTCCATCAATCAAGTTCTACAAGAAAGGTATAACGTTTACTCACTTTATGAATTTATATATTTTGACAATTACTAGTGGTGTAATTGGATCTTGGTGGAACTGTTAATCGTGTGTATGTTTTGTAATGTAAAATAAGTTTATTTTAACTATCTGCTGCGTTAATTTGATTTGAAAGTACACACGGTTTTCCATCAGTGGCATCAGAGCCGCTCTTACACCATTTTAATTGTCACGTGATTTTTTTCAGATCTAGTTTTATGGTAAATTGGTAAAAAGTAAAAACTTTTTTTATATATAATTTCAACATGTTTGTTTTAAATTAAACCTCATGAGACACAAATAAGATCTGAAAAATATCACTGTTATAAACTTTGAATTTATTATGGCTTGAATAATTGTTGTTTATTTCATTCCATGGTTGTACACATGCATTGTAACCATGGACAAGCCATATGTAGTTTTTTTTAATAATGTAGTTATTAGAATTGTGATTGCACACATAGCCCATAATGCCCCGACCTATGTATGATTGTTGTGATTATTGAATACGGCAATATTATGTCATGTTGATTATTTGTATTATTAGAAAGGCCATTTTGAAGTCAAAGTTGTATTATATTTATTTTTCATTTTTATAATAGCGTATTTAAGTTTATTTCAATTTGTAAAAGTACTAGTTTAGTTGTATTTTCAAAGTTAAATAAATGTAACAAGATGAAGATTGAAGATAAAATACAACATGCTTTTGGCTTAGAAGATGGTGAACAGGTCAAGTTGACAACGATGGCGTTTGTCAAGTTCTCACTTGATTCTTGAATCAAGTGGGAGTTACGATATTACCCTTAGTTTGACCTCTTGATCCCATGTCGGCTCATGGGATCGAGAATAGGATTTTCGGGCTAGGCTATGTGTGTGTGTGTGTGAGATGCATGATATGGTTGTGTTTTATTTTTGCATTTATATATAATTGTTGATTAGAATATATGCTAAATATTTTTGATGAAAGCATCAAATAAAACAGGCAACAGTTTCAAAAATTAAAATTGATGATTTTAAAAAGTTAAACTCAAACGAGTTTAAAGTTAAATGATTTTGAAACTCAAATTATATATGACCGAAATATTTTAAAATTGTTTTAAAACGATACACGTTTGTGTATTTGTTATTTCTTACACATAAAATAAAATAACAAACTAGGCGCATAAACACGATCGACATATATACAATTGGTTAAAATGATTTTTAACAAATAGTGTAGCGAATCTTGTGTGCATGCATTATTCGTTAACACAAACATTTTTAAAATACCCCTTCAAATTTAAGTCATGCCATCCAATGAGCTTGCAAACACTCCTCGTTATTTTTTGGTTACGGTGAGACCTAATTGAATTATGGCCACGAGGTGGATTTTCAGTTACGAGTGAGACTAGGCTGAATTTTCACTATTTTCAAATTGGACGACTTAATCGTATTCACGGTGAGATCTGAGTTCGAGGCAAGGATGGGACAAACATGCTAGTAGATAATAGTGGTTTATTGAACTACACATATTACTGAGTCCCATAAAGATCTAAGAGTTGCACTTGTAATGCAATTGGTAACCGCTACCTACCAATAGACTCTATAATTACTAGCTGATCAACAGATGTAGTTATGGAACCTCTATGTGGATATTAGGCTTTCGTAAATTAATTATTTTTAAATATATTAAAACCTGGATAGTTAATTTATTAAAGTACAATATCGAAAATACTAAAATTGAATCTTTTTCTTTTGCAGATGTCAAACAATCAAAACACAAACCAAACCAACCTCCGTTCTTTGTTGGAGAAGGAGAAACTTAAAGGTTCAAACTTCCTTGATTGGTATCGCAGCCTGAGAATTGTTCTTAAATTTGAAGGAAAGTTGAACAAAATTGAAGAACCCTTACCCGAAGCTCCTCCTGAGACAGTTACTACTGCTCAAAAGAATGCTTATCAGAAGTTGTTTGATGAGCAAGAGAAGATAGCTTTGATCATGCTTGCTAGTATGACTTCTGACCTCCAAAAGGAAATGGAAGATCGTACAACATATGATATGATGACTGAGCTGAAAAATATGTTTCAGAAACAGGCTAGTTAAGAGTTATATGAAACTTATAAGCTTCTTCAAATATGAAAAATAGAGGAGGGTCAATCAGTAAGCTCTCATGTCTTGAAAATGAAAAGCTACATTGACCGATTGGAAAAACTTGGAACTACCTTGCAGCCTAACTTGGCTGTGAACACGGTTTTGGCTTCACTACCAAAATCGTATCACTAATTTGTGATGAATTACAATATGCAAGGTTGGGAGAAATCTCTGGCAGAGGTGCACTCGATGCTCAAAACAACTGAACAGAATATTCCATCTAAGGTTTCCAATCCAGGTGTCCTTATGCTGAACAGAATATTCCATCTAGAAATAGAGAATCATATTTCGTTACATTTACTGATGATTATAGTAGATATGGTTATGTTTACTTGCTGAAACGTAAACATGAAGTTTTTGAAACATTCAAAATCTTCCAAAATGAAGTAGAGAATCAACTTGGAAAGACCATTAAAGCCCTTCGCTCTGATCGGGGAGGAGAATATATGAGTCAAGAGTTTTTGGACCACCTGAAGAATCGTGGGATTGTCTCACAGTTCACTCCACCTTATACACCACATCACAATGGTGTGTCAGAACGAAGGAATCGAACTTTACTTGATATGGTTCATTCTATGATGAGTCTAACTACTCTACCGATGTCTTTTTAGGGTTATGCATTAGAGTCTGCTGCACGCATACTTAATATGGTTCCAACCAAGAAGGTAGAAAAGACACCATATGAGTTATGGCATGGAAAGAGTCCTAAGTTGTCTTATTTGAAAGTCTGGGGTTGTGAAGCGTATGTGAAACGTGACACTTCAAACAAGTTAGAACCCAGAGGTATCAAATGTCACTTTGTGGGATACCCAAAAGAAACAATGGGTTACTACTTTTACTACCAAGCTGAAAACAAAGTGTTTACTGCTCGTTTTGCTGAATTCTTTGAAAGAGATCTTCTCTTACAAGAAGTCAGCGGGAGTAAAGTAGATCTTGAAGAAATTCAAGAATCACAAAGTAACATACCTTCTGAAGGCACTAGCCAACCGCACGTTGAAGCTGAACACACTGTTGGTGAGCCAGAACGTGTTGCACCAGTAATTCGTAGATCTAGTAGAACTCCTCATCAATCTGAGAGGTTAAATCTTCTGATTAATTCAGATGAATCTCATCTAGGAGATTATGATGAACCCTCTAGCACCCGTGAGGCCATATCAGGTTTAAAATCTGAAAAATGGTGAGATGCTATGGATACAGAGATGCAGTCCATGAAAGAAAATGAAGTATGGGACCTGGTTGATCTTCTACCAAATTGTAAAACAGTTGGGTGTAAATGGGTCTTCAAGAAGAAGGCTGACATGGACGGTAATGTAAACACTTTTAAGGCTCAATTGGTGGCAAAAGGTTATACTCAAACTCAAGGAATTGATTATGAGGAAACTTTTTCACCAGTCGTGAGCATTAAATCAATTAGGATACTTATTGCCATAACTGCTTTTCATGATTATGAAATATGGCAAATGGATGTCAAAACTGCTTTCCTAAATGGCGACCTAAGCAAGGATGTATATATGGTTCAGCCGGAAGGGTTTGTAAATCCTAAGCATCCTACTGAAGTATGCAAGCTTCTAAAATCCATTTATGGATTAAAGTAAGCATCCAGGAGCTGGAATCTTAAGTTTGATCAGAAAATTAAAGAGTTTGGTTTTTCTCAAAACCAAGATGAGCCCTGTGTTTACATTAGAGCTAGTGGGAGCAAAGTTGTCTTCTTGATCTTGTATGTTGATGACATACTACTTATTGGAAATGACATTTCAACTTTGCAAGATGTCAAATCTTGGCTTGGAAAATGTTTTGCCATGAAAGATCTTGGAGAAGCTAAGTATATTCTAGGAATCAGGATGTATAGAAATAGATCTAAAAGGCTTATTGGTTTGAGTCAAAGTACATACATTGACAAAATCTTACGAAGATTTAACATACAAAACTCCAAGCGCGGAGCATTGCCCTTACAAAAGGGCATAACACTGAGTAAGTCTCGAAGTCCTATCACACCTGATGAGATAAGACGAATGAAATGTGTTCCGTATGCTTCGGCTATAGGATCCATTATGTATGCCATGTTATGTACTAGACCTGATGTATCGTTAGCCTTGAGTTTGACGAGTCGTTATCAACAGAATCCAGGTGAAGAACATTGGATTGTTGTTAAGAGCATTCTTAAGTATTTGCGGAAAACTAAAGATATGTTCTTGGTTTATGGTGGTTTGGAAGAAGAGTTGAGTATTAGATGTTATACAAATGCTAGTTTCCAAAATGATCGAGATGATTCTTGTAGTGACCCGAACTTTTCCATGTTTATATATATTAAATGAATTGGTTATTTACATGATTAAGTGTTTCCAACATGTTAAGCAATCAAACTTGTTAAGACTTGATTAATTGAAATAGGTTTCATATAGACATTTGACCACCCAGGTTGACCGGTGATTCACGAACGTTAAAACTTGTAAAAACTATATGATGACATATATATGGTTATATATATAGTTAACATGATTTTATGACAAGTAAGTATCTCATTAGGTATTTTAACTATGAGTTATATACATAAAAATGAGACTATTAAATTAAGAAACTCGAAAATGATATATATAACGACTATCGTTATAACAACGTCTTACTAAGTACATACGAATCATATTAAGATATTGATACACTTGGTTAATTATGTTAAATGATAAGTAAATATATCATTAAGTGTATTAACAATGAACTACATATGTAAAAATAAGACTACTAACTTAATGTTTTCGAAACGAGACATATATGTAACGATTATCGTTGTAACGACATTTAACTGTATATATATCATACTAAGATATATTGAAATGTCCCGTTCTTATTGATTAAAAACGTTCCATATTAATTGATTTCGTTGCGAGGTTTTGACCTCTATATGAGACGTTTTTCAAAGACTGCATTCATTTTTAAACAAACCATAACCTTTATTTCATCAATAAAGGTTTAAAAAGCTTTACGTAGATTATCAAATAATGATAATCTAAAATATCCTGTTTACACACGACCATTACATAATGGTTTACAATACAAATATGTTACAACAAAATAAGTTTCTTGAATGCAGTTTTTACACAATATCATACAAGCATGGACTCCAAATCTTGTCCTTATTTAAGTATGCGACAGCGGAAGCTCTTAATAATCACCTGAGAATAAACATGCTTAAAACGTCAACAAAAATGTTGGTGAGTTATAGGTTTAACCTATATATATCAAATCGTAACAATAGACCACAAGATTTCATATTTCAATACACATCCCATACATAGAGATAAAAATCATTCATATGGTGAACACCTGGTAACCGACAATAACAAGATGCATATATAAGAATATCCCCATCATTCCGGGACACCCTTCGGATATGATATAAATTTCGAAGTACTAAAGCATCCGGTACTTTGGATGGGGTTTGTTAGGCCCAATAGATCTATCTTTAGGATTCGCGTCAATTAGGGTGTCTGTTCCCTAATTCTTAGATTACCAGACTTAATAAAAAGGGGCATATTCGATTTCGATAATTCAACCATAGAATGTAGTTTCACGTACTTGTGTCTATTTTGTAAATCATTTATAAAACCTGCATGTATTCTCATCCCAAAAATATTAGATTTTAAAAGTGGGACTATAACTCACTTTCACAGATTTTTATTTCGTCGGGAAGTAAGACTTGGCCACTGGTTGATTCACGAACCTATAACAATATATACATATATATCAAAGTATGTTCAAAATATATTTACAACACTTTTAATATATTTTGATGTTTTAAGTTTATTAAGTCAGCTGTCCTCGTTAGTAACCTACAACTAGTTGTCCACAGTTAGATGTACAGAAATAAATCGATAAATATTATCTTGAATCAATCCACGACCCAGTGTATACGTATCTCAGTATTGATCACAACTCAAACTATATATATTTTGGAATCAACCTCAACCCTGTATAGCTAACTCCAACATTCACATATAGAGTGTCTATGGTTGTTCCGAAATATATATAGATGTGTCGACATGATAGGTCGAAACATTGTATACGTGTCTATGGTATCTCAAGATTACATAATATATAATACAAGTTGATTAAGTTATGGTTGGAATAGATTTGTTACCAATTTTCACGTAGCTAAAATGAGAAAAATTATCCAATCTTGTTTTACCCATAACTTATTCATTTTAAATCCGTTTTGAGTGAATCAAATTGCTATGGTTTCATATTGAACTCTATTTTATGAATCTAAACAAAAAAAGTATAGGTTTCTAGTCGGAAAAATAAGTTACAAGTCGTTTTTGTAAAGGTAGTCATTTCAGTCGAAAGAACGACGTCTAGATGACCATTTTAGAAAACATACTTCCACTTTGAGTTTAACCATAATTTTTGGATATAGTTTCATGTTCATAATAAAAATCATTTTCTCAGAATAACAACTTTTAAATCAAAGTTTATCATAGTTTTTAATTAACTAACCCAAAACAGCCCGCGGTGTTACTACGACGGCGTAAATCCGGTTTTACGGTGTTTTTCGTGTTTCCAGGTTTTAAATCATTAAGTTAGCATATCATATAGATATAGAACATGTGTTTAGTTGATTTTAAAAGTCAAGTTAGAAGGATTAACTTTTGTTTGCGAACAAGTTTAGAATTAACTAAACTATGTTCTAGTGATTACAAGTTTAAACCTTCGAATAAGATAGCTTTATATGTATGAATCGAATGATGTTATGAACATCATTACTACCTTAAGTTCCTTGGATGAACCTACTGGAAAAGAGAAAAATGGATCTAGCTTCAATGGATCCTTGGATGGCTCAAAGTTCTTGAAGCAAAATCATGACACGAAAACAAGTTCAAGTAAGATCATCACTTGAAATAAGATTGTTATAGTTATAGAAATTGAACCAAAGTTTGAATATGATTATTACCTTGTATTAGAATGATAACCTACTGTAAGAAACAAAGATTTCTTGAGGTTGGATGATCACCTTACAAGATTGGAAGTGAGCTAGCAAACTTGAAAGTATTCTTGATTTTATGAAACTAGAACTTTTGGAATTTATGAAGAACACTTAGAACTTGAAGATAGAACTTGAGAGAATTCAATTAGATGAAGAAAATTGAAGAATGAAAGTGTTTGTAGGTGTTTTTGGTCGTTGGTGTATGGATTAGATATAAAGGATATGTAATTTTGTTTTCATGTAAATAAGTCATGAATGATTACTCATATTTTTGTAATCTTATGAGATATTTCATGCTAGTTGCCAAATGATGGTTCCCACATGTGTTAGGTGACTCACATGGACTGCTAAGAGCTGATCATTGGAGTGTATATACCAATAGTACATACATCTAAAAGCTGTGTATTGTACGAGTACGAATACGGGTGCACACGAGTAGAATTGTTGATGAAACTGATCGAGAATGTAATTGTAAGCATTTTTGTTAAGTAGAAGTATTTTGATAAGTGTATTGAAGTCTTTCAAAAGTGTATAAATACATATTAAAACACTACATGTATATACATTTTAACTGAGTCGTTAAGTCATCGTTAGTCGTTACATGTAAGTGTTGTTTTGAAACCTTTAGGTTAACGATCTTGTTAAATGTTGTTAACCCAATGTTTATAATAACAAAAGAGATTTTAAATTATTATATTATCATGATATTATGATGTACGAATATCTCTTAATATGATATATATACATTAAATGTCGTTACAACGATAAACGTTACATATATGTCTCGTTTCAAAATCATTAAGTTAGTAGTCTTGTTTTTACATATGTAGTTCATTGTTAATATAATTAATGATATGTTTACTTATCATAATATCATGTTAACTATATATATAACCATATATATGTCATCATATAGTTTTTTTACAAGTTTTAACGTTCGTGAATCACCGGTCAACTTGGGTGGTCAATTGTCTATATGAAACCTATTTCAATTAATCAAGTCTTAACAAGTTTGATTGCTTAACATGTTGGAAACATTTAATCATGTAAACATCAATCTCAATTAATATATATAAACATGGAAAAGTTCGGGTCACTACAGTACCTACCCGTTAAATAAATTTCGTCCCGAAATTTTAAGCTGTTGAAGGTGTTGACGAATCTTCTGGAAATAGATGCGGGTATTTCTTCTTCATCTGATCTTCACGCTCCCAGGTGAACTCGGGTCCTCTACGAGCATTCCATCGAACCTTAACAATTGGTATTTTGTTTTGCTTAAGTCTTTTAACCTCACGATCCATTATTTCGACGGGTTCTTCGATGAATTGGAGTTTTTCGTTGATTTGGATTTCATCTAACGGAATAGTGAGATCTTCTTTAGCAAAACATTTCTTCAAATTCGAGACGTGGAAAGTGTTATGTACAGCCGCGAGTTGTTGAGGTAACTCAAGTCGGTAAGCTACTGGTCCGACACGATCAATAATCTTGAATGGTCCAATATACCTTGGATTTAATTTCCCTCGTTTACCAAATCGAACAACGCCTTTTCAAGGTGAAACTTTAAGCATGACCATCTCTCCAATTTCAAGTTCTATATCTTTTCTTTTAATGTCAGCGTAGCTCTTTTGTCGACTTTGGGCGGTTTTCAACCGTTGTTGAATTTGGATGATCTTCTCGGTAGTTTCTTGTATAATCTCCGGACCCGTAATCTGTCTATCCCCCACCTCACTCCAACAAATCGGAGACCTGCACTTTCTACCATAAAGTGCTTCAAACGGCGCCATCTCAATGCTTGAATGGTAGCTGTTGTTGTAGGAAAATTCTGCTAACGGTAGATGTCGATCCCAACTGTTTCCGAAATCAATAACACATGCTCGTAGCATGTCTTCAAGCGTTTGTATCATCCTTTCGCTTTGCCCATCAGTTTGTGGATGATAGGCAGTACTCATGTCTAGACGAGTTCCTAATGCTTGCTGTAATGTCTGCCAGAATCTTGAAATAAATCTGCCATCCCTATCAGAGATAATAGAGATTGGTATTCCATGTCTGGAGACGACTTCCTTCAAATACAGTCGTGCTAACTTCTCCATCTTGTCATCTTCTCTTATTGGTAGGAAGTGTGCTGATTTGGTGAGACGATCAACTATTACCCAAATAGTATCAAAACCACTTGCAGTCCTTGGCAATTTAGTGATGAAATCCATGGTAATGTTTTCCCATTTCCATTCCGGGATTTCGGGTTGTTGAAGTAGACCTAATGGTTTCTGATGCTCAGCTTTGACCTTAGAACACGTCAAACATTCTCCTACGTATTTAGCAACATCGGCTTTCATACCCGGCCACCAAAAATGTTTCTTGAGATCCTTGTACATCTTCCCCGTTCCAGGATGTATTGAGTATCTGGTTTTATGAGCTTCTCTAAGTACCATTTCTCTCATATCTCCAAATTTTGGTACCCAAATCCTTTCAGCCCTATACCGGGTTCCGTCTTCCCAAATATTAAGATGCTTCTCCGATCCTTTGGGTATTTCATCCTTTAAATTTCCCTCTTTTAAAACTCCTTGTTGCGCCTCCTTTATTTGAGTAGTAATGTTATTATGAATCATTATATTCATAGATTTTACTCGAATGGGTTCTCTATCCTTCCTGCTCAAGGCATCGGCTACCACATTTGCCTTCCCCGGGTGGTAACGAATCTCAAAATCGTAATCATTCAATAATTCAATCCACCTACGCTGCCTCATATTCAGTTGTTTCTGATTAAATATGTGTTGAAGACTTTTGTGGTCGGTATATATAATACTTTTGACCCCATATAAGTAGTGCCTCCAAGTCTTTAATGCAAAAACAACCGCGCCTAATTCCAAATCATGCGTCGTATAATTTTGTTCGTGAATCTTCAATTGTCTAGACGCATAAGCAATCACCTTCGTTCGTTGCATTAATACACAACCGAGACCTTGCTTTGATGCGTCACAATAAATCACAAAATCATCATTCCCTTCAGGCAATGACAATATAGGTGCCGTAGTTAGCTTTTTCTTCAATAACTGAAACGCTTTCTCTTGTTCATCATTCCATTCAAATTTCTTCCCTTTATGCGTTAATGCAGTCAAGGGTTTTGCTATTCTGGAAAAGTCTTGGATGAACCTTCTGTAGTAACCAGCTAGTCCTAAAAACTGGCGTATGTGTTTCGGAGTTTTCGGGGTTTCCCACTTTTCAACAGTTTCTATCTTTGCCGGATCCACCTTAATACCTTCTTTGTTCACTATGTGACCGAGGAATTGAACTTCTTCCAACCAAAATGCACACTTTGAAAACTTAGCGTACAATTCTTCCTTCCTCAATACTTCTAACACCTTTCTCAAATGTTCACCGTGTTCTTGGTCATTCTTTGAGTAAATAAGTATGTCATCAATGAAAACAATGACAAACTTGTCAAGGTATGGTCCACACACTCGGTTCATAAGGTCTATGAACACAGCTGGTGCATTAGTTAAACCAAACGGCATGACCATAAACTCGTAATGACCGTAACGTGTTCTGAAAGCAGTCTTTGGAATATCATCTTCTTTCACCCGCATTTGATGATACCCGGAACGTAAGTCAATCTTTGAATAAACAGACGAGCCTTGTAGTTGATCAAATAAGTCGTCGATTCTCGGTAGTGGGTAGCGGTTCTTGATGGTAAGTTTGTTCAACTCTCGGTAGTCGATACACAACCTGAATGTACCATCTTTCTTCTTGACAAACAAAACAGGAGCTCCCCACGGTGATGTGCTTGGTCGAATGAAACCACGCTCTAAAAGTTCTTGTAATTGGCTTTGCAGTTCTTTCATCTCGCTGGGTGCGAGTCTGTAAGGAGCACGAGCTATTGGTGCAGCTCCTGGTACAAGATCTATTTGAAATTCAACGGATCGATGTGGGGGTAATCCCGGTAATTTTTTCGGAAATACATCGGGAAATTCTTTTGCAATGGGAACATCATTGATGCTCTTTTCTTCAGTTTGTACTTTCTCGACGTGTGCTAGAACAGCATAGCAACCTTTTCTTATTAGTTTTTGTGCCTTCAAATTACTAATAAGATGTAGCTTCATGTTGCCCTTTTCTCCGTACACCATTAAGGGTTTTCCTTTTTCTCGTATAATGCGAATTGCATTTTTGTAACAAACGATCTCCGCTTTCACTTCTTTCAACCAGTCCATACCGATTATCACATCAAAACTCCCTAACTCTACTGGTATCAAATCAATCTTAAATGTTTCGCTAACCAGTTTAATTTCTCGACTCTGACATATATTATCTGCTGAAATTAATTTACCATTTGCTAATTCGAGTAAAAATTTACTATCCAAAGGCGTCAATGGAAAACTTAATTTAGCACAAAAATCTCTACTCATATAGCTTCTATCCGCACCCGAATCAAATAAAACGTAAGCAGATTTATTGTCAATAAGAAACGTACCCGTAACAAGCTCCGGGTCTTCCTGTGCCTCTACCGCATTAATATTGAAAACTCTTCCACGGCCTTGTCCATTCGTGTTCTCCTGGTTCGGGCAATTTCTAATAATGTGGCCTGGTTTTCCACATTTATAACAAACTACATTGGCATAACTTGCTCCGACACTACTTGCTCCGCCATTACTCGTTCCGACACCATTTGTTCCTTTCGTTCTATTAACCCCTGGTCCGTAGACCTCACACTTCACTGCGCTATGACCATTTCTTTTACACTTGTTGCAAAATTTGGTGCAGAACCCCGAGTGATTCTTTTCACACCTTTGGCATAGCTGCTTCTGATTGTTGTTGTTGTTGCGGTTATTATTGTTGTTGGGATGATTGTTGTAGTTGCTGTTGTTGTTGTTGTTGTTGTTGTTGTTGTTGGGCCGTTTGTTGTAGTTACGATTGATGTTGCGATTGTTGGGATAATTGTTGCGATTATTGTTGTAATTGCTGTTGTTGTTGTATTGGTGATTCTTATCACCGTTTTCCTCCCACTTTCTTTTGACTTGCTTCACATTGGCCTCTTCAGCAGTCTGTTCTTTAATTCTTTCTTCAATCTGGTTCACTAGTTTGTGAGCCATTCTACATGCCTGTTGTATGGAGGCGGGCTCGTGTGAACTTATATCTTCTTGGATTCTTTCCGGTAATCCTTTCACAAACGCGTCGATCTTCTCTTCCTCATCTTCGAATGCTCCCGGACACAATAGGCACAATTCTGTGAATCGTCTTTCGTACGTGGTAATATCAAATCCTTGGGTTCGTAACCCTCTAAGTTCTGTCTTGAGCTTATTGACCTCGGTTCTGGGACGGTACTTCTCGTTCATCAAGTGCTTGAATGCTGACCACGGTAGTGCGTACGCATCATCTTGTCCCACTTGCTCTAGATAGGTATTCCACCATGTTAACGCAGAACCTGTGAAGGTATGCGTAGCGTACTTCACTTTGTCCTCTTCAGTACACTTACTTATGGCAAACACCGATTCAACCTTCTCGGTCCACCGTTTCAATCCGATCGGTCCTTCGGTTCCATCAAATTCCAAAGGTTTGCAGGCAGTGAATTCTTTGTAGGTGCATCCTACACGATTTCCTGTACTGCTAGATCCAAGGTTATTGTTGGTATGTAGCGCAGCCTGTACTGCGGCTATGTTTGAAGCTAGAAAAGTACGGAATTCCTCTTCATTCATATTCACGGTGTGTCGAGTAGTCGGTGCCATTTCCTTCAAAATAGTTAAATGGAACAAGTTAATCATACAGAATATTAAGAGTAGTTAATAGTATTTCGTAGCATAATATGAACTCATTTATAAAAGCTTTTTCTTCATATTAGCGTTTTATAAGTTTAAATTCGGGTAGTACCTACCCGTTAAGTTCATACTTAGTAGCTAATATACAATTCAACTACTACAATTCTATATGAAAAACTGATTATAATAATATTTCGCGTTCAAACTTTTATACAATATTTTACAAACTTACAATACCGCTTATTTTACATAAAGCATGAAATATAGCACACAATAACTTTGATACAAGATAGTTGTGAAGACAATTCTAGCTAGTACACAAGTCGTTCAGCAAAGGCAATAAAGACACGTAATTCATACGTCCAGAAACAAGTCATGCATTCTGGTTTTACTAGGACTACTTCCCATCCTTGGTCTTGTGCAACATAACCGTTATGGCCGTTGATAAGACAGCGTGTTGTAACGTCATCAAAGGGACGAGGGTTACGTAATGTCCAACAGTCCCGTAATAATCTAAAAACCTCATTTCTTACCCCAATTACCGACTCCGTCACTTGTGGAAACGTTTTGTTTAATAGTTGTAGCCCGATGTTCTTGTTCTCACTTTGGTGAGAAGCGAACATTACTAATCCGTAAGCATAACATGCTTCTTTATGTTGCATGTTAGCCGCTTTTTCTAAATCACGAAGTCCAATATTCGGATATATTGAGTCAAAATAATTTCTTAACCCGTTGCGTAAAATAGCATTTGGGTTCCCCGCAATATATGCGTCAAAGTAAACACATCGTAACTTATGGGTTTCCCAATGTGATATCCCCCATCTTTCAAACGAAAGTCTCTTATAAACCAAGACATTCTTGGAACGTTCTTCGAATGTCTTACAAACTGATCTCGCCTTAAATAGTTGTGCCGAAGAATTCTGGCCGACTCTAGACAAGATTTCATCAATCATGTCTCCGGGTAGGTCTCTTAAAATATTGGGTTGTCTATCCATTTTGTGTTTTTAAACTGTAAAATAGACAAGAGTTAGATTCATAAAAAAAATACTTATTAATACAAGCAATTTTTACATATATCATAAAGCATAAGAACACTATATTCCATATATTACACCACACGAATACAACTATCTTATTCCGACTCGCTCGTTTCTTCTTCTTCGGTTTTGGTTCGTTTTGCCAAGTTTCTAGGGATATATGATGTTCCCCTAATACGAGCCGTCGTTGTCCACATTGGTTTAGAAAAACTTGGTGGTTTAGAGGTTCCCGGGTCATTGTTACAACTTAAGGACTTCGGGGGTTGACGATACATATAAAGTTCATCGGGGTTGGAATTAGATTTCTCTATTTTTATGCCCTTTCCCTTATTATTTTCTTTTGCCTTTTTAAATTCAGTTGGGGTAATTTCTATAACATCATCGGAATTCTCGTCGGAATCCGATTCATCGGAGAATTGGTAATCCTCCCAATATTTTGCTTCCTTGGCGGAAACACCATTGACCATAATTAACTTTGGTCGGTTGGTTGAGGATTTTCTTTTACTTAACCGTTTTATTATTTCCCCCACCGATTCTATTTCTTCATCCGGTTCCGATTCTTCTTCCGGTTTCGATTCTTCTTCCGGTTCCGACTCTTCTTCCGGTTCCTCTTCGGGAACTTGTGAATCAGTCCACAAATCATTCCAATTTACATTTGACTCTTCATTATTATTAGGTGAGTCAATGGGACTTGTTCTAGAGGTAGACATCTATCACATAATATCAAACACGTTAAGAGATTAATATATCACATAATATTCATATGTTAAAAATATATAGTTTCCAACAAAAATGTTAAGCAATCATTTTTAAAGAAAACACGGTCGAAGTCCAGACTCACTAATGCATCCTAACAAACTCGATAAGACACACTAATGCAAATTTTCTGGTTCTCTAAGACCAACGCTCGGATACCAACTGAAATGTCCCGTTCTTATTGATTAAAAACGTTCCATATTAATTGATTTCGTTGCGAGGTTTTGACCTCTATATGAGACGTTTTTCAAAGACTGCATTCATTTTTAAACAAACCATAACCTTTATTTCATCAATAAAGGTTTAAAAAGCTTTACGTAGATTATCAAATAATGATAATCTAAAATATCCTGTTTACACACGACCATTACATAATGGTTTACAATACAAATATGTTACAACAAAATAAGTTTCTTGAATGCAGTTTTTACACAATATCATACAAGCATGGACTCCAAATCTTGTCCTTATTTAAGTATGCGACAGCGGAAGCTCTTAATAATCACCTGAGAATAAACATGCTTAAAACGTCAACAAAAATGTTGGTGAGTTATAGGTTTAACCTATATATATCAAATCGTAACAATAGACCACAAGATTTCATATTTCAATACACATCCCATACATAGAGATAAAAATCATTCATATGGTGAACACCTGGTAACCGACAATAACAAGATGCATATATAAGAATATCCCCATCATTCCGGGACACCCTTCGGATATGATATAAATTTCGAAGTACTAAAGCATCCGGTACTTTGGATGGGGTTTGTTAGGCCCAATAGATCTATCTTTAGGATTCGCGTCAATTAGGGTGTCTGTTCCCTAATTCTTAGATTACCAGACTTAATAAAAAGGGGCATATTCGATTTCGATAATTCAACCATAGAATGTAGTTTCACGTACTTGTGTCTATTTTGTAAATCATTTATAAAACCTGCATGTATTCTCATCCCAAAAATATTAGATTTTAAAAGTGGGACTATAACTCACTTTCACAGATTTTTACTTCGTCGGGAAGTAAGACTTGGCCACTGGTTGATTCACGAACCTATAACAATATATACATATATATCAAAGTATGTTCAAAATATATTTACAACACTTTTAATATATTTTGATGTTTTAAGTTTATTAAGTCAGCTGTCCTCGTTAGTAACCTACAACTAGTTGTCCACAGTTAGATGTACAGAAATAAATCGATAAATATTATCTTGAATCAATCCACGACCCAGTGTATACGTATCTCAGTATTGATCACAACTCAAACTATATATATTTTGGAATCAACCTCAACCCTGTATAGCTAACTCCAACATTCACATATAGAGTGTCTATGGTTGTTCCGAAATATATATAGATGTGTCGACATGATAGGTCGAAACATTGTATACGTGTCTATGGTATCTCAAGATTACATAATATATAATACAAGTTGATTAAGTTATGGTTGGAATAGATTTGTTACCAATTTTCACGTAGCTAAAATGAGAAAAATTATCCAATCTTGTTTTACCCATAACTTATTCATTTTAAATCCGTTTTGAGTGAATCAAATTGCTATGGTTTCATATTGAACTCTATTTTATGAATCTAAACAAAAAAAGTATAGGTTTCTAGTCGGAAAAATAAGTTACAAGTCGTTTTTGTAAAGGTAGTCATTTCAGTCGAAAGAACGACGTCTAGATGACCATTTTAGAAAACATACTTCCACTTTGAGTTTAACCATAATTTTTGGATATAGTTTCATGTTCATAATAAAAATCATTTTCTCAGAATAACAACTTTTAAATCAAAGTTTATCATAGTTTTTAATTAACTAACCCAAAACAGCCTGCGGTGTTACTACGACGGCGTAAATCCGGTTTTACGGTGTTTTTCGTGTTTCCAGGTTTTAAATCATTAAGTTAGCATATCATATAGATATAGAACATGTGTTTAGTTGATTTTAAAAGTCAAGTTAGAAGGATTAACTTTTGTTTGCGAACAAGTTTAGAATTAACTAAACTATGTTCTAGTGATTACAAGTTTAAACCTTCGAATAAGATAGCTTTATATGTATGAATCGAATGATGTTATGAACATCATTACTACCTTAAGTTCCTTGGATGAACCTACTGGAAAAGAGAAAAATGGATCTAGCTTCAATGGATCCTTGGATGGCTCAAAGTTCTTGAAGCAAAATCATGACACGAAAACAAGTTCAAGTAAGATCATCACTTGAAATAAGATTGTTATAGTTATAGAAATTGAACCAAAGTTTGAATATGATTATTACCTTGTATTAGAATGATAACCTACTGTAAGAAACAAAGATTTCTTGAGGTTGGATGATCACCTTACAAGATTGGAAGTGAGCTAGCAAACTTGAAAGTATTCTTGATTTTATGAAACTAGAACTTTTGGAATTTATGAAGAACACTTAGAACTTGAAGATAGAACTTGAGAGAATTCAATTAGATGAAGAAAATTGAAGAATGAAAGTGTTTGTAGGTGTTTTTGGTCGTTGGTGTATGGATTAGATATAAAGGATATGTAATTTTGTTTTCATGTAAATAAGTCATGAATGATTACTCATATTTTTGTAATCTTATGAGATATTTCATGCTAGTTGCCAAATGATGGTTCCCACATGTGTTAGGTGACTCACATGGGCTGCTAAGAGCTGATCATTGGAGTGTATATACCAATAGTACATACATCTAAAAGCTGTGTATTGTACGAGTACGAATACGGGTGCACACGAGTAGAATTGTTGATGAAACTGATCGAGAATGTAATTGTAAGCATTTTTGTTAAGTAGAAGTATTTTGATAAGTGTATTGAAGTCTTTCAAAAGTGTATAAATACATATTAAAACACTACATGTATATACATTTTAACTGAGTCGTTAAGTCATCGTTAGTCGTTACATGTAAGTGTTGTTTTGAAACCTTTAGGTTAACGATCTTGTTAAATGTTGTTAACCCAATGTTTATAATAACAAAAGAGATTTTAAATTATTATATTATCATGATATTATGATGTACGAATATCTCTTAATATGATATATATACATTAAATGTCGTTACAACGATAAACGTTACATATATGTCTCGTTTCAAAATCATTAAGTTAGTAGTCTTGTTTTTACATATGTAGTTCATTGTTAATATAATTAATGATATGTTTACTTATCATAATATCATGTTAACTATATATATAACCATATATATGTCATCATATAGTTTTTTTACAAGTTTTAACGTTCGTGAATCACCGGTCAACTTGGGTGGTCAATTGTCTATATGAAACCTATTTCAATTAATCAAGTCTTAACAAGTTTGATTGCTTAACATGTTGGAAACATTTAATCATGTAAACATCAATCTCAATTAATATATATAAACATGGAAAAGTTCGGGTCACTACAGTACCTACCCGTTAAATAAATTTCGTCCTGAAATTTTAAGCTGTTGAAGGTGTTGACGAATCTTCTGGAAATAGATGCGGGTATTTCTTCTTCATCTGATCTTCACGCTCCCAGGTGAACTCGGGTCCTCTACGAGCATTCCATCGAACCTTAACAATTGGTATTTTGTTTTGCTTAAGTCTTTTAACCTCACGATCCATTATTTCGACGGGTTCTTCGATGAATTGGAGTTTTTCGTTGATTTGGATTTCATCTAACGGAATAGTGAGATCTTCTTTAGCAAAACATTTCTTCAAATTCGAGACGTGGAAAGTGTTATGTACAGCCGCGAGTTGTTGAGGTAACTCAAGTCGGTAAGCTACTGGTCCGACACGATCAATAATCTTGAATGGTCCAATATACCTTGGATTTAATTTCCCTCGTTTACCAAATCGAACAACGCCTTTCCAAGGTGAAACTTTAAGCATGACCATCTCTCCAATTTCAAGTTCTATATCTTTTCTTTTAATGTCAGCGTAGCTCTTTTGTCGACTTTGGGCGGTTTTCAACCGTTGTTGAATTTGGATGATCTTCTCGGTAGTTTCTTGTATAATCTCCGGACCCGTAATCTGTCTATCCCCCACCTCACTCCAACAAATCGGAGACCTGCACTTTCTACCATAAAGTGCTTCAAACGGCGCCATCTCAATGCTTGAATGGTAGCTGTTGTTGTAGGAAAATTCTGCTAACGGTAGATGTCGATCCCAACTGTTTCCGAAATCAATAACACATGCTCGTAGCATGTCTTCAAGCGTTTGTATCGTCCTTTCGCTTTGCCCATCAGTTTGTGGATGATAGGCAGTACTCATGTCTAGACGAGTTCCTAATGCTTGCTGTAATGTCTGCCAGAATCTTGAAATAAATCTGCCATCCCTATCAGAGATAATAGAGATTGGAATTCCATGTCTGGAGACGACTTCCTTCAAATACAGTCGTGCTAACTTCTCCATCTTGTCATCTTCTCTTATTGGTAGGAAGTGTGCTGATTTGGTGAGACGATCAACTATTACCCAAATAGTATCAAAACCACTTGCAGTCCTTGGCAATTTAGTGATGAAATCCATGGTAATGTTTTCCCATTTCCATTCCGGGATTTCGGGTTGTTGAAGTAGACCTAATGGTTTCTGATGCTCAGCTTTGACCTTAGAACACGTCAAACATTCTCCTACGTATTTAGCAACATCGGCTTTCATACCCGGCCACCAAAAATGTTTCTTGAGATCCTTGTACATCTTCCCCGTTCCAGGATGTATTGAGTATCTGGTTTTATGAGCTTCTCTAAGTACCATTTCTCTCATATCTCCAAATTTTGGTACCCAAATCCTTTCAGCCCTATACCGGGTTCCGTCTTCCCAAATATTAAGATGCTTCTCCGATCCTTTGGGTATTTCATACTTTAAATTTCCCTCTTTTAAAACTCCTTGTTGCGCCTCCTTTATTTGAGTAGTAATGTTATTATGAATCATTATATTCATAGATTTTACTCGAATGGGTTCTCTATCCTTCCTGCTCAAGGCATCGGCTACCACATTTGCCTTCCCCGGGTGGTAACGAATCTCAAAATCGTAATCATTCAATAATTCAATCCACCTACGCTGCCTCATATTCAGTTGTTTCTGATTAAATATGTGTTGAAGACTTTTGTGGTCGGTATATATAATACTTTTGACCCCATATAAGTAGTGCCTCCAAGTCTTTAATGCAAAAACAACCGCGCCTAATTCCAAATCATGCGTCGTATAATTTTGTTCGTGAATCTTCAATTGTCTAGACGCATAAGCAATCACCTTCGTTCGTTGCATTAATACACAACCGAGACCTTGCTTTGATGCGTCACAATAAATCACAAAATCATCATTCCCTTCAGGCAATGACAATATAGGTGCCGTAGTTAGCTTTTTCTTCAATAACTGAAACGCTTTCTCTTGTTCATCATTCCATTCAAATTTATTCCCTTTATGCGTTAATGCAGTCAAGGGTTTTGCTATTCTGGAAAAGTCTTGGATGAACCTTCTGTAGTAACCAGCTAGTCCTAAAAACTGGCGTATGTGTTTCGGAGTTTTCGGGGTTTCCCACTTTTCAACAGTTTCTATCTTTGCCGGATCCACCTTAATACCTTCTTTGTTCACTATGTGACCGAGGAATTGAACTTCTTCCAACCAAAATGCACACTTTGAAAACTTAGCGTACAATTCTTCCTTCCTCAATACTTCTAACACCTTTCTCAAATGTTCACCGTGTTCTTGGTCATTCTTTGAGTAAATAAGTATGTCATCAATGAAAACAATGACAAACTTGTCAAGGTATGGTCCACACACTCGGTTCATAAGGTCCATGAACACAGCTGGTGCATTAGTTAAACCAAACGGCATGACCATAAACTCGTAATGACCGTAACGTGTTCTGAAAGCAGTCTTTGGAATATCATCTTCTTTCACCCGCATTTGATGATACCCGGAACGTAAGTCAATCTTTGAATAAACAGACGAGCCTTGTAGTTGATCAAATAAGTCGTCGATTCTCGGTAGTGGGTAGCGGTTCTTGATGGTAAGTTTGTTCAACTCTCGGTAGTCGATACATAACCTGAATGTACCATCTTTCTTCTTGACAAACAAAACAGGAGCTCCCCACGGTGATGTGCTTGGTCGAATGAAACCACGCTCTAAAAGTTCTTGTAATTGGCTTTGCAGTTCTTTCATCTCGCTGGGTGCGAGTCTGTAAGGAGCACGAGCTATTGGTGCAGCTCCTGGTACAAGATCTATTTGAAATTCAACGGATCGATGTGGGGGTAATCCCGGTAATTCTTTCGGAAATACATCGGGAAATTCTTTTGCAATGGGAACATCATTGATGCTCTTTTCTTCAGTTTGTACTTTCTCGACGTGTGCTAGAACAGCATAGCAACCTTTTCTTATTAGTTTTTGTGCCTTCAAATTACTAATAAGATGTAGCTTCGTGTTGCCCTTTTCTCCGTACACCATTAAGGGTTTTCCTTTTTCTCGTATAATGCGAATTGCATTTTTGTAACAAACGATCTCCGCTTTCACTTCTTTCAACCAGTCCATACCGATTATCACATCAAAACTCCCTAACTCTACTGGTATCAAATCAATCTTAAATGTTTCGCTAACCAGTTTAATTTCTCGACTCCGACATATATTATCTGCTGAAATTAATTTACCATTTGCTAATTCGAGTAAAAATTTACTATCCAAAGGCGTCAATGGACAACTTAATTTAGCACAAAAATCTCTACTCATATAGCTTCTATCCTCACCCGAATCAAATAAAATGTAAGCAGATTTATTGTCAATAAGAAACGTACCCGTAACAAGCTCCGGGTCTTCCTGTGCCTCTACCGCATTAATATTGAAAACTCTTCCACGGCCTTGTCCATTCGTGTTCTCCTGGTTCGGGCAATTTCTAATAATGTGGCCTGGTTTTCCACATTTATAACAAACTACATTGGCATAACTTGCTCCGACACTACTTGCTCCGCCATTACTCGTTCCGACACCATTTGTTCCTTTCGTTCTATTAACCCCTGGTCCGTAGACCTCACACTTCACTGCGCTATGACCATTTCTTTTACACTTGTTGCAAAATTTGGTGCAGAACCCCGAGTGATTCTTTTCACACCTTTGGCATAGCTGCTTCTGATTGTTGTTGTTGTTGCGGTTATTATTGTTGTTGGGATGATTGTTGTAGTTGCTGTTGTTGTTGTTGTTGTTGTTGTTGGGCCGTTTGTTGTAGTTGCGATTGATGTTGCGATTGTTGGGATAATTGTTGCGATTATTGTTGTAATTGCTGTTGTTGTTGTATTGGTGATTCTTATCACCGTTTTCCTCCCACTTTCTTTTGACTTGCTTCACATTGGCCTCTTCAGCAGTCTGTTCTTTAATTCTTTCTTCAATCTGGTTCACTAGTTTGTGAGCCATTCTACATGCCTGTTGTATGGAGGCGGGCTCGTGTGAACTTTCTCAAATGATGACATATATATGGTTATATATATAGTTAACATGATATTATGATAAGTAAACATATCATTAATTATATTAACAATGAACTACATATGTAAAAACAAGACTACTAACTTAATGATTTTGAAACGAGACATATATGTAACGTTTATCGTTGTAACGACATTTAATGTATATATATCATATTAAGAGATATTCGTACATCATAATATCATGATAATATAATAATTTAAAATCTCTTTTGTTATTATAAACATTGGGTTAACAACATTTAACAAGATCGTTAACCTAAAGGTTTCAAAACAACACTTACATGTAACGACTAACGATGACTTAACGACTCAGTTAAAATGTATATACATGTAGTGTTTTAATATGTATTTATACACTTTTGAAAGACTTCAATACACTTATCAAAATACTTCTACTTAACAAAAATGCTTACAATTACATTCTCGATCAGTTTCATCAACAATTCTACTCGTGTGCACCCGTATTCGTACTCGTACAATACACAGCTTTTAGATGTATGTACTATTGGTATATACACTCCAATGATCAGCTCTTAGCAGCCCATGTGAGTCACCTAACACATGTGGGAACCATTATTTGGCAACTAGCATGAAATATCTCATAAAATTTCAAAAATATGAGTAATCATTCATGACTTATTTACATGAAAATAAAATTACACATCCTTTATATCTAATCCATATACCAATGACCAAAAACACCTACAAACACTTTCATTCTTCAATTTTATTCATCTTAGTGATCTCTCTCAAGTTCTATCTTCAAGTTCTAAGTATTCTTCATAAATTCTATAAGTTATAGTTTTATAAAATCAAGAACGCTTCCAAGTTTGCAAGTCTACTTCCAAGCTTTCTAATCCATTCCAAGTAATCATCTAAGATCAAGGAACCTTTGTTATTTATAGTAGGTTATCTTTCTAATTCAAGGTAATATTCATATTCAAACTTTGATTCAATTTCTATAACTATAACAATCTTATTTCGAGTGGAAATCTTACTTGAACTTGTTTTCGTGTCATGATTCTGCTTCAAGAACTTTCAAGCCATCCAAGGATCCTTTGAAGCTAGATCCATTTTTCTCATTTCCAGTAGCTTTATCCAGAAAACTTGAGGTAGTAATGATGTTCATAACATCATTCGATTCATACATATAAAGCTATCTTATTCGAAGGTTTAAACTTGTAATCACTAGAACATAGTTTAGTTAATTCTAAACTTGTTCGCAAACAAAAGTTAATCCTTATAACTTGACTTTTAAAATCAACTAAACACATGTTCTATATCTATATGATATGCTAACTTAATGATTTAAAACCGAAAAACACGAAAAACACCGTAAAACCGGATATACGCCGTTGTAGTAACACCGCGGGCTGTTTTGGGTTAGTTAATTAAAAACTATGATAAACTTCGATTTAAAAGTTGTTCTTCTGGGAAAATGATTTTTTTTATGAACATGAAACTATATCCAAAAATCATGGTTAAACTCAAAGTGGAAGTATGTTTTCTAAAATGGTCATCTAGACGTCGTTCTTTCGACTGAAATGACTACCGTTACAAAAATGACTTGTAACCTATAATTCTGACTATAAACTTATACTTTTTTTGTATATATTCATAAACTTAAGTTCAATATGAAACTATAGCAATTGGATTCACTCAAAACGGATTTAAAATGAAGAAGTTATGGGTAAAACAAGATTGGATATTTTTTGATTATTTTAGCTACGGGAAATGTTTAACAAATCTATACAAATCATATCCTAGCTAACTTATATTGTATTATACATGTATTCTAATATATTATGTAATCTTGGGATACCATAGACACGTATGCAAATGTTTTGACATATCATATCGACCCATGTATATATATTATTTGGAACAACTATAGACACTCTATATGCAGTAATGTTGGAGTTAGCTATACAGGGTTGAGGTTGATTCCAAAAATATATATACTTTGAGTTGTGATCTAGCCTGAGACATGTATACACTGGGTTGTGGATTGATTCAAGATAATATATATCGATTTATTTTCTGTACATCTAATTGTGGATAACTAGTTGTAGGTTACTAACGAGGACAGCTGACTTAATAAACTTAAAACATTAAAACGTATTAAAAATGTTGTAAATATATTTTGAACATACTTTGATATATATGTACATATTTGTTATAGGTTCGTGAATCGACCAGTGGCCAAGTCTAACTTCCCGACGAAGTAAAAATCTGTGAAAGTAAGTTATAGTCCCACTTTTAAAATCTAATATTTTTGAGATGAGAATACATGCAGGTTTTATAAATGATTTACAAAATAGACACAAGTACGTGAAACTACATTCTATGGTTGAATTATCAAAATCGAATATGCCCCTTTTTATTAAGTCTGGTAATCTAAGAATTAGAGAACAGACACCCTAATTGACGCGAATCCTAAAGATAGATCTATTGGGCCTAACAAATCCCATCCAAAGTACCGGATGCTTTAGTACTTCAAAATTTATATCATGTCCGAAGGGTGTCCCAGAATGATGGGGATATTCTTATATATGCATCTTGTTAATGTCAGTTACCAGGTGTTCACCAGATGAATGATTTTTATCTCTATGTATGGGATGTATATTGAAATATGAAATCTTGTGGTCTATTGTTACGATTTGATATATATAGGTTAAACCTATAACTCACCAACATTTTTGTTGACATTTAAAGCATGTTTATTCTCAGGTGACTATTAAGAGCTTCCGCTGTTGCATACTAAAATAAGGACAAGATTTGGAGTCCATGTTTGTATGATATTATGTAAAAACTGCATTCAAGAAACATATGTCGATGTAATATATTTCTATTGTAAACCATTATGTAATGGTCGTGTGTAAACAGTATATTTTAGATTATCATTATTTGATAATCTACGTAATGCTTTTGAAACCTTTATTGATAAAATAAAGGTTATGGTTGTTTTAAAAATGAATGCAGTCTTTGAAAAACGTCTCATATAGAGGTCAAAACTTCGCAACGAAATCAATTAATATGGAACGTTTATAATCAATATGAACGGGACATTTCAGTTGGTATCCGAGCGTTGGTCTTAGAGAACCTGAAAATTTGCATTAGTGTGTCTTATCGAGTTGTTAGGATGCATTAGTGAGTCTGGACTTCGACCATGTTTTCTTTAAAAATGATTGCTTAACATTTTTGTTGGAAACTATATATTTTTAATATGTGAATATTATGTGATATATTAATCTCTTAACGTGTTTGATATTATGTGATAGATGTCTACCTCTAGAACAAGTCCCATTAACTCACCTAATAATAATGAAGAGTCAAATGTAAATTGGAATGATTCGTGAACTGATTCACAAGTTCCCGAAGAAGAACCGGAAGAAGAGTCGGAACCGGAAGAAGAATCGGAACCGGAAGAAGAAATAGAACCAGTGGGGGAAATAATAAAACGGTTAAGTAGAAGAAAATCCTCAACCAACCGACCAAAGTTAATTATGGTCAATGGTGTTTCCGCCAAGGAAGCAAAGTATTGGGAGGATTACCAATTCTCCGATGAATCGGATCCCGACAAGGATTCCGATGATGTTATAGAAATTACTCCAACACAATTTAATAAGGCAAAAGAGAACAATAAAGGAAAGGGCATAAAAATAGAGAAATTTGATTCCAAACACGATGAACTTTATATGTATCGTCAACACCCGTATTTCTTAAGTTGTGACAATAACCCGGGAACCTCTAAACCACCAGGTTTTTCTAAACCAATGTGGAAAACGATGGCTCGTATTAGGGGAACATCATATATCCCTAGAAACTTGGCAAAACGAACCAAAACCGAAGAAGAAGAAGAAACGAGCGAGTCGGAATAAGATAGTTGTATTCGTGTGGTGTAATATATGTAATATAGTGTGCTTATGCTTTATGATATATGTAAAAATTGCTTGTATTAATAAGTATTTTTTTTATGAATCTAACTCTTGTCTATTTTACAGTATAAAAACACAAAATGGATAGACAACCCAATATTTTAAGAGACCTACCCGGAGACATGATTGATGAAATCTTGTCTAGAGTCGGTCAGAATTCCTCGGCACAACTATTTAAGGCGAGATCAGTTTGTAAGACATTCGAAGAACATTCCAAGAATGCCTTGATTTATAAAAGGCTTTCGTTCGAAAGATGGGGGATATCACATTGGGAAATCCATAAGTTACGATGTGTTTACTTTGACGCATATATTGCGGGGAACCCAAATGCTATTTTACGCAACGGGTTAAGAAATTATTTTGACTCAATATATCCGAATATAGGACTTCGTGATTTAGAAAAAGTGGCTAACATGCAACATAAAGAAGCATGTTATGCTTATGGGTTAGTAATGTTCGCTTCTCACCAAAGTGAGAACAAGAACATCGGGCTACAACTATTAAACAAAACGTTCCCACAAGTGACGGAGTCGGTAATTGGGGTAAGAAATGAGGTTTTTAGGTTATTACGAGACTGTTGGTCATTACGTAACCTTCATCCTTTTGACAACGTTACAAAACATTGGCTTACTATCGGTCACAACGGTTATGTTCCACAAAACTAAGGATGGGAAGTGGTATTAGTAAAACCAGAATGCATGACTTGTTTCTGGATGTATGAATTACGTGTCTTTATTGCCTTTGCTGAACGCCTTATTTATTAACTAGAATTATATTTGCAACTACTTTGTATCAAAGTTTTATGTGCTATATTTCATGCTATATGTAAAAAAAAAAAAAGCGGTATTGTAAGTTTGCAAGTTATTGTATAAAGGTTTAAATATGATATATATATTTTTTTTGTGATTAGTTTTTCATATAGAATTGTAGTAGTTGAAATGGTATGTTAGCTACTAAGTATGAACTTAACGGGTAGGTACTACCCGAATTAAAGAGTATAAAACGCTAATATGAAGAAAGAGCTTTTATAAATAAGTTCATATTACGCTACGAAATACTATTGACTACTCTTGATATTCTATATGATTAACTCGTTTCATTTGACTATTTTGAAGGAAATGGCACCGACTACTCGACACACCTTGAATATGAGCGAAGAGGAATTTCGTGCCTTTCTTGCTTCAAACATAGCCGCAATACAGGCTGCGCTACATACCAACAATAACTCCGAATCTATCAACGCAGCTAACGGCGCAAGAAATCGTGTAGGATGCACCTACAAAGAATTCACTGCCTGCAAACCTTTGGAATTTGATGGAACCGAAGGACCGATCGGATTGAAACTGTGGACCGAGAAGGTCGAATCGGTGTTTGCCATAAGTAAGTGTACTGAAGAGGACAAAGTGAAGTACGCTACGCATACCTTCACAGGTACTGCGTTAACATGGTGGAATACCTATCTAGAGCAAGTGGGACAAGATGATGCTTACGCACTATCGTGGTCAGCATTCAAGCACTTGATGAACGAGAAGTACCGTCCCAGAACCGAGGTCAATAAGCTCAAGACAGAACTTAGAGGGTTATGAACCCAAGGATTTGATATTACCACGTACGAAAGACGATTCACAGAATTGTGCCTATTGTGTCCGAGAGCGTTCGAAGATGAGGAAGAGAAGATCGACGCGTTTGTGAAAGGATTACCGGAAAGAATCCAAGAAGATATAAGTTCACACGAGCCTGCCTCTATACAACAGGCATGTAGAATGGCTCACAAACTAGTGAACCAGATTGAGGAAAGAATTAAAGAACAGGCGGCTAAAGAGGCCAATGTGAAACAAGTCAAAAGAAAGTGGGAGGAAAACGGTGATAAGAATCACCAATACAAAAACAACAACAATTACAACAATAATCGCAACAACTATCCCAACAATCGCAACATCAATCGCAACTACAACAAACGGCCCAACAACAACAACAACAACAACAACAACAACAACATCAACTACAACAATCATCCCAACAACAATAACAACCGCAACAACAACAATCAGAAGCAGCTATGCCAAAGGTGTGAAAAGTATCACTCGGGGTTCTGCACCAAATTTTGCAACAAGTATAAAAGAAATGGTCATAGCGCGGCGAAGTGTGAGGTCTACGGACCAGGGGTTAACAGAACGAAAGGAACAAATGGTGTCAGAACGAGAAATGGCGGAGCAAGTAGTGTCGGAGCAAGTTATGCCAATGTAGTTTGTTATAAATGTGGAAAACCGGGCCACATTATTAGAAATTGCCCGAACCAAGAGAACACGAATGGACAAGGCCGTGGAAGAGTTTTCAATATTAATGCGGCAGAGGCACAGGAAGACCCGGAGCTTGTTACGGGTACGTTTCTTATTGACAATAAATCTGCTTACATTTTATTTGATTCGGGTGCAGATAGAAGCTATATGAGTAGAGATTTTTGTGCTAAATTAAGTTGTCCATTGATGCCGTTGGATAGTAAATTTTTACTCGAATTAGCAAACGGTAAATTAATTTCAGCAGATTATATATGCCGGAATCGAGAAATTAAACTGGGTAGCGAAATATTTAAGATTGATTTGATACCCGTAGAGTTAGGGAGTTTTAATGTAATAGTTGGCATGGACTGGCTGAAGAAGGTGAAAGCGGAGATCGTATGTTATAAAAATGCAATTCGCATTGTACGAGAAGAAGGAGAACCCTTAATGGTGTACGGAGAAAAGGGCAACATGAAGCTACATCTTATTAGTAATTTGAAGGCACAAAAACTAATAAGAAAAGGTTGCTATGCTGTTCTAGCACACGTCAAGAAAGTACAAACTGAAGAAAAGAGCATCAATGATGTTCCCGTCACAAAAGAATTTCCCGATGTATTTCCGAAAGAATTACCGGGACTACCTCCACATCGATCTGTTGAATTTCAAATAGATCTTGTACCAGGAGCTGCACCAATAGCTCGTGCTCCTTATAGACTCGCACCCAGCGAGATGAAAGAACTGCAAAGCCAACTGCAAGAACTATTAGAACGTGGTTTCATTCGACCAAGCACATCACCATGGGGAGCTCCTGTTTTGTTTGTCAAGAAGAAGGATGGTACATTTAGGTTGTGTATTGACTACAGAGAGTTGAACAAAGTTACCATCAAAAACCGTTATCCACTGCCGAGAATTGATGACTTATTTGATCAACTACAAGGCTCGTCGGTTTATTTGAAGATCGATTTACGTTCTGGATATCATCAAATGCGAGTAAAGGAGGATGATATTCCAAAAACTGCTTTTAGGACACGTTATGGTCATTACGAGTTTATAGTTATGCCGTTTGGATTGACTAACGCACCAACTGTGTTCATGGACCTTATGAACCGAGTGTGTGGGCCATATATTGACAAGTTTGTCATTGTTTTCATCGATGACATACTTATTTACTCAAAGAATGATTAAGAGCACGAAGAACATTTGAGAAAAGTGCTAGAAGTATTGAGGAAAGAAATATTGTACGCTAAGTTTTCAAAGTGTGCATTTTGGTTGGAAGAAGTTCAATTCCTCGGTCACATAGTGAACAAAGAAGGTATCCAGGTGGACCCGTCAAAGATCGAAACCGTTGAAAAGTGGGAAACCCCAAAAACTCCGAAGTATATACGTCAATTTTTAGGATTGGCTGGTTACTACAGAAGATTCATCCAAGATTTCTCCAAAATAGCAAAACCCTTGACTGCATTAACGCATAAAGGGAAGAAATTTGAATGGAAGGATGAACAAGAGAAGGCGTTTCAATTATTGAAGAAAAAGCTAACTACGGCACATATATTGTCATTGCCTGAAGGGAAAGATGATTTTGTGATTTATTGTGACGCATCAAAGCAAGGTCTCGGTTGTGTATTAATGCAACGGACGAAGGTGATTGCTTATGCGTCTAGACAATTGAAGATTCACGAGCAAAATTATACGACGCATGATTTGGAATTAGGCGCGGTTGTTTTTGCATTAAAGACTTGGAGGCACTGCTTATATGGGGTCAAAAGTATTATATATACCGACTACAAAAGTCTTCAACACATATTTAATCAGAAACAACTGAATATGAGGCAGCGTAGGTGGATTGAATTGTTGAATGATTACGACTTTGAGATTCGTTACTACCCAGAGAAGGCAAATGTGGTAGCCGACGCCTTGAGCAGAAAGGACAGAGAACCCATTCGAGTAAAATCTATGAATATAATGATTCACACTAACCTTACTACTCAAATAAAGGAGGTGCAACAAGGAGTTTTAAAAGAGGGAAATTTAAAGGATGAAATACCCAAAGGATCAGAGAAGCATCTTAATATTCGGGAAGACGGAACCCGGTATAGGGCTGAAAGAATTTGGGTACCAAAATTTGGAGATATGAGAGAAATGGTACTTAATACATCCTGGAACGGGGAAGATGTACAAGGATCTTAAGAAACATTTTTGGTGGCCAGGTATGAAATCCGATGTTGCTAAATATGTAGGGGAATGTTTGATGTGTTCTAAGGTCAAAGCGGAGCATCAGAAACCATCAGGTCTACTTCAACAACCCGAAATCCCGGAATGGAAATGGAAAAACATTACCATGGATTTCATCACTAAGTTGCCAAGGACTGCAAATGGTTTTGATACTATTTGGGTAATAGTTGATTGTCTCACCAAATCAGCACACTTCCTGCCAATAAGAGAAGATGACAAGATGGAGAAGTTAGCACGACTGTATTTGAAGGAAGTCGTCTCCAGACATGGAATACCAATCTCTATTATCTCTGATAGGGATGGCAGATTTATTTCAAGATTCTGGCAGACATTACAGCAAGTATTAGGAACTCGTCTAGACATGAGTACTGCCTATCATCCACAAACTGATGGGCAGAGCGAAAGGACGATACAAACACTTGAAGACATGCTACGAGCATGTGTTATTGATTTCGGAAACAGTTGGGATCGACATCTACCGTTAGTAGAATTTTCCTACAACAATAGCTACCATTCAAGCATTGAGATGGCGCCGTTTGAAGCACTTTATGGTAAAAAGTGCAGGTCTCCGATTTGTTGGAATGAAGTGGGGGATAGACAGATTACGGGTCCGGAGATAATACAAGAAACTACCGAGAAAATCATCCAAATTCAACAACGATTGAAAACCGCCCAGAGTCGAAAAAAGAGCTACGCGGACAGTAAAAGAAAAGATATAGAGTTTGAAATTGGGGAAATGGTCATGCTTAAGGTTTCACCTTGGAAAGGCGTAGTTCGTTTTGGTAAACGGGGGAAACTAAATCCAAGGTACATTGGACCATTCAAGATTATAGATCGTGTCGGACCAGTAGCTTACCAACTAGAGCTACCTCAACAACTTGCGGCTGTACATAACACTTTCCATGTCTCGAATTTGAAGAAATGTTTTGCTAAACAAGATCTCACTATTCCGTTGGACGAAATCCAAATCAATGAAAAACTTCAATTCATTGAAGAACCCGTCGAAATAATGGATCGTGAGGTTAAAAGACTTAAGCAAAACAAGATACCAATTGTTAAGGTTCGATGGAATGCTCGTAGAGGACCCGAGTTCACCTGGGAGCATGAAGATTAGATGAAGAAGAAATACCCGCACCTATTTCCAGAAGATACGTCAACACCTCCAACTGCTTAAAATTTCGGGACGAAATTTATTTAACGGGTAGGTACTGTAGTGACCCGAACTTTTCCATGTTTATATATATTAAATGAATTGGTTATTTATATGATTAAGTGTTTCCAACATGTTAAGCAATCAAACTTGTTAAGACTTGATTAATTGAAATAGGTTTCATATAGACATTTGACCACTCAGGTTGACCGGTGATTCACGAACATTAAAACTTGTAAAAACTATATGATGACATATATATGGTTATATATATAGTTAACATGATTTTATGATAAGTAAGTATCTCATTAGGTATTTTAACTATGAGTTATATACATAAAAATGAGACTATTAAATTAAGAAACTCGTAAACGATATATATAACTATTATCGTTATAACAACGTCTTACTAAGTACATATGAATCATATTAAGATATTGATACACTTGGTTAATTATGTTAAATGATAAGTAAATATATCATTAAGTGTATTAACAATGAACTACATATGTAAAAATAAGACTACTAACTTAATGATTTCGAAACGAGACATATATATATAACGATTATCGTTGTAATGACATTTAACTGTATATATATCATATTAAGATATATTATATATCATAATATCATGATAATGTAACAATTTAACATCTCTTTAGATATAATAAACAATGGGTTAATAACATTTAACAAGACCGTTAACCTAAAGGTTTCAAAACAACATATACATGTAACGACTAACGATGACTTAACGACTCAGTTAAAATGTATTTACATGTAGTGTTTTAATATGTATTCATACACTTTTAAAAGACTTCAAGACACTTATCAAAATATTTCTACTTAACAAAAATGCTTACAATTACATTCTCGTTCAGTTTCATCAACAATTCAACTCGTATGCCCCCGTATTCGTACTCGTACAATACACAGCTTTTAGATGTATGTACTATTGGTATATACACTCCAATGATCAGCTCTTAGTAGCCCATGTGAGTCACCTAACACATGTTAGAACCATCATTTGGCAACTAGCATGAAATAACTCATAAAATTACAAAATATGAGTAATCATTCATGACTTATTTACATGAAAACAAAATTACACATCCTTTATATCTAATCCATATACCGACGACCAAAAACACCTACAAACACTTTCATTCTTCAATTTTATTCATCTAAGTGATCTCTCTCAAGTTCTATCTTCAAGTTCTAAGTGTTCTTCATAAATTCTATAAGTTATAGTTTTATAAAATCAAGAACGCTTCCAAGTTTGCAAGTCTACTTCCAAGCTTTCTAATCCATTCCAAGTAATCATCTAAGATCAAGGAACCTTTGTTATTTACAGTAGGTTATCTTTCTAATTCAAGGTAATATTCATATTCAAACTTTGATTCAATTTCTATAACTATAACAATCATATTTCGAGTGGAAATCTTACTTGAACTTGTTTTCGTGTCATGATTCTGCTTCAAGAACTTTCAAGCCATCCAAGGATCCTTTGAAGCTAGATTCATTTTTCTCATTTCCAGTAGCTTTATCCAAAAAACTTGAGGTAGTAATAATTTTCATAACATCATTCGATTCATACATATAAAGCTATCTTATTCGAAGGTTTAAACTTGTAATCACTAGAACATAGTTTAGTTAATTCTAAACTTGTTCGCAAACAAAAGTTAATCCTTCTAAATTGACTTTTAAAATCAACTAAACACATGTTCTATATCTATATAATATGCTAACTTAATGATTTAAAAGCGGAAAACACGAAAACACCGTAAAACCGGATATACGCCGTTGTAGGAACACCGCGGGCTGTTTTGGGTTAGTTAATTAAAAACTATGATAAACTTTGATTTAAAAGTTGTTCTTCTGGGAAAATGATTTTTCTTATGAACATGAAACTATATCCAAAAATCATGATTAAACTCAAAGTGGAAGTATGTTTTCTAAAATGGTCATCTAGACGTCGTTCTTTCGACTGAAATGACTACCTTTACAAAAATGACTTGTAACCTGTAATTCCAACTATAAACTTATACTTTTTCTGTATAGATTCATAAACTTAAGTTCAATATGAAACCATAGCAATTGGATTCACTCAAAACGGATTTAAAATGAAGAAGTTATGGGTAAAACAAGATTGGATATTTTTTGATTATTTTAGCTACGAGAAATGTTTAACAAATCTATACAAATCATATCCTAGCTAACTTATATTGTATTATACATGTATTCTAATATATTATGTAATCTTGGGATACCATAGACACGTATGCAAATGTTTTGACATATCATATCGACCCATGTATATATATTATTTGGAACAACCGTAGACACTCTATATGCAGTAATGTTGGAGTTAGCTATACAAGGTTGAGGTTGATTCCAAAAATATATATACTTTGAGTTGTGATCTAGCCTAAGACGTGTATACACTGGGTCGTGGATTGATTCAAGATAATATATATATCGATTTATTTTCTGTACATCTAATTGTGGACAACTAGTTGTAGGTTACTAACGAGGACAGCTGACTTAATAAACTTAAAACATTAAAATGTATTAAAAATGTTGTAAATATATTTTGAACATACTTTGATATATATATGTACATATTTGTTATAGGTTCGTGAATCGACCAATGGCCAAGTCTTACTTCCCGACGAAGTAAAAATCTGTGAAAGTGAGTTATAGTCCCACTTTTAAAATCTAATATTTTTGGGATGAGAATACATGCAGGTTTTATAAATGATTTACAAAATAGGCACAAGTACGTGAAACTACATTCTATGGTTGAATTATCGAAATCGAATATGCCCCTTTTTATTAAGTCTGGTAATCTAAGAATTAGGGAACAGACACCCTAATTGACGCGAATCCTAAAGATAGATCTATTGGGTCTAACAAACCCCATCCAAAGTACCGGATGCTTTAGTACTTCGAAATTTATATCATGTCCGAAGGGTGTCCCAGAATGATGGGGATATTCTTATATATGCATCTTGTTAATGTCGGTTACCAGATGTTCACCATATGAATGATTTTTATCTCTATGTATGGGATGTATATTGAAATATGAAATCTTGTGGTCTATTGTTACGATTTGATATATATAGGTTAAACCTATAACTCACCAACATTTTTGTTGACATTTAAAGCATGTTTATTCTCAGGTGAATATTACGAGCTTCCGCTGTTGCATACTAAAATAAGGACAAGATTTGGAGTCCATGTTTGTATGATATTATGTAAAAACTGCATTCAAGAAACATATGTCAATGTAATATATTTCTATTGTAAACCATTATGTAATGGTCGTGTGTAAACAGTATATTTTAGATTATCATTATTTGATAATCTACGTAATGCTTTTGAAACCTTTATTGATAAAATAAAGGTTATGGTTGTTTTAAAAATGAATGCAGTCTTTGAAAAATGTCTCATATAGAGGTCAAAACCTCACAACGAAATCAATTAATATGGAATGTTTATAATCAATATGAACGGGACATTTCAATTCTCGATCCCAGTCAGGGTATGTCTTTGTCATGAATGGCGGGGCTGTTGATTGGAGAAGCTCAAAGCAGAGCACAGTTGCACAGTCTATAACGGAAGCAGAATACATTGCTGCCTCAGAAGCTGCTCAAGAAGCTGTCTGGATTAGGAAGTTTATTGCTGAACTCGGAGTAGTTCCCAGCATTGAATCCCCTATGGAAATGTACTGTGATAATTCAAGTGCTATTATACTTGCAAAAGAATCACGTGTACGTAAAGGTAGCATACACATTCTTCGAAAGTTTGACTACATTCAAGAAGTCGTTGAGAGGAATGATATTAGTATTTTTGAGGTTCATACAGATGATAATGTGGCTGACCCGTTCACAAAGCCCATGACACACAACAAGCATGATGATCATGCTAGTAGTATTGGACTTCGTTATGTTGCTGATCTTTTTAATTTGTAATTTAGTATTAGGATATTTTTGGAATATTAAATAGTATTATCATAATGAATTGATATATTGATGGTATGATCATTTTCATTTATATCACTGTGTTCTATATTAGCATGTTTAATCCATGAGTAATTGTTGATTATTCAAAATCTCCATAATCAATCATGTTATGGGAATAACATGAATTAAGATTAATATGAATGTTGGTTATATTTATTGATGATAAATAGTTAACTTGTAGAGACCAAATTCATATGTATTCATTAATGATGGATATTGGAATGGCCCAACTGAGATATCACTACATGGATCGTTGTCAGTAGTGAATCTTTTAGTGATTATGTCTTTATGTCCTTAGACTTGAGATGCACGCCGGTTTCGATGTGTGGAATATTGTACTTTGATATGGTTAAATGCTGTCCTGAATAAGGCTGTAATAAAGGACATTATTGGGTATAATGTAAAGCTCGTAAGAGACACGTGTATGCAATATAGGATTTGTTCCTCCAAAATGTTTGGAGTTAGATACTTTTGAGCTCCTCGATGAATGAATAAGATATTTGTGTGGCCGCACCCAGATCTAATTAAGATGATACTTAATTAATTTGGTGATCTAATTCAGTTCTAAGATCGAGAAATAAAATTGTTAAACAAATGAGAATGACCGATGATCCATACTAAAGTATCTGAAACAAAAGGACGAATGACATTTAACACTTACTAAGTGCAGTTCTGATAAACTACCCTCAAGTGAATTTAGGGACAATGTCGTGTTGCTAGACGCTATCCATTGTTTATACAGTTACTTGATGTTGTGACATACACAAGTGGGAGTCTGAAGGATTAATGTGCAATGTACAACATATAACTATATGGCTAAATACATTTGAGTCTTCGGGGTCACACATGTAGCGACACGACAAAATTGTCATTGACGGCTCCGCTAACTTAGGTCCCTTAACGTGGTCGTAGTCCCTATATGAGACTCGTTTGACCAAAATTATGTCGCATTCATTTGAAAAGTGCAAGACTTGCAAAGTTTAGTTTACCAAACGGTTCGACAACAAGTTTAAGTTTACAAAAGTTGTAAAGTATAAATGAAAATAACTTGCGACATAATAAGTTGAAAATCACAGTTGCTATAAATAGCGTAAGTATGTATGCTTTAAGTATGAATCCAAAGATGCTATCCCTAGCGTATGCATGCATGGTTGATCCCCAAGCAAGTAATCAAAGTGTGCGAAAGCATGTATCAAGTAGTCAAGTATGAACCTGAGAAACATATAGAAAACTGTCAACGAAAAACGTTGGTGAAATCATAGATGTGGTAATAAACGTTATTTTTGAATCACAAGATTTAGTATTTCCATAAAATTGATCATCCAAAAGTTGCATTCCAAAATAGGTTCGCGACACCCAATTATCAATGCTTAACATTCCTTCCATAGAACCCCATCACAATAGTGTTAGAACATACACTGTTTTTCGAAAATATATTTCATTCGTAAACGGTAGCGAACCATCTAAATGAGGGTTTGTCAAACCCATATGGATCCATACAACATAAGTTCTCGCTTACACCCGGCAAGTGTAACTGATGTGTAATTTTGTACTATAAATTATTAGCTAAATACCTATCGATTATCACACAATACAGGCAACGATAACCAGTTCGTGTAGTAATTAAACAAGTATTTGACCAATTGGTTCCACAGAGAGCAGGTAATTGAAAACTTGAACTATTAATTATTCTAAGATTTAAAAGGGGGTTTTGTTGTAAAACTGATTAAACGCGAAAGTAAATTAAACTTAATTCAATAAGAAGCAAAGGTATCCACTTAGCTACAATTCCCTAGGCTAGGATTGCTCGTTTAAACTCGTTAAGTAAACAATTATGATGATGTGACACTGTATTTATCTGTCGATTCCTACAGTTTAAGACTAATAACCTAAGTATAACTGTCGTTAACCAAGAGTTACTAACCAATTCACAATGATATTACTCAAGATTATAATCTAACTTAGGTTGGTTTGGTGTCCCTTACAACCTCACAATTATTGCAACTAATTTCAAGTTCAACCACTATACGATTAATTTTATTATCGGTGTCCCTCATAAAATCTCACGTATTCCTAAATTATTCACGTTCAATAATCTAGTAAAAGCTATTAATCAATTTAACTGTCGTTAGTTAATCAATAACTTCCGTGATTTAACAATCAATAAGCTTTAATAACGGTGGATCTTAGCTAGACATAAACTTGTGTAATTTTAATTAATTGTTATTAACCAAAAGATCGCAATCCATCAACTAGGTTCATGCATCTAAGTGAATACTAAATATTTAGCTACTCATGGTAAAGCAAAGAACAAGTAAATAATGAGAACAATTAAACATAATCATTGAATTGAATGAAGAACAAATTAATAAAAGTAATAAAAGTTAATACAAAGATTAAACTTACCAAGAATGATACTGTAGCTTAAACCCTTGTAAAACAATGAAGAAAGACAAAGAAATTCGTAACTAATATTGCTGTGGAAGAAAATTCGTAAATAAAACTGCATACCCTAAATTGGGGTAAAATTCGTCTATTTATAGAATCTGGAAAACAGCTGAAACCGACTCAGGTCGCGTTCCGCGACACACCATCGCGATCCGCGACCACCTCATCGCATTCCGCGATGACCAGGACGCGACAAAGGTTGTTTAAACGCGATAGATTGGTCAGAACACCCTTTTTTCCATGTCGTGTTCTGATGCACTTTATCACGTATCACGATGACCAAAACGCGATAAACATCATCCTGAAGTGATGGAAACTGACTTTTTCACCTGAGACGCGTTTATCTTCAACTCTAACTCCGTTTTGGCTATATCTTCAATAAAAATCATCGTTAATGAGCCAACGAACCATAACTTGACACTTTCTTCATATTAAGCTCAAATAACTCGACATCTCCATCAAAGTCTTTAAAATATCAATAAATGGACCAAGATAACGCCCAAAATATATGTATGAAAATGGCGTTATCAAAATCCCCCACACTTGAACCTTGCTTGTCCTCAAGTAAGCTTATCTTCAAAATAGTAAAATCCAATGTAAGAGCAAACATACCCGAAGCGTCTTCAACAATAATAGGAAGCAAGATACACCAATACTATCTTCAAGAGCAAATAAAACCAATGTGTGGTGATCTTCAACAAGCAATCGCAAGGTTCAAGCCTTCAAAAAGTATGCTTCTTACACCAACCCGCTATGGCTATCCCTCTTTCACCTCCATGCCCCCAAAACACCAATGATTCGTCAATTCCATATAAAATCGTCAATTCCAAAAATTAGGTTAAGGTGGGTGCGCCAAAGCGTAGGGGACTGGTTACCCCTATCTTTATGGTTAATCCGGGCACAGGATGACCGGCACTCATCAAGCTTTCTATCACAACTCTATGGTTTCTCTCATAGTAGGGCGAAAGCATTGACGGAGGTTCGTGGAATTAGTGCCCCACGTGGCTAATTAAGAGGTCCATCAATTCCATGATTTGGCTCAAAAGCCGGTGTGTATACAAGCCTTCCCAATTATGGGACAGCCGCACGGGTAGTTGCACTGAAGCGAACTACCTTGGGTGTAAATTTTTCGGAGGGTCTATTGCACAAAACCTAAAAGACTTTACTTTCAAGCAATGGTCTTTTGAAACAAACTTTACTTGTAAGACTTTACTTACAAGTTCGGAAGACTTTACTTCCTAAGAACAACATGGGAGGACTCGATTCTCCCGGAAGTGTTTAAACACTTGGTTAATTTTATTTAAGGTCCTTGGACCCCACTTCCCACGCATCTTAGCTTTTATGCTAATTTTAAGAAAATGTAGGAAGCAGATACTACATTCCCGTATTTTAAAGGTTACCATGGCTTTTGGCCATGGTGTGCGTTGTCTAAGCAAACGCTAGCACGAAGCCATTGCTCTTACATAAAAAGACAGCACGGTTGAAGCTCAAGGCTCCTCTTCCCACAGTACGATACATCGGTGTAATACATCGTGAAATGAAGTATTAACCAATGTCAGTATGAAATGATGTAGATTAGGAAGTCTCCTACACCAAGTAAGACGGGCATTCGGAAGACTTGACTTCCTTCATGGATGCACTTGAATCATCCTACAATTTTAACTTACAAAAGTGATAACATTTGCTTTCATAAAACAACTACACTTGGCTTTTTGAATGAGTCAAAAATTTTAAAATTTCTCAAATTTTTCAATAATTTAATCAAAAATAAGACTCAAGCCAAGTGTATTACATCCGCAAGAATTTATATCTCTCCCCCCACACTTAAGATCATGTAATGCCCTCATTTACATGAAATCGGAAAATCAAAAATAAATTCGAGAGGACAAAATAGTGAAAAAGGGAAAGGAAAAGAAAAGAAAAGAGTAACCCCGATTTTTAGATCCGTAGATCGCGAAAAGACGGTGTACGATGGCGCTGAACTTACTGCCAGCATAAGAACATCGGCATCCACTCGATCACCAAAACATCATAATCAAGTAAGGTGCTGAACTTACTGCCAGACTTTGAAAAATAATAAAGCACAACCACCGTGAAACCTGAAACAAAAACATACATACCACAACCACAATTAATGGGGTGGTACCACCACGGTACCGAAACGCCCCATATAAAATCCAAAGTATTAAGTTTAAATACTAACAACTACCATCATCCTAATTAAGATTACAGTCATCCAAAATAAAAAACAACTAAACGATATTAAAAAGTGTTTGTTTTGCTTGCCACCACCGCATCCAATCACCAAGGGTTATACCCTCCATAAGAGCCATCATACTGCCCTCCATAAGGACCTCCATCACCTGACTGACCTCCCTGGTTTCCTTCATCATACTGAGAACTAGTACCTGCTCCTCTTCGTCTGACCATATCCTCCCAAACTTCCTGAGCTGCTGTGCGATCATAAACCCGATAAGGACCCGTCGACTCCGGAGTCCATGGAACACGAGTGCCATAAGGAGTAAAGATGGTATTAGGAGAAACAAGCTCCATGTTGTGTCGATGCCAATCATGATGATACGTAACCTCACTAATGCCATATACAATCTGACTTTCCGAGCGTGCTCGGGTTTCCTCATTATAGAGCTGCATAGTACGCATCTGTTCCATCAAATCCCGGTTGGTAAACCGCTGACCCCCGACACCATGACCTGCATCTTGACCACCCTCGGCCATCTCTTCATCCTCCTCCTGTGCCCCCTGCGCATCTCGGGGACGGCGATGACGAACCCTATACGGAATAACCTGACCGTGCTCAATAGATATAACTCTTGCTCCTCGGAAAACACTTTCTCCTAACACAACTGGCTCAGTAATAATTCGCTCCATATTCGATCTATCAATCTCAAAAACCGACGCAATTCTCGTGATGAAATGACCACCTCTAATCGGGCTTCCCCCAGAACGAAGTCCACTACCCTGATGTTTTAAGAAATAAGCCACTCCATAAGCAACCGAAGTAGGTGTCCTGGTTCGAGATTGGTTCACATACCAAAGGTCCGGTAAAGATACCTTCTCGTTCCCACTTCTTCTATGTGTAATAGTATGCGCAGCCATTCGTTGAATTGCATGAAGAGCGAGATCCATGATATGAACACAAGGGTAGTTACTCGGGCTCCATTCAGAATCAGAAGCAATATCCCCCCCAAACTCTAGCTGCATCAAATTCACGAGGATCAATCATATCAATAACTCTTTCAGCACTCCAAAGATAATCTCGAAAACTAACTTGTGTGCGTTCTTCATTGGTATAAATTCCCAAACAAATAGCCAATTGAAATAATGACATAGAGCGGTTAACCCCACCCAATCGAAAAGTCATAAACGTTGGATTATCAACATTTTCAGGGTGAAGATTCATCACATATGTAGCGTAAAACTCGATAACCAACTCCCGGTAAACTATTTCATGGATACCAAAGAAAGCAACCCAATCATTATACACATTACCGCGCCATTCCAACTGCAAATACTCCATAACCGTAGCATGTAAACCTCCCCTTTGCAAAACATTCCAATCAACCACCCGGTGTGGTTCAAATTCTTTCCGAATCAATTCTTGTACATCCGCCTTTCTCTATTTAATTACCTCGGATCGACCATTAAACCTTAAGTTAACATGCAACTCTAATTGAGCAATTGGAGGTTGCGGTTCAACCTCCTGAGCTGCACCGGCCGCAGTACCGGAACTTGAAGCACCCCCAGCACTAGCACGTCCTCCTGTCTGAAAAACAAACATAATAACAAACCAAAAAGATATATCCCAAAGGACATGCTAGCGTTAGCTATACCCTGCATTCCTTCAAAAGTAAACTTAAGGCACACAATGTCAATGGTCACGTAAAAACATGTCAAAAGCATAGATCATATAAGACTCCAACAACTGTCATGCACTTATAACAAATTCCCAAGTATCATCCTTAATCATCATACAAATCCTCACAGTTATAAACAATACAAAGCATGGATGTCAAATTAAATCAACATAAATCAATCTACTAACATCGTCCTCTTAGTAACATATGCAACTTTAACTAAGTAAATCAACAATCCAAACACGTAATCAAAGCATACATATCATCAGCACATGTTAAACACAATCCAAAAGTCAAACTGAGTCAAACCCAGTCAACCAAGTCAAAATCCCTAATTACACATGAACCCTAGAATTCAAAATCAAAATCTAGCCAATTTAAACATGCATTCATGGTAATCATACTCAACTAACAACCTTACAACATTCAAAACATATCAATTTAACTCACAAATTCAAAAACCCCAATTAATCATACCTAAGAACCCCTTAGAAATCAAAGAATGAAATTATAGAACAATAGGCATGAAATCGAAGTAATAACATGTTAAGCATACATAATCTCCAATAAAAATCAAACAATAACACATAAACACACCCCCACACTTGTTTTTGCACCTAAACCCTAATGTAATTCGAATTAAGCATGAGAAGGAAAGAAAAACAAGCAAGAAGAGGTTAAATCATACCCTAGCCATGATGTTAGTGTTGATTAAATGAAGATTCGTGAGCAAATTGAAGATTTAATTGATGGGTTATGGCCAATTGAGAGCAGAAAATACGAGATAGATAAAAAAATATAAGAGTGGTGGTGATGAATCAGGCTGTAAACCCTTAAAATACCCCGACCTGCTGTGTCGCGTTTCGCGACAAACTGGATTCAAACGCGACAATGTAGACCCAAACGCGACAACCTATGGGGTCCGTTCTGACCATTCTGTCGCGTTTTGATTGGGTTGGTCGCGTTTTGGTGACTTTTTTTTTTCCAGATTTTATAATGTTTTTGGATTTTTAATGGTTTTCTAAAAATACACACAAATTACCTAACAACAATACAAAACTCTACACGATTTGATTTTTTAACGAGTCGTTTTCTCGACTCATGTCCATGCTCATGTGTCTTTCGGGTAGAGGGTGAGGTTCTCCCTCTCGGTGTTATCGAATGCCTCGTGATATAATTTTAACCGATGACCATTCACCTTAAAGCTTCTACCCTCGTTGTCTAACAATTCCACGTGCCCTGCCAGAAAAGCTTTCTTTACCATGAATGGACCGGACCATCGTGACCTAAGCTTTCCGGTGGAGAATTTGAACTTAGATTGAAATAACAAAACTTTATCACCCGGTTCAAATTCTTTTCTCATCTTCAAACGCGCATCATGACATAACTTCGTCTTCTCCTTATAAATGCGCGAATTCTCATAAGCATGGTTTCTCAATTCCTCAAGTTCATGAATTTGCAAAAACCGATGTTCTCCCGCTTCCTTAAGGTCCGTATTACACTGTTTAAGTGCCCAATACGCCTTATGCTCCACTTCAACCGGCAAATGACACGCTTTTACATAAATGAGACGGAATGGTGTAGTACCAATGGGCGTTTTATACGCAGTTCGAAATGCCCATAGCGCGTCATTCAACTTCCGGTTCCAAATCGTAGGATTGTTTTTCACCGTTCTTTCAAGAATGCGTTTTAGTGCGCGGTTAGTATTCTCAACTTGGCCACTCGTTTGAGGGTGGTAAGCCTTGGAGAAATGGTGGGTTACTCCATACTTCTTAAGCACCTTCTCGAGTAGTTGATTTGCAAAGTGTGTACCGCGATCACTAATCAAGGCTTTTGGAAGCCCGAAACGCGAAAAGAGATTATTAAGGAAGTCAACGACGACTCTTGCGTCATTAGTAGGCAAAGCTTTGGCCTCCGCCCACTTTGAAACATAGTCAACCTCCACAAGGATGTATTTGCATTTGTTGGATGCGGGGAAAGGTCCCATGAAGTATCCCCCATATGTCAAATATCTCACAAACTTGAATACTCGTTTGGGGCATCTCATCTCTTTTGGAGATGTTTCCCGCCCTTTGGCAAGCATCACAAGTTTTGATAAAGGTACTAGCATCTTTGAAAATGGTAGGCCAATAGAATCCCGAATCAAAGATTTTCTTAGCCGTATAATTAGCTCCAAGATGCCCACCTGTGGGTCCTTGGTGACAATGCTCTAGAATTTGTCAAGCTTCCTTCCCATAAACACAATGACGAATCACTTGATCCACCCCAATTCGAAAAAGATGTGGGGCATCCCAAAAGTAGAACTTAATATCCGCAAAGAATTTCTTCTTTTGTTGGTAAGTTAAACCTTTGGAAAGTGTAATGACCCGGAAATTTCTGACCAAATTTAAATCTTAATCTTTATATGTTTCCGACACGATAAGCAAAATCTGTAATGTTGAGTCTAGAAAGTTTGAAAGCCATATTCGGATAATCAGTTACCTTTTGACCAAGCCTGACGATTCATGAACATTTATGTGTATATACGATATATACTATTTAATTGATAACATTAACAAGGTATTAGATATGTAATATTTGGTTTCGATATAAGATTACTATGTTTATCGGCGAAAGTAAAAGATAATATAATTTTATAAATATCTTAAACTATTTTTGTCAAATTATTAACGAGTCATTTTAATAAAAATAAAGGTTTTAACGTTATCTTAAAAGTCGGAATCTTTCTAGAAACCTTTTGACAAATTTCAATGAAAACGGTCCGTGAGTTTGATAAAAATAAATATTTAAAATAATTTTCAACGGTTATATAAAACGTGTTCATTAAATGTATATTTATATATTTTACAAAATGACTAAATATAATATTTAATTAAATATAAAACGTTTTACGATATAGATGAAACCTTTTAAAGAATGATTTTGAATATAACTAATTCTGGAAAACTAAATTATATTTATTCAATTAAGTACGAACACATTTTTCGATATAATAGAATTTGATTATAAAATATTTTTATGAATTTTCAATGATATAAAAATAAAAATAAAGATAAAATAAAGATTTCTAATGAGCACCAAAAGACTACCACATTTCATCACAAGATTGTAAGTTAAAATGTTGAAAATCACTAAACCTGCGCACTTGCACGAGAAAAATCATAATTAATTCATACTGACTCGAAAAAGGGTGATCTTGGTGTCCAGACGACCGTAACTCAAAAATCTACAACTTTCGTGAATATACCTTACGCGGATCGTGTACCCATCTACGCGAAACGCGTAATGTTTTGCCGACATTAAAGTGATGGGTGGGTTAGGTGGCCAAAAATTGCATATAAATTTGATGCTGGTTCCAGTTTTTTTATCCTATCCATCTATCTATCTCTCACACACATACGGAGTATATATTATTTATTATTATTATTATTATTAATATTTATTATTATTATTAATATTATCAAGATTAATGATATTATTAGTAGTAGTAGTAGTAGTAGTATTATTATCTGTATTAAACCTAAAATACTACGATGAGGTTCTGCCCAAATGTTTCAAAATGGGTTTATGAGTGGGATAGAGCTAAGGAAGTTATGGGTTATAGCTATAGAGGTTATGGGTATGTTCGGGGGGTATGCTCTTGAGGTCAATCTAGTGTTTATCATCTCCGTTGCGTCTACATACTTTTCTAAAATATTGTATCTCAATATTGATACGTGAGCACTCATAACTTAACTTTTATTTATTATTAGTGTGTCCCTGACTAGTGCTCGAGAATTTAGGAGCATGCATGTTTGTATATTTATTATTGTCAAAATATATATTAGGATAGAATCTGAATTAGTTTCTCATGCGGTTGAGATAAGGTATATGATATGCATGTTTTTGGAAATGTGGCGAAAAACTATAAACTTTTCATTTAGATATCGAATGGATTCGACGGACGGATTAAAAGTTATAGTCAATTGAATTTTTGTATTAATAATTAAAAATGACTATTTTTATTATTACGATGTCGTTAAAATCATCGTTGTTATTATTTGATTTTTATCATTATTATTATTATTATTATTATTATTATTATTATTATTATTATTATTATTATTATTATTATTATTATTATTATTATTATTATGATTTTTATTATTAATAACTAAAAATAATATTTTTATCAAAACTATCAAATTATTATTTTGATCGTTATTATTATTAAAACTATCAATTTATGTTCATTAACATTAAAATTATTATTTTTATTAAAAGTATTATTTTTAATGGAAATATTATTATTATTATAAAATATTAACTTATCGTTTTAGTATATTTTTATATAAAATTTTAATTTTGTAAAAATATTTAAAAATATAAAATGACGATATTTAATCATGTGTAAACTTTGGAAATCATTTTGAGTCAAATTCATTTTTGTTAACTTTTGCATATTAGTCTCGAGCATTAGGATTGAGGTACACTAGGATTTGACTTAATTGTTAAATAGATATTAACCAATATATAAATATATATAATTATAGGTTCGTGAATCCGAGGCCAACCTTATACTTGTTAAATGATGTTATATGTATTTCTACTACGAAATACTGTATGGTGAGTATATAGTCCCATTTTTAAACTTTAAATATTTCGGGATGAGAATACATGCATTTTATGATTTACGTTATAGACACAAGTGACTAAAAATATATTCTACGTTGAGTTGTACCACTGGCATATTTCCCTGAGCTTGGTAACTGCTATTTACATGGGGTAGTGTAAACGCGAATCCTGTTGATAGATCTATCGGGCCTGACAACCCCAACCGGACTGGACGACTAGTATTCAACGGTTGCACAGTACTTCATTTCGGAGACTACACTTGGTACGGTGTAGGGAGATTTCATAATAAAGGGAATATGCGACGTTGATTAAATGTTAAGTATGGTTACCAAGTGCTCAACAACGTAGAATATTTTTATTAAAATGTTTATGAATATGAAATCTTGTGGTCTATAGTTATAACGCTGCTAGCATCAAACCTATATCTCACCAACTTTATGTTGACGTTTTAAAGCATGTTATTCTCAGGAATTAAAGAAAATCTTCCGCTGTGCATTAACTCATATTAAGGATATTACTTGGAGTCATTCATGCCATATTTCAAAAGACGTTGCATTCGAGTCATTGAAGTTCATTAGAGATTATTATTGAGTAAATAGCAGATTAGACTATTTGGAGGTTATGAAATGATAGGCGTACATGTCAACTCTTGATGTAATGAAAGGTTGTCTTTTAAGAATAAATGCAACGTTTGTAAAATGTATCATATAGAGGTCAAGTACCTCGCGATGTAATCATATGTTATTGTATTCGTCCCTATGGATTGGGTCGGGTCGTCTCAGAAAGAATGCCCGCGGCTAGATAATTAGCAATATCGGCGAACCAAGGAGTTTCGGATTCAATTTCGATACCCATAAGGGACTCATCGGGGAATGTATCATGAATGTCCAATTCATTGAGTTCCTCTAGGTTTGGGTTTTCAAGACGAGATAAATGATCCGCGGCTAAATTTTCGTCACCCTTTTTATCCTTGATCTCAATGTCAAATTCTTGGAGAAGAAGAATCCAACGAATGAGTCTAGGCTTAGCATCTTGTTTAGAGAACAAGTACTTAAGGGTCGAACGATCGGTGTAAACGACCGTCTTAGACAACACCAAATAGGACCTAAATTTATCAAACGCAAAGACAACCGCAAGGAGCTCCTTTTCTGTGGTGGTATAATTTAATTGAGCCCCCGTAAGTGTATTACTTGCGTAATAAATAGGTTTAAAGTGATTAACATGGCGTTGACCTAAAACCGCGCCTAGCGCGAAATCACTAGCATCACACATGAGCTCGAAAGGTTGAGACCAATCGGGAGATACCATGATAGGAGCGTGTGTGAGCTTCTCTTTTAAGAAGTTAAAAGCGTTCTCACATTCGATATTAAAGTTGAAAGGAACGTCCTTCTCAAGGAGTTTGGTCAATGGTCGGGCAATCTTAGAAAAGTCCTTAATGAACCGTCTATAGAATCCTGCATGACCAAGAAAACTACGAATGGCTTTAACGTTTATAGGTTTGGGAAGGCCCGAAATAACATCAATTTTGGCCTTATCAACCTCAATACCTGCACGAGAGATTTTGTGCCCTAAGACAATGCCTTCCTTCACCATGAAGTGGCATTTTTCCCAGTTATGAACAAGGTTTGATTCCTCGCACCTTTTTAGCACTTTTTCAAGATTAACAAGACACGAATCGAAAGAGTCTCCAAAGACAGAAAAATCGTCCATGAAAACTTCCATGAAGTCCTCGATCATGTCATGAAAGATGGCGACCATACACCTTTGAAAGGTGCTCGGGGCATTGCATAGCCCGAATGGCATTCGCCGATAAGCAAAGGTACCGAAAGGACAAGTAAATGTGGTTTTATCTTGGTCCTTCGGATCAATGGGGATTTGGAAGTACCCTAAAAATCCATCTAGAAAACAATAGAACTCCCTTCCCCCTAAACGCTCAAGCATTAGATCAATAAATGGAAGCGGGAAGTGGTCCTTCCTAGTGGCGTCGTTCAAACGACGATAATCGATACAAACTCTCCATCCCGTGACGGTACGAGTAGGAACAAGTTCGTCCTTCTCATTGAGAACAACAGTCGTGCCTCCCTTTTTGGGCACAACTTGAACAGGGCTTACCCACGGGCTGTCCGAGATGGGATAAATTAACCCGGCATCGAGCAATTTAACCACCTCTTTTTTAACGACCTCTTTCATATTCGGGTTTAGACGACGTTGCCTTTATACCACTGGTTTAAAATCATCTTCCATTAGGATTCGATGAGTACAAAAGGCCGGATTGATGCCCGGTATGTCCGAGGTTTTCCAAGCTATTGCCCTTTTGTGGGATTTGAGAACGGAAACCAACCGACCCTTTTGGTCGCCGGTAAGTGTCGAAGAAATAATAACCGGCAATTGGGACGTTCCTTGAAGATAAGCATATTCCATGTGAGGTGGAAGCTCCTTAAGCTCCAAGGTGGGCGGTTCTTTGAGAGATGTTTTAATACGGAATTCATTTTTCAACCGGATAGTTTCAAATGATTCCGATTCTTTAAGCTCATCCTCTTTTAGCAATTCCTCCAACTCAACTTCCGGGTCGAAGTCACCGTTGACTTCACCCATCATGATTACATCCAACGTGTCTACACTTAACAATTCCTGCAAATCATGCTCAACACAATCGTCAATAACATCAATAGCAAAACATTCATCATCGATTGAAATAGGGTGTCTCATGGCTTTATTAATGTGATAAATCACCCTCTCATTCCCAACACCTAAGCTAAGTTGTTCTTTTTAAACATGGATGATAGCATCCGCGGTGTTAAGGAATGGCTGACCTAGAATAATGGGCACCTTAGTGTCCTCTCTCATCTCTAAGATCACGAAATCAACTGGAAATATAAGTGACTCAACCTTTACCAATATGTCCTCGGCTATTCCAATGGGAGTATCAAAAGAGTGGTTCGCTAAGCGAATCCCCATCCTCGTAGGTTTCAAGTCACCTAGGCCGAGTTTAAGATATAACGAATATGGCATAAGGTTAACACTAGCACCCAAGTTGGCGAGTGCATAGTACACTTCCGAATTACCCATAGCACAAGGGATAAGAAAACTACCCGGGTCGCCCAATTTTGGAGGCATCTTGCTCTTTTTCAAGATGGCCGAACATTCCTTATGGAGGAATGCGGCGGATACCTCATGGTACTTACCTTTCTTGGAGATAAGATCTTTGAGAAACTTCCCATAGTTAGGCATCCCTTGGAGCACTTCCGCGAGTGGCATGTTCACGCTAATCTGCTTAATCATATTTGCAAATTTCTGATATTGACTAGCGAGCTTATCCTTTTTCAACGCTTTTGGGTAAGGAATTGGTGCTTTGTATTCCTTCAACGGCGGTGATTTAGTTATGATCTCCGGCGGATCATCTTCCTTTTTCTCTTCGTCAAGCGACTTTTCTAAATCAGGCTCTTCCTCCTTTTTTTCCTCATTAATAGGTACCTGCAAAACATTAGAAGAAACAATATGAGAAGATTTCGGAGTCTCCTTGTTAGTAACCAAATCACTTCGAGTGGTTATAGCATTCACGTGCTCATTCCTAGCCGGCATCTTGTTGTTGGGATTAGATTGCGTATTAGCTGGGAGAGCACCCGGTGGTCTCTCCGATAACGATTGAGCAATACGTCCTACATCCCGTTCCAAGTTCTGAATAGAAGCCTGCTGATTTCTAACTTGCTGTTTTGTCGATTCCCCATCTTGCCTCAAAGCAGTGATACTCTCATCTGTTTTCATGATAAAACCCCTTAGCAATTCTTCCAACGGAGGCATCTTATTTTCTGGCTGCTGAACTTGTGGCATAGGCTGCTGGAAATTCCTAGGTGGTGCTTGTGGATTTCTATTATTAAACCCAGGCAGCCTGTACGGATAAACCTTCTGATTGCCCTGATAACCCTGATTACCTTGATAAACTTGATTACCACTCTGATAATTGTTACCACCCGTATTGCTTGCCTGATTGAAAAACTGTCTTCCACCCGAAAATTCACCAAGGGCAAAATCTCCCTTCTTAACATAACCCAGATAATTAGCCTGTTCCTCCATTGACGCTTGATCACAATCTTTAGTAAGATGCGGTCCTTGGCATAATTCACAACCCACCTTCATAGCATGCATCTCTTTAGTCATCGATTCCATTTGTCTTTTAACAGTTGCTAGTTGTGCTCTAACCGATGCGAGCTCATCACTAGTTTCGGTACTAGCGACATGAGAAGAGTGAGAAACATCTAATTCTTGATGCCAATCATACGAATGCGTGGCAGTATCTGAGATGATTTCGTAAGCGTCATCCGGAGTCTTTTTCATCAAAGAACCACCTGCAGCAATATCAAGTTCTTTCCTTGTTGGCACATTAACACCTTTGTAGAAAATTTGGACCTTATTGAAGTTGTTCAACCCGTGTTGAGGAAAATTACGTAACATTTTTCCGAATCGTGTCCAAGCATCATAAAGTGTCTCATGTGGCTTCTGAAGAAAGTGATTAATTTCGCTCTGCAATTGAGCGGCCTTTGCAGCTGGAAAGAAACGTTGCAGAAACTTATCTTCCATTGTAGCCCAACTATCAATTTCACCTTCAGGCAATGAGTCTAACCAATCCTTGGCGTCATCTTTCAAAGACCAAGGAAAAACCCTCAAATAGATAACTGTTTCCGCGATATTTGCAATCTTGAACAAGTTGCAAATGCTTTTAAAGTTCCGAAGATGCTCGAATGCATCCTCTTTCGGTGTACCCCTGAACTAACATTGATGAGTTATCATATTAAGAATCTGTCCCTTGACTTCAAAATCTGTAGTGACTGGTGGTTGCCTGATAGCGTGTCCGTTACCAGCCCTTGTGGCTTTCATCAACGCTTCCATAGTCTGTCCTGCTGCTCCTTCAGCCATGTTAACTTCTTCCTTAATATACTCAAAATCCGGAATATAAAAAGGTAACTCAGCGAAATCCTCGGCGATTTCCTGTTCTTCTTTAGCTTTGCTGCGTGTGTAGTAAACTCTAGACGGTTCCAGAGTTATTTGTACCTAACCTGCAATCACACCACAACAAAACCGCGCGTAAAATCAAACAAAAATAACAGAAAAGGAACTTTTGCAAGAATTACTTCTCACAAAAGGATCGAATAATCAAAAGCTTAACCAAATTTCCAATAATTACGCCGATCCCCGGCAGCGGCGCGAAAAAGTTGATGTGTAATTTTGTACTCTAAATTATTAGCTAAATACCTATCGATTATCACACAATACAGGCAACGATAACCAGTTCGTGTAGTAATTAAACAAGTATTTGACCAATTCGTTCCACAGAGAGCAGGTAATTGAAAACTTGAAGTATTAATTATTCTAAGATTTAAAAGGGGGTTTTGTTGTAAAACTGATTAAACGCGAAAGTAAATTAAACTTAATTCAATAAGAAGCAAAGGTATCCACTTAGCTACAATTCCCTAGGCTAGGATTGCTCGTTTAAACTCGTTAAGTAAACAATTATGATGATGTGACACTGTATTTATCTATCGATTCCTACAGTTTAAGACTAATAACCTAAGTATAACTGTCGTTAACCTAGAGTTACTAACCAATTCACAATGATATTACTCAAGATTATAATCTAACTTAGGTTGGTTTGGTGTCCCTTACAACCTCACAATTATTGCAACTAATTTCAAGTTCAACCACTATACAATTAATTTTATTATCGGTGTCCCTCATAAAATCTCACGTATTCCTAAATTATTCACGTTCAATAATCTAGTAAAAGCTATTAATCAATTTAACTGTCGTTAGTTAATCAATAACTTTCGTGATTTAACAATCAATAAGCTTTAATAACGGTGGATCTTAGCTAGACATAAACTTGTGTAATTTTAATTAATTGTTATTAACCAAAAGATCGCAATCCATCACCTAGGTTCATGCATCTAAGTGAATACTAAATATTTAGCTACTCATGGTAAAGCAAAGAACAAGTAAATAATAAGAACAATTAAACATAATCATTGAATTGAATGAAGAACAAATTAATAAAAGTAATAAAAGTTAATACAAAGATTAAACTGACCAAGAATGATATTGTAGCTTAAACCCTTGTAAAACAATGAAGAAAGACAAAGAAATTCGTAACTAATGTTGCTGTGGAAGAAAATTCATAAATAAAACTGCATACCCTAAATTGGGGTAAAATTCGTCTATTTATAGAATCTGGAAAACAGCTGAAACCGACTCAGGTCGCATTCCGCGACACACCATCGCGATCCGCGACCACCTCATCGCGTTCCGCGATGACCAGGACGCGACAAAGGCTGTTTAAACGTGATAGATTGGTCAGAACACCCTTTTTTCCATGTCCTGTTCTGATGCACTTTGTCACGTATCACGATGACCAAAACGCGATAAACATCATCCTTAAGCGATGGAAACTGACTTTTTCACCCGAGACACGTTTATCTTCAACTCTAACTTCATTTTGGCTATATCTTCAATAAAAATCATCATTAATGAGCCAACGAACCATAACTTGACACTTTCTTCATATTAAGCTCAAATAACTCGATATCTCCATCAAAGTCTTTAAAATATCAACAAATGGACCAAGATAACGCCCAAAATATATGTATGAAAATGGCGTTATCAGTAACTAACGATAATCGAATTGAGGATTTTGTTCTAAACTCGCTGTGGAATGTTTGTTTCATCTGACTTGTGTTCAAAACATAAAAGTAAGTAGTACAAGATGTAACAAAGTATATGTTTCTCAGCCCACGATTTAAAAGAGATAAAAGTTGTTGAAAAGGTGGGACTATGATCTCACCTCGAGTGCACGAGTATAAATGTACTTCACAAAGTAAACGTGTGCATGAAATTTGCTTAGCCTTGACCTAAACAAGTAAGTTGTATCAATTAACCGGTTACGACACAAGGTCGGGCGAAATGTGCTCAATTAGTCATATGGCTCGTTACGACTCGATTAAATATAGCATGTGAATCACGTTGTTAAGTTTCATGCAAGAATCAAGTATAAAACAAGATTTGAACGATTGCATAAGTGTTTAGTTAAGTTTGACTAAAAGTCAAACTCGGTCAAGTCAAAGTCAACGAAAAAGTCACACATTCGGGTCGGGTCCCGAACTATTTTTCTGAGGTTTTTAATCATATCTAAGCATGTTAGAACAAGTTACATGTGAATCGGAGGTGCGTAGCATAGCAAACATTTTTCGAAATTTGACAAAGTAGGTCAGAAGCCAAACACAGTAAATGCCGTGCCGCGGCCCCTGGTGTCGCGCCGCGCCAATAGGCGTGGCCTGATGCCTGGTCTGTTTCAAAAGTTCAAGTCTCAACCAAACCTCAATTTACCACAAATCACAAACCGTAAACACTTAGAATACGTATCTTATATCGTTGGAAAGCTCTTTTGACAAGGAATACAACTAATCACTTTTCATCAAGCAAAAACATCAATTACAATAACTGAAATCTCGTAAAGTGATAATTAAAGGTTTATTTTCAAAGTTTCAAGTTCACAAAATGCATTTTAAGATTCGGGAATCCAATTCGCACATATGATATGCCGTTTTGAAGGTAATGAAACATAAATTACAACTAAACACTTACTAATAACATTTCATGGCATTCAAAATATCGAAAGTTCGTTTTAAGTCTATCAAACCCTAACCAAAATTCACAAAAATCAATAATCATGTGTTTGAAGTTTTCTTAATCAACCTACGCATCAAAACAAAGCTAGTGATACTAGTAACACAATTAAAACATGAACTTTAACAATTTAACAACATTAATTCATCCAAAATCAAAGATTATGCACACTCATTTTCAAGTTCATGCTAGTTACTCCAAAATAACAAATCGAGCAAACAAAACATATATTCATGTTATACTTGAGCCATAGACACTAACTAATACCATTTCAAGTATATAAAACGAATTTAGAGAAATCTAGTGTTTTAGAAAAGTTACCCAAATGTGATGAAATTGGTATCAAAATGTAGAGGATGAAGAGAGGATCACGAATATGTAATTTGTTTTGATGTTTCCTTCTTGATTCGAATTTGGATGATGAATTAATGAAATGGGTGTTTGAGTTAAAAAATGGAAGTAGAGAGAAAAGAGAGTAAGAGATGTGGGATTGAATGAGTGGTGGTAGTGGTGGGTTGACTAGTTGACCTAGTCACCACCTTGCCCACTTGGCAACTTTGGTCCTTCAAGTTTCAAAGCGGGTGCGGGAATTAACCAAACGAATATTTTAAAAACGCTCGAGTAAACGAGTGATGTCATAATTAAGTAACGGGAATATTAAGAACGTTAGTCAACGGAAAAAAGTACGGTTTTAAATAACGAAAGGTATTATTTAAAAAAAAGACGGTGTTAAAATAAATTTAACGAAAAATCGCGGATGTTACATTACCTACACCTTAAAAGAAATTTCGTCCCGAAATTTAGTTGGAAGTAGTAGTTGTTGTTTCTTCTTCGAAACCTTGTGTTGCAAATTCTACGAATAAGTGAAGGTACTTCCTTGGGCATTTCAACGAACTTGACAGTTGGGATTTTTTTTTCTCGTTGTTTCAGAGTTTGGTTTCACGATTCACAATTTCAACCGGTTCTCCTAGGAAGTGGAGTTTGTCATCGATAGTAAGTTCATCAAAAGAAATAACAAGTTCTTGTTCGGCAAGATACTTCTTTAAGTTTGATACGTGGATTGCAGGATGAATGGAGACTCAAACGAGTCGGAAAATCTAAACGGCTAGCAACGGGTCCAAAACGCCCCAAGATTTTAAAAGGATCAAAATATCGTGGATTTAGCTTTCTATGTTTCCCAAAACGGATTACACCTTTTCAAGGTGCGACTTTTAACGTTATGCAATCACCCGCTTGGAATTTAAGAGGTTTAAATCTAACATCGGCATAGCTCTTTTGGCGACTACGGGCCGTCTTGAGCCTTTCTTGGTTTTGAACGATCTTAACGGTTATTTCATGAATGAGTCCGGGTCCGGTGGTTTGCATGTCACCTACTTCGGTTCAACAATTTAGAAAATGACAATTATGGCTATATGAGTTCTCGAAAGGTGTGGCGTTAATACTCGAATGAAAAATTATTGTAGTACTAGAATTCGGCTAAAGGCAAATACTTTTCTCAAGTAAATTTGAAGTTGATAATGCAAATTCGTATTACGGTTTCCAAGGTTTGAATCGTATGTTTGCTCGGTCCGTCGGGTTGTGGTTGATGTGCGGTACTCATGTCTATATGTGGTCCCAAGGCTTTTTGTAAGTCTAGAAGTGAAACGAGGATCTCGATCCGAATCGAAGTATATCTCCTTAAGATATATTTTGAACAACTTCGTTAGGACTTGAAAACGTTAGTTAGGACAAGTTTCTCAAGAAATTCGCGCCGCGGAAGATTTATCGGTTTTCGAAGACGTTTATTAGAGTAAGTTTCGTATCGGGTTCTGAAAAACGTTCATTAGGACTATTCACCCTCGTGGTGAATACTAGTATAACATGAAGAGTCTATCCCTCCATTGAGAATTTAGATAAAAGATTTCCTTATACGGAAGTATGAGTTTAATGCGAGAGAAATTTCCGCCTCGATGTGAGCATAACAAGCATATCATAGTTTGATCGAGTGTCGTTATATTATGCTAACTCATACCTCCATTCCCATATCACTCCATAGATTCAAGTTCGTGTAATCGTGAAGTTTTTAAATTATCAAAGTGTAACGACGTCTCTAACATGACTCATATTAAATCGAAAGAATTAGTGCAACTCTAAAGCAGCGTTCCCCGAGGGAAGTGTATAAATGATTGTTCACGTCAATGCGGTTCAAGTCAAATAATAATGTTTTTCGGTACGAGAAGTGTAACGAATCATGATAACGAATAGTACGCAACTGTAGTGATAAATGGTGTTGAAGATACTCACCTCGAGTAGTGATGGTAGTAACAAGAAGTGGTAGATAGTAAGGAACAACGGTGTGACACTGATAGTAAGTTGAAACGGTGGCGAATCATAATCTGGGAGACAGGGTTCCCGAACAAGTGTGACTAATGAAGTCGTCGTCATCCTTACGCGTATGAATCATGAATTTACGTGTATTACCAGAAAGTGGCAGAATACGGATTCGTAAGATGAAAACTTGGTACCATTAAGAAGTTTGCCTAAGAATGATTCAAGTATAATGCACAAGTAGTCAAATAAGTGCTATCTATAGTAAATGTATGTCAGAATGCAATGGCTAACTATCCGGTTGTAGTCTAGATTCACTAATGCGTCCTAACGACTCTGTCAGACACACTAATGCATATCCTAGTTCCCTACAACCAACGCTCTGATACCATCTGTAGTGACCTGACAAAATCGTCATTGACGGCGCAGCTAACTTAGGTCCCGTAACATGGTCGTAGTCCCTATATGAGACTCGTTTGACCAAAATTATGTCGCATTCATTTGAAAAGTACAAGACTTGCAAAGTTTAGTTTACCAAACGGTTCGACAACAAGTTTAAGTTTACAAAAGTAGTAAAGTATAAATGAAAATAACTTGCGACATAATAAGTTGAAAATCACAGTTGCTATAAATAGCGTAAGTATGTATGCTTTAAGTTTGAATCCAAAGATGCTATCCCTAGAGTATGCATGCATGGTTGACCCCCAAGCAAGTAATCAAAGTGTGCAGAAGCATGTATCAAGTAGCCAAGTATGAACCTGAGAAACATATAGAAAACTGTCAACGAAAAACGTTGGTGAAATCATAGATGTGGTAATAAACGTTATTTTTGAATCACAAGATTTAGTATTTCCATAAAATTGATCATCCAAAAGTTGCATTCCAAAATAGGTTCGCAAGCACCCAATTATCAATGCTTAACATTCCTTCCATAGAACCCCATCACAATAGTGTTAGAACATACACTATTTCTCGAAAATATATTTCATTCGTAAACGGTAGTGAACCGTCTGAATGAGGGTTTGTCAAACCCATATGGATCCATACAACATAAGTTCTCGCTTACACCCGGCAAGTGTAACTAATGATAATCGAATTGAGGATTTTGTTCTAAACTCGCTGTGGAATGTTTGTTTCATCGGACTTGTGTTCAAAACATAAAAGTAAGTAGTACAAGATGTAACAAAGTATATGTTTCTCAGCCCACGATTTAAAAGAGATAAAAGTTGTTGAAAAGGTGGGACTATGATCTCACCTCGAGTGCACGAGTATAAATGTACTTCACAAAGTAAACATGTGCATGAAAGTTGCTTAGCCTTGACCTAAACAAGTAAGTTGTATCAATTAACCGGTTAGGACACAAGGTCGGGCGAAATGTGCTCAATTAGTCCTATGGCTCGTTACGACTCGATTAAATATAGCATGTGAATCACGTTGTCAAGTTTCATGCAAGAATCAAGTATAAAACAAGATTTGAATGATTGCATAAGTGTTTGATTAAGTTTGACTAAAAGTCAAACTCGGTCAAGTCAAAGTCAACTAAAAAGTCAACATGTTCGGGTCGGGTCCCGAACTATTTTTCTGAGGTTTTTAATCATATATAAGCATGTTAGAACAAGTTACATGTGAATCGGAGGTGCGTAGCATAGCAAACATTTTTCGAAATTTGACAAAGTAGGTCAGAAGCCAAACACGGCAAATGCCACGCCGCGGCCCCTGGTGTCGCGCCGCGCCAATAGGCGTGGCCTGATGCCTGGTCTGTTTCAAAAGTTCAAGTCTCAACCAAACCTCAATTTAGCACAAATCACAAACCGTAAACACTTAGAATACGTATCTTATATCGTTGGAAAGCTTTTTTGACAAGGAATACAACTAACCATTTTTCATCAAGCAAAAACATCAATTACAATAACCGAAATCTCGTCAAGTGATCATTCAAGGTTTATTTTCAAAGTTTCAAGTTCACAAAATGCATTTTAAGATTCGGGAATCCAATTCGCACATATGATATGCCGTTTGAAGGTAATGAAATATACATTACAACTAAACACTTACTAATAACATTTCATGGCATTCAAAACATCGAAAGTTCGTTTTAAGCCTATCAAACCCTAACCAAAATTCACAAAAATCAATAATCTTGTGTTTGAAGTTTTCATAATCAACCTACGCATCAAAACGAAGCTAGTGATACTAGTAACACAATTAAAACATGAACTTTAACAATTTAATAACATTAACTAATCCAAAATCAAAGATTAAGCACACCCATTTTCAAGTTCATGCTAGTTACTCCAAAACAACAAATCGAGCAAACAAAACATATATTCATGTTATACTTGAGCCATAGACACTAACTAACACCATTTCAAGTATATAAAATGAATTTAGAGAAATCTAGTGTTTAGAAAAGTTACCCAAATGTGATGAAATTGGTACCAAAATGTAGAAGATGAAGAGAGGATCACGAATATGTAATTTGTTTTGATGTTTCCTTATTGATTCGGATTTGGATGATGAATTAATGAAATGGGTGTTTGAGTTCAAAAATGGAAGTAGAGAGAAAAGAGAGAAAGAGATGTGGGATTGAATGAGTGGTGGTAGTGGTGGGTTGACTAGCTGACCTAGTCACCACCTTGCCCACTTGGCAACTTTGGTCCCTCAAGTTTCAAAGCGGGTGCGGGAATTAACCAAACGAATATTTTAAAAACGCTCGAGTAAACGAGTGATGTTATAATTAAATAACGGGAATATTAAGAACGTTAGTCAACGGAAAAAAATACGATTTTAAATAACGAAAGGTATTATTTAAAAAAAAGACGGCGTTAAAATAAATTTAACGGAAAAACGCGGGGTGTTACAACTCACATATACACCTAGACGTCAAACTATATATATATATATATATATATATATATATATATATATATATATATATATATATATATATATATATATATATATATATATATATATATTTACTCAAGAAATGGAACAAATAAATTATAATAATTATGAATTAATTAATAATGATTAATTATTAGTAATTAGTTATTAGTAATTATAATTAAATGATACAATTGTTTTCATTAATGTGCAAGTGGTCAAATGGAAATCATGGAAGAAATTTTCCACTATCAGTTAAAGTATTATTAATGTATATGATTTTGGAGTAAGTATATATTAAAGTATTATTAATCTATCTATATTGATATTGGAGTAATAGCTGTACATGATTGAAAACAAAAAGTCAGTTAACAAACACAATATATATTGGCTTGGCTATTTATGTGTAGAGGTTGTCAGATAAAAAAAAAGAAAATATAGAAGATCGAAAGGATTCCTTTTGAATTCTTGTTATTGCTGCACAATACTAAAACAACTTGCGCATTCTTTCTTGCTTCTTCAAGAAAGTAATAAGAAATCACATACGAAGAATAATTCGTGTTATTATAATAATTTGATTATTATAATTAATTACTTGAGTTTGGACTAGCATCCATTGACGGTCGTTTGAAGTGTAGTGTGGACTATCCAAAGAGACAGTCATACTTTTGATCGTGAGTTTCTCTCCATCAACCAAGTTCTACAAGAAAGGTATAACGTTTACTCACTTTATGAATTTATATATTTTGACAATTACTAGTGGTGTAATTGGATCTTGGTGGAACCGTTAATCGTGTGTATGTTTTGTAATGTAAAATAAGTTTATTTTAACTATCCGCTGCGTTAATTTGATTTGAAAGTACACACGGTTTTCCGTCAGGCTCCGTATTTTCTTTCTGTTCGCATATCAATATTATTTTTTATCATATTATTTTTATTCAGTTTATAATTGTGAGGTTGAGTGTGAGTAGTTAAAGGACCCGTGTCCCAACAATTGGTATCAAGAGCTAGGGAGTAGTTCCAACAAGGGTCATGTTGCTCTTGAGAAGAAGCTAGACCGGGGACATGAAATCATGATAGCTCGTGGTCAGCAGGGGCGGATTTGAGGGCGTACAACACGTGCGCTCGTACAGGGCCCATAGTCCAAAGGGGCCTATAGTATTGGTACTTAATCAAATTTTTTAGTATTTACTGAACTTATTCGTACATATATTTAAAACTTTTGTATACAAAAGGGTCTATTTTTTGTTAATTGAATAGGGCCCATATGAAAATTTAGAATTAACGGGATGGCCCTGGTGGTCAGGGTTTGTTTTCTTGGGTGGTGTGAAGAGTTCCTTGGAGCAGTGATCAGGAAAGTTGGAGTTGTCAAAATTTGTTCGTGATAGGAGACTAACCGGTGGAGATACAAGAAAACGTTATAGCGTGTTCGGCTTGTTTTCTTGGATGGTGTAAAAGGCTCTTGGAACAAGTTTGTGAAATGGAGAAGACACACGGTGTATACATTATGGCTATGGAGGTTCAAACCGTGATGGCTGTAGACGTGATTGGGGAAGAGGTCGGGAGTCCGGGTGAGCCGAGATGGTGTTGAACAGTTCAAACTGAGATGACTGTGGACGTGACCGGGGAAGAGGTCGGGAGTCCGGGTGAGTTGAGATGGTGTTGAACGTGTCCAGAAGAGCCCTGAAAGATGTTATACACTTGGTTAATTAATAATGTGAACTAACCAATTAAGGGGGTGAATGTTGGGTTAATTTGTTATGTTTAAGTAAAAGTGCATGGTGCAACTTTGGTTTAATGAGTAAATTAATATTTAGGATATTGAAATGTGTCGATCACAAGTTTGATTTAGTAGTTTAGTTATTATTTAGCTAATTTGGAATTGGAATCGGTATATCCATGTTGACCGAATTTGGTGGGTGACATTAGTGGAATGTGGTGTCACTTATTTAGTCAGTTAGGATAGTGCTTTTTTGTTGTTAATTCTAGGCTAGTTAAAGCCAATAGCATAAGTGAATAAATGAGCACATATATCACAATGTAGACATCAAATTTTTGTTGGTTCCGTATTTTCTTTCTGTTCGCATATCAATATTATTTTTGATCATATTATTTTTATTCGGTTTATAATTGTGAGGTTGTTTGTGAGTAGTTAAGGGACCTGTGTCCCAACACAACAAAGCTTGATCAAATCCATCAACAAGAATCCGACTTAGACTATTAGTATCCGAAATTTCCGAAACCCAGACGTTACATCTTAAACATTTCGGATCTTTCAAATCCACCTCAACCGAGTCATGAATATGCTTCGCATTCGTCGACTTAACGAAGACGAAAAGAGAACCAACGGTTCCTAAAGTTGAAGAAGATTTGGCCACTGTAATGGTATCACCAAATAAGGCACCCACTTTCAAAACACTATCTTTGGATAAACACGTTACTGGAATCCCCGTGATTTCCAACCAAGCATATCGGTGAAACGAACCGGCACAATCCAAGAACGGACAAACCTTTACAAACTCCATCCAGCGAGACTTAATAATGTTGTTGTAACTATCTAAGTCAGACAAAACAAGATTCCAAGTTTTAGAAACGGATCTCATTAGAGCTACTTGTTTTGCAGGTAACCTAATGAATATGTTGTCTCGCAAAACATCGCCAGGAAGGTAATTCACCATAGCCTCCTTGTTAGTCGAAGCTGGTAAACTCGAATTCATGCTGGATGATGAAATCATAGTTTCAAACAATCAAATTCTGATAGCACAAACAGTTTATAACCTAACAATAATAATATGATTAGATAATTAGGTAATTAAATTAACTGCAGTTGTAACATAACGGTCTTCTCACTCATCATTCAAATTCAAATTAACCCTAACATGAAAATGTACCTCCATTTTATCCACCAATTCTTCGTAGTAGTAAACGTACCAGTAGGGTATCGATCGAGAATATTATATAATAACTTCAGTTAGCCCAATTTAATAACGCTTCAGATTTTCCGCCCTAACTCTAAAGAATCCAGCATAATAATTTGGGAAATCGGTGCCCTAAATCGCAAACTGGATTAACGATATGCCCTTGAATTTTTTGAATATCCATTTTACCTCCTCAGCGCGCAACACACACTGTGAGTGGTGGTTTTTGTGTGGTATGTGTTGCCGAGCAGCTTGTTTACCGAGTATGACTAATATTACCCACAAATAGTATAAAACTCCACTCACTACCACCGTACGTGATGCGTGGTTGTCTAGATAAAATAAGATTTGAAGTTAATATTCTATGTATTTATAAAAAATGCAAACCTCTCGGCATAAGATAACCAACAATATTCACCAAACATAAATACACTCAGCGAATTTCATAGTAAACCATATGTGGCAAAATTATATTTCTAGGATGAGTTGTCATGAGACCAAAAATACGAGTTTTATCTCATTAAAGTTCATCTCTTTCATTGTACTTTTAGTCCCACGACAACTCATCTTGTAGCAATATATTCTTATCTTGACACGTGTTGTGTGTCATCAAATATATGATGTGGGTTGCGTATGTATTATGTAATGATTATTATAAAGCTAAATTTTCATATCACACAGTTTACATAGATTTACATGTATATGTTAGATGATAGGTTAAACCCAAGTTTTGTCAAATATGGTGGATGGTAAACACCTACTACCTTGAATAATTCTAAATTGGCATGTAATTGTGTATTACAAATAAGACTTTTAGCTTCCTAATTTCACCAACCACATTCCCAAAGCAGTATAAATATAGGAGCTTACTAGTTTCATAGATCGTACCAAATCATTTCTTTTTTTCTTATATACTAAAGAAAATAATAGAGAGTTTGTGAGTTTAATCTCCTAATTACAAGAGATATAAAGATTAATGTTTATCCTTGTAATTAGAGAGAAGTGTAATTCCTATTATTCTTATTAGTGAAGCGTTTCTTTCCTTGCCCGTGGTTTTTACCCTATTGGGGTTTTCCACGTTAAATCTCGGTGTTCCTTTATTGTCATTATTTCAAGTATTACTAGTGGTTTGCTATAATTCGGTGTCGCTTTTCTCAACAAGTGGTATCAAGAGCTAAGGTTCTAATATCTAGTGTGTATTAATCTACTTATCGTATGCTCTGTGGTTGCCACGGGAGTGGATCGTCCACATCAGAAAATAAGTAAGATTAATTTCACTCGATAAAAGTTTCCGGGTACTATTTCTCAGAAAAATAGTATTGTCGAAAAGAAGATTGTGATTATAGCTATGTCTACGAAATTTGAAATTGAAAAGTTCAACGGGAGTAACTTCTCGTTATGGAAACTAAAGATGAAAGCTATCCTCAGAAAAGATAAGTGTTTGGCGGCCATCAGTGGACGTTCTGCCGAAGTCACTGATGAAAAATGGGAAGAGATGGACGGCCAGGCTATCGCAAATCTTCATCTGGCACTAGCAGATGGCGTTTTGTCTAGCATAGAAGAAAAGAAGATGGCGAAAGAGATTTGGGATCACCTCGTAAAATTGTACGAGACCAAATCACTCCACAACAAGATATTCCTTAAGAGGAAACTTTATGTGCTACGCATGAATGAATCTACTTCAGTTAATAGGCATATTAATTCTTTGAATACTCTATTTTCTCAACTCGCTTCATTAAGTTGCAATATAGAGCCAAAAGAACGTGCTGAACTTTTACTTCAGAGTCTACCTGACTCGTATGATCAACTCATTATTAACTTAACTAATAATGTTCTCTCGGAGTATCTAGTCTATGATGAAGTTGCGGCTGCTATTCTAAAAGAAGAAAATAAGCACAATAACAAGGAGGACAAACAGGCCGGTTCACGACAAGTGGAGGCCTTGGTGGTATCAGGAGGGAGATCAACGGAACGTAGCCCAAGTGGGAGTCACAATCATGGTAAACCGAAGTCTAAAAAGAAGAAGACCTATACATGCTACAATTGTGGCAAGAAAGGTCACCTGAAGAAGAATTGTTGGAGTTCAAATAACTCAAATCCTCAAGGAAATATTGCAAGCACTTCAGATGATGGGACTGCTTTGGTTAGTGAGGCAGTGGTAGCAAATGAGGGAAGAAAGACATTTGTTGATGTCAGGTTATTTGACTCGGGAGCTACTTTTCACATGACCTCTAGAAGAGAATGGTTCAAACAATATGAACGTATCTTAGGAGGATCTGTATACAGTTGCAATGATCATGAACTAAAGATCATTGGAGTCGGAGATATCATTCTGAAGATGCACGATGGTACAGTTCGTACTATTCAAGGTGTACGACACGTGGAGGGTTTGAAGAAGAACTTATTGTCTTTAGGACAATTAGATGATCTTGGTTGTAAGATGGAGATACAAGACAAGATCATGAAAATCATGAAAGGCACAGTTGTACTTATGAAAGGAGAAAAGGTGGGTGCTAATCTATACATTCTGAAAGGCGAGACTGTACGGGAAGCGGAAGCATCCATTGCTTTGAATAGTTCAAGTGATAAAACTGCTATAACATGGCATCAAAAGCTTGGATACATGTCTGAACAAGGTATGAAGATTCTTATTGAAAGAAATCTTATTCCTGATCTTACAAAGGTATCGCTACCTTTCTGTGAGCATTGTGTAATCAGCAAGCAGCATCGCCTGAAGTTTAACACATCAAATTCTAGAAGTAAATTAATTCTAGAATTGGTTCACTCTGATGTGTGGCAAGCACCAGTTCAATCCCTAGGAGGAGTAAAGTATTTTGTATCATTTATTGATGATTACACTAGGAGATGTTGGGTGTACCCAATCAAGAGGAAGGCAGATGTGTTTGAAGTTTTCAAAGTTTATAAAGCGCTAGTTGAACTTGAATCTGGTAAAAAGATTAAGTGTTTAAGAACGGATAATGGAGGAGAATACACTGGTGATGAATTTGATAAGTTCTGCAAACAAGAAGGTATCAAAAGGCAGTTCACAACAACATACACTCCTCAACAAAATGGAGTGACAGAGTGGATGAACAGAACCTTGTTAGATAGAACAAGGGCGATGTTGGCAACTGCAAGATTGGGAAAATCATTCTGGGCAGAAGCAGTAAGTACTGCCTGTTACGTGATAAATCGGTCACCATCAACTGCAATTGAGTTGAAATCGCCGATGGAGATGTGGACTGGAAAACTGTGACAATCGCTCCAAATTCATATGGACGAACACGTCATTCATCGATTTCATTGCGAGGTATTTGACCTCTATATGATACGTTTTATAAACATTGCATTCTTTTGAAAAGGCAAACCATATATGAATATTTAAATCAAAGGTTTTCGACATCTGTTGATTTCTACATATAGACAATCACCGTAAATAATAGTTTACAACAGTACTTCCGTTGACAATGCAGTCAAAATAAGATACATGGTGATGATTTGGTGAATGCAACGTTTTCTTGAAAAATATGTCATGTAAGACTCCATGCACATAGCTTGTCTATCATATAAGCAAACAGCGGAAGACTTCTAGGAAACCTGAGAATAAACATGCTAACAAGTGTCAACACAAAGGTTGGTGAGTTCATAGTTTTAGTGTTTCGTATAATCTGTATATAAAAGTGGATCACAAGATTTCAGTTGTTTCATCCAGAAACGTTTATCAAAATATTCTACAAGATTGAGCACCCTGGTAGCTAAACTTTAACGTTAAAATAAGTACCCATGTTTTAACATACATACAACCAACACGTACAATAAACGCAAACCAACGTGTACTAAACTCAAATAGCATACGTCTGTTTTATAGTTCAGTGTAAAGACCCGTCCTTATCCCCCTGGACGAAGTCATCAACATCTGGTCCCATTGCGATGATCGACTCCAAGTAATGTCCTTAAATAGAGCAAATGCACAGCGGAAGACTTAATTCGTACCTGAGAATAAACATGCTTAAAAGTGTCAACCAAAAGGTTGGTGAGTTCATAGGTTTATCATAACATTCATTTTCATTATTTTAATAGACCACAAGATTTCATATTCATAAACATAATACACTCGCAAGTGTATGTAAAGCATTCTAAGTGGTTGAGCACTTGGTAACCATACTTAACATTTAATCAACGTCGCATATTCCCTTTATTATGAAATCTCACTACACCGTACCAAGTGTAGTCACCAAAACGAAGTACTGTGCAACCGTTGAATATTGGTCGTCCAGTCCAGTTGGGGTTGTCAGGTCTGATAGATCTATCAACATGATTCGCGTTTACAATACCCATGTAAATAGTAGTTACCAAGCTACAGGGAGATATGCTGTAGTGACCCGAACTTTTCCATGTTTATATATATTAATTGAGATTGATATTTACATGATTAAATGTTTCCAACATGTTAAGCAATCAAACTTGTTAAAACTTGATTAATTGAAATATGTTTCATATAGACAATTGACCACCCAAGTTGACCGGTGATTCACGAACGTTAAAACTTGTAAAAACTATATGATGACATATATATGGATATATATATAGTTAACATGATACTATGATAAGTAAACATATCATTAAGTATATTAACAATGAACTATATATGTAAAAACAAGACTACTAACTTAATGATTTTTAAACGAGACATATATGTAACGATTATCATTGTAAAGACATTTAATGTATATATATATATATCATATTAAGAGATATTCATACATGATAATATCATGATAATATAATAATTTAAAATCTCATTTGATATTATAAACATTGGGTTAACAACATTTAACAAGATCGTTAACCTAAAGGTTTCAAAACAACACTTACATGTAACGACTAACGATGACTTAACGACTCAGTTAAAATGTATATACATGTAGTGTTTTAATATGTATTTATACACTTTTGAAAGACTTTAATACACTTATCAAAATACTTCTACTTAACAAAAATGCTTACAATTACATCCTCGTTCAGTTTCATCAACAATTCTACTCGTATGCACCCGTATTCGTACTCGTACAATATACAGCTTTTAGATGTATGTACTATTGGTATATACACTCCAATGATCAGCTCTTAGCAGCCCATGTGAGTCACCTAACACATGTGGGAACCATCATTTGGCAACTAGCATGAAATATCTCATAAAATTACAAAAATATGAGTAATCATTCATGACTTATTTACATGAAAACAAAATTACATATCCTTTATATCTAATCCATACACCAACGACCAAAAACACCTACAAACACTTTCATTCTTCAATTTTCTTCATCTAATTGATCTCTCTCAAGTTCTATCTTCAAGTTCTAAGTGTTCTTCATAAATTCTACAAGTTCTAGTTACATAAAATCAAGAATACTTTCAAGTTTGCTAGCTCACTTCCAATCTTGTAAGGTGATCATCCAACCTCAAGAAATATTTGTTTCTTACATTAGGTTATCATTCTAATACAAGGTAATAATCATATTCAAACTTTGGTTCAATTTCTATAACTATAACAATCTTATTTCAAGTGATGATCTTACTTGAACTTGTTTTCGTGTCATGATTCTGCTTCAAGAACTTCGAGCCATCCAAGGATCCGTTGAAGCTAGATCCATTTTTCTCTTTTCCAGTAGGTTTATCCAAGGAACTTAAGGTAGTAATGATGTTCATAACATCATTCGATTCATACATATAAAGCTATCTTATTCGAAGGTTTAAACTTGTAATCACTAGAACATAGTTTAGTTAATTCTAAACTTGTTCGCAAACAAAAGTTAATCCTTCTAACTTGACTTTTAAAATCAACTAAACACATGTTCTATATCTATATGATATGCTAACTTAATGCTTTAAAACCTGGAAACACGAAAAACACCGTAAAACCGGATTTACGCCGTCGTAGTAACACCGCGGGCTGTTTTGGGTTAGTTAATTAAAAACTATGATAAACTTTGATTTAAAAGTTGTTATTCTGAGAAAATGATTTTTATTATGAACATGAAACTATATCCAAAAATTATGGTTAAACTCAAAGTGGAAGTATGTTTCCTAAAATGGTCATCTAGACGTCGTTCTTTCGACTGAAATGACTACCTTTACAAAAACGACTTGTAACTTATTTTTCTGACTATAAACCTATACTTTTTCTGTTTAGATTCATAAAATAGAGTTCAATATGAAACCATAGCAATTTGATTCACTCAAAACGGATTTAAAATGAAGAAGTTATGGGTAAAACAAGATTGGATAATTTTTCTCATTTTAGCTACGTGAAAATTGGTAACAAATCTATTCCAACCATAACTTAATCAACTTGTATTGTATATTATGTAATCTTGAGATACCATAGACACGTATACAATGTTTCGACCTATCATGTCGACACATCTATATATATTTCGGAACAACCATAGACACTCTATATGTGAATGTTGGAGTTAGCTATACAGGGTTGGGGTTGATTCCAAAATATATATAGTTTGAGTTGTGATCAATACTGAGATACGTATACACTGGGTCGTGGATTGATTCAAGATAATATTTATCGATTTATTTCTGTACATCTAACTGTGGACAACTAGTTGTAGGTTACTAACGAGGACAGCTGACTTAATAAACTTAAAACATCAAAATATAATAAAAGTGTTGTAAATATATTTTGAACATACTTTGATATATATGTATATATTGTTATAGGTTCGTGAATCAACTAGTGGCCAAGTCTTACTTCCCGACGAAGTAAAAATCTGTGAAAGTGAGTTATAGTCCCACTTTTAAAATCTAATATTTTTGGAATGAGAATACATGCAGGTTTTATAAATGATTTACAAAATAGACACAAGTACGTGAAACTACATTCTATGGTTGAATTATCGAAATCGAATATGCCCCTTTTTATTAAGTCTGGTAATCTAAGAATTAGGGAACAGACACCCTAATTGACACGAATCCTAAAGATAGATCTATTGGGCCTAACAAATCCCATCCAAAGTACCGGATGCTTTAGTACTTCGAAATTTATATCATATCCGAAGGGTGTCCCGGAATGATGGGGATATTCTTATATATGCATCTTGTTAATGTCGGTTACCAGGTGTTCACCATATGAATGACTTTTATCTCTATGTATGGGATGTGTATTGAAATATGAAATCTTGTGGTCTATTATTATGATTTAATATATATAGGTTAAACCTATAACTCACCAACATTTTTGTTGACGTTTTAAGCATGTTTATTCTCAGGTGATTATTAAGAGCTTCTGCTGTCGCATACTTAAATAAGGACGAGATTTGGAGTCCATGCTTGTATGATATTGTGTAAAAACTGCATTCAAGAAACTTATTTTGTTGTAACATATTTGTATTGTAAACCATTATGTAATGGTCGTGTGTAAACAGGATATTTTAGATTATCATTATTTGATAATCTACGTAAAGTTTTTTTAAAACCTTTATCTATGAAATAAAGGTTATGGTTTGTTTTAAAAATGAATGCAGTCTTTGAAAAACGTCTCATATAGAGGTCAAAACCTCGCAACGAAATCAATTAATATGGAACGTTTTTAATCAATAAGAACGGGACATTTCAGTTGGTATCAGAGCGTTGGTCTTAGAGAACCAGAATTTTGCATTAGTGTGTCTTATCGAGTTTGTTAGGATGCATTAGTGAGTCTGGACTTCGACCGTGTTTACTTGAAAAATGATTGCTTAACAAATTTTGTTGGAAACTATATATTTTTAACATGTGAATATTATGTGATATATTAATCTCTTAACGCGTTTGATATTATGTGATAGATGTCTACCTCTAGAACAAGTCCCATTGACTCACCTAATAATAATGAAGAGTCAAATGTAAATTGGAATGATTCGTGGACTGATTCACAAGTTCCCGAAGAGGAACCGAAAGAAGAGTCGGAACCGGAAGAAGAATCGGAACCGGATGAAGAAATAGAACCGGTGGGGGAAATAATAAAACGGTTAAGTAAAAGAAAATCCTCAACCAACCGACCAAGGTTAATTATGGTCAATGGTGTTTCCGCCAAGGAAGCAAAATATTGGGAGGATTACCAATTCTCCGATGAATCGGATTCTGACGAGAATTCCGATGATGTTATAGAAATTACCCCAACTGAATTTAAAAAGGCAAAAGAAAATAATAAGGGAAAGGGCATAAAAATAGAGAAATCTAATTCCAACCCCGATGAACTTTATATGTATCGTCAACCCCCGAAGTCCTTAAGTTGTAACAATGACCCGGGAACCTCTAAACCACCAGGTTTTTCTAAACCAATGTGGAAAACGACGGCTCGTATTAGGGGAACATCATATATCCCTAGAAACTTGGCAAAACGAACCAAAACCGAAGAAGAAGAAACAAGCGAGTCGGAATAAGATAGTTGTATTCGTGTGGTGTAATATATGTAATATAGTGTGCTTATGCTTTATGATATATGTAAAAATTGCTTGTATTAATAAGTATTTTTTTTTATGAATCTAACTCTTGTTTATTTTACAGTATAAAAACACAAAATGGATAGACAACCCAATATTTTAAGAGACCTACCCGGAGACATGATTGATGAAATCTTGTCTAGAGTCGGTCAGAATTCTTCGGCACAACTATTTAAGGCGAGATCAGTTTGTAAGACATTCGAAGAATGTTCCAAGAATGCCTTGGTTTATAAAAGGCTTTCGTTCGAAATATGGGGGATATCACATTGGGAAATCCATAAGTTACGATGTGTTTACTTTGACGCATATATTACGGGAAACCCAAATGCTATTTTACGCAATGGGTTAAGAAATTATTTTGACTCAATATATCTGAATATTGGACTTCGTGATTTAGAAAAAGCGGCTAACATGCAACATAAAGAAGCATGTTATGCTTACGAATTAGTAATGTTCGCTTCTCACCAAAGTGAGAACAAGAACATCGGGCTACAACTATTAAACAAAACGTTCCCACAAGTGACGGAGTCTGTAATTGGGGTAAGAAATGAGGTTTTTAGATTGTTAGGGGACTGTTGGACATTACGTAACCCTCGTCCCTTTGACGACGTTACAACACGCTGTCTTATCAACGGCCATAACGGTTATGTTCCACAAGACCAAGGATGGGAAGTAATCCTAGTAAAACCAGAATGCATGACTTGTTTCTGGACATATGAATTACGTGTCTTTATTACCTTTGCTGAACGACTTGTGTACTAGCTAGAATTATCTTCACAACCATCTTGTATCAAATTTATTGTGTGCTATATTTCATGCTATATGTAAAATAAGCGGTATTGTAAGTTTGTAAAATATTGTGTAAAAGTTTGAACGCGAAATATTATTATAATCAGATTTTCATATAGAATTGTAGTAGTTGAATTGTATATTAGCTACTAAGTATGAACTTAACGGGTAGGTACTACCCGAATTTAAACTTATAAAACGCTAATATGAAGAAAAAGCTTTTATAAATGAGTTCATATTATGCTACGAAATACTATTAACTACTCTTAATATTCTGTATGATTAACTTGTTCCATTTGACTATTTTGAAGGAAATGGCACCGACACACCGTGAATATGAATGAAGAGGAATTTCGTACTTTTCTAGCTTCAAACATAGCCGCAGTACAGGCTGCGCTACATACCAACAATAACCTTGGATCTAGCAGTACAGGAAATCGTGTAGGATGCACCTACAAAGAATTCACTGCCTGCAAACCTTTGGAATTTGATGGAACCGAAGGACCGATCGGATTGAAACGGTGGACCGAGAAGGTCGAATCGGTGTTTGCCATAAGTAAGTGTACTGAAGAGGACAAAGTGAAGTACGCTACGCATACCTTCACAGGTTCTGCGTTAACATGGTGGAATACCTATCTAGAGCAAGTGGGACAAGACGATGCGTACGAACTACCGTGGTCAGCATTCAAGCACTTGATGAACGAGAAGTACCGTCCCAGAACCGAGGTCAATAAGCTCAAGATAGAACTTAGAGGGTTACGAACCCAAGGATTTGATATTATCACGTACGAAAGACGATTCACAGAATTGTGCCTATTGTGTCCGGGAGCGTTCGAAGATGAGGAAGAGAAGATCGACGCGTTTGTGAAAGGATTACCGGAAAGAATCCAAGAAGATATAAGTTCACACGAGCCCGCCTCCATACAAGAGGCATGTAGAATGGCTCACAAACTAGTGAACCAGATTGAAGAAAGAATTAAAGAACAGACTGCTGAAGAGGCCAATGTGAAGCAAGTCAAAAGAAAGTGGGAGGAAAACGGTGATAAGAATCACCAATACAATAACAACAGCAATTACAACAATAATCGCAACAATTATCCCAACAATCGCAACGTCAATCGCAATTACAACAAACGACCCAACAACAACAACAACAACAACAACAACAACTACAACAATCATCCCAACAACAATAATAACCGCAACAACAACAACAATCAGAAGCAGCTATGCCAAAGGTGTGAAAAGTATCACTCGGGGTTCTGCACCAAATTTTGCAACAAGTGTAAAAGAAATGGTCATAGCGCGGCGAAGTGTGAGGTCTACGGACTAGGGGTTAATAGAACGAAAGGAACAAATGGTGTCGAAACGAGTAATGGCGGAGCAAGTAGTGTCGGAGCAAGTTATGCCAATGTAGTTTGTTACAAATGTGGAAAACTGGGCCACATTATTAGAAATTATCCGAACCAGGAGAACACGAATGGACAAGGCCGCGGAAGAGTTTTCAATATTAATGCGGCAGAGGCACAGGAAGACCCGGAGCTTGTTACAGGTACGTTTCTTATTGACAATAAATTTGCTTACGTTTTATTTGATTCTGGTGCGGATAGAAGCTATATGAGTAGAGATTTTTGTGCTAAATTAAGTTGTCCATTGACGCCTTTGGATAGTAAATTTTTACTCGAATTAGCAAATGGTAAATTAATTTCAGCAGATAATATATGTCGGAATCGAGAAATTAAACTGGTTAGCGAAACATTTAAGATTGATTTGATACCAGTAGAGTTAGGGAGTTTTGATGTGATAATCGGTATGGACTGGTTGAAAGAAGTGAAAGCAGAGATCGTTTGTTACAAAAATGCAATTCGCATTATACGAGAAAAAGGAAAACCCTTAATGGTGTACGGAGAAAAGGGCAACACGAAGCTACATCTTATTAGTAATTTGAAGGCACAAAAACTAATAAGAAAAGGTTGCTATGCTGTTCTAGCACACGTCGAGAAAGTACAAACTGAAGAAAAGAGCATCAATGATGTTCCCATTGCAAAAGAATTTCTCGATGTATTTCCGAAAGAATTACCGGGATTACCCCCACATCGATCCGTTGAATTTCAAATAGATCTTGTACCAGGAGCTGCACCAATAGCTCGTGCTCCTTACAGACTCGCACCCAGTGAGATGAAAGAACTGCAAAGCCAATTACAAGAACTTTTAGAGCATGGTTTCATTCGACCAAGCACATCACCGTGGGGAGCTCCTGTTTTGTTTGTCAAGAAGAAAGATGGTACATTCAGGTTGTGTATCGACTACCGAGAGTTGAACAAACTTACCATCAAGAACCGCTACCCACTACCGAGAATCGACGACTTATTTGATCAACTACAAGGCTCGTCTGTTTATTCAAAGATTGACTTATGTTCCGGGTATCATCAAATGCGGGTGAAAGAAGATGATATTCCAAAGACTGCTTTCAGAACACGTTACTGTCATTACGAGTTTATGGTCATGCCGTTTGGTTTAACTAATGCACCAGCTGTGTTCATGGACCTTATGAACCGAGTGTGTGAACCATACCTTGACAAGTTTGTCATTGTTTTCATTGATGACATACTTATTTACTCAAAAAATGACAAAGAACACGGTGAACATTTGAGAAAGGTGTTAGAACTATTGAGGAAGGAAGATGAAATGTCCCGTTCTTATTGATTAAAAACGTTCCATATTAATTGATTTCGTTGCGAGGTTTTGACCTCTATATGAGACATTTTTCAAAGGCTGCATTCATTTTTAAAACAAACCATAACCTTTATTTCATCAATAAAGGTTTAAAAAGCTTTACGTAGATTATCAAATAATGATAATCTAAATATCCTGTTTACACACGACCATTACATAATGGTTTACAATACAAATATGTTACAACAAAATAAGTTTCTTGAATGCAGTTTTTACACAATATCATACAAGCATGGACTCCAAATCTCGTCCTTATTTAAGTATGCGACAGCGGAAGCTCTTAATAATCACCTGAGAATAAACATGCTTAAAACGTCAACAAAAATGTTGGTGAGTTATAGGTTTAACCTATATATATCAAATCGTAATAATAGACCACAAGATTTCATATTTCAATACACATCCCATACATAGAGATAAAAATCATTCATATGGTGAACACCTGGTAACCGACATTAACAAGATGCATATATAAGAATATCCCCATCATTCCGGGACACCCTTCGGATATGATATAAATTTCGAAGTACTAAAGCATCCGGTACTTTGGATGGGGTTTGTTAGGCCCAATAGATCTATCTTTAGGATTCGCGTCAATTAGGGTGTCTGTTCCCTAATTCTTAGATTACCAGACTTAATAAAAAGGGGCATATTCGATTTCGATAATTCAACCATAGAATGTAGTTTCACGTACTTGTGTCTATTTTGTAAATCATTTATAAAACCTGCATGTATTCTCATCCCAAAAATATTAGATTTTAAAAGTGGGACTATAACTCACTTTCACAGATTTTTTACTTCGTCGGGAAGTAAGACTTGGCCACTGGTTGATTCACGAACCTATAACAATATATACATATATATCAAAGTATGTTCAAAATATATTTATAACACTTTTAATATATTTTGATGTTTTAAGTTTATTAAGTCAGCTGTCCTCGTTAGTAACCTACAACTAGTTGTCCACAGTTAGATGTACATAAATAAAGCGATAAATATTATCTTGAATCAATCCACGACCCAGTGTATACGTATCTCAGTATTGACCACAACTCAAACTATATATATTTTGGAATCAACCTCAACCCTGTATAGCTAACTCCAACATTCACATTTAGAGTGTCTATGGTTGTTCCGAAATATATATAGATTTGTCGACATGATAGGTCGAAACATTGTATACATGTCTATGGTATCTCAAGATTACATAATATACAATACAAGTTGATTAAGTTATGGTTGGAATAGATTTGTTACAAATTTTCACGTAGCTAAAATAAGAAAAATTATCCAATCTTGTTTTACCCATAACTTCTTCATTTTAAATCCGTTTTGAGTGAATCAAATTGCTATGGTTTCATATTGAACTCTATTTTATGAATCTAAACAGAAAAAGTATAGGTTTATAGTCGGAAAAATAAGTTACAAGTTGTTTTTGTAAAGGTAGTCATTTCAGTCGAAAGAACGACATCTAGATGACCATTTTAGAAAACATACTTCCACTTTGAGTTTAACCATAATTTTTGGATATAGTTTCATGTTCATAATAAAAATCATTTTCTCAGAATAACAACTTTTAAATCAAAGTTTATCATAGTTTTTAATTAACTAACCCAAAACAGCCCGCGGTGTTACTACGACAGCGTAAATCCGGTTTTACGGTGTTTTTCGTGTCTCCAGGTTTTAAATCATTAATTTAGCATATCATATAGATATAGAACATGTGTTTAGTTGATTTTAAAATTCAAATTAGAAGGATTAACTTTTGTTTGCGAACAAGTTTATAATTAACTAAACTATGTTCTAGTGATTACAAGTTTAAACCTTCGAATAAGATAGCTTTATATGTATGAATCGAATGATGTTATGAACATCATTAATACCTTAAGTTCCTTGGATAAACCTACTGGAAAAGTGAAAAATGGATCTAGCTTCAACGGATCCTTGGATGGCTCGAAGTTCTTGAAGCAGAATCATGACACGAAAACAAGTTCAAGTAAGATCATCACTTGAAATAAGATTGTTATAGTTATAGAAATTGAACCAAAGTTTGAATATGATTATTACCTTGTATTAGAATGATAACCTACTATAAGAAACAAAGATTTCTTGAGGTTGGATGATCACCTTACAAGATTGGAAGTGAGCTAGCAAACTTGAAAGTATTCTTGATTTTATGAAACTAGAATTTTTGGAATTTGTGAAGAACACTTAGAACTTGAAGATAGAACTTGAGAGAGATCAATTAGATGAAGAAAATTGAAGAATGAAAGTGTTTGTAGGTATTTTTGGTCGTTGGTGTATGGATTAGATATAAAGGATATGTAATTTTGTTTTCATGTAAATAAGTCATGAATGACTACTCATATGTTTGTAATTTTTTGAGATATTTCATGCTAGTTGCCAAATGATGGTTCCCACATGTGTTAGGTGACTCACATGGGCTGCTAAGAGCTGATAATTGGAGTGTATATACCAATAGTACATACATCTAAAAGCTGTGTATTGTACGAGTACGAATACGGGTGCATACGAGTAGAATTGTTGATGAAACTGAACGAGGATGTAATTGTAAGCATTTTTGTTAAGTAGAAGTATTTTGATAAGTTTATTGAAGTCTTTCAAAAGTGTATAAATACATATTAAAACACTACATGTATATACATTTTAACTGAGTCGTTAAGTCATCGTTAGTCGTTACATGTAAGTGTTGTTTTGAAACCTTTAGGTTAACGATCTTGTTAAATGTTGTTAACCCAATGTTTATAATATCAAATGAGATTTTAAATTATTATATTATCATGATATTATCATGTATGAATATCTCTTAATATGATATATATACATTAAATGTCTTTACAACGATAATCGTTACATATATGTCTCGTTTAAAAATCATTAAGTTAGTAGTCTTGTTTTTACATATGTAGTTCATTGTTAATATAATTAATGATATGTTTACTTATCATAGTATCATGTTAACTATATATATATCCATATATATGTCATCATATAGTTTTTACAAGTTTTAACATTCGTGAATCACCGGTCAACTTGGGTGGTCAATTGTCTATATGAAACATATTTCAATTAATCAAGCCTTAACAAGTTTGATTGCTTAACATGTTGGAAACATTTAATCATGTAAATATCAATCTCAATTAATATATATAAACATGGAAAAGTTCGGGTCACTACAGTACCTACCCGTTAAATAAATTTCGTCCCGAAATTTTAAACAGTTGAAGGTGTTGACGAATCTTCTAGAAATAGATGCGGGTATTTCTTCTTCATCTGATCTTCACGCTCCCAGGTGAACTCGGGTCCTCTACGAGCATTCCATCGAACCTTAACAATTGGTATCTTATTTTGCTTAAGTCTTTTAACCTCCCGATCCATTATTTCGACGGGTTCTTCGATGAATTGAAGTTTTTCGTTGATTTGGATTTCATCTAACGGAATAGTGAGATCTTCTTTAGCAAAACATTTCTTCAAATTCGAGACGTGGAAAGTGTTATGTACAGCCGCGAGTTGTTGAGGTAACTCAAGTCGGTAAGCTACTGGTCCGACACGATCAATAATCTTGAATGGTCTAATATACCTTGGATTTAATTTCCCTCGTTTACCAATGTGCAACTTTAAGCATGACCATCTCTCCAATTTCAAATTCTATATCTTTTCTTTTAATGTCAGCGTAGCTCTTTTGTCGACTTTGGGCGGTTTTCAACCATTGTTGAATTTGGATGATCTTCTCGGTAGTTTCTTGTATAATCTCCGAACTCGTAATCTGTCTATCCCCCACTTCACTCCAACAAATCGGAGACCTGCACTTTCTACCATAAAGTGCTTCAAACGGCGCCATCTCAATGCTTGAATGGTAGCTGTTGTTGTAGGAAAATTCTGCTAACGGTAGATGTCGATCCCAACTGTTTCCGAAATCAACAACACATGCTCGTAGCATGTCTTCAAGCGTTTGTATCGTCCTTTCGCTCTGCCCATCAGTTTTTGGATGATAGGCAGTACTCATGTCTAGACGAGTTCCTAATGCTTGCTGTAATGTTTGCCAGAATCTTGAAATAAATCTGCCATCCCTATCAGAGATAATAGAGATTGGTATTCCATGTCTGGAGACGACTTCCTTCAAATACAGTCGTGTTAACTTCTCCATCTTGTCATCTTCTCTTATTGGCAGGAAGTGTGCTGATTTGGTGAGACGATCAACTATTACCCAAATAGTATCAAAACCACTTGCAGTCCTTGGCAATTTAGTGATGAAATCCATGGTAATGTTTTCCCATTTCCATTCTGGGATTTCGGGTTGTTGAAGTAGACCTGATGGTTTCTGATGCTCAGCTTTGACCTTAGAACACGTCAAACATTCTCCTACGTATTTAGCAACATCAGCTTTCATACCCGGCCACCAAAAATGTTTCTTGAGATCCTTGTACATCTTCCCCGTTCCAGGATGTATTGAGTATCTGGTTTTATGAGCTTCTCTAAGTACCATTTCTCTCATATCGCCAAATTTTGGTACCCAAATCCTTTCAGCCCTATACCGGGTTCCGTCTTCCCGAATATTAAGATGCTTCTCCGATCCTTTGGGTATTTCATCCTTTAAATTTACCTCTTTTAAAACTCCTTGTTGCGCCTCCTTTATTTGAGTAGTAAGGTTATTATGAATCATTATATTCATAGATTTTACTCGAATGGGTTCTCTGTCCTTCCTGCTCAAGGCATCGGCTACCACATTTGCCTTCCCCGGGTGGTAACGAATCTCAAAGTCGTAATCATTCAATAATTCAATCCAACTACGCTGCCTCATATTCAGTTGTTTCTGATTAAATATGTGTTGAAGACTTTTGTGGTCGGTATATATAATACTTTTGACCCCATATAAGTAGTGCCTCCAAGTCTTTAATGAAAAAACAACCGCGCCTAATTCCAAATCATGCGTCGTATAATTTTGTTCGTGAATCTTCAATTGTCTAGACGCATAAGCAATCACCTTCGTTCGTTGCATTAATACACAACCGAGACCTTGCTTTGATGCGTCACAATAAATCACAAAATCATCATTCCCTTCAGGCAATGACAAGATAGGTGTCGTAGTTAGCTTTTTCTTCAATAAATGAAACGCTTTCTCTTGTTCATCATTCCATTCAAATTTCTTCCCTTTATGCGTTAATGCAGTCAAGGGTTTTGCTATTCTGGAAAAGTCTTGGATGAACCTTCTGTAGTAACCAGCTAGTCCTAAAAATTGGCGTATGTGTTTCGGAGTTTTCGGGGTTTCCCACTTTTCAACAGTTTCTATCTTTGCCGGATCCACCTTAATACCTTCTTTGTTCACTATGTGACCGAGGAATTGAACTTCTTCCAACCAAAATGCACACTTTGAAAACTTAGCGTACAATTCTTCCTTCCTCAATACTTCTAACACCTTTCTCAAATGTTCACCGTGTTCTTGGTCATTCATTGAGTAAATAAGTATGTCATCAATGAAAACAATGACAAACTTGTCAAGGTATGGTCCACACACTCGGTTCATAAGGTCCATGAACACAGCTGGTGCATTAGTTAAACCAAACGGCATGACCATAAACTCGTAATGACCGTAACGTGTTCTGAAAGCAGTCTTTGGAATATCATCTTCTTTCACCCGCATTTGATGATACCCGGAACGTAAGTCAATCTTTGAATAAACAGACGAGCCTTGTAGTTGATCAAATAAGTCGTCGATTCTCGGTAGTGGGTAGCGGTTCTTGATGGTAAGTTTGTTCAACTCTCGGTAGTCGATACACAACCTGAATGTACCATCTTTCTTCTTGACAAACAAAACAGGAGCTCCCCACGGTGATGTGCTTGGTCGAATGAAACCACGCTCTAAAAGTTCTTGTAATTGGCTTTGCAGTTCTTTCATCTCGCTGGGTGCGAGTCTGTAAGGAGCACGAGTTATTGGTGCAGCTCCTAGTACAAGATCTATTTGAAATTCAACGGATCGATGTGGGGGTAATCCCGGTAATTCTTTCGGAAATACATCGAGAAATTCTTTTGCAATGGGAACATCATTGATGCTCTTTTCTTCAGTTTGTACTTTCTCGACGTGTGCTAGAACAGCATAGCAACCTTTTCTTATTAGTTTTTGTGCCTTCAAATTACTAATAAGATGTAGCTTCGTGTTGCCCTTTTCTCCGTACACCATTAAGGGTTTTCCTTTTTCTCGTATAATGCAAATTGCATTTTTGTAACAAACGATCTCTGTTTTCACTTCTTTCAACCAGTCCATACCGATTATCACATCAAAACTCCCTAACTCTACTGGTATCAAATCAATCTTAAATGTTTCGCTAACCAGTTTAATTTCTCGATTCCGACATATATTATCTGCTGAAATTAATTTACCATTTGCTAATTCGAGTAAAAATTTACTATCCAAAGGCATCAATGGACAACTTAATTTAGCACCAAAATCTCTACTCATATAGCTTCTATCCGCACCCGAATCAAATAAAACGTAAGCAAATTTATTGTCAATAAGAAACGTACCCGTAACAAGCTCCGGGTCTTCCTGTGCCTCTGCCGCATTAATATTGAAAACTCTTCCGCGGCCTTGTCCATTCGTGTTCTCCTGGTTCGGGCAATTTCTAATGATGTGGCCCGGTTTTCCACATTTATAACAAACTACATTGGCATAACTTGCTCCGACACTACTTGCTCCGCCATTACTCGTTCCGACACCATTTGTTCCTTTCGTTCTATTAACCCCTGGTCCGTAGACCTCACACTTCGCCGCGCTATGACCATTTCTTTTACACTTGTTGCAAAATTTGGTGCAGAACCCCGAGTGATACTTTTCACACCTTTGGCATAGCTGCTTCTGATTGTTGTTGTTGTTGTTGCGGTTATTATTGTTGTTGGGATGATTGTTGTAGTTGCTGCTGCTGTTGTTGTTGTTGTTGTTGTTGTTGGGCCGTTTGTTATAGTTGCGATTGATGTTGCGATTGCTGGGATAATTGTTGCGATTATTGTTGTAATTGCTGTTGTTGTTGTATTGGTGATTCTTATCACCGTTTTCCTCCCACTTTCTTTTGACTTGCTTCACATTGGTCTCTTCAGCAGTCTGTTCTTTAATTCTTTCTTCAATCTGGTTCACTAGTTTGTGAGCCATTCTACATGCCTGTTGTATGGAGGCGGGCTCGTGTGAACTTATATCTTCTTGGATTCTTTCCGGTAATCCTTTCACAAACGCGTCGATCTTCTCTTCCTCATCTTCAAATGCTCCCGGACATAATAGGCACAATTCTGTGAATCGTCTTTCGTACGTGGTAATATCAAATCCTTGGGTTCGTAACCCTCTAAGTTCTGTCTTGAGCTTATTGACCTCGGTTCTGGGACGGTACTTCTCGTTCATCAAGTGCTTGAATGCTGACCACGGTAGTGCGTACGCATAATCTTGTCCCACTTGCTCTAGATAGGTATTCCACCATGTTAACGCAGAACCTGTGAAGGTTTGCGTAGCGTACTTCACTTTGTCCTCTTCAATACACTTACTTATGGCAAACACCGATTCGACCTTCTCGGTCTACCGTTTCAATCCGATCGGTCCTTCGGTTCCATCAAATTCCAAAGGTTTGCAGGCAGTGAATTCTTTGTAGGTGCATCCTACACGATTTCCTGTACTGCTAGATCCAAGGTTATTGTTGGTATGTAGCGCAGCCTGTACTGCGGCTATGTTTGAAGCTAGAAAAGTACGGAATTCCTCTTCATTCATATTCACGGTGTGTCGAGTAGTCGGTGCCATTTCCTTCAAAATAGTCAAATGGAACAAGTTAATCATACAGAATATTAAGAATAGTTAATAGTATTTCGTAGCATAATATGAACTCATTTATAAAAGCTTTTTCTTCATATTAGCGTTTTATAAGTTTAAATTCGGGTAGTACCTACCCGTTAAGTTCATACTTAGTAGCTAATATACAATTCAACTACTACAATTCTATATGAAAAACTGATTATAATAATATTTCGCGTTCAAACTTTTACACAATATTTTACAAACTTACAATACCGCTTATTTTACATATAGCATGAAATATAGCACACAATAAATTTGATACAAGATGGTTGTGAAGATAATTCTAGCTAGTACACAAGTCGTTCAGCAAAGGCAATAAAGACACGTAATTCATACGTCCAGAAACAAGTCATGCATTCTGGTTTTACTAGGATTACTTCCCATCCTTGGTCTTGTGGAACATAACCGTTATGGCCGTTGATAAGACAGCGTGTTGTAACGTTGTCAAAGGGACGAGGGTTACGTAATGTCCAACAGTCCCGTAACAATCTAAAAACCTCATTTCTTACCCCAATTACCGACTCCGTCACTTGTGGGAACGTTTTGTTTAATAGTTGTAGCCCGATGTTCTTGTTCTCACTTTGGTGAGAAGCGAACATTACTAATCCGTAAGCATAACATGCTTCTTTATGTTGCATGTTAGCCGCTTTTTCTAAATCACGAAGTCCAATATTCGGATATATTGAGTCAAAATAATTTCTTAACCCATTGCGTAAAATAGCATTTGGGTTCCCCGCAATATATGCGTCAAAGTAAACACATCGTAACTTATGGATTTCCCAATGTGATATCCCCCATCTTTCGAACGAAAGCCTTTTATAAACCAAGGCATTCTGACCGACTCTAGACAAGATTTCATCAATCATGTCTCCGGGTAGGTCTCTTAAAATATTGGGTTGTCTATCCATTTTGTGTTTTTATACTGTAAAATAGACAAGAGTTAGATTCATAAAAAAAAATACTTATTAATACAAGCAATTTTTACATATATCATAAAGCATAAGCACACTATATTACATATATTACACCACACGAATACAACTATCTTATTCCGACTCGCTTGTTTCTTCTTCTTCGGTTTTGGTTCGTTTTGCCAAGTTTCTAGGGATATATGATGTTCCCCTAATACGAGCCGTAATTTTCCACATTGGTTTAGAAAAACCGGGTGGTTTAGAGGTTCCCGGGTCATTGTTACAACTTAAGGACTTCGGGGGTTGACGATACATATAAAGTTCATCGGGGTTGGAATTAGATTTCTCTATTTTTATGCCCTTTCCCTTATTATTTTCTTTTGCCTTTTTAAATTCAGTTGGGGTAATTTCTATAACATCATCGGAATTCTCGTCAGAATCCGATTCATCGGAGAATTGGTAATCCTCCCAATATTTTGCTTCTTTAGCGGAAATACCATTGACCATAATTAACCTTGGTCGGTTAGTTGAGGATTTTCTTTTACTTAACCATTTTATTATTTCCCCCACCGGTTCTATTTCTTCATACGGTTCCGATTCTTCTTCCGGTTCCGATTCTTCTTCCGGTTCCGACTCTTCTTCCGGTTCCTCTTCGGGAACTTGTGAATCAGTCCACGAATCATTCCAATTTATATTTGACACTTCATTATTATTAGGTGAGTCAATGGGACTTGTTCTAGAGGTAGACATCTATCACATAATATCAAACGCGTTAAGAGATTAATATATCACATAATATTCACATGTTAAAAATATATAGTTTCCAACAAAATTTGTTAAGCAATCATTTTTCAAGTAAACACGGTCGAAGTCCAGACTCACTAATGCATCCTAACAAACTCGATAAGACACACTAATGCAAAATTCTGGTTCTCTAAGACCAACGCTCGGATACCAACTGAAATGTCCCGTTCTTATTGATTAAAAATATTCCATATTAATTGATTTCGTTGCGAGGTTTTGACCTCTATATGAGACGTTTTTCAAAGACTGCATTCATTTTTAAAACAAACCATAACCTTTATTTCATCAATAAAGGTTTAAAAAGCTTTACGTAGATTATCAAATAATGATAATCTAAATATCATGTTTACACACGACCATTACATAATGGTTTACAATACAAATATGTTACAACAAAATAAGTTTCTTGAATGCAGTTTTTACACAATATCATACAAGCATGGACTCCAAATCTCGTCCTTATTTAAGTATGCGACAGCGGAAGCTCTTAATAATCACCTGAGAATAAACATGCTTAAAACTTCAACAAAAATGTTGGTGAGTTATAGGTTTAACCTATATATATCAAATCGTAATAATAGACCACAAGATTTCATATTTCAATACACATCCCATATATAGAGATAAAAATCATTCATATGGTGAACACCTGGTAACCGACATTAACAAGATGCATATATAAGAATATCCCCATCATTCCGGGACACCCTTCGGATATGATATAAATTTCGAAGTACTAAAGCATCCGGTACTTTGGATGGGGTTTGTTAGGCCCAATAGATCTATCTTTAGGATTCGCGTCAATTAGGGTGTCTGTTCCCTAATTCTTAGATTACCAGACTTAATAAAAAGGGGCATATTCGATTTCAATAATTCAACCATAGAATGTAGTTTCACGTACTTGTGTCTATTTTGTAAATCATTTATAAAACCTGCATGTATTCTCATCCCAAAAATATTAGATTTTAAAAGTGGGACTATAACTCACTTTCACAGATTTTTTACTTCGTCGGGAAGTAAGACTTGGCCACTGGTTGATTCACGAACCTATAACAATATATACATATATATCAAAGTATGTTCAAAATATATTTACAAAACTTTTAATATATTTTGATGTTTTAAGTTTATTAAGTCAGCTGTCCTCGTTAGTAACCTACAACTAGTTGTCCACAGTTAGATGTACAGAAATAAATCGATAAATATTATCTTGAATCAATCCACGACCCAGTGTATACGTATCTCAGTATTGATCACAACTCAAACTATATATATTTTGGAATCAACCTCAACCCTGTATAGCTAACTCCAACATTCACATATAGAGTGTCTATGGTTGTTCCGAAATATATATAGATGTGTCGACATGATAGGTCGAAACATTTTATACGTGTCTATGGTATCTCAAGATTACATAATATACAATACAAGTTGATTAAGTTATGGTTGGAATAGATTTGTTACAAATTTTCACGTAGCTAAAATGAGAAAAATTATCCAATCTTGTTTTACCCATAACTTCTTCATTTTAAATCCGTTTTGAGTGAATCAATTTGCTATGGTTTCATATTGAACTCTATTTTATGAATCTAAACAGAAAAAGTATATGTTTATAGTCGGAAAAATAAATTACAAGTTGTTTTTGTAAAGGTAGTCATTTCAGTCGAAAGAACGACATCTAGATGACCATTTTAGAAAACATACTTCCACTTTGAGTTTAACCATAATTTTTGGATATAGTTTCATGTTCATAATAAAAATCATTTTCTCAGAATAACAACTTTTAAATCAAAGTTTATCATAGTTTTTAATTAACTAACCCAAAACAGCCCGCGGTGTTACTACGACAGCGTAAATCCGGTTTTACGGTGTTTTTCGTGTCTCCAGGTTTTAAATCATTAAGTTAGCATATCATATAGATATAGAACATGTGTTTAGTTGATTTTAAAAGTCAATTTAGAAGGATTAACTTTTATTTGCGAACAAGTTTAGAATTAACTAAACTATGTTCTAGTGATTACAAGTTTAAACCTTCGAATAAGATAGCTTTATATGTATGAATCGAATGATGTTATGAACATCATTACTACCTTAAGTTCATTGGATAAACCTACTGGAAAAGAGAAAAATGGATCTAGCTTCAACGGATCCTTGGATGGCTCGAAGTTCTTGAAGCAGAATCATGACACGAAAACAAGTTCAAGTAAGATCATCACTTGAAATAAGATTGTTATAGTTATAGAAATTGAACCAAAGTTTGAATATGATTATTACCTTGTATTAGAATGATAACCTACTGTAATAAACAAAGATTTCTTGAGGTTGGATGATCACCTTACAAGATTGGAAGTGAGCTAGCAAACTTGAAAGTATTCTTGATTTTATGAAACTGGAACTTTTGGAATTTATGAAGAACACTTAGAACTTGAAGATAGAACTTGAGAGAGATCAATTAGATGAAGAAAATTGAAGAATGAAAGTGTTTGTAGGTGTTTTTGGTCGTTGGTGTATGGATTAGATATAAAGGATATGTAATTTTGTTTTCATGTAAATAAGTCATGAATGATTACTCATATTTTTGTAATTTTATGAGATATTTCATGCTAGTTGCCAAATGATGGTTCCCACATGTGTTAGGTGACTCACATGGGCTGCTAAGAGCTGATCATTGGATTGTATATACCAATATTACATACATCTAAAAGCTGTGTATTGTACGAGTACGAATACGGGTGCATACGAGTAGAATTGTTGATGAAACTGAATGAGGATGTAATTGTAAGCATTTTTGTTAAGTAGAAGTATTTTGATAAGTGTATTGAAGTCTTTCAAAAGTGTATAAATACATATTAAAACACTACATGTATATACATTTTAACTGAGTCGTTAAGTCATCGTTAGTCGTTACATGTAAGTGTTGTTTTGAAACCTTTAGGTTAACGATCTTGTTAAATGTTGTTAACCCAATGTTTATAATATCAAATGAGATTTTAAATTATTATATTATCATGATATTATCATGTATGAATATCTCTTAATATGATATATATACATTAAATGTCTTTACAACGATAATCGTTACATATATGTCTCGTTTAAAAATCATTAAGTTAGTAGTCTTGTTTTTACATATGTAGTTCATTGTTAATATACTTAATGATATGTTTACTTATCATAGTATCATGTTAACTATATATATATCCATATATATATGTCATCATATAGTTTTTACAAATTTTAACGTTCGTGAATCACCGGTCAACTTGGGTGGTCAATTGTCTATATGAAACATATTTCAATTAATCAAGTCTTAACAAGTTTGATTGCTTAACATGTTGGAAACATTTAATCATGTAAATATCAATCTCAATTAATATATATAAACATGGAAAAGTTCGGGTCACTACAGAAGAATTGTACGCTAAGTTTTCAAAGTGTGCATTTTGGTTGGAAGAAGTTCAATTCCTCGGTCACATAGTGAACAAAGAAGGTATTAAGGTGGATCCGGCAAAGATAGAAACTGTTGAAAAGTGGGAAACCCAGAAAACTCCGAAACACATACGCCAGTTGTAGTGACCCGAACTTTTCCATGTTTATATATATTAATTGAGATTGATATTTACATGATTAAATGTTTCCAACATGTTAAGCAATCAAACTTGTTAAGACTTGATTAATTGAAATAGGTTTCATATAGACAATTGACCACCCAAGTTGACCGGTGATTCACGAACGTTAAAACTTGTAAAAACTATATGATGACATATATATGGTTATATATATAGTTAAAATGATATTATGATAAGTAAACATATCATTAAGTATATTAACAATGAACTACATATGTAAAAACAAGACTACTAACTTAATGATTTTGAAACGAGACATATATGTAACGATTATCGTTGTAACTACATTTAATGTATATATATCATATTAAGAGATATTCGTACATCATAATATCATGATAATATAATAATTTAAAATCTCTTTTGATATTATAAACATTGGGTTAACAACATTTAACAAGATCGTTAACCTAAAGGTTTCAAAACAACATTTACATGTAACGACTAACGATGACTTAACGACTCAGTTAAAATGTATATACATGTAGTGTTTTAATATGTATTCATACACTTTTGAAAACTTCAAGACACTTATCAAAATACTTCTACTTAACAAAAATGCTTACAATTACATCCTCGTACAGTTTCATCAACAATTCTACTCGTATGCACCCGTATTCGTACACGTACAATACACAGCTTTTAGATGTATGTACTATTGGTATATACAATCCAATGATCAGCTCTTAGCAGCCCATGTGAGTCACCTAACACATGTGGGAACCATCATTTGGCAACTAGCATGAAATATCTCATAAAATTACAAAAATATGAGTAATCATTCATGACTTATTTACATGAAAACAAAATTACATATCCTTTATATCTAATCCATACACCAACGACCAAAAACACCTACAAACACTTTCATTCTTCAATTTTCTTCATCTAATTGATCTCTCTCAAGTTCTATCTTCAAGTTCTAAGTGTTCTTCATAAATTCCAAAAGTTCTAGTTTCATAAAATCAAGAATACTTTCAAGTTTGCTAGCTCACTTCCAATCTTGTAAGGTGATCATCCAACCTCAAGAAATCTTTGTTTCTTACAGTAGGTTATCATTCTAATACAAGGTAATAATCATATTCAAACTTTGGTTCAATTTCTATAACTATAACAATCTTATTTCAAGTGATGATCTTACTTGAACTTGTTTTCGTGTCATGATTCTGCTTCAAGAACTTCGAGCCATCCAAGGATCCATTGAAGCTAGATCCATTTTTCTCTTTTCCAGTAGGTTTATCCAAGGAACTTAAGGTAGTAATGATGTTCATACCATCATTCGATTCATACATATAAAGCTATCTTATTCGAAGGTTTAAACTTGTAATCACTAGAACATAGTTTAGTTAATTCTAAACTTGTTCGCAAACAAAAGTTAATCCTTCTAACTTGACTTTTAAAATCAACTAAACACATGTTCTATATCTATATGATATGCTAACTTAATGATTTAAAACCTGGAAACACGAAAAACACCGTAAAACCGGATTTACGCCGTCGTAGTAACACCGCGGGCTGTTTTGGGTTAGTTAATTAAAAACTATGATAAACTTTGATTTAAAAGTTGTTATTCTGAGAAAATGATTTTTATTATGAACATGAAACTATATCCAAAAATTATGGTTAAACTCAAATTGGAAGTATGTTTTCTAAAATGGTCATCTAGACGTCGTTCTTTCGACTGAAATGACTACCTTTACAAAAACGACTTGTAACTTATTTTTCCGACTATAAACCTATACTTTTTCTGTTTAGATTCATAAAATAGAGTTCAATATGAAACCATAGCAATTTGATTCACTCAAAACGGATTTAAAATGAAGAAGTTATGGGTAAAACAAGATTGGATAATTTTTCTCATTTTAGCTACGTGAAAATTGGTAACAAATCTATTCCAACCATAACTTAATCAACTTGTATTGTATATTATGTAATCTTGAGATACCATAGACACGTATACAATGTTTCGACCTATCATGTCGACACATCTATATATATTTCGGAACAACCATAGACAATCTATATGTGAATGTTGGAGTTAGCTATACAGGGTTGAGGTTGATTCCAAAATATATATAGTTTGAGTTGTGATCAATACTGAGATACGTATACACTGGGTCGTGGATTGATTCAAGATAATATTTATCGATTTATTTCTGTACATCTAACTGTGGACAACTAGTTGTAGGTTACTAACGAGGACAGCTGACTTAATAAACTTAAAACATCAAAATATATTAAAAGTGTTGTAAATATATTTTGAACATACTTTGATATATATGTATATATTGTTATAGGTTCGTGAATCAACCAGTGGCCAAGTCTTACTTCCCAACGAAGTAAAAATCTGTGAAAGTGAGTTATAGTCCCACTTTTAAAATCTAATATTTTTGGGATGAGAATACATGCAGGTTTTATAAATGATTTACAAAATAGACACAAGTACGTGAAACTACATTCTATGGTTGAATTATCGAAATCGAATATGCCCCTTTTTATTAAGTCTGGTAATCTAAGAATTAGGGAACAGACACCCTAATTGACGCGAATCCTAAAGATAGATCTATCGGGCCCAACAAGCCCCATCCAAAGTACCGGATGCTTTAATACTTCGAAATTTATATCATATCCGAAGGGTGTCCCGGAATGATGGGGATATTATTATATATGCATCTTGTTAATGTCGGTTACCAGGTGTTCACCATATGAATGATTTTTATCTCTATGTATGGGATGTGTATTGAAATATGAAATCTTGTGGTCTATTGTTACGATTTGATATATATAGGTTAAACCTATAACTCACCAACATTTTTGTTGACGTTTTAAAGCATGTTTATTCTCAGGTGAATACTAAGAGCTTCCGCTGTTGCATACTAAAATAAGGACAAGATTTGGAGTCCATGTTTGAATGATATTGTGTAAAAACTGCATTCAAGAAACTGATTTCGATGTAACATATTTGTATTGTAAACCATTATGTAATGGTCGTGTGTAAACAGGATATTTTAGATTATCATTATTTGATAATCTACGTAAAGCTTTTTAAACCTTTATTTATGAAATAAAGGTTATGGTTTGTTTTAAAATGAATGCAGTCTTTGAAAAACGTCTCATATAGAGGTCAAAACCTCGCAACGAAATCAATTAATATGGAACGTTTTTAATCAATAAGAACGGGACATTTCAGTTGGTATCCGAGCGTTGGTCTTAGAGAACCAGAATTTTGCATTAGTGTGTCTTATCGAGTTTGTTAGGATGCATTAGTGAGTCTGGACTTCGACCGTGTTTACTTGAAAAATGATTGCTTAACAAATTTTGTTGGAAACTATATATTTTTAACATGTGAATATTATGTGATATATTAATCTCTTAACGCGTTTGATATTATGTGATAGATGTCTACCTCTAGAACAAGTCCCATTGACTCACCTAATAATAATGAAGAGTCAAATGTAAATTGGAATGATTCGTGGACTGATTCACAAGTTCCCGAAGAGGAACCGGAAGAAGAGTCGGAACCGGAAGAAGAATCGGAACCGGAAGAAGAATCGGAACCAGATGAAGAAATAGAACCGGTGGGGGAAATAATAAAACGGTTAAGTAAAAGAAAATCCTCAACCAACCGACCAAGGTTAATTATGGTCAATGGTGTTTCCGCCAAGGAAGCAAAATATTGGGAGGATTACCAATTCTCCGATGAATCGGATTCCGACGAGAATTCTGATGATGTTATAGAAATTACCCCAACTGAATTTAAAAAGGCAAAAGAAAATAATAAGGGAAAGGGCATAAAAATATAGAAATCTAATTCCAACCCCGATGAACTTTATATGTATCGTCAACCCCCGAAGTCCTTAAGTTGTAACAATGACCCGGGAACCTCTAAACCACCAGGTTTTTCTAAACCAATGTGGAAAATTACGGCTCGTATTAGGGGAACATCATATATCCCTAGAAACTTGGCAAAACGAACCAAAACCGAAGAAGAAGAAACAAGCGAGTCGGAATAAGATAGTTGTATTCGTGTGGTGTAATATATGTAATATAGTGTGCTTATGCTTTATAATATATGTAAAAATTGCTTGTATTAATAAGCATTTTTTTTTATGAATCTAACTCTTGTCTATTTTACAGTATAAAAACACAAAATGGATAGACAACCCAATATTTTAAGAGACCTACCCGGAGACATGATTGATGAAATCTTGTCTAGAGTCGGTCAGAATTCTTCGGCACAACTATTTAAGGCGAGATCAGTTTGTAAGACATTCGAAGAACGTTCCAAGAATGCCTTGGTTTATAAAAGGCTTTCTTTCGAAAGATGGGGGATATCACATTGGGAAATCCATAAGTTACGATGTGTTTACTTTGACGCATATATTGCGGGGAACCCAAATGCTATTTTACGCAATGGGTTAAGAAATTATTTTGACTCAATATATCCGAATATTGGACTTCGTGATTTAGAAAAAGCGGCTAACATGCAACATAAAGAAGCATGTTATGCTTACGGATTAGTAATGTTCGCTTCTCACCAAAGTGAGAACAAGAACATCGGGCTACAACTATTAAACAAAATGTTCCCACAAGTGACGGAGTCGGTAATTGGGGTAAGAAATGAGGTTTTTAGATTGTTACGGGACTGTTGGACATTACGTAACCCTCGTCCCTTTGACGACGTTACAACACGCTGTCTTATCAACGGCCATAACGGTTATGTTCCACAAGACCAAGGATGGGAAGTAATCCTAGTAAAACCAGAATGCATGACTTGTTTCTGGACGTATGAATTACGTGTCTTTATTGCCTTTGCTGAACGACTTGTGTACTAGCTAGAATTATCTTCACAACCATCTTGTATCAAATTTATTGTGTGCTATATTTCATGCTATATGTAAAATAAGCGGTATTGTAAGTTTGTAAAATATTGTGTAAAAGTTTGAAGGCGAAATATTATTATAATCAGTTTTTCATATAGAATTGTAGTAGTTGAATTGTATATTAGCTACTAAGTATGAACTTAACGGGTAGGTACTACCCGAATTTAAACTTATAAAACGCTAATATGAAGAAAAAGCTTTTATAAATGAGTTCATATTATGCTACGAAATACTATTAACTACTCTTAATATTCTGTATGATTAACTTGTTCCATTTGACTATTTTGAAGGAAATGGCACCGACTACTCGACACACCGTGAATATGAATGAAGAGGAATTCCGTACTTTTCTAGCTTCAAATATAGCCGCAGTACAGGCTGCGCTACATACCAACAATAACCTTGGATCTAGCAGTACAGGAAATCATGTAGGATGCACCTATAAAGAATTCACTGCCTGCAAACCTTTAGAATTTGATGGAACCGAAGGACCGATCAGATTGAAACGGTGGACCGAGAAGGTCGAATCGGTGTTTGCCATAAGTAAGTGTACTGAAGAGGACAAAGTGAAGTACGCTACGCATACCTTCACAGGTTCTGCGTTAACATGGTGGAATACCTATCTAGAGCAAGTGGGACAAGATGATGCGTACGCACTACCGTGGTCAGCATTCAAGCACTTGATGAACGAGAAGTACCGTCCCAGAACCGAGGTCAATAAGCTCAAGACAGAACTTAGAGGGTTACGAACTCAAGGATTTGATATTACCACGTACGAAAGACGATTCACAGAATTGTGCCTATTGTGTCCGGGAGCTTTCGAAGATGAGGAAGAGAAGATCGACGCGTTTGTGAAAGGATTACCGGAAAGAATCCAAGAAGATATAAGTTCACACGAGCCCGCCTCCATACAACAGGCATGTAGAATGGCTCAAAAACTAGTGAACCAGATTGAAGAAAGAATTAAAGAACAGACTGCTGAAGAGGCCAATGTGAAGCAAGTCAAAAGAAAGTGGGAGGAAAACGGTGATAAGAATCACCAATACAACAACAACAGCAATTACAACAATAATCGCAACAATTATCCCAACAATCGCAACATCAATCGTAACTACAACAAACGGCCAAACAACAACAACAATAACAACAACAGCAACTACAACAATCATCCCAACAACAATAATAACCGCAACAACAACAACAATCAGAAGCAGCTATGCCAAAGGTGTGAAAAGTATCACTCGGGGTTCTGCACCAAATTTTGCAACAAGTGTAAAAGAAATGGTCATAGCGCGGCAAAGTGTGAGGTCTACGGACCAGGGGTTAACAGAACGAAAGGAACAAATGGTGTCGGAACGAGTAATGGCGGAGCAAGTAGTGTCGGAGCAAGTTATGCCAATGTAGTTTGTTATAAATGTGGAAAACCGGGCCACATTATTAGAAATTGCCCGAACCAGGAGAACACGAATGGACAAGGCCGCGGAAGAGTTTTCAATATTAATGCGGCAGAGGCACAGGAAGACCCGGAGCTTGTTACGGGTACGTTTCTTATTGACAATAAATCTGCTTACGTTTTATTTGATTCGGGTGCTGATAGAAGCTATATGAGTAGAGATTTTTGTGCTAAATTAAGTTGTCCATTGACGCCTTTGGATAGTAAATTTTTACTCGAATTAGCAAATGGTAAATTAATTTCAGCAGATAATATATGTCAGAATCGAGAAATTAAACTGGTTAGCGAAACATTTAAGATTGATTTGATACCAGTAGAGTTAGGGAGTTTTGATGTGATAATCGGTATGGACTGGTTGAAAGAAGTGAAAGCAGAGATCGTTTGTTAAAAAATGCAATTCGCATTATACGAGAAAAAGGAAAACCCTTAATGGTGTACGGAGAAAAGGGCAACACTAAGCTACATCTTATTAGTAATTTGAAGGCACAAAAACTAATAAGAAAAGGTTGCTATGCTGTTCTAGCACACGTCGAGAAAGTACAAACTGAAGAAAAGAGCATCAATGATGTTCCCATTGCAAAAGAATTTCCTGATGTATTTCCGAAAGAATTACCAGGATTACCCCCACATCGATCCGTTGAATTTCAAATAGATCTTGTACCAGGAGCTGCACCAATAGCTCGTGCTCCTTACAGACTCGCACCCAGCGAGATGAAAGAACTGCAAAGCCAATTACAAGAACTTTTAGAGCGTGGTTTCATTCGACCAAGCACATCACCGTGGGGAGCTCCTGTTTTGTTTGTCAAGAAGAAAGATGGTACATTCAGGTTGTGTATCGACTACCGAGAGTTGAACAAACTTACCATCAAGAACCGCTACCCACTACCGAGAATCGACGACTTATTTGATCAACTACAAGGCTCGTCTATTTATTCAAAGATTGACTTACGTTCCGGGTATCATCAAATGCGGGTGAAAGAAGATGATATTCCAAAGACTGCTTTCAGAACACGTTACGGTCATTACGAGTTTATGGTCATGCCGTTTGGTTTAACTAATGCACCAGCTGTGTTCATGGACCTTATGAACCGAGTGTGTGGACCATATCTTGACAAGTTTGTCATTGTTTTCATTGATGACATACTTATTTACTCAAAGAATGACCAAGAACACAGTGAACATTTGAGAAAGGTGTTAGAAGTATTGAGGAAGGAAGAATTGTACGCTAAGTTTTCAAAGTGTGCATTTTGGTTGGAAGAAGTTCAATTCCTCGGTCACATAGTGAACAAAGTAGGTATTAAGGTGGATCCGGCAAAGATAGAAACTGTTGAAAAGTGGGAAACCCCGAAAACTCCGAAACACATACGCCAGTTTTTAGGACTACCTGGTTACTACAGAAGGTTCATCCAAGACTTTTCCAGAATAGCAAAACCCTTGACTGCATTAACGCATAAAGGGAAGAAATTTGAATGGAATGATGAACAAGAGAAAGCGTTTCAGTTATTGAAGAAAAAGCTAACTACGGAACCTATATTGTCATTGCCTGAAGGGAATGATGATTTTGTAATTTATTGTGATGCATCAAAGCAAGGTCTCGGTTGTGTATTAATGCAACGAACGAAGGTGATTGCTTATGCGTCTAGACAATTGAAGATTCACGAACAAAATTATACGACGCATGATTTGGAATTAGGCGCGGTTGTTTTCGCATTAAAGACTTGGAGGCACTACTTATATGGGGTCAAAAGTATTATATATACCGACCACAAAAGTCTTCAACACATATTTAATCAGAAACAACTGAATATGAGGCAGCGTAGGTGGATTGAATTATTGAATGATTACGACTTTGAGATTCGTTACCACCCGGGGAAGGCAAATGTGGTAGCCGATGCCTTGAGCAGGAAGGACAGAGAACCCATTCGAGTAAAATCTATGAATATAATGATTCATAATAACATTACCACTCAAATAAAGGAGGCGCAACAAGGAGTTTTAAAAGAGGGAAATTTAAAGGATGAAATACCCAAAGGATCGGAGAAGCATCTTAATATTCGGGAAGACGGAACCCGGTATAGGGCTGAAAGGATTTGGGTACCAAAATTTGGAGATATGAGAGAAATGGTACTTAGAGAAGCTCATAAAACCAGATACTCAATACATCCTGGAACGGGGAAGATGTACAAGGATCTCAAGAAACATTTTTGGTGGCCGGGTATGAAATCCGATGTTGCTAAATACGTAGGAGAATGTTTGACGTGTTCTAAGGTCAAAGCTGAGCATCAGAAACCATCAGGTCTACTTCAATAACCCGAAATCCCGGAATGGAAATGGGAAAACATTACCATGGATTTCATCACTAAATTGCCAAGGACTGCAAGTGGTTTTGATACTATTTGGGTAATAGTTGATCGTCTCACCAAATCAGCACACTTCCTGCCAATAAGAGAAGATGACAAGATGGAGAAGTTAGCACGACTGTATTTGAAGGAAGTCATCTCCAGACATGGAATACCATTCTCTATTATCTCTGATAGGGATGGCAGATTTATTTCAAGATTCTGGCAGACATTACAGCAAGCATTAGGAACTCGTCTAGACATGAGTACTGCCTATCATCCACAAACTGATGGGCAGAGCGAAAGGACGATACAAACGCTTGAAGACATGCTACGAGCATGTGTTATTGATTTCGGAAACAGTTGGGATCGACATCTACCGTTAGCAGAATTTTCCTACAACAACAGCTACCATTCAAGCCGTTTGAAGCACTTTATGGTAGAAAGTGCAGGTCTCCGATTTGTTGGAGTGAAGTGGGGGATAGACAGATTACGGGTCCGGAGATTATACAAGAAACTACCGAGAAAATCATCCAAATTCAACAACGGTTGAAAACCGCTCAAAGTCGACAAAAGAGCTACGCTGACATTAAAAGAAAAGATATAGAATTTGAAATTGGAGAGATGGTCATGCTTAAAGTTGCACCTTGGAAAGGCGTTGTTCGATTTGGTAAACGAGGGAAATTAAATCCAAGGTATATTGGACCATTCAAGATTATTGATCGTGTCGGACCAGTAGCTTACCGACTTGAGTTACCTCAACAACTCGCGGCTGTACATAACACTTTCCACGTCTCGAATTTGAAGAAATGTTTTGCTAAAGAAGATCTCACTATTCCGTTAGATGAAATCCAAATCAACGAAAAACTTCAATTCATCGAAGAACCCGTCGAAATAATGGATCGTGAGGTTAAAAGACTTAAGCAAAACAAGATACCAATTGTTAAGGTTCGATGGAATGCTCGTAGAGGACCCGAGTTCACCTGGGAGCGTGAAGATCAGATGAAGAAGAAATACCCGCATCTATTTCCAGAAGATTCGTCAACACCTTCAACAACTTAAAATTTCGGGACGAAATTTATTTAACGGGTAGGTACTGTAGTGACCCGAACTTTTCCATGTTTATATATATTAATTGAGATTGATATTTACATGATTAAATGTTTCCAACATGTTAAGCAATCAAACTTGTTAAGACTTGATTAATTGAAATAGGTTTCATATAGACAATTGACCACCCAAGTTGACCGGTGATTCACGAACGTTAAAACTTGTAAAAACTATATGATGACATATATATGGTTATATATATAGTTAACATGATATTATGATAAGTAAACATATCATTAAGTATATTAACAATGAACTACATATGTAAAAACAAGACTACTAACTTAATGATTTTGAAACGAGACATATATGTAACGATTATCGTTGTAACGACATTTAATGTATATATATCATATTAAGAGATATTCGTCCATCATAATATCATGATAATATAATAATTTAAAATCTCTTTTGATATTATAAACATTGGGTTAACAACATTTAACAAGATCGTTAACCTAAAGGTTTCAAAACAACATTTACATGTAACGACTAACGATGACTTAACGACTCAGTTAAAATGTATATACATGTAGTGTTTTAATATGTATTCATACACTTTTGAAAGACTTCAAGACACTTATCAAAATACTTCTACTTAACAAAAATGCTTACAATTACATCCTCGTATAGTTTCATCAACAATTCTACTCGTATGCACCCGTATTCGTACACGTACAATACACAGCTTTTAGATGTATGTACTATTGGTATATACAATCCAATGATCAGATCTTAGCAGCCCATTTGAGTCACCTAACACATGTGGGAACCATAATTTGGCAACTAGCATGAAATATCTCATAAAATTACAAAAATATGAGTAATCATTCATGACTTATTTACATGAAAACAAAATTACATATCCTTTATATCTAATCCATACACCAACGACCAAAAACACCTACAAACACTTTCATTCTTCAATTTTCTTCATCTAATTGATCTCTCTCAAGTTCTATCTTCAAGTTCTAAGTGTTCTTCATAAATTCCAAAAGTTCTAGTTTCATAAAATCAAGAATACTTTCAAGTTTGCTAGCTCACTTCCAATCTTGTAAGGTGATCATCCAACCTCAAGAAATCTTTGTTTCTTACAGTAGGTTATCATTCTAATACAAGGTAATAATCATATTCAAACTTTGGTTCAATTTCTATAACTATAACAATCTTATTTCAAGTGATGATCTTACTTGAACTTGTTTTCGTGTCATGATTCTGCTTCAAGAACTTCGAGCCATCCAAGGATCCATTGAAGCTAGATCCATTTTTCTCTTTTCCAGTAGGTTTATCCAAGGAACTTAAGGTAGTAATGATGTTCATACCATCATTCGATTCATACATATAAAGCTATCTTATTCGAAGGTTTAAACTTGTAATCACTAGAACATAGTTTAGTTAATTCTAAACTTGTTCGCAAACAAAAGTTAATCCTTCTAACTTGACTTTTAAAATCAACTAAACACATGTTCTATATCTATATGATATGCTAACTTAATGATTTAAAACCTGGAAACACGAAAAACACCGTAAAACCGGATTTACGCCGTCGTAGTAACACCGCGGGCTGTTTTGGGTTAGTTAATTAAAAACTATGATAAACTTTGATTTAAAAGTTGTTATTCTGAGAAAATGATTTTTATTATGAACATGAAACTATATCCAAAAATTATGGTTAAACTCAAAGTGGAAGTATGTTTTCTAAAATGGTCATCTAGACGTCGTTCTTTCGACTGAAATGACTACCTTTACAAAAACGACTTGTAACTTATTTTTCCGACTATAAACCTATACTTTTTCTGTTTAGATTCATAAAATAGAGTTCAATATGAAACCATAGCAATTTGATTCACTCAAAACGGATTTAAAATGAAGAAGTTATGGGTAAAACAAGATTGGATAATTTTTCTCATTTTAGCTACGTGAAAATTGGTAACAAATCTATTCCAACCATAACTTAATCAACTTGTATTGTATATTATGTAATCTTGAGATACCATAGACACGTATACAATGTTTCGACCTATCATGTCGACACATCTATATATATTTCGGAACAACCATAGACAATCTATATGTGAATGTTGGAGTTAGCTATACAGGGTTGAGGTTGATTCCAAAATATATATAGTTTGAGTTGTGATCAATACTGAGATACGTATACACTGGGTCGTGGATTGATTCAAGATAATATTTATCGATTTATTTCTGTACATCTAACTGTGGACAACTAGTTGTAGGTTACTAACGAGGACAGCTGACTTAATAAACTTAAAACATCAAAATATATTAAAAGTGTTGTAAATATATTTTGAACATACTTTGATATATATGTATATATTGTTATAGGTTCGTGAATCAACCAGTGGCCAAGTCTTACTTCCCGACGAAGTAAAAATCTGTGAAAGTGAGTTATAGTCCCACTTTTAAAATCTAATATTTTTGGGATGAGAATACATGCAGGTTTTATAAATGATTTACAAAATAGACACAAGTACGTGAAACTACATTCTATGGTTGAATTATCGAAATTGAATATGCCCCTTTTTATTAAGTCTGGTAATCTAAGAATTAGGGAACAGACACCCTAATTGACGCGAATCCTAAAGATAGATCTATCGGGCCCAACAAGCCCCATCCAAAGTACCGGATGCTTTAGTACTTCGAAATTTATATCATATCCGAAGGGTGTCCCGGAATGATGGGGATATTCTTATATATGCATCTTGTTAATGTCGGTTACCAGGTGTTCACCATATGAATGATTTTTATCTCTATGTATGGGATGTGTATTGAAATATGAAATCTTGTGGTCTATTGTTACGATTTGATATATATAGGTTAAACCTATAACTCACCAACATTTTTGTTGACGTTTTAAAGCATGTTTATTCTCAGGTGAATACTAAGAGCTTCCGCTGTTGCATACTAAAATAAGGACAAGATTTGGAGTCCATGTTTGAATGATATTGTGTAAAAACTGCATTCAAGAAACTGATTTCGATGTAACATATTTGTATTGTAAACCATTATGTAATGGTCGTGTGTAAACAGGATATTTTAGATTATCATTATTTGATAATCTACGTAAAGCTTTTTAAACCTTTATTTATGAAATAAAGGTTATGGTTTGTTTTAAAATGAATGCAGTCTTTGAAAAACGTCTCATATAGAGGTCAAAACCTCGCAACGAAATCAATTAATATGGAACGTTTTTAATCAATAAGAACGGGACATTTCACCAGTTTTTAGGACTAGCTGGTTACTACAGAAGGTTCATCCAAGACTTTTCCAGAATAGCAAAACCCTTGCCTGCATTAACGCATAAAGGGAAGAAATTTGAATGGAATGATGAACAAGAGAAAGCGTTTCAGTTATTGAAGAAAAAGCTAACTACGGCACCTATATTGTCATTGCCTGAAAGGAATGATGATTTTGTGATTTATTGTGACGCATCAAAGCAAGGTCTCGGTTGTGTATTAATGCAACGAACGAAGGTGATTGCTTATGCGTCTAGACAATTGAAGATTCACGAACAAAATTATACGACGCATGATTTGGAATTAGGCGCGGTTGTTTTTGCATTAAAGACTTGGAGGCACTACTTATATGGGGTCAAAAGTATTATATATACCGACCACAAAAGTCTTCAACACATATTTAATCAGAAACAACTGAATATGAGGCAGCGTAGGTGGATTGAATTATTGAATGATTACGACTTTGAGATTCGTTACCACCCGGGGAAGGCAAATGTGGTAGCCGATGCTTTGAGCAGGAAGGACAGAGAACCCATTCGAGTAAAATCTATGAATATAATGATTCATAATAACCTTACTACTCAAATAAAGGAGGCGCAACAAGGAGTTTTAAAAGAGGGAAATTTAAAGGATGAAATACCCAAAGGATCGGAGAAGCATCTTAATATTCGAGAAGACGGAACCCGGTATAGGGCTGAAAGGATTTGGGTACCAAAATTTGGAGATATGAGAGAAATGGTACTTAGAGAAGCTCATAAAACCAGATACTCAATACATCCTGGAACAGGGAAGATGTACAAGGATCTTAAGAAACATTTTTGGTGGCCGGGTATGAAAGCTGATGTTGCTAAATATGTAGGAGAATGTTTGACGTGTTCTAAGGTCAAAGCTGAGCATCAGAAATCATCAGGTCTACTTCAACAACCCAAAATCCCGGAATGGAAATGGGAAAACATTACCATGGATTTCATCACTAAATTGCCAAGGACTGCAAGTGGTTTTGATACTATTTGGGTAATAGTTGATCGTCTCACCAAATCAGCACACTTCCTGCCAATAAGAGAAGATGACAAGATGGAGAAGTTAGCACGACTGTATTTGAAGGAAGTCGTCTCCAGACATGGAATACCAATCTCTATTATCTCTGATAGGGATGGCAGATTTATTTCAAGATTCTGGCAGACATTACAGCAAGCATTAGGAACTCGTCTAGACATGAGTACTGCCTATCATCCACAAACTGATGGGCAGAGCGAAAGGATGATACAAACGCTTGAAGACATGCTACGAGCATGTGTTATTGATTTCGGAAACAGTTGGGATCGACATCTACCGTTAGCAAAATTTTCCTACAACAACAACTATCATTCAAGCATTGAGATGGCGCCGTTTGAAGCACTTTATGGTAGAAAGTGCAGGTCTCCGATTTGTTGGAGTGAAGTAGGGGATAGACAGATTACGGGTCCGGAGATTATACAAGAAACTACCGAGAAGATCATCCAAATTCAACAACGGTTGAAAACCGCCCAAAGTCGACAAAAGAGCTACGCTGACATTAAAAGAAAAGATATAGAATTTGAAATTGGAGAGATGGTCATGCTTAAAGTTGCACCTTGGAAAGGCGTTGTTCGATTTGGTAAACAAGGGAAATTAAATCCAAGGTATATTGGACCATTCAAGATTATTGATCGTGTCGGACCAGTAGCTTACCGACTTGAGTTACCTCAACAACTCGCGGCTGTACATAACACTTTCCACGTCTCGAATTTGAAGAAATATTTTGCTAAAGAAGATCTCACTATTCCGTTAGATGAAATCCAAATCAACGAAAAACTTCAATTCATCGAAGAACCCGTCGAAATAATGGATCGTGAGGTTAAAAGACTTAAGCAAAACAAGATACCAATTGTTAAGGTTTGATGGAATGCTCGTAGAGGACCCGAGTTCACCTGGGAGCGTGAAGATCAGATGAAGAAGAAATACCCGCATCTATTTCCAGAAGATTCGTCAATACCTTCAACAGCTTAAAATTTCAGGACGAAATTAATTTAACGGGTAGGTACTGTAGTGACCCGAACTTTTCCATGTTTATATATATTAATTGAGATTGATATTTACATGATTAAATGTTTCCAACATGTTAAGCAATCAAACTTGTTAAAACTTGATTAATTGAAATATGTTTCATATAGACAATTGACCACCCAAGTTGACCGGTGATTCACGAATGTTAAAACTTGTAAAAACTATATGATGACATATATATGGATATATATATAGTTAACATGATACTATGATAAGTAAACATATCATTAAGTATATTAACAATGAACTACATATGTAAAAACAAGACTACTAACTTAATGATTTTTAAACGAGACATATATGTAACGATTATCGTTGTAAAGACATTTAATGTATATATATATATCATATTAAGAGATATTCATACATGAATATATCATGATAATATAATAATTTAAAATCTCATTTGATATTATAAACATTGGGTTAACAACATTTAACAAGATCGTTAACCTAAAGGTTTCAAAACAACACTTACATGTAACGACTAACGATGACTTAACGACTCAGTTAAAATGTATATACATGTAGTGTTTTAATATGTATTTATACACTTTTGAAAGACTTTAATACATTTATTTACATGAAAACAAAATTACATATCCTTTATATCTAATCCATACACCAACGACCAAAAACACCTACAAACACTTTCATTCTTCAATTTTCTTCATCTAATTGATCTCTCTCAAGTTCTATCTTCAAGTTCTAAGTGTTCTTCATAAATTCTACAAGTTCTAGTTACATAAAATCAAGAATACTTTCAAGTTTGCTAGCTCACTTCCAATCTTGTAAGGTGATCATCCAACCTCAAGAAATCTTTGTTTCTTACAGTAGGTTATCATTCTCATACAAGGTAATAATCATATTCAAACTTTGGTTCAATTTCTATAACTATAACAATCTTATTTCAAGTGATGATCTTACTTGAACTTGTTTTCGTGTCATGATTCTGCTTCAAGAACTTCGAGCCATCCAAGGATCCGTTGAAGCTAGATCCATTTTTCTCTTTTCCAGTAGGTTTATCCAAGGAACTTAAGGTAGTAATGATGTTCATAACATCATTCGATTCATACATATAAAGCTATCTTATTCGAAGGTTTAAACTTGTAATCACTAGAACATAGTTTAGTTAATTCTAAACTTGTTCGCAAACAAAAGTTAATCCTTCTAACTTGACTTTTAAAATCAACTAAACACATATTCTATATCTATATGATATGCTAACTTAATGCTTTAAAACCTGGAAACACGAAAAACACCGTAAAACCGGATTTACGCCGTCGTAGTAACACCGCGGGCTGTTTTGGGTTAGTTAATTAAAAACTATGATAAACTTTGATTTAAAAGTTGTTATTCTGAGAAAATGATTTTTATTATGAACATGAAACTATATCCAAAAATTATGGTTAAACTCAAAGTGGAAGTATGTTTCCTAAAATGGTCATCTAGACGTCGTTCTTTCGACTGAAATGACTACCTTTACAAAAACGACTTGTAACTTATTTTTCTGACTATAAACCTATACTTTTTCTGTTTATATTCATAAAATAGAGTTCAATATGAAACCATAGCAATTTGATTCACTCAAAACGGATTTAAAATGAAGAAGTTATGGGTAAAACAAGATTGGATAATTTTTCTCATTTTAGCTACGTGAAAATTGGTAACAAATCTATTCCAATCATAACTTAATCAACTTGTATTGTATATTATGTAATCTTGAGATACCATAGACACGTATACAATGTTTCGACCTATCATGTCGACACATCTATATATATTTCGAAACAACCATAGACACTCTATATGTGAATGTTGGAGTTAGCTATACAAGGTTGAGGTTGATTCCAAAATATATATAGTTTGAGTTGTGATCAATACTGAGATACGTATATACTGGGTCGTGGATTGATTCAAGATAATATTTATCGATTTATTTATGTACATCTAACTGTGGACAACTAGTTGTAGGTTACTAACGAGGACAGCTGACTTAATAAACTTAAAACATCAAAATATAATAAAAGTGTTGTAAATATATTTTGAACATACTTTGATATATATGTATATATTGTTATAGGTTCGTGAATCAACTAGTGGCCAAGTCTTACTTCCCGACGAAGTAAAAATCTGTGAAAGTGAGTTATAGTCCCACTTTTAAAATCTAATATTTTTGGAATGAGAATACATGCAGGTTTTATAAATGATTTACAAAATAGACACAAGTACGTGAAACTACATTCTATGGTTGAATTATCGAAATCGAATATGCCCCTTTTTATTAAGTCTGGTAATCTAAGAATTAGGGAACAGACACCCTAATTGACACGAATCCTAAAGATAGATCTATTGGGCCTAACAAATCCCATCCAAAGTACCGGATGCTTTAGTACTTCGAAATTTATATCATATCCGAAGGGTGTCCCGGAATGATGGGGATATTCTTATATATGCATCTTGTTAATGTCGGTTACCAGGTGTTCACCATATGAATGACTTTTATCTCTATGTATGGGATGTGTATTGAAATATGAAATCTTGTGGTCTATTATTATGATTTAATATATATAGGTTAAACCTATAACTCACCAACATTTTTGTTGACGTTTTAAGCATGTTTATTCTCAGGTGATTATTAAGAGCTTCTGCTGTCGCATACTTAAATAAGGACGAGATTTGGAGTCCATGCTTGTATGATATTGTGTAAAAACTGCATTCAAGAAACTTATTTTGTTGTAACATATTTGTATTGTAAACCATTATGTAATGGTCGTGTGTAAACAGGATATTTTAGATTATCATTATTTGATAATCTACGTAAAGTTTTTTTAAAACCTTTATCTATGAAATAAAGGTTATGGTTTGTTTTAAAAATGAATGCAGTCTTTGAAAAACGTCTCATATAGAGGTCAAAACCTCGCAACGAAATCAATTAATATGGAACATTTTTAATCAATAAGAACGGGACATTTCATATGCCAGTGGTACAACTCAACGTAGAATATATTTTAAGTACTTGTGTCTATCTCGTAAACATTTATAAAAGCAGTGCATGTATTCTCAGCCCAAAAATATATATTGCAAAAGCAATTAAAAAGGGAGCAAATGAAACTCACCATACTGTATTTTGTAGTAAAAATACATATAACATCATTGAACACGTATAAAGTTGACTTTGGATTCACGAACCTATATCAAGTATATATATTAACATATATATTCGTAATCAAATAAGTTTCTATATTAATAATGGTAATGTATTTTCTATTTTCATTTTCTATCTCGTTAATAAATATTTAATACCTATTTTTAACTTAAGTAAGTTCTTAATTTTAATATATCAAATACTTATTAAACTACTTTAATTAACTAATTTATCGATAATTGATACATATAATTATAATTTTTAATAATATGATACTTTTAATAAATATTAAAATTCTAATGATACATGTATTGATAATAATATGAATAACAATAAAAATGATAATTTTAATGCTCTTTTTAATAATAATAATAATAATAATAATAATAATAATAATAATAATAATAATAATAATAATAATAATAATAATAATAATAATAATAATAATAATAATAATAATAATAATAATAACAAAATAGAATACTACCTTAGGAAAGGATTTCAAAAAGATTGTGCCTCATGCGAGGCTCGAACCCATGACCTCTCGCTTAAACTCCCATGTCCTTAACCATGCAATCTATGTGGTTTTTCTGTTTTAGTTCCTAATTAAAACTATGTAACCCTTTAACCCATTTGTTCCTCTTCATCATCATTGTCACGTATCAAAGAAAACACCACATTCATCAACAGCAATAATAGCGATTTCAAGATCCAGTTTATACGGCCCAACTAACAGTCTATTAACAAGCCCCATACAATTTATACGGCCCATACAAAGGCATATGTCTCGTCCCAAAATTAATATTAAAGGAATTCGGTTCCCTTCACTCTTGTTAAAAGCCGATTGAATAAATTAAACAGATATGTTCAATACTTGGAATATTAGCTGGCAAAGGAGAAAAAAACATCGGATATTTTTGTAAGCATAAATTATTCACTCTTTACCCCACCCACTAGAATACCTCAACCCCCATTAATAAAGGTAATTACCCTACAAATTATAAAGAATTATATTCTGTATTCTTCATTATGTAATACTCATCTTCATAGCTATTATTATAATCATCAGCTTTCATTTAATAATTTGCACGTAACCATAAGTGGTGCAGCCGATATACAACAGCAATGGATAGTAGTAGTTCAGTTTTATGGATGGCATAGTTGGCGGTTTATGGAGAAGAAAGAGGAGGAAAACAAGGTGGTTGGTGTAGTGGTGTTCGAACAGGAAACAGGGAGGAGACAGAAATATTATAAGCTGCAGCAGGGTTCAAGAGGAAAGATTTGTAAGGTTGTTTATGGTGATGATTTGGGTTACATCGATTAGAAACGGAATATATAAAGAAACCGAAATAAAGAAAAGAGATGGTGGTTGTGAAGTGGGTTTGTATGAGGTCTTGTGTTTTAAATAGAAGAAAAGTCATAAGTGAATGGGTTTTCGATAGTGAATTGTTTAGGATTTTCTCTCGGTTTAAACATAGCTAATCTTTCAACAGACATGGCGAATAGTAACAGCAGGTATAGCAGCTATGGAGAGGTGGTCTGGTGTGATCAGGAAAGAAACAGGGAAAACAGGTAAATGCGAATAGGTGGGGTTGGTGATGGCTATTTGTGCAGGTCACGAAAAGGAAGGGAGAGCGAAAGAAAAGGTGGTGGTTTGAGAGTATCATGGTGGTGATGATATGGGTTGATGATCAAAGGTGGTTTGGAGGTGGCGGTTTAGGGTGTGGGTTTGTCTCGAATGGGAAGAAATCAGGATCCGAAAAAAAATATGTAGTATGCACAAGTACCAATAGCAGTTATAGATTCTTGATCAACGAAAGATGTATATATAAAGAAAAGCAAGAGTCAAGTTGTTTGAACAAAACAAACAACTTTTCATTTTGGAGTACGTGGTACACAATAACAAAAGCAGAAAGTAGAAACAGTTTGGGACACGTGAAATATAAAAACAAAACAAATAGAAAGTTAGTGCTGAAAAGTTAGATGCATGTATGTGTATAAGAAAAGTTGTTAACAACAAAAGATCTTGTGTCCAACCACGATTCACATGTCAAACATTGATCTCCTCAATTATTATTATTATTATTATTATTATATATATATATATATATATATATATATATATATATATATATATATATATATATATATATATATATATATATATATAGCTTTTCTTATCCGTCTCTAGAACTAGGGAAGGTGATAACTACATATAGTTTTAGTTTAAAATATTAGTCTCAATCTCATGCTTATTTGATATCAGTATTCATTCAAATTACCTTGAGGTATTTTTTAGTACAATATGTTTTAAAATGTCTTGAAACCTATTAATACTATACATCACCATATTTTGCCTTATATATGACCCAAGGTGAGCCTCAAAACTAATGATATTGCAAACTAATAAGTTCGTAATATAAAATTGTTCGTGAATCGTCGGGAATGGTAAAAGGGTAATTGATTATCCGAATATAGATTTCAAATTTTCTAGACTCAACATTACAGATTTTGCTTATCGTGTCGGAAATGTATAAAGATTAAGGTTTAAATTTGGTCGGAAATTTCCGGGTCATTACAGTACCTACCCGTTAAAGAAATTTCGTCCCCGAAATCTGATAGAGGTAGTCATGGATAACAATAAGAATGTTTTCATGATGAATATGAGGTAATAATGGAGTTTTATCATTATTGAGAGACATAGATAAACGATTCAATCATGTGAAGCGTACGAGTGAAGTTATCACAAAAGAGTGAGATGAATAAAAATATACTCGTTCTAACCGATGACGTAATTATGATTGATTTCCGGAATTCGCGGAGTTTAAAGAAAATCTTACGTAATAAGATTTGGTTATTCGGCGATCAGGATCTTCTTTGATTAAATGAAATAATCTGTTTCGATTGTTCTGTCGAATATTTCACTATAAATCTACCCCCTCCGTTTCCTTATTTCCATATCTCATATCCTATTCTTTCTCCTCAGTTCATACCTTAAAGTATTCTTTAAAATGCTCCATCCCGTTCTGATTCTTGTTATATTTCTAACTTTCATATCTTTCATTCTTCTCTTTCATCTACCGCCAGAAGAATCTATTCACTTCTATCATTTCCTTGGAATTATAATGTTTTTAATTCTCCCGTGTCTTTACATTGCAATACGTATTGATATACACGGTTTGTAATTTCGGAGTTATTATTGGCCTTTGTATTCTTTATTATTTTTCAGAGCCTCATGCTTTCGTTTTCTCTTCCCGACTTCGAATCAAGCGAGTAACGGTCCGGAATTCGTAGGTATGAAATTTGGAATGAACATAGCTAATGCTCTTAGAAAGAAATGGTAATGGCACGATTTTGATTTGTCAAATTACCAGAATATTCTAGAAAAGACCGAATCATCAAGAAATATTTTCTTGATATTTTAGAATTTATAGAATGTAAGAGCCGTGTAACATGACACATGATGATGGTACTGTGAATCATCACATTCCATTAGAAACTCAACATGACTTACTGTAATATAATGACGTTGATCAAGTGTCATTATATTATACTAATTCATGCATCGACTCCCAACACTACTTCAAAACATTCGTGTAACAACCCGCGAACAAACCACGTGAAAATACAAAATAAAAAAAAATTGCTGCACAGTGAACTGGCGCGGCGCGCCAGTAAGGCCGGGCGGCGCGCCATTCGGGTCTGTCCGGAAAGTCTCAAAATGCGAAAAAGATTGACTAGTTCCCGACACTTTTAGACGAAACGCTTTTTACCATACATCCAAATATGTAAAACTAACTTGTTTCAAATATAAAATCAATGTTTTACAAGCGGAGCCCACATCGGCAGTTTTACGAGTTTAATACAATTTACGAGTTTCGACCACCAAAAAGTTTAAGTTCCAAACTACACAATGAGCATGGCGTTTGGGATTAAACTACCCAACTATCGGTCAAACTCCACGAGCTACTAAAGCCAAAAGCGTCCCCTAGCATCAAGCGGGATCTCTAGTCCAAAACGATGCCCTTACCCTTGTCCAAAACCGAACCTATAAAATGGTAAACAATGAGAGGGTAAGCAAAGCTTAGTGAATGCAATAATTATACATACATATATATAACCCATCTATTTGCAATCACAATTACCGAATACCTTGTACGAACTTGAAACTCAAATTAGCATAACATCATACCCGAAATACTTAACAAGTCGCACATTATCACCAAACCGCATTAACATATACTCAACACAATATATTTAAACAACATGCCAAACAATCAACAACCTCAATATGGTTAACCATAACGCTATGGTGCTATCGGCTCGTGGTTCACACCATACGCAATTGAGTCATACTCTTTTATAGTGCTACCGGCTCGTGGTTCACACTCGATGCTACCGGCTCGTGGTTCACATCTTAGTTTATAGTGCTACCGGCTCGTGGTTCACACTCGATGCTACCGGCTCGTGGTTCACATCTTAGTTTATAGTGCTACCGGCTCGTGGTTCACACTCGATGCTACCGGCTCGTGGTTCACATCTTATCGCACACATGTCATGGCACTACCGGCTCGATGGTTCATGCCATAACACCCACAAATAAACACGCCATATACACATACGTATAATTACTCCACTCACCTTAGAGTCTTCGTGAAAAGATACCCGAGCTTGCGAAACCTCAAAGTAACGTACCTATCACATTATACATATTATCAAACGCAAACTCAAACTCAAGTCGGTCAACCAATTCTTTCACCATTCCTAAGTCATTTTGACCCAAAGTGCAATCCCGACCCATTTTGCACCATTAACCCTAATAATGGGTCAACTTCACCAAAAACCCTAACTCTAGTCAAATATGGTCTTATTACATTTTTAAATCACCAATTTAACTCATTTTCACACATGCAAGACCACTTAGGTCATTAAAGACCCATTTGACCCATTTCAAGGTCAACACACCCATTTGGGTCATCCATGCCCAATTAACACCCATTTACATATCATTGAAGTGTTCTAGTACTTTAACTAACTAATTAGGTTCATAAACATAAATTAACACTTTGAAAACCCTAATTAGTTACCTTTGAGTCTACATGACCCAAAATCCCCCAAATTACTAGCAAGTGGGTTTTGTGTGCATCACTAACCCAAACCCTAACCCTTAATGCAATTAAAGTAAGAATCTAGGTTTTAGAACTTACCAACACAATCACTACGTAGCTAGCGACTAGATGAACGACTTTAGAACTCGCACTAAGACCCGATTCAACCTCCTTTACCCTTTAATGAAGCTTTCTCTCTCAAGAAATGTACTCTCTCACTATAATTGAATTGGAGAGGATAAGGTGGTTGTGAATGGAGTTAATGAGCTCCCAAAACTGATCTAAGGCATTAAATTCGGACCCCCAAGGTGATTTTACCAAAATGCCCTCAAAATATCTAATTAAAAAGAAAAGGGGAATCTGTCGCAGACAGATGGCGCGGCGCGCCACATAGCCGCGCGGCGCGCGACCTCCCAGTTCAGCATCTTTTGTCCTTTTTAATTATGTGCAACAAAAACCCCAAACTTGAGTAACTCATATACACATATGTACACTACGAATATTCGGATCTTACAACTCTCCCCCACTTATTCGGATTGCGTCCTCGCAATCCAAGCCGCATGACACGAGGGAAGATAAACTAACACGAACTCTTCGGGCTCCCAAGTGAACTCGGAACCTTTGCTTCGTCGCCATTGAACCTTAAAGGTCCTCACCTCTTTATTCCTCAACATTTTCACCTTCTCGTCAAGGATAGCAATCGGTTCTTCGACATATTCTAACTTGTTGTTTAGCTCGATCTCGTCTAAATGCATCCATGAGGAATCATCTGCAAGACACTTACGGAGGTGGGAAACATGAAATGTATTATGGATCCCCGCAAGCTCTTCGGGTAATTCTAATCGATATGCAACTTCACCAACACGAGCTAAAACCTTGAACGATCCAATAAACCGAGGAGCTAACTTTCCCCATTTTCGAAATCGAATAATACCTTTCCATGGTGAAACCTTAAGCATCACCATATCGCCTTCTTGGAACTCAATCAATCGCCTACGTCTATCGGCATACGACTTTTGCCTATCTTGAGCCTTCTTCAAATGTTCCCGAATCAAATCCATCTTGCTATTTGTCTCTAAAACCAAATCGGTACTCCCGATCTCTCTTTGACCAACTTCTCCCCAACAAATGGGAGTTCGACACCTACGCCCATAAAGTATTTCGTAAGGTGGCATCCCGATACTAGTATGATAACTATTATTGTACGAGAATTCCACCAAAGGGAAATGCTCATCCCAACTACCACCAAAGTCAATGATGCACGCTCGTAGCATATCTTCCAAAGTTTGATTCGTACCTTCGGTTTGCCCGTCCGTTTGAGGATGATACGCCGTGCTCAACTTCAATTGCGTGCCCATATCTTCATGAAACTTTTCCCAAAACCGCGATGTAAAACGGGTATCTCGATCCGAAATAATAGATATAGGAACCCCATGTCACGAGACCACTTCCTTGATAAACAACTTAGCCAAGGTCTCCGACGATATCGCTTCTTTAATGGGAAGAAACAAAGCACTCTTTGTCAATCGGTCAACTATAACCCAAATCGAATCGAATTGAGTTCTCGCCATTTTAGGTAACTTTGTAATGAAATCCATGGTAATGTGCTCCCATTTCCATTTCGGGATTTCTAACGGTTGCAATTTACCATACGGCTTTTGGTGTTCGGCTTTTACTTGCAAACACGTGACGCATTGCTCAACATACTTCACAACATCACGCTTCATGCCCGGCCACCAATAATCTTTCTTCAAGTCAAGATACATTTTCGTCGCGCCCGGATGAATGGAGTATTTTGACTTATGTGCTTCATCAAGTAGCACTCGTCGGTAATCACCCATCTTAGGCACCCACACCCTTCCTTGGAAGGACAACAAACCACGCGGACCCATAGTAATAAACTCCGATTGGCCCACGATTCACTCCGTATGCTTGTTGTGAACATAAGCCTCTATTTAAATATCACCAAGCTTTTCAAGAAAATCGTTGGTAATAATCAAACGTAACGACCCCACTTTTATCGCCGGATGTTGACTCTTTCGACTCAACGCATCCGCGACCACATTCGCCTTACCCGGATGATAAAGTATTTCACAATCGTAGTCTTTCACCACATCCATCCACCTACATTGGCGATAATTCAAATCTCGTTGATTAAAGAGATGTTTCAAACTCTTATGATCCGAATAAATCGTACACTTGACACCATACAAGTAATGGCGCCAAATTTTCAACGCATGCACTACCGCCGCCAACTCAAGATCATGAGTCGGATACCTCGTTTCATGTTCCTTTAATTGTCGAGAGGCATAAGCGATGACCTTACCTCTTTGCATTAGAACACACCCGAGACCATTTAAGGAAGCATCACAATAAACCACCATGTCTTCAACACCTTCCGGTAACACTAACACCGGAGCTTGACACAACTTCTCTCTTAACAATTGAAAAGCAATTTCTTGCTCGTTCTCCAAACCAAACCTCGCATTCTTCCTTGTCAATTTCGTCAATGGAGAAGCAATCTTAGAAAAGTCTTGGATAAACCGACGATAATAACCGGCCAATCCGAGAAAACTTCGGATTTCCGTAGGCGTAGTCGGTAGTCCCCAACTCTTCACCGTTTCGATCTTCCCCGGATCTACTTGAATACCGTTTTCGTTCACAATATGACCAAGGAATTGAACTTCCCTTAGCCAAAATTCACATTTGGAGAACTTTGCATACAACTTCTCCTTTCGTAGCGTCTTCAATACTTCACGCAAATGATGTTCATGTTCGTTCATACTTTTCGAGTAGACTAGTATGTCGTCAATGAACACTATTACCGACTTGTCCAACATAGGTTGGCACACTCGGTTCATAAGATCCATGAATGCCGCCGGTGCATTCGTAAGACCAAAGGGCATAACTACAAACTCATAATGCCCGTAACGCGTTCGAAAAGCCGTTTTCTCTATGTCTTCCTCACGGACCCGCATTTGGTGATAGCCGGACCGTAGGTCGATCTTAGAGAAATATGTTGCACCTTGAAGTTGATCAAATAAATCGTCAATCCTAGGTAATGGATAACGATTCTTGATCGTCACTTTATTTAACTCACGGTAATCAATGCGCATACGCATACTACCATCTTTCTTCTTCACAAATAACACCGGAGCGCCCCATGGCGAAGCACTCGGTCGAATAAAACCCTTCTCGAGCAACTCTTGGGTTTGATTTAACAACTCTTGCATTTCCGTTGGTGCTAAATGATAAGGAGTTTTAGCAATGGGAGTAGCTCCCGGAACCAACTCAATACGAAACTCAACTTGTCTTTCCGCCGGAACACCCGGTAATTCGTCCGGAAAAACGTCTTCGAATTCACTAACAACCAGAATTTCACGAATAGGTGGTGGCTCATTGCGAGTATCAACAACATGAGCAAGGAAAGCCATACCACCGGTAACAACAAAACGACGTGCCCATGCAAAAGTGCATATCGGCACCGGTCTCCTTCGCTTATCACCATGAATAATTAACTCTCCCCCACTTAGGGTCTTCACACGAATAAACTTATCATGGCATGAAATATCGGCTCTATAACGATTGAGCCAATCCATACCGATGAGAATATCAAAGTCGCCCAAGGTCATTGGAATAAGATCAATTTTAAAGGTTTCGGCACCAAAAACAACCTCACAATTTTCACACACATCAACCACTAGCACCGTCTTGCCGTCCGCTATTTCGACTTCTATCGGACGACTTAACTTAGCTAACGGTCTATTAAGTTTAGGCACAAATTTAGGAGACACAAACGACAAATTTGCACCGCTATCGAAAACAATCCTTGTCGGATTAGAATTAACCATGTAAGTACCTGAGACAACTTCGTGCGATTGTTTGGCTTCATCATTGGTCATCAAGTAGTTGCGACCCCTAGCCGTACCCGCCGCCTTCTCTAACCGCTTCACATTATCATTTCGCAAATCGGGACACTCCGGCTTCTTATGCCCCTCTTTACCACAATTAAAGCAAGTGATTTTGGTCGACGCCTTGGTGCAATCACGGGCCATGTGTCCTCTTTGATTACAATTATAACACGTAGGCCCGAAACCCCCGGAAGCACCCTTCTTCAGACTATTAAAGCTTTCGGAGCCTTTCTTGGACTTCTTATTTGAGAAGTTCGAATGACTTGAACCCTCAAACTTCCTCTTTGAAAAAGTAAAATCGCTCCTTCTTGGCACCTCCGGCTCAAAACCCCGAGCAAATTCAAATAATTCGTCAAAAGACTTAGCCATACCCCGACTAATCTTACCCTTGTACTCATCATTTAAAGTGCGGTAGAAATCCTTCATTAGCTTGTGATCATCACCAACATACTCCGGGCAAAAACGAGTCTTTGCCAAGAAGGTAGAGTTAAGAGTAACTAAGTCCATTGAACCTTGTTGCAAATGGTGCAACTCATCCCGGATTCTATCGAGATCGGAAGAAGTTCGGTATTCCTTGAAAAACTCCTTCTTAAATTCTTCCCACGTCAAGCCCATACATTGTTCCTCACCATACAAGTTGATTTTATCATTCCACCATAACTTAGCCTCTTCTCGTAGCATACTAGAGCCATACCTCGCCTTCTTCTCAGGAGGACATTCCGAGGTACGGAAAGCTCCCTCGATGTCGGAGATCCAACATGTACTTTTTAAAGGATCTCGTACCCCATTAAACATCGGGGGTTGAGCGTCCTTGAAATTCTTGTAGTGGAAGTCCCGCCTCCCTTCACCTCCTTCACCACGAGGATAAATGTTTCTAGCATCAAGGGCCTCCTCGATAGTGGCCTTCATTCGTTCATTTATCAAATCGGTCACTTGCCCATCGAACGAATCCTGGAAGACTTTTCGGAAGTCCGTAAGAAAATCCGCTTTTAACTTTTTAAAGACGGCCTCAACCTTGGCCGAAAACTCGGCGTCCTCACTTGTACTTCTGTTATCATGATCGGGTCCGTTTCTCGTCTTCATTCTATAAAACGAAGTAGGTTAAGTGGCGAAACAAAAGACATAACTCGTATGTATATACATATACACCACACTACCCCATCTTGCTCAACAATCATCGTACATTGCTTGCTCGACACGATTTGTGCCCGTAACAATGGTAGCTAATCATTGTTACGCGAGCACGTCGCATTGACTTGCTAGTACAACGTCCATCTCGCTCGATGCTCGCTAAACATACATAACAAATAGCGCATGATTAGTTTACATAAACCTATGCACAAACCAATCCCGATCCGACCCAAAGTCCTACAAGTCCCGCATAAATGCGCATACAAGAAGTCTAAGTCTAGGCGCCTATCTCAAGTCACCTAAATCCCTTAGACCATGCTCTGATACCACTTGTAACAACCCAAACCAACCCGCGAACAAACCACGTGAAAATACAAAATAAAAAAAGAAATTGCTTCACAGTGAACTGGCGCGGCGCGCCAGTAAGGCCACGCGGCGCGCCATTCGGGTCTGTCCGGAAAGTCTCAAAATGCTAAAAAGATTGACTAGTTCCCGACACTTTTAGACGAAACGCTTTTTACCATACATCCAAATATGTAAAACTAACTTGTTTCAAATATAAAATCAATGTTTTACAAGCGAGGCCCACATCGGCCGTTTTACGAGTTTAATACAATTTACGAGTTTCGCCACCAAAAAGTTTAAGTTCCAAACTACACAATGAGCATGGCGTTTGGGATTAAACTACCCAACTATCGGTCAAACTCCACGAGCTACTATAGCCAAAAGCGTCCCATAGCATCAAGCGGGATCTCTAGTCCAAAACGATGCCCTTACCCTTGTCCAAAACCGAACCTATAAAATGGTAAACAACGAGAGGGTAAGCAAAGCATAGTGAATGCAATAATTATACATACATATATATAACCCATCTATTTGCAATCACAATTACCGAATACCTTGTACGAACTTGAAACTCAAATTAGCATAACATCATACCCGAAATACTTAACAAGTCGCACATTATCACCAAACCGCATTAACATATACTCAACACAATATATTTAAACAATATGCCAAACAATCAACAATCTCAATATGGTTAACCATAACGCTATGGTGCTACCGGCTCGTGGTTCACACTATACGCAATTGAGTCATACTCTTTTATAGTGCTACCGGCTCGTGGTTCACACTCGATGCTACCGGCTCGTGGTTCACATCTTAGTTTATAGTGCTACCGGCTCGTGGTTCACACTCGATGCTATCGGCTCGTGGTTCACATCTTATCGCACACATGTCATGGCACTACCGGCTCGATGGTTCATGCCATAACACCCACAAATAAACACGCCATATACACATACGTATAATTACTCCACTCACCTTAGAGTCTTCGTGAAAAGATACCCGAGCTTGCGAAACCTCAAAGTAACGTACCTATCACATTATACATATTATCAAACGCAAACTCAAACTCAAGTCGGTCAACCAATTCTTTCACCATTCCTAAGTCATTTTGACCCAAAGTGCAATCCCGACCCATTTTGCACCATTAACCCTAATAATGGGTCAACTTCACCAAAAACCCTAACTCTAGTCAAATATGGTCTTATTACATTTTTAAATCACCAATTTAACTCATTTTCACACATGCAAGACCACTTAGGTCATTAAAGACCCATTTGACCCATTTCAAGGTCAACACACCCATTTGGGTCATCCATGCCCAATTAACACCCATTTACATATCATTGAAGTGTTCTAGTACTTTAACTAACTAATTAGGTTCATAAACATAAATTAACACTTTGAAAACCCTAATTAGTTACCTTTGAGTCTACATGACCCAAAATCACCCAAATCCCCCAAATTACTAGCAAGTGGGTTTTGTGTGCATCACTAACCCAAACCCTAACCCTTAATGCAATTAAAGTAAGAATCTAGGTTTTAGAACTTACCAACACAATCACTACGTAGCTAGCGACTAGATGAACGACTTTAGAACTCGTACTAAGACCCGATTCAACCTCCTTTACCCTTTAATGAAGCTTTCTCTCTCAAGAAATGTACTCTCTCACTAGAATTGAATTGGAGAGGATAAGGTGGTTGTGAATGGAGTTAATGAGCTCCCAAAACTGATCTAAGGCATTAAATTCGGACCCCAAGGTGATTTTACCAAAATGCCCTCAAAATATCTAATTAAAAAGAAAAGGGGAATCTGTCGCAGACAGATGGCTCGGCGCGCCACATAGCTGCGCGGCGCGCGACCTCCCAGTTCAGCATCTTTTGTCCTTTTTAATTATGTGCAACAAAAACCCCAAACTTGAGTAACTCATATACACATATGTACACTACGAATATTCGGATCTTATAATTCGTACTTTAAACTCGAAAGTTTCTAACACAGTTTCTTTTATATTATAACGCAGATATTACAGAGAGATACATGATCCCAGATAAGAATAATTGTGAAAATATCTTCATATAAATCGAGGATATTTATAATGAAAGATACGATAATATCTTTGAATATCTAAGATCAGAGGATGATGGAGGCTATTGTCCGCAAGGGTTTAGAGTAAGGAGCAAGATATTTGCTAAAGACTTCAGCAGGCATTGAATCATTTGGATTCTTTGAAGTCAAACTTATTCTTTGTGATTTGTCCACGGCTTTCTTCATAATTTCGCATAATCCGCTTTTCGGTACTAAATTTTCTACCGAGCGTTCCTCACACTCCTTTCTGTATCATCAAACTTTTGGCCGTTTAGACCATCTACCACTTTCCTATTTCCTCTGCATTTAATGCTACGATATCTGAATCATTGGTTATTAACCCGAGGTGGTTTCAGGAGAATTGTGTTTTTAGATGATTAAACGTTGATGGTAGTAGGGTGGAACATAAAAGATTTTCCGGTAACGAAGGCGAAAAGACAACGTATATATTTTAAGGTTATAATAAGGTTAGTCCAACTGAAGAGTCAAAGTTGACTTGATGGAGCTGTGACAAAATTTGGCTACTTTGAAAAGGAATTGTAAGGTTGTTTTTGCTAATAAATGCTAAAGAATTCGACGCGGTACGGGTAAAACTATGACTTTGGGTTCGAGAGTTTTTCAGGTGCATAAATATATGCATAAATCTTTTCTTCCGTAGATGAAGTGCGGTTGGTTCAGCTTCTCGATTGAGGTGTTTTCAAGAATCATAAAAAGATTTGAGAGCGGATTGTAACTGTCGAGGTACAAATGCGGTTTAAGATGAAATCAAGTGGCAAACTTGAAGAATTGTTTAGTTTCATATGTTATAATCAATATTTTAATTCATTTTAATTGTCCAAAGTTAGCAGTCCAATATTCCAATTGTCCAATAGTCCAATATATTCATATATAATTTAATATATAATATTCGAATTAATTAATACGTATCGTGACCCGTGTACCGATCTCAGTATTGATCACAACTCAAACCATATATATATTTTGGAATCAACCTCAACCCTGTATAGCCAACTCCAATATTCACATATAGAGTGTCTATGGTTGTTCCGAAATATATATATATAGATGGGTCGATATGATAGGTCGAAACCTTGTACACGTGTCCCGTTATTTAAAGTGCGTAAAAGTAAATAACAGAAATTAAATGACGATAAATAAAATTGCAAGAATGTACATTGCAATAAATAAAATGAAACCAGTTAGCTAGGAACAGTTAGCTAGGAACAGTTAGCGTGGATTCTTAACAAAATTTCAATTAGTTAATTCGTTTATTTCTAACAAATTTTATTTTGTCCAATGTTTTCTTCATTATGCCACTTGTTGGATTTTGATAGATCAAAATCAAAATATGAAATTTGAATGAAAATGGTTGTTCTGCGATGAACGAATTCGTATATCGGTGGTTGTAAGTAGGATAGTAAATGACCGTTGAATCAGATTCGAAGGATGTACAGTGTAACTGATTAATGTGAAATCTAAATATTCCTCGGGTATTACCTACCCTTTAAAATATTTTCATCATTAACAGTTTATACGAAAGAATTTTTAATTACAATTTTTGTGAAAATATACATACATATATATTTTCTTCAGATGTAATCATGGGTTTAATGAGTCAATAAGATATTAAACTCATTTGATTTACCGTTAGAACTAGAATACATAATCTCTAAAACATTAAAGATTACATAATTGTCATGTAGAACGAAGATAAATGAGGTAGAACGATACGTAGAACGAAGATAAAGTAGATAGAACGATACATAGAACGATGATTATACTCGAGGTACAGAATGAGATGTTGAGGCATGTGATGTTAAAACTTGGGTTGTTGGTGGTACTGGTGTCGATGTTGGTGATACTGTTGGTGCCGGTAATGTTGCTGAAGCTGTTAAGTTTTGCACCATATTCTCCAAATTGATTACTTGAGCGTGAAGTTCGTTAACTTCTTCTATTACTCTGGGATGATTGTCGGTCGGAACGAGCAGATGAATAAGGTTTAGAATTTTAGATAGCATATAATCGTGGCAAGTGATAATGCTAAAAACGAACATATATTTCATAGCATTATTCCTCAAGAAAGACAAGCTTTTAGTTGCAATTGTTCTATTTACAAGTGATATTCGTTTAAATAATAAAAGGTGAAGACAAAAGACAGATTCGACGAATTGAAGACGCAAACGACCAAAAAGCTCAAAAGTACAATTTACAATCAAAGAGGTTCCAATTATTGATAAGAAACGTCTCGAAATTACAAGAGTACAAGATTTAAAACGCAAAGTACAAAATATAAAATTGTACGCAAGGACGTTCGAAAATCCAGAACCGGGACCAGAGTCAACTCTCAACGCTCGACGCAACGGACTAAAAATTACAAGGCAACTATGCACATAAATATAATATAATATTTAAATAATTCTTATAATTATTTATATATTATATAAATAAATAAAAACCGTCGGCAAGAGAGACTCCAAAATGGGTGAGCTGTAATTTCAAACTCCGCGACTCGCGGAGTTTGAAGGCCAAAAGGGCCGCGAGTCGCGGAGCCCCAAGTTTTGAAACTCCCTATAAAAGCAACCGAATTCTGAGCATTTTTAATCATCATATATCATTCTCTCTATCTATATCGTATATATTTATATTTATATTTTAATTTTAATTTTAATTTTAATTTTAATCCTAATAATAAGGGTATGTTAGCGAATGTTGTAAGGGTGTAAGTCGAAATTCTGTCCGTTTAACGCTACGCTATTTTTAATCATTGTAAGTTATGTTCAACCTTTTTACATTAATGTCTCGTAGCTAAGTTATTATTATGCTTATTTAATCCGAAGTAATCATGATGTTGGGCTAATTACTAAAATTGGGTAATTAGGCTTTGTACCATAATTGGGGTTTGGATAAAAGAATGACACTTGTGGAAATTAGACTATGGGCTATTAATGGGTTTTATATTAACTATACAATACCTTGTTAATTTAATATACAAACTTATAATTCGACGTATTTATATATAACCACATACGCTTGACTGGGTACGGTGGGCGGGAGATCTATAAATACCAATAATTATTCATTTTACCGGATATGGAACTGGATTAATAGTTAATAGACTTGTTGAAACAGGGGTGAATTACATTCAAGGGTAATTGGTGTAATTGTTAACAAAGTAGTAAAACCTTGGTTTACACGCAGTCGATAACCTGGTGTATTCATTAAACAAAGTATTAAAACCTTGTTACAATTCGAATCCCCAATTAGTTGGAAAATTTAACTTCGGGTATAAGGATAATTTGACGAGGACACTCGCACTTTATATTTATGACTGATGGACTGTTATGGACAAAAACCAGACGAACATATTAAATAATCCAGGACAAATGACAATTAACCCATGGGCATAAAACTAAAATCAACACGTCAAACATCATGATTACGGAAGTTTAAATAAGCATAATTCTTTTATTTCATATTTAATTTCCTTTATTTTATATTTAATTGCACTTCTAATTATCGCATTTTTATTATATTTAATTGCACTTTTAATTATCGTACTTTTTAAATTATCGCAAGTTTATTTTATCGCACTTTTATTATTCGCAATTTCATTATCGTTATTTACTTTACGCTTTAATTTAAGTCTTGTATTTATTTTTATTATTTTACATTTGGTTTTAACTGCGACTAAAGTTTTAAAATCGACAAACCGGTCATTAAACGGTAAAAACCCCCCTTTATAATAATAATATTACTTATATATATATTTGTATTTTTATAAAAGTAAACTAATATAGCGTTAAGCTTTGTTTAAAGATTTCCCTGTGGAACGAACCGGACTTACTAAAAACTACACTATGGTACGATTAGGTACACTGCCTATAAGTGTTGTAGCAAGGTTTAAGTATATCCATTCTATAAATAAATAAATATCTTGTGTAAAATTGTATCGTATTTAATAGTATTTCCTTGTATAATTTAATAGTATTTTATACCCCTTTGCTTTGACATCAAGTTATTTTTGGCGCCGCTGCCGGGGAACTCTCTTAAAAGCCGAAAGCGCAACGCTACATAAAAAAAAAGATTTTTATTTTACTTTTATTAAAATTCGTTTTTATAAAAAATACGTTTTAAATATTCGAAAATATAAAAAGAAAAACAAAAATATAAATATTTGTAGGAGTTTGATAAATATTTAAGTTTTATAAAGTTTCTTTAGTTTGTAAAAATATAAGTTTTATTTAATTTATTCTATAAATATATTTTATAAATATAAAAACCGAAAAAAAAAAATTAATATATATAAATCTAGTTTTACGATTTTTATTTATAAAATTATAAAGTAATTCTATTTTTATTTTAGTTTTTAAATATAAGTTTTTATTATATATAAATTTTAGATTATAAAACAGAAAAATTTAAAACAGAAAATAAAAAAATAAAAATAAAAAGAAAACGCGTCGAATTTTAAACAAGCTGTCAATTGAATTTCTGAACCCCGCGACTCGCGGGGTTTGGTGCTTGAAATACCGCGACTCGCGGAGCTTTTTCTGACACGCCTGCCAGAAACCCTAACTGCAATTAATACGGAGTAATAATTATTATTATTAATTAATTAAGATTTAGGTTTTAATTAAATTAATATTTAATTTTAATCATTTAGTTATATTAAGTTTTAATTAGTTTTATTTATATATTTAAATTAATACTTTTATAAAATAATATAAAAATAATATTTTTATAAAAATTGTACTTTTTACAACTTTTTGTATATTTTTATATTTTGTCCATTTTTAATTGTTTTAGCGTAATATTTGTATTTTTCGCTCATATTTAGTTTTAAACTTAGTTTTTGCAATAGTTATTTTTACCTCTAGATTTTTAGGCTTTGCCGTAGAATTCCTTAAGTGCTTTTTCTTTAGACTAAGATTTAAATGCTTTAGAATTTTATGACGCCTTTTTAAGTTTTAGTTTCTTTTTAAGTTATTTCCATTTGGGATTTAGTTTTTCCTGTAAGCTTTAATATTTTTAGACACCTTTTACCTATGTATCAATTATCATTCCAATTAGTAATCTCAATTTGCGATTATAATTTTAAGTTAGTTGTAGTAATAAGGTTAGGTTAGTCAAGTATTTTTAAGTTTTATAAGTTTCTTTTATTTTTCCGTCACCTTTTATTTTTCAACCATTTTTCTTTTTCGATTTTTTTTCGACGAACTCTTTTTCTTTCTTATTTCTCGCTATTCTAGTTTTAGGACATAGATTTTTATTCTACTTCTTATCTAAATTTCTTAAAATTACAATTTATTTTAAGTGGTTAAATTGATAGACATCAAAATTTTCGGGTTCGTAGTAATAGTTGGATTTGTACGTGGACCGGGTTATTGGAGCCAAACAGTCCTCAATTATATTGAGACCAAACGAATCCTGCCCCTCTGCTGCATCTTTTGGCTATTCGAAACGTGGGCAAAATCAGAAAAGTCTATTGATTGGATAACTTATTATAATTTTTCTTTCCTTTTAAAAACTAATAGGATATTCAGTAAATGCACCGAGCAAGACGTTCACCACCTTTTGTACGTTCACCACCTGTAACTAGATCAAGACATTTAGCAAATATTACCGCCGTTGATTTTTCTTTAGAATCGTCATCCAGTCGACCAAGTACTTCAGTTCAAATTTCCGATAATCCATTTTTTGAACCCGACCTCACAATTGAGAATCCGGAGAATATTCAGGAACGATTCGTAGATCCTGAACCACTAAACTTTCCTCCGGAACCACCAATCATTCAAACAGAGATTGTTGAGGAACGAACCATTAAATCAGAATCCTCTAGTGATTCAGATTCAACAAATTCAATTATGGAGAATCTGGAACCTTTAAGTATGGAAGACCGAATGAGAGCTAAACGCACTGGCCAAGGTCACGCAATTACTCATCCAGACATTAATGCGCCAGATTATGAAATCAAAGGACAAATTCTACACATGGTGACTAATCAATGCCAATTTAGTGGTGCGCCGAAGGAAGATCCAAATGAACATCTACGTACCTTTAATAGGATCTGCACACTATTTAAAATCCGAGAAGTGGAGGATGAACAGATATATCTCATGTTATTTCCCTGGACTTTAAAGGGAGAAGCCAAAGATTTGTTGGAATCATTACCTGAAAGGGCGATTGACACATGGGATGTTTTAGTTGACAAATTTCTTAAACAATTCTTTCCGGCATCTAAAGCTGTAAGACTTCAAGCAGAAATTGTTACGTTTACACAGAAGCCAAATGAAACTCTATATGAGACGTGGACTAGATATGGAAAGTTATTAAGAGGATGTCCGCAACATGGTTTAGACACCTGTCAAATAGTACAAATATTCTACCAAGGATGCGACATCACTACAAGGAAAGACATAGATATAGCAGCTGGTGGTTCTATTATGAAGAAAACCGAAACTGATGCTTACAAAATTATTGATAACACTGCTTCCCACTCACATGAGTGGCACCAAGAAAAAGATATCGTTAGATCATCTAAAGCAGCTAGAGCCGATTCTAGCCATGACTTAGATTCCATTTCCGCAAAGATAGATGCTGTGGAGAGACGAATGGAAAAGATGACTAAAGATATTCACTCAATACGAATTAGTTGTGAGCAGTGTGGAGGACCACATTTGACAAAAGATTGTCTCAGTATTGAATTAACAATGGAACAAAGAGAGAATATTTCATACATAAACCAAAGGCCTGGAAATAATTATCAGAATAATTATCAACCGCCAAGACCGATTTACAATCAAAACCAGAATTATAACCGAAATATTCCATACAACAACCAACAAGGTCCTAGCAATCAACAAGTATCCAATAATACTTATAATCAGCAAAGACCTAATTTTCAAAACAAACCACCACAACAAACCGATGATAAAAAGCCGAATTTAGAAGATATGATGACGAAGCTAGTTGAAACTCAAACGCCGTTTTTCACATCTCAGAAACAAACTAATGAACAAAATGCTCAAGCATTTAGAAATCAACAAGCTTCTATTCAAAATCTGGAACAAGAAGTAAGTAACCTAGCAAGGTTAATAGGTGAAAGAAAACCGGGAAGTTTACCTAGTGATACAAATGCTAACCCCCGGAATGAAACAGCTAAAGCCATTACCACAAGAAGTGGTACAACACTTAAACCACCTGAAATACCTGTAACTTCTGATGAAGCTATTCCTACTCCACAAGAACCACAACCTGATCAAGATAAGGAAAAAGAACCGGTAGTTGAAAAGGTTAATGAAGATAACACAGTTAAGGCTAAACCTTATGTTAAACCATACCAACCACCACTTCCTTACCCGAGTAAAATGAAGAAAGAAAAACTTGAAGCCAAGCAATCCAAATTCTTGGATATGTTTAAACAGATAAATGTAAATCTTCCTTTCATTGATGTGATTTCAGGAATGCCTAGGTATGCTAAATTCTTGAAAGATCTAATCTCAAATAGAAAGAAAATGGAAGAACTCTCGGCTGTTACCATGAATGCTAATTGTTCAGCAGTGCTGTTGAATAAGATACCAGAAAAACTATCTGATCCAGGAAGTTTCACAATTCCATTTTTTCTGGGTAGTCTTAGTTCAATAGAAGCATTGGCAGACTTAGGTGCTAGTATAAATCTAATGCCGTATTCACTATACGCTAAACTAGACCTTGGAGAATTGAAACCAACCAGAATAAGCATACAACTAGCCGATAGATCAATAAAATATCCTAGAGGGATAATGGAGAACATGCTAGTTAAAGTTGGTACTTTAGTATTTCCAGTAGATTTTGTTGTTCTGGACATGGAAGAAGATTCTCAAGTTCCTCTCATATTAGGAAGACCATTCTTAAACACGGCTAAAGCAATGATAGACGTGTTCGGTAAGAAATTGACCCTAAGTATAGAGAACGAGAGTGTTACCTTTTCAGTTGATAGAGCAATACAACAACCATAATCTGCAGATGATACATGTTATTATATTCAAACTATAGATGCACATGCAGAATTATTAGAAGAATTTCCAGAATTACAAGGAACAGGAGAATGTTCTTTAGGAGAAGGTAATGAACCAATTGATGAAGCTGAAATGTTAGCTACACTTATAGCTAATGGATATGAACCAACAACAGAAGAAATTCAAATGCTAAAAGAAGAAGACAGATATCGATATAAATCATCGATAGAAGAACCTCCGAAATTAGAGTTAAAGCCACTTCCAAACCATTTGGAATACGCTTATTTACATGGTGAATCTGAATTACCTGTAATAATATCGTCTTCTCTTACTGAAAATGAGAAATCACAACTCATTTCTGTGTTGAAAGCTCATAAACCAGCCATTGCATGGAAGATTCATGATATTAAAGGAATAAGTCCTTCGTATTGCACACATAAAATCCTTATGGAAGAAGGTCATAAAACGTATGTGCAACGCCAACGAAGACTAAATCCTAATATGCAAGATGTAGTTAAGAAAGAGATTATTAAATTGCTTGATGCAGGTTTGATATATCCAATCTCTGATAGTCCATGGGTAAGCCCAGTTCAATGCGTGCCTAAGAAGAGTGGCATGACTGTCATTACAAATGAGAAAAATGAGCTTATTCCTACTAGGATTGTAACAGGATGGCGTGTGTGTATTGATTATAGAAAATTAAATGACGCCACCAGAAAAGATCACTTTCCCTTACCTTTCATAGATCAAATGTTTGAAAGATTAGCCGGAAATAGTTACTATTATTTTCTAGATGGATTTTCCGGATATTTTCAAATTCCAATAGCACCCGAGGACCAAGAGAAAACCACATTCACGTGCCCTTATGGTACTTTTGCTTACAAACGCATGTCATTTGGACTTTGCAACGCCCCTGCAACCTTTCAAAGGTGTATGATGGCGATTTTTCATGACATGATAGAAGAATGCATGGAAGTTTTCATGGATGACTTTTCAGTCTTCGGTGATACATTTGAATCATGTCTAGTTAATCTTGAACGAATGCTAATTAGATGCGAACAATCAAATCTAGTACTTAATTGGGAGAAATGACATTTCATGGTTAAAGAAGGCATCGTTCGTGGTCATAAAATTTCAAAAGAAGGAATTGAAGTGGATAGAGCTAAAGTAGATGTAATTGCTAAACTTCCACATCCCACCAATGTTAGAGGAGTTAGGAGTTTTCTAGGGCATGCCGGTTTTTACCGACGTTTCATAAAAGATTTTTCTAAAATTGCCACTCCTATGAATAAACTCCTAGAAAAAGATACTCCATTCATCTTTTTCGATGAGTGTATCAAATCTTTTAATATTCTTAAAGAGAAACTCACTAAAGCACCGATCATGATAACACCAAATTGGAATCTACCATTTGAACTAATGTGTGATGCAAGTGATTTTGCAATGGGAGCCGTTTTAGGACAAAGGATTGAAAAACGATTTCAACCTATATACTATGCTAGTAAGACGTTACAAGGAGCACAAACGAACTATACAACTACTGAAAAAGAACTCCTTGCTATTGTCTTTGCTTTTGACAAATTTCGATCATATCTCGTTCTAGCAAAAATGGTGGTCTATACCGACCATTCTGCTCTTAGATACCTATTTTCGAAACAAGATGCTAAACCAAGATTAATCCGTTGGATCTTACTCTTACAAGAGTTTGATATTGAAATCCGAGATAAAAGATGAGCAGAAAATCTCGCCGCTGATCATCTTTCTCGTCTTGAAAATCTCGAATTAGAAGTTCTAAATGAATCGGCCATACAAGACAACTTTCCTGATGAATATCTATTGAAGATAGATTATAAAGAAATTCCATGGTTTGCAGACTATGCAAACTACTTAGTTTGTGGATTCCTTGAAAAAGGATTATCGTACCAAAGACGAAAGAAATTCTTCAGTGATATAAAACACTATTTTTGGGAAGATCCACATCTGTTTAAAAGTTGTCCTGATGGAATAATACGCCGATGTGTATTTGGAGATGAAGCTAGTAAAATTTTAAACCATTGTCACACAGGACCAACAGGAGGGCATTATGGGCCTCAACTAACAGCAAGAAAAGTTTATGATGCTGGATTCTATTGGCCTACAATTTACAAAGACGCACACCTTCTTTGCAAATCCTGTGATGCTTGTCAAAGGGCCGGAAAAATAAGTCAACGTGATGAAATGCCACAAAATGTCATCCAAGTATGTGAAGTATTTGACATTTGGGGTATTGACTTTATGGGTCCATTTCCAAAATCTCATAATAATCTATATATACTCGTAGCCATTGATTATGTATCTAAATGGGCGGAAGCACAAGCTCTCCTAACTAACGATGCACGAGTTGTAGTCAACTTTTTAAAACGTCTTTTTGCAAGGTTTGGAACACCAAAAGCTTTAATAAGTGATCGGGGTACTCATTTCTGTAATAATCAACTTGAGAAAGTTCTTAAAAGATATGGAGTAACTCATAAAATCTCCACCGCATATCATCCACAAACAAGTGGACAAGTTGAAAATACAAACCAAGCTTTAAAACGTATTCTAGAGAAAACCGTAGGATCACATCCGAAGGAATGGTCCATTAAATTGGAGGATGCACTCTGGGCTTTTAGAACAGCCTATAAAACTCCAATCGGAACCACATCTTTTAGACTTGTTTATGGAAAAGCATGTCATCTTCCAGTAGAAATTGAACACAAAGCATTTTGGGCTTTGAAGACATGTAATCTTGATTTACATGAAGCCGGACGTTTACGATTAAGTCAACTAAACGAATTAGAAGAATTAAGGCATGAAGCATACGAAAATTCGTTAATCTATAAAGAAAGAACGAAAAAATGGCATGATAAAAGAATCAGAAGTTCAAAAGAATTTAAGGAAGGAGACAGAGTTCTTCTTTTCAATTCACGATTCAAGCTATTTCCTGGAAAATTGAAATCAAGATGGTCTGGACCATTCATAGTCAAAAGAGTTTTTCCATATTGAACGATAGAATTAATAAATTCAAATGGGATTGAATTTAAAGTTAACGGTCACAGAGTTAAACATTACATACATGGTCCGATGGAAGTTGACAACGAAGTTAATCACAATTTCGACACCACAGCTAACTAAGTGTGGGGAGAATCAAGTCTTTAAAGGATAATATGTATTTCTGTTAGAGTTAGATTGTCTATTTTCGTGTAGTTCTCGAAAATGAAACCCGAATGGTCTTTCCCTAGCAGACCCTAAAGAACTAGTCTTCTCCCCCCCATTCTAAATTTTTATTTTTTTTAGGAAATGAAGACTGCCTGTGAACTAAACCATGGTCTAATGCTACACGCTTTGATCACTAAACGTAATAATGACACACTTCCGAGTGAAATAGTATCAGTAATCAGAGAAAGAATGGACGGAGTTAGAAAAGAATCCAGATGCGAAGATAATAAGTTACAATTTGGTAAAGGAAAATCAAAATCCGCAGCAAAAAGAAGAGCACGACACCTAGAAAGATGTCACAAATGCGGAAAATGGTCACATGGAGGTAAATGTTCAAATAATCAAACCTATTCAAACACCGAATTTGTTACTTTATGCAGAGACGGACCGTTCATATGTTTAGAAGAAAAGACACAGAATGCTCGAGGTTACGCCTATGTAGCTATGGAAAACCAATTAAACCGACTATCTTATGAATGGGATAGATCATATAACTAAGAAATCTATTTCACAGGTATGTCTGTACAGTTTTTATTTTATTTATTTTTATTTTTAACCTTTTGATAATAAACGCTAATTTGTTCGCTATAAAGTATTAAATTGGTATTGAATAAAATTAGGTTTGGCGACCGAAATTATTGATATCATTCAAAAATTTATTACATCACTGCGAAATTTAACGTTTATTCTTAAGGTATAAATATCTTTAATCAATCAACCCAAAATATTTCAAAAATTCGTCATGAGTTAAATTAGGTCTTGGAACCGAAATTACTTTACCGAAAAGAGGGGCGCATATTTTTGATAATATTTGATTGATTAAAGTGGGATAAAAAGCCAAAAAGATTTTTAATTTTATTTTTACCATGTTTTTAAAATTAATATTTAAATCTTAAATTAATATTGTAAACTTTGTAAAAACAATATTTTTAAAATTGTAAATATTTGAAAAATTAATATAAGCTTGGTGTGAATTTATAATATGAATTTTAAATTGTAAGTTTGGTGTGAATTTTTAATATTAATTTTGAATTTTATATTTAAGTTGTGTGAATTTAAAAAAAAAAACAAAAATTTACTTTATCTCATTAAGTTAAAAATATGATTTTTAAAATTCGTCGTAAGTTGAAGACTAGGTCTTTGAACCGAAATTGCTTTACCCAAGGGAGGGACGAGAACTTTTATTATCATTATTTTTAATCTTATTGAATTAAAGTATGCCAAAAACATTAAAAAACCCAAAAAAATCTTAGCTTTTAAAACAATCGCTACAAAAAGAAAAATTTTAAAATTTTGTCGAGGGACGGACTAGGACATCGATCCGAAACGACCTCGTCCTAAATAACAAGGAAAACAAAATTTTAAAAAATTAATTACTTAATTGTTTTATAAGTTAATGATTTTATATAATAAAAAAAAACAAACTCCGCGATTCGCGGAGTTTGAAGGGTAATTCACCGTGAGTCACGGGAGGACCGAAATACAGAAAAAATATAATAGCTGGAACAGATCGGTCCCAACCCACAAACACACCAAAACAGCGAACATACTGCACGAAAAACCCGAAAAATACACCCCAAAATCACAATTTTTAACCGTTAATCATCAAATCTTTTACTAAAATCATGTTGAGAAGGATGCTATCAAGGAATTACTCAGGAAAAACGGTAAATTTCTACACCTAAACACCATTTAATCCGAAATTAGTGTTCTTGAGCAATTTTTTTCCCCAATTTGATTTTGATACTTTTTAGTGTAATTAGGCTTAAATTGTTTATGTATTATGCTTGTATAACCTAGATTGATGCTATTTAACATGATTAGAAGCCTTAAACTTCAAATTTTGAGTAATCTAGGGTTTGTGTTCTTGAGCAAATTTGGGGCTTTTTGATATAAACAGGTTATGGCCGATTTTTGTCATGAATTGTTGCTAAATTAAGTAGTGTAACATGTCTAGGTAGTTAAATGATCCAAACTTTGAGCCTAAACATGATTTTGAGAATTAAAGTGGACTTTTTCAAGTCTAAAATTCATGAACTTGATTTTTGAGAGATAATGCCATTTGAAACTTGTTTAATTGTTAGTAATGATTATTTTGACATGTTATTTGAGTTGAATGCTTATGAACTTGGCGAACATTTTCGTATATGCTTATTTCAAAAAGTGTAGATTTGATGAAAATATGAAAATGAGCTTAATTTTGATATAAATTGATCATGTCATTGTAATTATTTTGATTGATGATTTTGCTGACACTAATGCATATTTGGATGCACAAAAATTGTGTTTGATGTGTTTTGCAGACTGAAAGGGGTGAATCTTCATCCCAAGCTCGCAATGCTCCTGCTGAGAATGCGGAACAACAGGAGGTGGATAACTACTACAAGCAAGATATACCTCATCCGGTCATGACATTTTCTGATATGCACTTGGAAGAGTTGCACCCGAACCTGAGATTTGACAGACTTTGGATAGATTATCCAAAATACCAAAGGGGTTTGCATACTCTTCATTCCAAAGTTGTTGAGGTACCGAGGGTCATAGAATGGGGACCCTTAGAAGCTGTAAAATTGGCCGGGCCAATTAGGGAATTACTTGCACAGAGGTATGGTAATTCTACTTTTAATGACTGGGTACGTTTATTCACCATGCGTAGACCTGTATATAAAGTATGGTGTGAAGAATTGTTATGTAGTATAGAGTTGAATGATCGGGTAGCTAGTTTAACCGATCGATCTTTTATTAGATTTTTGTTAGGCGGTTCGATGCGCCACATGTCTTTACTAGACATGGCTCAGGCTTTACGTATATATACGCCTGAGGAGTTAGCATCTGCCGATTGTAGAGGGTTGATACTAAATGGTAGAAAGATAGATGAAAATTTTGATACACACGGTGTGTGGAGTCAAATGACAAGCCATCACCGATTCAAAGGGGGGAATTACTCTTATTTGGATATAGATAGAGCTGAATTAAGAGTAATTCATAGGTTTTTAGCTAATTCGATTACACAAAGGGGTAAGAACAAGGAAAAGGTAAATGAACAGGATTTGTTTTACCATATGTGTATTCGAGACTCACAAAGCACTGTAAGTATACCGTATTGTGTGGGTTATTATTTATCAGCTATGGTTAGGGGGATGAGACCGCATAGCATAATAGGAGGTGGTATTTTTATTACTTTGATTGTTGAATATCTCGGTGTGGATATAAGTCGGGGGGGATTATTAGTGGAAGAACCAGAACCCCACGATACTATAGGTTTAAATGTATACCATGGTACGAAAGTTTTGAAGAGGCGAAATAACGCCGCAGTACAATACCATGGTAGACATCTACAGGTTGAGAGAAACCAACAGCAAGGTAATGTAGGAGGGGGAAATGAGATGCAAGAAATGCAAAGGTTTATAGCTTCACAGGAGTACGAAAATGCTAGACAGAGAGCATTTGAAGATTGGCAAGTTCATCAGAACCAAATCATAGCTCATTGCCAACATATAGGTAGAAACTATATTCCTACACCGAAACCCATCTTCCCTCCCTGGTCTATAGAGATGCAACCACCGTATCCTACGTATAACTCTGTCGAAGCATTCTATAGCACCTATGGTTATGCCTGGAACCCCTATTGGTACCAGTATCATCCCTAGTCTACTTAGTTTTTTTTTTATTTTGTAATTTGTAATGATTGATACGTTTAATACTTATGTTAATATTGTAATAGTTTTTATAATTTTCTAACTTTTATTCTTAGATTTTAATAATTTTTGAATGTGGGGTAATATACCAAACTTCAAAAATATGTATATATGTTTGCAGTTTATCTTATGTACACAACAGAGTAAAACAACGCATTTTCAAAGACTGGCATTAAGTTCAGCAAAAGCAACTAATTTTGACGACAAGATGCAAAATATATGTGAAATAACAACAAGATGGAATGAACAAATGATGTGCACCATTTATCATTCAGCAAACAAACGCCAATATGTTTGGAAACTTTGGTAAAATTTAATCAATTTCACACAAATCATCCCTCAATAATTTAAATTGTTACTGATTTCTTGCAAATGAGGGTATTGCAAGATCTTAAGTGTGGGAAGGGGTTAAATTCTTTCGAATTTTAAAATTTTTACTTTATACACTTGGTTACCATTAAAAATACTAGTAAAGCAGTAGTTGTATTAGAATCTAGTGCTCTCTGATAATAAAGAACAGCCCTAGTCTTATATACTGACTGAAATGTCCCGTTCTTATTGATTAAAAATGTTCCATATTAATTGATTTCGTTGCGAGGTTTTAACCTCTATATGAGACGTTTTTCAAAGACTGCATTCATTTTAAAACAAACCATAACCTTTATTTCATCAATAAAGGTTTAAAAAGCTTTACGTAGATTATCAAATAATGATAATCTAAAATATCCTGTTTACACACGACCATTACATAATGGTTTACAATACAAATATGTTACAACAAAATAAGTTTCTTGAATGCAGTTTTTACACAATATCATACAAGCATGGACTCCAAATCTCGTCCATATTTAAGTATGCGACAGCGGAAGCTCTTAATAATCACCTGAGAATAAACATGCTTAAAACGTCAACAAAAATGTTGGTGAGTTATAGGTTTAACCTATATATATCAAATCATAATAATAGACCACAAGATTTCATATTTCAATACACATCCCATACATAGAGATAAAAATCATTCATATGGTGAACACCTGGTAACCGACATTAACAAGATGCATATATAAGAATATTCCCATCATTCCGGGACACCCTTCGGATATGATATAAATTTCGAAGTACTAAAGCATCCGGTACTTTGGATGGGGTTTGTTAGGCCCAATAGATCTATCTTTAGGATTCGCGTCAATTAGGGTGTCTGTTCCCTAATTCATAGATTACCAGACTTAATAAAAAGGGGCATATTCGATTTCGATAATTCAACCATAGAATGTAGTTTCACGTACTTGTGTCTATTTTGTAAATCATTTATAAAACCTGCATGTATTCTCATCCCAAAAATATTAGATTTTAAAAGTGGGACTATAACTCACTTTCACAGATTTTTACTTCGTCGGGAAGTAAGACTTGGCCACTGGTTGATTCACGAACCTATAACAATATATACATATATATCAAAGTATGTTCAAAATATATTTACAACACTTTTAATATATTTTGATGTTTTAAGTTTATTAAGTCAGCTGTCCTCGTTAGTAACCTACAACTAGTTGTCCACAGTTAGATGTACAGAAATTAATCGATAAATATTATCTTGAATCAATCCACGACCCAGTGTATACGTTTCTCAGTATTGATCACAACTCAAACTATATATATTTTGGAATCAACCTCAACCCTGTATAGCTAACTCCAACATTCACATATAGAGTGTCTATGGTTGTTCCGAAATATATATAGATGTGTCGACATGATAGGTCGAAACATTGTATACGTGTCTATGGTATCTCAAGATTACATAATATACAATACAAGTTGATTAAGTTATGGTTGGAATAGATTTGTTACCAATTTTCACGTAGCTAAAATGAGAAAAATTATCCAATCTTGTTTTACCCATAACTTCTTCATTTTAAATCCGTTTTGAGTGAATCAAATTGCTATGGTTTCATATTGAACTCTATTTTATGAATCTAAACAAAAAAGTATAGGTTTATAGTCAGAAAAATAAGTTACAAGTCATTTTTGTAAAGGTAGTCATTTCAGTCGAAAGAACGACGTCTAGATGACCATTTTAGAAAACATACTTTCACTTTGAGTTTAACCATAATTTTTGGATATAGTTTCATGTTCATAATAAAAATCATTTTCTCAGAATAACAACTTTTAAATCAAAGTTTATCATAGTTTTTAATTAACTAACCCAAAACAGCCCGCGGTGTTACTACGACGGCGTAAATCCGGTTTTACGGTGTTTTTCGTGTTTTCAGGTTTTAAATCATTAAGTTAGCATATCATATAGATATAGAACATGTGTTTAGTTGATTTTAAAAGTCAAGTTAGAAGGATTAACTTTTGTTTGCGAACAAGTTTAGAATTAACTAAACTATGTTCTAGTGATTACAAGTTTAAACCTTCGAATAAGATAGCTTTATATGTATGAATCGAATGATGTTATGAACATCATTACTACCTTAAGTTCCTTGGATAAACCTACTGGAAAAGAGAAAAATGGATCTAGCTTCAATGGATCCTTGGATGGCTCGAAGTTCTTGAAGCAGAATCATGACACGAAAACAAGTTCAAGTAAGATCATCACTTGAAATAAGATTGTTATAGTTATAGAAATTGAACCAAAGTTTGAATATGATTATTACCTTGTATTAGAATGATAACCTACTGTAAGAAACAAAGATTTCTTGAGGTTGGATGATCACCTTACAAGATTGGAAGTGAGCTAGCAAACTTGAAAGTATTCTTGATTTTATGAAACTAGAACTTTTGGAATTTATGAAGAACACTTAGAACTTGAAGATAGAACTTGAGAGAGATCAATTAGATGAAGAAAATTGAAGAATGAAAGTGTTTGTAGGTGTTTTTGGTCGTTGGTGTATGGATTAGATATAAAGGATATGTTATTTTGTTTTCATGTAAATAAGTCATGAATGATTACTCATATTTTTGTAATTTTATGAGATATTTCATGCTAGTTGCCAAATGATGGTTCCCACATGTGTTAGGTGACTCACATGGGCTGCTAAGAGCTGATCATTGGAGTGTATATACCAATAGTACATACATCTAAAAGCTGTGTATTGTACGAGTACGAATACGGGTGCATACGAGTAGAATTGTTGATGAAACTGAACGAGGATGTAATTGTAAGCATTTTTGTTAAGTAGAAGTATTTTGATAAGTGTCTTGAAGTCTTTCAAAAGTGTATGAATACATATTAAAACACTACATGTATATACATTTTAACTGAGTCGTTTAGTCATCGTTAGTCGTTACATGTAAATGTTGTTTTGAAACCTTTAGGTTAACGATCTTGTTAAATGTTGTTAACCCAATGTTTATAATATCAAAAGAGATTTTAAATTATTATATTATCATGATATTATGATGTACGAATATCTCTTAATATGATATATATACATTAAATGTCGTTACAACGATAAACGTTACATATATGTCTCGTTTCAAAATCATTAAGTTAGTAGTCTTGTTTTTACCTATGTAGTTCATTGTTAATATAATTAATGATATGTTTACTTATCATAATATCATGTTAACTATATATATAAACATATATATGTCATCATATAGTTTTTTTACAAGTTTTAACGTTCGTGAATCACCGGTCAACTTGGGTGGTCAATTGTCTATATGAAACCTATTTCAATTAATCAAGTCTTAACAAGTTTGATTACTTAACATGTTGGAAACATTTAATCATGTAAATATCAATCTCAATTAATATATATAAACATGGAAAAGTTTGGGTCACTACAGTACCTACCCGTTAAATAAATTTCGTCCCGAAATTTTAAGCTGTTGAAGGTGTTGACGAATCTTCTGGAAATAGATGCGGGTATTTCTTCTTCATCTGATATTCCCGCTTCCAGGTGAACTCGGGTCCTCTACGAGCATTCCATCGAACCTTAACAATTGGTATCCTGTTTTGCTTAAGTCTTTTAACCTCACGATCCATTATTTCGACGGGTTCTTCGATGAATTGAAGTTTTTCGTTGATTTGGATTTCATCTAACGGAATAGTGAGATCTTCTTTAGCAAAACATTTCTTTAAATTCGAGACGTGGAAAGTGTTATGTACAGCCGCGAGTTGTTGAGGTAACTCTAGTCGGTAAGCTACTGGTCCGATACGATCAATAATCTTGAATGGTCCAATATACCTTGGATTTAATTTCCCTCGTTTACCAAATCGAACAACGCCTTTCCAAGGTGCAACTTTAAGCATGACCATCTCTCCAATTTCAAATTCTATATCTTTTCTTTTAATGTCAGCGTAGCTCTTTTGTCGACTTTGGGCGGTTTTCAACCGTTGTTGAATTTGGATGATCTTCTCGGTAGTTTCTTGTATAATCTCCGGACCCGTAATCTGTCTATCCCCCACTTCACTCCAACAAATCGGAGACCTGCATTTTCTACCATAAAGTACTTCAAACGGCGCCATGTCAATGCTTGAATGGTAGCTGTTGTTGTAGGAAAATTCTGCTAACGGTAGATGTCGATCCCAACTGTTTCCGAAATCAATAACACATGCTCGTAGCATGTCTTCAAGCGTTTGTATCGTCCTTTCGCTCTGCCCATCAGTTTGTGGATGATAGGCAGTACTCATGTGTAGACGAGTTCCTAATGCTTGCTGTAATGTCTGCCAGAATCTTGAAATAAATCTGCCATCCCTATCAGAGATAATAGAGATTGGTATTCCATGTCTGGAGACGACTTCCTTCAAATACAGTCGTGCTAACTTCTCCATCTTGTCATCTTCTCTTATTGGCAGGAAGTGTGCTGATTTGGTGAGACGATCAACTATTACCCAAATAGTATCAAAACCACTTGCAGTCCTTGGCAATTTAGTGATGAAATCCATGGTAATATTTTCCCATTTCCATTCTGGGATTTCAGGTTGTTGAAGTAGACCTGATGGTTTCTGATGCTCAGCTTTGACCTTAGAACATGTCAAACATTCTCCTACGTATTTAGCAACATCGGCTTTCATACCCGGCCACCAAAAATATTTCTTGAGATCCTTGTACATCTTCCCCGTTCCAGGATGTATTGAGTATCTGGTTTTATGAGCTTCTCTAAGTACCATTTCTCTCATATCTCCAAATTTTGGTACCCAAATCCTTTCAGCCCTATACCGGGTTCCGTCTTCCCGAATATTAAGATGCTTCTCCGATCCTTTGGGTATTTCATCCTTTAAATTTCCCTCTTTTAAAACTCCTTGTTGCGCCGCCCTTATTTGAGTAGTAAGGTTATTATGAATCATTATATTCATAGATTTTACTCGAATGGGTTCTCTATCCTTCCTGCTCAAGGCATCGGCTACCACATTTGCCTTCCCCGGGTGGTAACGAATCTCAAAGTCGTAATCATTCAATAATTCAATCCACCTACGCTGCCTCATATTCAGTTGTTTCTGATTAAATATGTGTTGAAGACTTTTGTGGTCGGTATATATAATACTTTTGACCCCATATAAGTAGTGCCTCCAAGTCTTTAATGCAAAAACAACCGCGCCTAATTCCAAATCATGCGTCGTATAATTTTGTTCGTGAATCTTCAATTGTCTAGACGCATAAGCAATCACCTTCGTTCGTTGCATTAATACACAACCGAGACCTTGCTTTGATGCGTCACAATAAATCACAAAATCATCATTCCCTTCAGGCAATGACAATATAGGTGCCGTAGTTAGCTTTTTCTTCAATAACTGAAACGCTTTCTCTTGTTCATCATTCCATTCAAATTTCTTCCCTTTATGCGTTAATGCAGTCAAGGGTTTTGCTATTCTGGAAAAGTCTTGGATGAACCTTCTGTAGTAACCAGCTAGTCCTAAAAACTGGCGTATGTGTTTCAGAGTTTTCGGGGTTTCCCAATTTTCAACAGTTTCTATCTTTGCCGGATCCACCTTAATACCTTCTTTGTTCACTATGTGACTGAGGAATTGAACTTCTTCCAACCAAAATGCACACTTTGAAAATTTAGCGTACAATTCTTCCTTCCTCAATACTTCTAACACCTTTCTCAAATGTTCACCGTGTTCTTGGTCATTCTTTGAGTAAATAAGTATGTCATCAATGAAAACAATGACAAACTTGTCAAGGTATGGTCCACACACTCGGTTCATAAGGTCCATGAACACAGCTGGTGCATTAGTTAAACCAAACGGCATGACCATAAACTCGTAATGACCGTAACGTGTTCTGAAAGCAGTCTTTGGAATATCATCTTCTTTCACCCGCATTTGATGATACCCGGAACGTAAGTCAATCTTTGAATAAACAGACGAGCCTTGTAGTTGATCAAATAAGTCGTCAATTCTCGGTAGTGGGTAGCGGTTCTTGATGGTAAGTTTGTTCAACTCTCGGTAGTCGATACACAACCTGAATGTACCATCTTTCTTCTTGACAAACAAAACAGGAGCTCCCCACGGTGATGTGCTTGGTCGAATGAAACCACGCTCTAAAAGTTCTTGTAATTGGCTTTGCAGTTCTTTCATCTCACTGGGTGCGAGTCTGTAAGGAGCACGAGCTATTGGTGCAGATCCTGGTACAAGATCTATTTGAAATTCAACGGATCGATGTGGGGGTAATCCCGGTAATTCTTTCGGAAATACATCGGGAAATTCTTTTGCAATGGGAACATCATTGATGCTCTTTTCTTCAGTTTGTACTTTCTCGACGTGTGCTAGAACAGCATAGCAACCTTTTCTTATTAGTTTTTGTGCCTTCAAATTACTAATAAGATGTAGCTTCGTGTTGCCCTTTTCTCCGTACACCATTAAGGGTTTTCCTTTTTCTCGTATAATGCGAATTGCATTTTTGTAACAAACGATCTCTGCTTTCACTTCTTTCAACCAGTCCATACCGATTATCACATCAAAACTCCCTAACTCTACTGGTATCAAATCAATCTTAAATGTTTCGCTAACCAGTTTAATTTCTCGATTCCGACATATATTATCTGCTGAAATTAATTTACCATTTGCTAATTCGAGTAAAAATTTACTATCCAAAGGCGTCAATGGACAACTTAATTTAGCACAAAAATCTCTACTCATATAGCTTCTATCCGCACCCGAATCAAATAAAACGTAAGCAGATTTATTGTCAATAAGAAACGTACCCGTAACAAGCTCCGGGTCTTCCGGTGCCTCTGCCGCATTAATATTGAAAACTCTTCCGCGGCCTTGTCCATTTGTGTTCTCCTGGTTCGGGCAATTTCTAATAATGTGACCCGGTTTTCCACATTTATAACAAACTACATTGGCATAGCTTGCTCCGACATTACTTGCTCCGCCATTACTCGTTCCGACACCGTTTGTTCCTTTCATTCTATTAACCCCTGGTCCGTAGACCTCACACTTCGCCGCGCTATGACCATTTCTTTTACACTTGTTGCAAAATTTGGTGCAGAACCCCGAGTGATACTTTTCACACCTTTGGCATAGCTGCTTCTGATTGTTGTTGTTGTTGTTGCGGTTATTATTGTTGTTGGGATGATTATTGTAGTTGCTGTTGTTGTTGTTGTTGTTGTTGGGCCGTTTGTTGTAGTTGCGATTGATGTTGCGATTGTTGGGATAATTGTTGCGATTGCTGTTGTTGTTGTATTGGTGATTCTTATCACCATTTTCCTCCCACTTTCTTTTGACTTGCTTCACATTGGCCTCTTCAGCAGTCTGTTCTTTAATTCTTTCTTCAATCTGGTTCACTAGTTTGTGAGCCATTCTACATGCCTGTTGTATGGAGGTGTAGCGACCCGACCAAATCGTCATTGACGGCGTCGTCTACTTAGGTCCCGTTACGTGGTCATAAGTCTTTAAAACAACGTTTGACCAAAAGATATGTCGCCTTCATTTCAAAATAAAGATTGTTTCAAAGTTTACAAGAATTGTTCAACCAATAGTTAAGTTACAACGTTATAATACGAATGAAATCTAGGCGACACGGTTTAAGAAAGTCAAAAGACGCTCCATGAAATGCACGTATACTCGACATCCAATGCAAGTATCAAATAATGAGCGGAAGCATGTATCATGTATCGTTCAAGGACCTGAGAAAAACATAGAAATCTGTCAACGAAAACGTTGGTGAAATCATAGGTTTAAGTAAGTAAGTACAAGTGAACCACAAGATTTGCATCAATAAAATAATAGTAATACATTCCAAAAGTTTGTTTCACGAGCACCCAATTATCAATGCTTAACATTTCCTTCCATTGAACCCCATCACTTAGTGCTAGAACATACACTGTTTCTCGAAAATATATTTCATTCGTAAACGGTAGCGAACCGTTTGAATGAGGGTTTGTCAAACCCATATGGATCCATACAACATAAGTTCTCGCTTACACCCGGCAAGTGTAACTAATGATAATCGAATTGAGGATTTTGTTCTAAACTCGTATGTAGAATGTTTGTTTTCCTGTACTTGTGTTCACTTAGTAAAGAAATGTTTATGTTTTCTCATCCCAAATGTAAGTTCAAAAAGAGTAAAAGTGGGACTATGATCTCACCTTGTATGCACGAACCAAAAAGTACTTCGACAAGTAAACGTGCAGTAACAATGCTAGTCTTGACCTAAACAAATAGGTTGTATCAATAACGAAAGTCACGAGGGGTCAAAGATGTTCAATTAGTCCTATGGCTCGTTACGACTCAATAATGTAGCATGTGAGTCAAGTTGTCATGTTTCATGCAAGGTACAAGTATAAAAAAACATGTTAGAACGATTGCACAATTATTTGGTTAAGTTTGATTAAAAGTCAACTTGGTCGGGTCAAAGTCAACGGAAAAGTCAACTGGGTCGGGTTGGATATCCGACAATTTTTCTAAGTTATATAATCATATATGAGCATGTTGGCCAAGTTTCATGTCAATCGGAGGTCCGTAGCACAGCAAACATTTTCATGTCAAATGACCAAGTGAACAGCCAGTTTTAGCACAATGGGACGGCGTCCCAATTTGCTAGACGGCGTCCAGGATTTAAGGGTGGGACGGCGTCCCTATTAGCTAGACGGCGTCCCATATTTAAGGGTGGGACGGCGTCCCAATATTTTGGACGGCGTCCCAATTCGTTTTCTGGTCCTGTTTGCTGAAACTCTAAGTGTACGAACCAAAACACAAACTAACACAATTTACAATCCGCAAACAACCAAAATATGTACCTTATATCATCGGAAAGGTAATTTGACAAGGAATACAACCAAGCACATATCATCAATCAACTTTCGCATACAACAACCAAAAACCGCATTTAGTGACCCTCATTCAATGCATATAAGTCATAAATGCTATTTAATGATTCGGTAACCAAAAGACATGAACAATATGCCGTTTCGAAGGTAATTAAGCATACAACACAACTTAACACTTATAATTAACACTTCATGTCATTTAATGCATCAAAATCCATTCCTAGTTCATGAAACCCTAACCAAAAGTTACCAAATTTCATAATCAAGTTTAAGAGGTTTCTTTGATCAATCTTTACATCATAATGAAGCTAGTAACGCTAGGAACAAGATTAAAACATGAAGTCTTAGCATCTAACAACACATGAACACTTAAAACTCAAGATTAAGCATGTTAACTTTCCATATGAACTAGTTACTCCAAAATATCAAAAACGAGCATACAAAACACATAAACAAACTAGACTTGAGCCATAGATACTAATTAACAAACTTATAACTTAAAAATCTCAAGAACACAAAGATTAGTGATTTTAGAAAGTTACCCAAAATTGATGAAACCGGTATGAAATCGAAGAGGAGATCACGAGGAGTTCAAATATGTATTTTGTTTGGCAAGAAGATCACTAGCTCGGTTTTGGATGATGAATCTTTGTTCTTGAAGTTGAGAGGAAAAGTTGAAGTATTAAGAAATTGGAAGAGATGAATGAATGGATAGAATGAGAGTTTGACTCTTTGACCTAGTCACAAGTTTCAACATTTGGCAAGATTGGTCCCTCAACTTAAATCGGGTGCGGGAATTACCTAACGAGATAATTCAAACGCATATTAACGAGATGTGTTATAAACATCTAACGGAACTTAAATAGTTAAACGGAAAAGTAAATGGAAAAAGGCGGGATGTTACAGGAGGCGGGCTCGTGTGAACTTATATCTTCTTGGATTCTTTCCGGTAATCCTTTCACAAACGCGTCGATCTTCTCTTCCTCATCTTCGAATGCTCCCGGACACAATAAGCACAATTCTGTGAATCGTCTTTCGTACGTGGTAATATCAAATCCTTGGGTTCGTAACCCTCTAAGTTCTGTCTTGAGCTTATTGACCTCGGTTCTGGGACGGTACTTCTCGTTCATCAAGTGCTTGAATGCTGACCACGGTAGTGCGTACGCATCGTCTTGTCCCACTTGCTCTAGATAGGTATTCCACCATGTTAACGCAGAACCTGTGAAGGTATGCGTAGCGTACTTCACTTTGTCCTCTTCAGTACACTTACTTATGGCAAACACCGATTCGACCTTCTCGGTCCACCGTTTCAATCCGATCGGTCCTTCGGTTCCATCAAATTCTAAAGGTTTGCAGGCAGTGAATTCTTTGTAGGTGCATCCTACACGATTTCCTGTACTGCTAGATCCAAGGTTATTATTGGTATGTAGCGCAGCCTGTACTGCGGCTATGTTTGAAGCTAGAAAAGTACGGAATTCCTCTTCATTCATATTCACGGTGTGTCGAGTAGTCGGTGCCATTTCCTTCAAAATAGTCAAATGGAACAAGTTAATCATACAGAATATTAAGAGTAGTTAATAGTATTTCGTAGCATAATATGAACTCATTTATAAAAGCTTTTTCTTCATATTAGCGTTTTATAAGTTTAAATTCGGGTAGTACCTACCCGTTAAGTTCATACTTAGTAGCTAATATACAATTCAACTACTACAATTCTATATGAAAAACTAATTATAATAATATTTCGCGTTCAAACTTTTATACAATATTTTACAAACTTACAATACCGCTTATTTTACATAAAGCATGAAATATAGCACACAATAACTTTGATACAAGATAGTTGTGAAGATAATTCTAGCTAGTACACAAGTCGTTCAGCAAAGGCAATAAAGACACGTAATTCATACGTCTAGAAACAAGTCATGCATTCTGGTTTTACTAGGACTACTTCCCATCCTTGGTCTTGTGGAACATAACCGTTATGGCCGTTGATAAGACAGCGTGTTGTAACGTCGTCAAAGGGACGAGGGTTACGTAATGTCCAACAGTCCCGTAACAATCTAAAAACCTCATTTCTTACCCCAATTACCGACTCCGTCACTTGTGGGAACGTTTTGTTTAATAGTTGTAGCCAGATGTTCTTGTTCTCACTTTGGTGAGAAGCGAACATTACTAATCCGTAAGCATAACATGCTTCTTTATGTTGCATGTTAGCCGCTTTTTCTAAATCACGAAGTCCAATATTCGGATATATTGAGTCAAAATAATTTCTTAACCCGTTGCGTAAAATAGCATTTGGGTTCCCCGCAATATATGCGTCAAAGTAAACACATCGTAACTTATGGGTTTCCCAATGTGATATCCCCCATCTTTCAAACGAAAGTCTCTTATAAACCAAGACATTCTTGGAACGTTCTTCGAATGTCTTGCAAACTGATCTCGCCTTAAATAGTTGTGCCGAGGAATTCTGGCCGACTCTAGACAAGATTTCATCAATCATGTCTCCGGGTAGGTCTCTTAAAATATTGGGTTGTCTATCCATTTTGTGTTTTTAAACTGTAAAATAGACAAGAGTTAGATTCATAAAAAATACTTATTAATACAAGCAATTTTTACATATATCATAAAGCATAAGAATACTATATTACATATATTACACCACACGAATACAACTATCTTATTCCGACTCGCTCGTTTCTTCTTCTTCAGTTTTGGTTCTTTTTGCCAAGTTTCTAGGGATATATGATGTTCCCCTAATACGAGCCGTCGTTGTCCACATTGGTTTAGAAAAACCTGGTGGTTTAGAGGTTCCCGGGTCATTGTTACAACTTAAGGACTTCGGGGGTTGATGATACATATAAAGTTCATCGGGGTTGGAATTAGATTTCTCTATTTTTATGCCCTTTCCCTTATTATTTTCTTTTGCCTTTTTAAATTCAGTTGGGGTAATTTCTATAACATCATTGGAATTCTCGTCGGAATCCGATTCATCGGAGAATTGGTAATCCTCCCAATATTTTGCTTCCTTGGCGGAAACACCATTGACCATAATTAACCTTGGTCGGTTGGTTGAGGATTCTCTTTTACTTAACCGTTTTATTATTTCCCCCACCGGTTCCGATTCTTCTTCCGGTTCCGATTCTTCTTCCGGTTCCGACTCTTCTTCCGGTTCCTCTTCGGGAACTTGTGAATCAGTCCACGAATCATTCCAATTTACATTTGACTCTTCATTATTATTAGGTGAGTCAATGGGACTTGTTCTAGAGGTAGACATCTATCACATAATATCAAACACGTTAAGAGATTAATATATCACAAAATATTCATATGTTAAAAATATATAGTTTCCAACAAAAATGTTAAGCAATCATTTTTAAAGAAAACACGGTCGAAGTCCAGACTCACTAATGCATCCTAACAAACTCGATAAGACACACTAATGCAAATTTTCTGGTTCTCTAAGACCAACGCTCGGATACCAACTGAAATGTCCCGTTCTTATTGATTAAAAACGTTCCATATTAATTGATTTCGTTGCGAGGTTTTGACCTCTATATGAGACGTTTTTCAAAGACTGCATTCATTTTAAAACAAACCATAACCTTTATTTCATCAATAAAGGTTTAAAAAGCTTTACGTAGATTATCAAATAATGATAATCTAAAATATTCTGTTTACACACGACCATTACATAATGGTTTACAATACAAATATGTTACAACAAAATAAGTTTCTTGAATGCAGTTTTTACACAATATCATACAAGCATGGACTCCAAATCTCATCCTTATTTAAGTATGCGACAGCGGAAGCTCTTAATAATCACCTGAGAATAAACATGCTTAAAACGTCAACAAAAATGTTGGTGAGTTATAGGTTTAACCTATATATATCAAATCATAATAATAGACCACAAGATTTCATATTTCAATACACATCCCATACATAGAGATAAAAATCATTCATATGGTGAACACCTGGTAACCGACATTAACAAGATGCATATATAAGAATATCCCCATCATTCCGGAACACCCTTCGGATATGATATAAATTTCGAAGTACTAAAGCATCCGGTACTTTGGATGGGGTTTGTTAGGCCCAATAGATCTATCTTTAGGATTCGCGTCAATTAGGGTGTCTGTTCCCTAATTCATAGATTACCAGACTTAATAAAAAGGGGCATATTCGATTTCGATAATTCAACCATAGAATGTAGTTTCACGTACTTGTGTCTATTTTGTAAATCATTTATAAAACCTGCATGTATTCTCATCCCAAAAATATTAGATTTTAAAAGTGGGACTATAACTCACTTTCACAGATTTTTACTTCGTCGGGAAGTAAGACTTGGCCACTAGTTGATTCACGAACCTATAACAATATATACATATATATCAAAGTATGTTCAAAATATATTTACAACACTTTTAATATATTTTGATGTTTTAAGTTTATTAAGTCAGCTGTCCTCGTTAGTAACCTACAACTAGTTGTCCACAGTTAGATGTACAGAAATAAATCGATAAATATTATCTTGAATCAATCCACGACCCAGTGTATACGTATCTCAGTATTGATCACAACTCAAACTATATATATTTTGGAATCAACCTCAACCCTGTATAGCTAACTCCAACATTCACATATAGAGTGTCTATGGTTGTTCCGAAATATATATAGATGTGTCGACATGATAGGTCGAAACATTGTATACGTGTCTATGGTATCTCAAGATTACACAATATACAATACAAGTTGATTAAGTTATGGTTGGAATAGATTTGTTACCAATTTTCACGTAGCTAAAATGAGAAAAATTATCCAATCTTGTTTTACCCATAACTTCTTCATTTTAAATCCGTTTTGAGTGAATCAAATTGCTATGGTTTCATATTGAACTCTATTTTATGAATCTAAACAAAAAAGTATAGGTTTCTAGTCGGAAAAATAAGTTACAAGTCGTTTTTGTAAAGGTAGTCATTTCAGTCGAAAGAACGACGTCTAGATGACCATTTTAGAAAACATACTTTCACTTTGAGTTTAACCATAATTTTTGGATATAGTTTCATGTTCATAATAAAAATCATTTTCTCAGAATAACAACTTTTAAATCAAAGTTTATCATAGTTTTTAATTAACTAACCCAAAACAGCCCGCGGTGTTACTACGACGACGTAAATCCGGTTTTACGGTGTTTTTCGTGTTTCCAGGTTTTAAATCATTAAGTTAGCATATCATATAGATATATAACATGTGTTTAGTTGATTTTAAAAGTCAAGTTAGAAGGATTAACTTTTGTTTGCGAACAAGTTTAGAATTAACTAAACTATGTTCTAGTGATTACAAGTTTAAACCTTCGAATAAGATAGCTTTATATGTATGAATCGAATGATGTTATGAACATCATTACTACCTTAAGTTCCTTGGATAAACCTACTGGAAAAGAGAAAAATGGATCTAGCTTCAATGGATCCTTGGATGGCTCGAAGTTCTTGAAGCAGAATCATGACACGAAAACAAGTTCAAGTAAGATCATCACTTGAAATAAGATTGTTATAGTTATAGAAATTGAACCAAAGTTTGAATATGATTATTACCTTGTATTAGAATGATAACCTACTGTAAGAAACAAAGATTTCTTGAGGTTGGATGATCACCTTACAATATTGGAAGTGAGCTAGCAAACTTGAAAGTATTCTTGATTTTATGAAACTAGAACTTTTGGAATTTATGAAGAACACTTAGAACTTGAAGATAGAACTTGAGAGAGATCAATTAGATGAAGAAAATTGAAGAATGAAAGTGTTTGTAGGTGTTTTTGGTCGTTGGTGTATGGATTAGATATAAAGGATATGTTATTTTGTTTTCATGTAAATAAGTCATGAATGATTACTCATATTTTTGTAATTTTATGAGATATTTCATGCTAGTTGCCAAATGATGGTTCCCACATGTGTTAGGTGACTCACATGGGCTGCTAAGAGCTGATCATTGGATTGTATATACCAATAGTACATACATCTAAAAGATGTGTATTGTACGAGTACGAATACGGGTGCATACGAGTAGAATTGTTGATGAAACTGAACGAGGATGTAATTGTAAGCATTTTTGTTAAGTAGAAGTATTTTGATAAGTGTCTTGAAGTCTTTCAAAAGTGTATGAATACATATTAAAACACTACATGTATATACATTTTAACTGAGTCGTTAAGTCATCGTTAGTCGTTACATGTAAATGTTGTTTTGAAACCTTTAGGTTAACGATCTTGTTAAATGTTGTTAACCCAATGTTTATAATATCAAAAGAGATTTTAAATTATTATATTATCATGATATTATGATGTACGAATATCTCTTAATATGATATATATACATTAAATGTCGTTACAACGATAAACGTTACATATATGTCTCGTTTCAAAATCATTAAGTTAGTAGTCTTGTTTTTACCTATGTAGTTCATTGTTAATATAATTAATGATATGTTTACTTATCATAATATCATGTTAACTATATATATAAACATATATATGTCATCATATAGTTTTTTTACAAGTTTTAACATTCGTGAATCACCGGTCAACTTGGGTGGTCAATTGTCTATATGAAACCTATTTCAATTAATCAAGTCTTAACAAGTTTGATTGCTTAACATGTTGGAAACATTTAATCATGTAAATATCAATCTCAATTAATATATATAAACATGGAAAAGTTTGGGTCACTACACTGACTACCCAATTCTAGTAAAAATTTTATAAATTTTCAATTAAATGAACTCAAAATCATGTTTATACATATTTATGAACGATAAAACTAGGTTTTAACACCGAAATTATTGTAACCTCGGAAAGAACATAAATTGAGAAACAAACCAAAATGTTAAAATTCATTTAAAATGGAATAGAGGACGATAAAAAGGAAAATAAAAGCCAAGTGTGGGAAAATTTACCAAGTTATTCAAAACATATATCACATATTTTTGTACAAATAACTGAAAATACTTTTGCTTTGGACTAAACTAAACTGTTTTACCTGATGAAAGAAAATAAGAGATGGATCTACACGATGAATCAATTCCATCATTAAAAGGAAGTAAAGTCTTCCGAAAAAGACACGCGCTTCTTGATTTAGGTCATGAAGTTGTCGTCCAGACCAGCTGTAGGTTGACGAAAAATATAGAAAAATCATCACTAAAATCAGCAGGAAATCCACGAACCTCAGCATTAAATAGGGTCGCCAAGTGGTCAGATTTATCCTAACCATGAGAAGGATTTATCTCGTAAAATGGGGGGGCACCATGCAAATTAGCTTGATAAGACTAATGAATCAGATCCCCAGAAAGGATAATCTCCTTAAAGATTAAAAATCAGCTTTTAAGCCTGATATTACTCAATCCTTGAGATTGACCTTAAAGATTGAGAATTCAAACTCATGGAATTCAATGATATCTAAACTCGAGCTTGAACGAGAAAATATTTTGATCAAAATTACAAACCGATTTGTTTTCTGAAAACCCTATTTTCAATGCGTTCATTACCATTGAACGTAAAATCCTAGGAATTCACCTGGAATTCATTAGGTCACCTGAACTAAATCGGGTGTCAACCGTAAGAACGGTGGTTGCATAGCATGGTCAAAGACAGGACTTTGTGCCAAACCGACAAATTATAAGGGTGAGCTTTACTATTGCTCCTACCAAGGATAGTAATTGCGTCCGACACGTTATAAACCATAATTAAAAGCATGTCAGGGGACATTGCCTTAACAGTTGCTTGTTCAACGCTTTCCTTTACAACCGGACGGTAGTTTGCCGAAAGGTAATATACGGGACAAGTAAACTGGACGTGTTGCTTTCCAAATACAAGGTTAGCAAGTGGGTGACACAAAACCTCAAGTTTTGAGCTAAAATTTTCAAATCTGAAACCCACCAAACCCACAAAAATATTTTGCAAACACCGGTAAAGGGTTATTCCGGAAAACTTATCTAGGGTAAAAACTAGATTTAATTTTCAAAAGATCAAATGTTTTCATAAAGATCCAATTTCCTTAATGGATCTAAATTTTTATAGTCATGTAGGACTGTAAACCATATCGTTACTACCATTGTTTATACCGCCGTATAGAAATCACTGATGTACAAAGTGTGAAGAATAAAGAAGTGATTCTAGTATTTGAAGACGATATTGCTTGAGGACAAGCAACGCTCAAGTGTGGGAATATTTGATAATGCTAAAAATGAACATATATTTCATAGCATTATTCCTCAAGAAAGACAAGCTTTTAGTTGCAATTGTTCTATTTACAAGTGATATTCGTTTAAATAATAAAAGGTGAAGACAAAAGACAGATTCGACGAATTGAAGACGCAAACGACCAAAAAGCTCAAAAGTACAATTTACAATCAAAGAGGTTCCAATTATTGATAAGAAACGTCTCGAAATTACAAGAGTACAAGATTCAAAACGCAAAGTACAAAATATAAAATTGTACGCAAGGACGTTCGAAAATCCGAAACCGGGACCAGAGTCAACTCTCAACGCTCGACGCAACGGACTAAAAATTACAAGGCAACTATGCACATAAATATAATATAATATTTAAATAATTCTTATAATTATTTATATATTATATAAATAAATAAAAACCGTCGGCAAGAGAGACTCCAAAATGGGTGAGCTGTAATTTCAAACTCCGCGACTCGCGGAGTTTGAAGGCCAAAAGGGCCGCGAGTCGTGGAGCCCCAAGTTTTGAAACTCCCTATAAAAGCAACCGAATTCTGAGCATTTTTAATCATCATATATCATTCTCTCTATCTATATCGTATATATTTATATTTATATTTTAATTTTAATTTTAATTTTAATTTTAATCCTAATAATAAGGGTATGTTAGCGAATGTTGTAAGGGTGTAAGTCGAAATTCTGTCCGTGTAACGCTACGCTATTTTTAATCATTGTAAGTTATGTTCAACCTTTTTACATTAATGTCTCGTAGCTAAGTTATTATTATGCTTATTTAATCCGAAGTAATCATGATGTTGGGCTAATTACTAAAATTGGGTAATTAGGCTTTGTACCATAATTGGGGTTTGGATAAAAGAACGACACTTGTGGAAATTAGACTATGGGCTATTAATGGGTTTTATATTAACTAAACAATACCTTGTTAATTTAATATACAAACTTATAATTCGACGTATTTATATATAACCACATACGCTTGACTGGGTACGGTGGGCGGGAGATCTATAAATACCAATAATTATTCATTTTACCGGATATGGAACTGGATTAATAGTTAATAGACTTGTTGAAACAGGGGTGAATTACATTCAAGGGTAATTGGTGTAATTGTTAACAAAGTAGTAAAACCTTGGTTTACACGCAGTCGATAACCTGGTGTATTCATTAAACAAAGTATTAAAACCTTGTTACAATTCGAATCCCCAATTAGTTGGAATATTTAACTTCGGGTATAAGGATAATTTGACGAGGACACTCGCACTTTATATTTATGACTGATGGACTGTTATGGACAAAAACCAGACGAACATATTAAATAATCCAGGACAAAGGACAATTAACCCATGGGCATAAAACTAAAATCAACACGTCAAACATCATGATTACGGAAGTTTAAATAAGCATAATTCTTTTATTTCATATTTAATTTCCTTTATTTTATATTTAATTGCACTTCTAATTATCGCATTTTTATTATATTTAATTTAATTGCACTTTTAATTATCGTACTTTTTAAATTATCGCAAGTTTATTTTATCGCACTTTTATTATTCGCAATTTCATTATCGTTATTTACTTTACGCTTTAATTTAAGTCTTGTATTTATTTTTATTATTTTACATTTGGTTTTAACTGCGACTAAAGTTTTAAAATCGACAAACCGGTCATTAAACGGTAAAAACCCCCCTTTATAATAATAATATTACTTATATATATATTTGTATTTTTATAAAAGTAAACTAATATAGCGTTAAGCTTTGTTTAAAGATTTTCCTGTGGAACGAACCGGACTTACTAAAAACTACACTACTGTACGATTAGGTACACTGCCTATAAGTGTTGTAGCAAGGTTTAAGTATATCCATTCTATAAATAAATAAATATCTTGTGTAAAATTGTATCGTATTTAATAGTATTTCCTTGTATAATTTAATAGTATTTTATACCCCTTTGCTTTGACATCAGCAAGCTACCCTGGAGATGAGGCTAAAAATGGTGTTTCGGATAGGTGCACCGGTAAGTGCTTCAGGTTCTTCGCCGAGGGTGCAGGTTGGTGGGTGGAAAGGATCGCCTTCTTCTTGTCTCCATTGGTTAAGTCGACTACGAACCCATCAGATGAATTGGGGGATGACTGATTGGTTGATTCATTCTGGTGACACTGCTTTCGGAGCTTAGATGAAACTCCATATCGGAATCCAATGGACTTGAACTAGTGGTGAGTTCCATTGCGTACGAGTGAATTAAGGATTTTTCGATATGAAAAGATTTTCAGATATCGGATGATATTCTAATTACATAGAATATCTATGTATAGTATAGGAGATCCTGTAGATTACGAAGAGATTTAAGGAAACGTGTCAGACAAGATTTAATGTGATGGGATATGAATTTGTCTGTACATCATCTATGCAATAATTGTAATAAGGCGTGTCGAGACTGACAATGATAAGTAGATATTTTTCGACAAATGGTGGTAAGCAAAAAATTTTAACATGCAGACCAGGTTCAAGTCTAGACTCATTAACATAACCTAACAACTACTAGGTCGAAGTCCAGACTCATTAATGCATCCTAACAACTACTAGTTAGACACACTAATGCAAGACCTGATTCGCTACGACCACCGCTCTGATACCACCTGTAAAGACCCGTCCGTATCCCCCTGGACGAAGTCATCAACATCTGATCCCATTGCGATGATCGACTCCAAGTAATGTCCTTAAATAGAGCAAATGCACAGCGGAAGACTTAATTCGTACCTGAGAATAAACATGCTTAAAAGTGTCAACCAAAAGGTTGGTGAGTTCATAGGTTTATCATAACATTCATTTTCATTATTTTAATAGACCACAAGATTTCATATTCATAAACATAATACACTCGCAAGTGTATGTAAAGCATTCTAAGTGGTTGAGCACTTGGTAACCATACTTAACATTTAATCAACGTCGCATATTCCCTTTATTATGAAATCTCACTACACCATACCAAGTGTAGTCACCAAAACGAAGTAATGTGCAACCGTTGAATACTGGTCGTCCAGTCCGGTTGGGGTTGTCAGGCCCGATAGATCTATCAACAGGATTCGCGTTTACAATACCCATGTAAATAGTAGTTACCAAGCTACAGGGAGATATGCCAGTGGTACAACTCAACGTAGAATATATTTTAAGTACTTGTGTCTATCTCGTAAACATTTATAAAAGCAGTGCATGTATTCTCAGCCCAAAAATATATATTGCAAAAGCAATTAAAAAGGGAGCAAATGAAACTCACCATACTGTATTTTGTAGTAAAAATACATATAACATGATTGAACACGTATAAGGTTGACCTTGGATTCACGAACCTATATCAAGTATATATATTAACATATATATTCGTAATCAAATAAGTTTCTATATTAATAATGGTAATGTATTTTCTATTTTCATTTTCTATCTCGTTAATAAATATTTAATACCTATTTTTAACTTAAGTAAGTTCTTAATTTTAATATATCAGATACTTATTAAACTACTTTAATTAACTAATTTATCGATAATTGATACATATAATTATAATTTTTAATAATATGATACTTTTAATAAATATGAAAATTCTAATGATACATGTATTGATAATAATATGAATAACAATAAAAATGATAATTTTAATGCTCTTTTTAATAATAATAATAATAATAATAATAATAATAATAATAATAATAATAATAATAATAATAATAATAATAATAATAATAATAATAATAATAATAATAACAAAATAGAATACTACTTAGGAAAGGATTTCAAAAAGATTGTGCCTCATACGAGGCTCGAACCCATGACCTCTCGCTTAAACTCCCATGTCCTTAACCATGCAATCTGTGTGGTTTTTCTGTTTTAGTTCCTAATTAAAACTATGTAACCCTTTAACCCATTTGTTCCTCTTCATCATCATTGTCACGTATCAAAGAAAACACCACATTCATCAACAGCAATAATAGCGATTTCAAGATCCAGTTTATACGGCCCAACTAACAGTCTATTAACAAGCCCCATACAATTTATACGGCCCATATAAAGGCATATGTCTCGGCCCAAAATTAATCTTAAAGGAATTCGGTTCCCTTCACTCTTGTTAAAAGCCGATTGAATAAATTAAACAGGTATGTTCAATACTTGGAATATTAGCTGGCAAAGGAGAAAAAAACATCGGATACTTTTGTAAGCATAAATTATTCACTCTTTACCCCACCCACTAGAATACCTCAACCCCCATTAATAAAGGTAATTACCCTACAAATTATAAAGAATTATATTCTGTATTCTTCATTATGTAATACTCATCTTCATAGCTATTATTATAATCATCAGCTTTCATTTAATAATTTGCACGTAACCATAAGTGGTGCAGCCGATATACAACAGCAATGGATAGTAGTAGTTCAGTTTTATGGATGGCATAGTTGGCGGTTTATGGAGAAGAAAGAGGAGGAAAACAAGGTGGTTGGTGTAGTGGTGTTTGAACAGGAAACAGGGAGGAGACAGAAATATTATAAGCTGCAGCAGGGTTCGAGAGGAAAGATTTTGTAAGGTTGTTTATGGTGATGATTTGGGTTACATCGATTAGAAACAGAATACATAAAGAAACCGAAATAAAGAAAAGAGATGGTGGTTGTGAAGTGGGTTTGTATGAGGTCTTGTGTTTTAAATAGAAGAAAAGTCATAAGTGAATGGGTTTTCGATAGTGAATTGTTTAGGATTTTCTCTCGGTTTAAACATAGCTAATCTTTCAACAGACATGGCGAATAGTAACAACAGGTATAGCAGCTATGGAGAGGTGGTCTGGTGTGATCAGGAAAGAAACGGGGAAAATAGGCAAATGCGAATAGGTGGGGTTGGTGATGGCTATTTGTGCAGGTCATGAAAAGAAAGGGAGAGCGAAAGAAAAGGTGGTGGTTTGAGAGTATCATGGTGGTGATGATATGGGTTGATGATCAAAGGTGGTTTGGAGGTGGCGGTTTAGGGTGTGGGTTTGTCTCGAATGGGAAGAAATCAGGATCCGAAAAAAAAAATATGTAGTATGCACAAGTACCAATAGCAGTTATAGATTCTTGATCAACGAAAGATGTATATATAAAGAAAGCAAGAGTCAAGTTGTTTGAACAAAACAAACAACTTTTCATTTTGGAGTACGTGGTACACAATAACAAAAGCAGAAAGTAGAAACAGTTTGGGACACGTGAAATATAAAAACAAAACAAATAGAAAGTTAGTGCTGAAAAGTTAGATGCATGTATGTGTATAAGAAAAGTTGTTAACAACAAAAGATCTTGTGTCCAACCACGATTCACATGTCAAACATTGATCTCCTCAATTATTATTATTATTATTATTATTATTATTATTATTATTATTATTATATATATATATATATATATATATATATATATATATATATATATATATATATATATATATATATATATGTATATATATATAGCTTTTCTTATCCGTCTCTAGAACTAGGGAAGGTGATAACTACATATAGTTTTAGTTTAAAATATTAGTCTCAATCTCATGCTTATTTGATATCAGTATTCATTCAAATTACCTTGAGGTATTGTTTAGTACAATATGTTTTAAAATGTCTTGAAACCTATTAATACTATACATCACCATATTTTGCCTTATATATGACCCAAGGTGAGCCTCAAAACTAATGATATTGCAAACTAATAAGTTCGTAATATAAAATTGTTCGTGAATCGTCGGGAATGGTAAAAGGGTAATTGATTATCCGAATATAGATTTCAAATTTTCTAGACTCAACATTACAGATTTTGCTTATCGTGTCGGAAATGTATAAAGATTAAGGTTTAAATTTGGTCGGAAATTTCCGGGTCATTACATTCAGGTTAGGGTTTCTATACCTGGAACAGACGGGGATGTCAAGCCCTATGGATCCATATATAACTACTCGCACCCACCAGTTCTTATAACCGGCAGTTACTAGTTACCAAAGCTAAGGGATTTTCGGTTCAAACTCGGTGTAGAATTTATTATATACTTGTATCCATTGCGTTTAAAATAAAGTGCATGTATTCTTAGCCCCAAAAATATATATTGCAAAAGCATTTAAAAAGGGAGCAAATGAAACTCACCTTAGCAGCATATAAAGTCGTTTACCAAAATGTGACTGAAACTCGGATTACCAAATAACCGTAGATCTCAACCTAGAGATCATATGTTGGTCAATAAATGTCTATCAAGCTAGGTCAGGTCATAGTGTATCACAATCCTAATGCTCGAGATCGACATATAAAAGTTATCCAAAGTCATTTCAAAAAGTCAATTTTGACAGTTGTTTAACAAAACTAGACGTACCTTATATAAGGATTCATTTACTCGGTTGGTAATATTCAAAAATCCAATTTATCAATCTCGTAAATAAGTTGTTTAAATCTTAATTGCAGATTCAAAAGCAATTTCAATTAACGTCAATCATAATTCAGTTGATCATATATTTTAATCCGTTCATCGAAACTATTCGATATCTAAATGAAAAGTCATTGATTTTTCGCCAGCTTTCCAAAAACATGTATATCATATACCTTTTACCAGTAATATATGTATTTAATTCGAGATTCATTATAAACTGTTTAACGACGAAATTTAGCATACAAGCATGCATAAATATAAATACTCGAGCACTAGATATGGATACACAATTAATATATAAAAGATAAGATATGAATACTCACGTATCAATATTGTGATTCAATATTGCAAGAAAGTACGTAGACGCAACAGAGATGATAAATACTAGGTTTGATTTGCAAACAATACCCATGAATATTACCCATAACTTCCATAGTTATAACCCATAATTTCCTTAGCTCTATCCCGTTTGAAAACCCATTTTGAAAGTGACACGCTCATGACCTCGTCGTAGTATTTTATGTATAAATAATAATAATACTAATACTACTAATAATGATAAGATTAATAATAATATTAATCTTAATATTAATAATAATAATAATAATAATAATAATAATAATATAATAATAATAATAATAATAATAATAATAATAATAATAATAATAATAATAATAATAATAATATATAATTTAAATATATACAGAGTAAACTGATTGAGGAAACAAAGAATCAGATCGAGCTTTTATAGTATGTGGCCTGCTACAGTACCCCATGCGATCGCATGGGTTTTCAGTGCTTTTGCCATGCGATTGCATGGCCGCCTGATCCGCTTTTGTTTGCTAGTTCGTCGACATAAAATACTGTAGCAAATAGTGTTTTTCGAAAACACTGTAGCTTTTCGGGTACTGTAGCAATTCGAAAATACTGTAGTAAATTAGTGTTTTACTGGTTCATCTTAAACGTTTTAGTTAACTTATCTAAATATCAATCAGATAATCAAATCAATAAGGTTAATGCACAGTATCATTTTCATAACACTTTATTACGTTTTCAAGTTATAGTATATATATATATATATATATATATATATATATATATATATATATATATATATATATATATATATGTATCTATTTACATATAATTGTTCGCGAATCATTGAGAACAATCGAAGGGTAATTGAATAGTTCAAAATTTTGAGATTAAACTTCATAGACTTTGCTTATCGTGTCGGAAACGTTAAAGATTAAGTTTAAATTTGGTCAGAAATTTCCGGGTCATCACAGTACCTCCCCGTTAAAGAAACTTCGTCCCGAAATTTGAGTGAGGTCATCATGGCTAACAATAAAAATGTTTTCATGATGAATATGTGTTGATAAATAGAATTTTTATCACCGTTCAATAATATGGATAAAACAATCCAATTACTCGAAGCGTATGAGGGAAGTTATCATAATAGAGTGAAATGAGGAAATAGATATTCGTTTTTAACTCTTGACTAAGTAACGATCGATTTCCGGAATTTAAGGAATAGAAAATCTTCATTATCTAAATAAGATTTGTTTCTTCGAAATTTGCGGAAATTAGGATTTTCTTTGATTAAATGCGTAATCTGCCTCGATTGCTATGTCTGATATTTCGCTATAAATTGACCTCTTCCGTTTCATTTATTTTCACCACTCCTATTATCTTTTCCCTTATTTTATACTTCCAAAAGATTGTGAAATGCTTCATCCAGTTCTGATTCTTGATATACTCCTAACTTTCATATCTGTCATTTTTTTTTTTCATCTACCACCAGAGGAAGTTATTTTCTTCTATCACTACCTTGTGGTTATAGTGTTTTTCATTCTCCCGTGTCTTTATATTGCTATACGCATTGATATACATGGTTTGTAAATTTATGTGTTTTTATCGGGCTTTTTATTCTCCGTTATATTTCGAAGCTTCATGCTTTCGTTCTCTCTTCCCGCCTTCAAGTCAAGCGAATAATGGTCTAGAATTCGTAGGTATAGATTTTGAAATGAACATAGTTAATGTTCTAAGAAGGGAATTGTAATGGCACGATCTTGATTTGTCAAATTACTAGAATATCCGGAAAAGACCGAATCATCAAGAAATATATTTTCTTGATATATTTAGAGATTATATAGAATGAAAGAGCTATGTAACATGGTTCATGATGAGGGTGGGATCTGTGAACCTTTATCACGTTCCATTAGAAACTCAGCATGACTTACTGTAATATAATCACGTTGATCAAGTGTCATTATATTATACTAATTCATGCTTCAGTTTCCAACACTACTTCAAAACATTTATATTTTAAACTTGAAGGTTTCAGAATTTAGAAACTAAAATAGTTTCTTTTATGATGTAATACAGATAGCACGAAGAGGTAATGGTTTCAGATAAGAATGGTTTAGAAAAAATATCTTCAGAAATATGGAGGATATTTATAATGGAAGATACGATAATATCTTAGAATATTTAAGATAAGACGATGATGAAGAATATTGTTCGCAAAGGTTTTAGAGTAAGGAGCAAGGTATTCGTTAATGACTTCAGCAAACACTGAATCATTTGGATTCTTTGAAGGCAGGTTCAGTCTTTGTGATTTATCCACAACCTCCTTCATACTTTGTTCAATCCGTTTTCCAGTTCCAAACCTTCTCTTTTTCTCAGCTTTACCACCATACTATTCTTTATCAACAAACTTTTGACTGTTAAGGTCGTTTACAGTTTTTGCTGCTTCATCAGCATTGTTCCAATTTCAGAGAACTAGTTCATAGTTTGGGATGTTTTTCAGAAACTTCACATTCGAAGTATGTAAGTCTAGAAGATAGACATTATATGTATATATATAACTGTTGGCGTAGAATTGCTGCGAAATTTGAAATACTGATTGCTAATTCCCGGTAGTTGGTATAGCAATTATTGTTACAAGATGTGGATGAGTACATGATAGGGTTTCAATGAGTATAAGGATTTTTCGAAAGGTCGAGGATTAATAAAGTTGTTGGTAAATTTACTGCTAATGTGGTGGAACATGAAAGGTTCCCCAGTAACAAGAACATATATGTCAAGGTTATAATAAGGCTAATCTGAAAAGTTGAAGTTGACTAGTTGGAAGTGTGATAAAACTGGATACTTTGAAAAGGGATTGCAAGATTATTTTCGTTAAAAACAACGCTAAAGGATCTTGCACAGTTTTGAAGTCAAAGTATAGCTTTTAAAGATATAGAGATCTAAGAATGATGTCACTGGTTCAGAGTTGTGACTTGAATTCTGATCCGTCAATATCAGAATATGTAATTGAATTTGTATGAAATGATTGTGTATTGCAGTTAAGGTAGTGAGTATAGTTAATGATTTTTGAATTAAAGTTGAAGAATGTATAGTGTAACATATTAATTGTGAACTTATATATTTCCCGAGTATTACCTACCCGTTAAAGATTTCACAAGTAATATTTTGTACAAAAGAATTTTTCATTACAGTCTTTATGAAAATATCTGTATGTATATTTTCTTCAGATGTAATTCAGATTAAATGAGTTAAAATTATATTAAGCTCATTTTATTTTTGGCTTGAATTAGAAATGAATAATCTCTAAAACATTAGAGATTACATAATCTTCATGGAGTATTTCACTAATGAAATCAATACTTCATTAATTATTCTTATTGATATTCCACAGTGAAGGATGTTGGTGTTCGTGAAATTTTTGTGAACCTTACAAGGCACGTATGATGTTTTCTGGAAAGTTTCAAGTACATCGAAAATGTAAATGTAAAATCAATTATGTAATTAAATAATACACTTGGTTTATTATGAAATGAAATTCATTAAGTTGAAACAGATATTGTAGTTAACAATGGTTAAGTTGTTAAGGAAGGATGTACATCATTGCATATTAGTAATATGAACTAACCGAGTAGTACCTACCAGTTAAGATTCACCCGTAATAGCTTAGTACGAAAAGATTTATTTTGATTTCAAAATTCATATATATTAAATATACATAAAATTTCTTCAGGGGAAATGAGTTAATACTTCATCGGTTATTGTTGCTGGTATTTCTTGGTAACTACGGTGCGTATGACGTTGATGCTCGTGGGACAGATTATGAAGTTGAGGTTTGCGATGCGGATGTTGTTGGTGGTGGTAATGGTACTGTTGGTGTTGTTGTCGGTGGTACTGTTGATGCCGGTGATGTTGCTGGTGCTTGTAACCTTTGCACCATATTCTCCAAAGCCACTACCCGAGCGCGAAGCTCGTTGACTTCTTCTACTACACCGGGATGATTGGCGGTTCGGATGAGCGGATGAATAAGATCCAGAATTTGAGATAGTATATTATCATGATGAGATACTCTAGAAATGAGAGAGAAAATGGTGTCTCGAACATGTTCACCAGTAAGTGCTTCAGGTTCTTCGCCAAGAGGGCAATGTGGTGGATGGAAGGGATCGCCTTCTTCTTGTCTCCAATAATTAAGTAAGCTACGAACCCATCAACAATTCATCCAGAATAGATGATGGCTAATTGGTTGATCCATTCCGGTTACACTGTCTTCGGAATTCAGGTGAATATCCATATCGGAATAGCTGTCAGAGTTTAAGGAATTTGAACTAGATACGGGATCCATCTTGTATAATTAGGGAGATGATTTTTTTTTTAATATGAATTAGATTATAGAATTTAGTTTGGTATTCTTCAATACATAATTTACATATGTATATATAATACCAAATTCCATAAATCACGGAGAAATTTTCGGAAGATGTCAGGAAAAGTTTACAGTAACAGATACGCTAAGATATGAATTTTTGTCTATACACTATTTATGCAATAAAAGCAGGAAAACGTGTCTAGACTTAAGAATGATAAGCATGTAATTTCCAACAAGAAATGATAAGCAAAACTTTTAACATGCAGACACGGTCGAAGTCCAGACTTACTAATGCATCCTAACAACTATCAGTTAGACACACTCATGCAAGACCTGGTTCACTAGGACCAACGCTCTGATACCAACTGTGACAATCGCTCCAAATTCATATGGACGAACACGTCATTCATCGATTTCATTGCGAGGTATTTGACCTCTATATGATACGTTTTATAAACATTGCATTCTTTTAAAAAGGCAAACCATATATGAGTATTTAAATCAAAGGTTTTCGACATCTGATGATTTCTACATATAGACAATCACCGTAAATAATAGTTTACAACAGTACTTCCGTTGACAATGCAGTCAAAATAAGATACATGGTGATGATTTGGTGAATGCAACATTTTCTTGAAAAATATGCCATGTAAGACTCCATGCACATAGCTTGTCTATCATATAAGAAAACAGCGGAAGACTTCTAGGAAACCTGAGAATAAACATGCTAACAAGTGTCAACACAAAGGTTGGTGAGTTCATAGTTTTAGTGTTTCGTATAATCTGTATATAAAAGTGGATCACAAGATTTCAGTTGTTTCATCCAGAAACGTTTATCAAAATATTCTACAAGATTAAGCACCCTGGTAGCTAAACTTTAACGTTATAATAAGTACCCCCTGTTTTAACATACATGTAACCAACATGTACAATACACGCAAACCAACGTGTACTAAACTCAAATAGCATACGTCTGTTTTAAAGTTCAGGCTAGGGTTTCTATACCTGGAACAGACGGGGATGTCAAGCCCTATGGATCTATATATAATTACTCGCGCCCACCAGTTCTTATAACTGGCAGTTACTAGTTACCAAAGCTAAGGGATTTTCGGTTCAAACTCGGTGTAGAATTTAGTATATACTTGTATCCATTGCGTTTAAAATAAAGTTCATGTATTCTCAGCCCCAAAAATTTATATTGCAAAAGCATTTAAAAAGGGAGCAAATGAAACTCACCTTAGCAGCATATAAAGTCGTTCACCAAAATGTGACTGAAACTCGAATTACCAAATAATCGTAGATCTCAACCTAGAGAACATATGTTGGTCAATAAATGTCTATCAAGCTAGGTCAGGTCATAGTGTATCACAATCCTAATGCTCGAGATCGACATACAAAAGTTATCCAAAGTCGTTTCAAAAAGTCAATTTTGACAGTTGTTTAACAAAACGAGACGTACCTTATATAAGGATTCATTTACTCGGTTGGTAATATTCAAAAATCCAATTTATCAATCTCGTAAACAAGTTGTTTAAATCTTAATTGCAGATTCAAAAGCAATTTCAATTAACGTCAATCATAATTCAGTTGATCATATATTTTAATCCGTTCATCGAAACTATTCGATATCTAAATGAAAAGTCATTGATTTTTCGCCAGCTTTCCAAAAACATGTATATCATATACCTTTTACCAGTAATATATGTATTTAATTCGAGATTCATTATACACTGTTTAACGACGAAATTTAGCATACAAGCATGCATAAATATAAATACTCGAGCACTAGACATGGATACACAATTAATATATAAAAGATAAGATATGAATACTCACGTATCAATATTGTGATTCAATACTGCAGGAAAGTACGTAGACGCAACAGAGATGATAAACACTAGGTTTGATTTGCAAACAATACCCATGAATATTACCCATAACTTCCATAGTTATAACCCATAATTTCCTTAGCTCTATCCCGTTTGAAAACCCATTTTGAAAGTGACACGCTCATGACCTCGTCGTAGTATTTTATGTATAAATAATAATAATACTAATACTACTAATAATGATAAGATTAATAATAATATTAATCTTAATATTAATAATAATAATAATAATAATAATAATAATAATAATAATAATAATAATAATAATAATAATATATAATTTAAATATATACGGAGTAAACTGATTGAGGAAACAAAGGACCAGATCGAGCTTTTATAGTATGTGGCCTGCTACAGTACCCCATGCGATCGCATGGGTTTTCAGTGCTTTTGTCATGCGATCGCATGGCCTCCTGATCCGCTTTTGTTTGCTAGTTCGTCGACATAAAAATACTGTAGGAAATAGTGTTTAGTGTAGCAAATAGTGTTACTGTAGCAAATAGTATTTACTGTAGCAAATAGTGTTTACTATAGCAAATAGTGTTTTACTGTAGCAAATAGTGTTTTTCGAAAACACTGTAGCTTTTCGGGTACTCTAGCAATTCGAAAATACTGTAGTAAATTAGCGTTTTACTGGTTCATCTTAAACGTTTTAGTTAACTTATCTAAATATCAATCAGATAATCAAACCAATAAGGTTAATGCACATTATCATTTTCATAACACTTTGTTACGTTTTCAAGTTATAGTATATATATATATGTATCTATTTACATATAATTGTTCGCGAATCATTGAGAACAATCGAAGGGTAATTGAATAGTTCAAAATTTTGAGATTCAACTTCATAGACTTTGCTTATCGTGTCGGAAACGTTAAAGATTAAGTTTAAATTTGGTCAGAAATTTCCGGGTCATCACAAAAACTAGTTGATTATTCTGACCTTCATGTATTTGGAAGTCCTGTGTACGCAATGTACAATTCTCAAGAAACAACAAAGTTGGATCCAAAGTTCAAAAATTGTTTGTTCTTGGGGTATGCTGATGGAGTTAAGGGGTATCGCTTGTGGGATCCCACTGCCTACAAAGTAGTCATCAGCACAGATGTTGTCTTTACAGAAGACAAAGATCTTGAAGATGTTAGCACTTCAAAAGAAACTATACCGATACAGGTGGGTAATGAATTTCATAAAGATTCTTCTGAAGCAGTACCAGAGCACGATGAAAATCAAGTAGTCGTTGATGAAGCTCCAGTGACTCGTATTTCTAATCGGGAAAGGAAACGTCCAGGGTGGCATTCGGATTATATTACGGAAAGCAATGTTGCATATTGTCTTCTAACAGAGGAAGGAGAGCCGACAACTCTTCGCGAGACACTGAATCATTCAGATGCATCTCAGTGGATGACAGCCATGCAGGAAGAAATTGAAGCTCTTCATAAAAATCAAACATGGGAACTTGTGCCATTGCCGAAAGGTAGAAAACCTATTGGAAATAAATGGGTGTATAAGATCAAGTGAAATGGCGATGATCAAGTGAAGCGGTATCGTGCAAGACTGGTGGTTAAAGGATATGCTCAGAAAGAAGGTAAAGACTTTAATAAAATATTTTCTCCTGTGGTTCGACTTACAACAATTCGAGTAGTTCTAGCGATGTGTGCTACATTTAATTTGCATCTAGAGCAGCTAGATGTGAAAACTGCATTTCTTCATGGAAATCTTGAAGAAGAAATTTATATGCTTCAACCAGAAGGTTTTGAACTACAAGGAAAAAAGAACTTGGTTTGCAGGTTAAAGAAATCTCTGTATGGTCTCAAACAGGCGCCGAGATGTTGGTACAAGAGATTTGATTCTTTCATAATGAGCCTTGAATATAACAGACTTTATGCAGACCCTTGTGCATATTTCAAGAGGTTTGGAGACAATGATTTTGTCATTTTGCTGTTATATGTAGACGACATGTTGGTTGCAGGCCCCAACAAAGATCGTATTAATAAGATGAAGGCTCAATTGGCTAGGAAGTTTGAAATGAAAGACTTGGGTGCCGCAAACAAGATTCTAGGGATGAAAATTCACCGAGACAGAGATAATAGGAAGGTTTGGCTTTCTCAAAAGAATTATTTGAAGAAAATCTTGGAGCGTTTCAATATGCAAGATAGTAAGCCAATCTTAACCCCACTTCCTACTAATCTCAAGTTATCCTCCGTTATGTGTCCTAGCAGTGAAGACGAGAGGAAGGAGATGTCTCAAGTACCGTATGCATCAGCAGTGGAAAGTTTAATGTTCGCAATGATATGTACAAGACCAGAAATTGCACATGCAGTGGGAATAGTTAGTCGGTACATGACGAATCCTGGTAAAGAGCATTGGAATGCGGTAAAGAGGATCCTAGATACATTAAGGGTACCTTAGATGTTGCATTATGTTATGGGGAACCGGAATTTATTGTCAAAGGGTATGTTGATTCTGATTATGCAGGGGATATCGACAAAAGTAAATCTACCACTGCATATGTTTTCAAACTTTGTGGTGGAACAGTAAGCTGGGTTTCAAAACTGCAGTCAGTTGTGGCGACGTCAACAACAGAAGCAGAATATGTAGCAGCTACTCAAGCTACTAAAGAGGCAGTATGGTTAAAGATCTTGTTGGAGGAACTCGGACACAAACAAAAGAATATCACTCTATTTTGTGACAATCAGAGTGCCTTGCATCTTGAAAGGAATCCAGCATTTCATTCAAAGACAAAGCATATACGAGTTCAATATCACTTCGTTCGGGAGAAAGTGGAAGAAGGAACCGTGGATGTGCAGAAAATTCATACTGACGACAATGTAGCTGATTTTCTAACAAAGTCAATCAACCGTGACAAGTTTATTTGGTGACGTTCCTCATACGGCCTAGCAGAAACGTAAGCAACATCATTGGCAAGGAAAGATTATTGTGTGAAGATTTATTGAGTTTTAATCAAATCTTCAAGTGGGAGATTGTCAAATATGGTGGATGGTAAACACCTACTACCTTGAATAATTCTAAATTGGCATGTAATTGTGTGTTACAAATAAGACTTTTAGCTTCCTAATTTCACCAACCCCATTCCCAAAGCAGTATAAATATAGGAGCTTACTAGTTTCATAGATCGTACCAAATCATTTCTTTCTTTCTTATATACTAAAGAAAATAATAGAGAGTTTGTGAGTTTAATCTCCTAATTACAAGAGATATAAAGATTAATGTTTATCCTTGTAATTAGAGAAAAGTGTAATTCCTATTATTCTTATTAGTGAATCGTTTCTTTCCTTGCCCGTCGTTTTTACCCTATTGGGGTTTTCCACGTTAAATCTCGGTGTTCCTTTATTGTCATTATTTCAATTATTACTAGCGGTTTGCTATAATTCGGTGTCGCTTTTCTCAACAAGTTCAATTTGTGGGCTGAGTCCGTTAGATTTTTTAGGATTAGCTACTCTATAAACAATCATTAATGTAATCAATAATATTCACGGAGTTTCATTCTCATACCTTAAGCTCTTAATACCATGTTATACAATGAAACCCCCGTCAAATAAACACTAAACCCATAAAAGGGTCGGACTTACTAACATACGACTACTCTAACAGTATATTGTAAATTTAAACTAACAATATAATAAAAATCTAAATACAATGTTAAGATAACAAATCAATATCTACTTTTGGTTCATCTTGTACATCAAATCGAATGTTTTTTTCTTCATTTTTTGCCTATAATTTGTGCCTTCTCGGCAGGTCAGCAGGTCCCCAATATCGCCACACATTCGACAAACAACTCGCTCCATGTGGATACAAACCTCAAGGATATTATGCTAAACAATCTAAATCCTCGAGAAAATGTAGATACGTGTCCTGAATTGTGTAATGTGACTGCTTAACCAAAAGCCGCATCTCTACAATTAAATTAATAGCTAGCCTGGCGCTGTCCTCGTCACTGGTCTCTCACGTCATATCGTCAAAACGGGCCTGGATAGCTCACGGCAGGGGCGGATCTAGGATTTCAAATTGATGGGGTCACCAATTAATATCGATATATATATCAAGTATATAGATTAAAATGAAAAACTATGATTGACTAAGCATAAAAAATCAAATGTCTAACATAAATTTATAGGGAGAAACATAAATTTACTTAAATATTGTATGATAAATTCTAAAAGATCACAATATAAAAAAAAAAATTAAAAAAAATTACATAATTCAGTTAGAAATTTCCTTATTTAATTAGTAACTCAATAATTCTTTTATGAAAAAGTAAACCAAAATTAGAAAAGGCACCGAAATACCGATGTATGGATACGTATTATGGATTAGAAAGGCACCGCAAAAGTAAACCTAAATTGATGTGTTGTCTATGTCCAAATTACATAAATACGTATGGATTCAAAAAGAAAAAATAAACAAATAACCTAATTTAAGTTGTTGGGCTGGGCTAACGTAAAAGGGTTGGGGTCTATGTCCAATTAGGTTGGGGTTCTTTGTGTGGAGTTCAACATTTCTACAGTTAATTGTTTGTTGGGCTCTTGGGCTGAGTGGGGGACTGTGCTACCCCAAGCATTCATGTACCTCCGCCCCTGGCTCACAAAGATCATCAGGGTAACACTAATGTAGAATACGACGTGTCGTCTTCCTAACCTCCCTGGGAACGTAATGATCTATGTCGGCATCCGTACCGAATTTAAAACCAGTCATCATCTCGTCACCCAAACCTCGCGGTTAACGAACGGGACAACGCAAACCAAAGATCATCCCATTCCTCTTGGATGTCGACCCTAGATGACCGTTTACTCTTCATCTTCAGAAACATAAGGTGTACGTAGGTTAGGTCATTGTCTGTACATTTTACATCTAGCCATGGGCCCAAAATCGTCCGACCATAAATGGTCCGTTGTGCCGTGTCAAATGTGTCGCCGTGGTTATAACTTTGACGAGACTATTCTTCTTTATAAGCCCAGCCGCAATATATCCTTGTAAACAACCAAGAAAGAGCATCAAACAATCGGAATAAAACGTCAATGGTGCGTAGTGTTTCAAGCACCACATCGCTCCACGCATCAAGCAACACACACCATGCGTTTTGTTTATCACTTGCTGGTCCTTAACGACCCAAAAACCCCAAAACTAACTATAAACATCACAATACATGTAAAAATGCAGTACAGTTAATATATATTACACATAGGCACGCAATCATATCCATGAGCCAAAAATGCAAAACAAGCAGAGTTTGGTGGGAGTAATGGGTTGGAGACTAACTATTGGGTTTTTCCAGCTGAGAAGAAGTATGAATGAACAGTTTCAATGTTTGTTACTAATCAGTTACACACCTATATACTGTATAGTTTAAGCAATACATGAACTTGAGAAATTGTGACGTGGTTCAGCGGTTGGTGGTCTGCCTCCTTTAGGGGAGGTCAGGAGTTCGACCCCCGTTGGCTACATATTAAAAACACAATTTCATCCATGCCATGAAGTATCCACCCATGGCACCTTTCCAATATCGTTTGGGGGGTAAAGGGGATGGGGGTTTTACTTGGCCGTGCCCTTGGATCGGTTTCAAGGTTTCCTCCCGGGCAGCGATGGGGGCGGGGTTTATCGCTGCATCGGCATAGTCGAAACGGGAGATGATCGCAACGGATGGTTAAAGTCCCCCTCGGGTGATCCCAATCGCTGTTCAAAAAAAAAAAAAATACATGAACTTGATATTTATTGTTCATAAATACATAATATTCAATATAATATTTGTGAGGAGCTGCAGTGGGAAATGAAAGGGGCGGAAGATAAAAATAAAAAAAAAGCCATAAGAATAATAAAAAAGCCATAAGAATAAGTATATACGAGTACATAACAAGAATGATCATTCAATCACTAAATAAATGGTACATTGATGTACAAGAAGATGGTCTCAAAGGTTTTACACAATAATTATATTTTCGTAAACAAAAAAAAAAAAAAATGAGTAAATAAATACAAAAACTCAAACCAAAAGAATTTGAATGTAATCCAAAAACATTATTTCGAGCCTCAAACATACATAATAAACAATGCTTAACCCCCTACTCCTAATTATCTTGTACAAGTTTTTGCCTGACCAAAAACTGATGATTTTACATGAGACCAGAATACGGATTATATGCTTGGACTGGCACACCTGAGCCATAGGGGTGGGGGCTAGCCCCATATGGGTTAGCAAATGGGTTTGAACCTTGTTGCAATGGTGGTGGGCCCATCATCATCATTTGTTGCTGCTGCTGATACATTAAAGCTTGTTGTTGTTGCTGCTGAAACATTAAAGCTTGTTGTTGCTGAGCCATGGCTGCCATCTGAATGTTGTCTGGTGCGGTCTGGTGTGTCGTTATGGAAGCAGCCATTGCGCCTTGTTGCCACGGGTTGTAACTAAGATTCTGGTTAGTTCTTCTGATTGCATCATCATAGAGACTATCAAGCGTAAGTTTGTCTAGTCCTCCACCCTGGAATACAAGTCTATGTCAACAAAACAGTACTAAGGGGTACTTTAGTCAATCATTAAATTTATGGCGGGACCCATAACCTACCAGCTTGCTTGCAGATGAAGTACTTCCATTAGAACTTGGAGCAGTTACAAGGGCTAATTCCCAACCTGAGGTCCCGTTGACTGAAGTTGTAGTAGTTGTAGATGGTTGGTCAACTGTAATGTTCAAAGTCAACAAGAATAAGGTTATCAAAATATGAAGGCAAATAGAGACTGTCTACCAAGTTCAAATTGTATGTAATTTTCCTCCATAATATATGGGACCCACAAAGTAATAAATATCAAATGTATAGAAGGACTAGTTTGCATACCAGGAACAATTGCCAAAGCCAAGGAATTCTTCTGGTCAAATTCAGCGGCATCTGTTACAGGGTCGTCGAGATCCTAAAGAGACGAAATCACTAGTCACTTAGCAAGGATTCATGTATAGGGTACCAAAACACAACATGATTTTGGTTCAAACAGGGTTGAAAAAAATCTCTAATCGGGTTGGTCGGGAAGTTATCGAATTGGACTTTTTTTTGTACATTTAAATAATAAATTTTTATGTGTAAATATACAAGAGATCCATAAACATAAACATAATGTTAACATAATTGTCCAGAAACATAAACATGATCTTCATTTGTTCAAGACCTCTGAAATTCAATTTTAATCCATATTGTCAAATTTAGATTTAGTTGGTCAAAGTTGGATTTATTCAGTCAAAATCGATGAAAGTTAATATCGGTCAACAATTATTTTTCCACAATGTTGACCGATATTAACTTTCATCGATATTGACCGAATAAATCCAACTTTTGACCAACTAAATCCGATTTTGACCCATTGACCGATGTTGACCAATTAATTACTCAGATTTGGACGATCGGATCCGCCGGTTCCTAGAAATGAGTAATCGGGAGTAATCAGCATTAATCGTGCAGTGCGTTACAACACTGAGTTCAAAAGATCCCTTATTATATCTTTCTAAAAAGGAATGAATTTGCTTATTGGCATAGTCAAACTTTGTACAGGTCAGACATGGATGAAGGGAGCTAGTATCTAAATTACCAGCAAATCGGGTTGTGGTGCAGGAGCCGCTACATGAACCGGTTCAGGCACAGGTTCAGGTGGAGGTGTAGGTGGAGATTCTGATGGTTTCGGTGGGACCTCTGCTTCTTTTTTATATTCTATGGCCAACATCTCTTTTGGTTTGCCATTAACTGCCTGCTTTGTTGAAAAGACACGATTAAGCGCAAATTTCAAAACTGAAGGTTCAAGAACGCGTAGAGAGAAACCATACCACGTCTTTACGAACAGTAGAAGCTCGAGGAGCTTCTTTAACATATTCTTCCATGGCTTGTAGAAATGAAGATGGAGGCTTCAATTGATAATTACAAAACAAATTAGGTAGTGTTATAAGCTTAGTACAAAGAATTTGAATTATATTACTAGTAGACACTTACCTGTTCGATCTTGATAAACTTTTCGCCACGCCCGATGTCGATGTTTTTACATATTTCATAAAACTCGGACAGTCTCTCAGCCTAAAAAGTAATTTATTGAATAGCATTAAATCGGTATTTAGCATGATAAATGTTAGTAACTTGTCAGAGTTATACCTGCTTCCCAGCCCTCCTATATATATCCAGAGCCTTAGGAGCATCATGCGGTTGCATTTCAAAAAACTGTCACATTGCAATTATCAAATTGTTAGAATTTAATCATAAAAAAAATAAAAAATAATCAATTCTCACTAGCAAAAATCATGCCTTACCTTGTCTACCAAATTAACCGAGCCATCACTAATTGCAGTGTAGATTTTCACACTTTCAGAGGCTACCTGATGAAGCAATAAGATGAAGTAACACATTAACATGTGAAAATAAGACAAATCCAAATAATTTAATATCGTTAACGGTCATTACTGACCATGGAAAGTGCATGTTGAATCACAAAGTTATGAACTGCTACTCCTTGTGGCTGCACATGACAAAAAATCCACATTTATGTTTATATTCTTGTTGAAACTTTAGCATTATAAAGCAGCAAATGCTATACCTGACACCCCAAAACACGAAATAGAAGTTGCTGCAAAGCTGGTAGTTGTTCAAGCAGCTCAGGTGTATCAAGATCTTTTGTTCTCTACAACGCAATACATAAAAAAAAAATCTTAAAAAGACAAAATTTTTACCTTAAATTATTATAAAACACTACTGCAAAAATTATCTTACAGGGCGGTCGGCTTCAACATCATATTTCAAGACTCGGAAGCACTCTAACCTTTCTTCCAAATACAGTGCATAGGTTCTAACCCAACCTGAATAATCCCATGCTGAAATAAAAAATCACAAGATATATTGTCAGATAAATTATTGATCTTTACCGATTGACTAATGATAACAAGTTTTTGAATGTACCATTTGGACTAGAATCATCTTTAAAGTAAGACAGGTTGAGCACATGGTTTCTACTCCTTCCATAGTTAAGAAGTTCCTCTTGAAATGTGGGATCAACTTCCCTTAAAGCCCGATGAATAACAATTAAAGTTTTCAAAGCAACCTGAATTTGAACAACTATTGGTCAACATCAATAGTCAGCAAAATTGACCATACAAGACAAAGTAGATCAACTCAGCCAAGATTAACTTATCTTAAAAAATCAATGGACTATATTCGAATTTGAGTGGATCTTACATATGATTTATAGACATAATCTTAAACAGCCAAACAAAGTAAGTTATAAACTTTTTTTTATCATAATGGTATAATCAAAGAACAAAATAACTATAACAAGTAGGCAATCCGGTAGTAACTTAACTGAAACTAAAATAGAAAACCAAATACAGAAATAATGATAATGATCTTTACACACACTATATTTGTTTAATACTACTATATTACTATGTGACAGTTATAGAATAATCCATCAGAACTTTAAATTTTGAAGCTTTAGATTGACATTATAAAAAACATTAATAGCAAGAACACATACCGCCCAATTATGTGTCTTGGATAATCTTCTTGCAAGTGCATGTATGCAATATGCAACATCCGCTCGAGGTCTTGTAGCTGAGATAGCTGCAAATATAGCTACAAATATGAAAGGCACCATAAGTTCTCATTTGTATATACAACATACAAATCTCTCATACTTCAATATAAAACAACATACTCACCACGTATATGTTTTTCTTTCGCCGGACGCTCAACATGGTTTGTCGCCTTAACAATATTTATATCCAATTCCTACCAAATCCAATCCGAAAACGAACGTCAACTATATAACCATGCTGAATATCATTATCATAACTACTTAATTAATTTCCTTAATTTTAACATACCTTGTAATCACTAGTAACTTTAGCTATATTGACAGTAGTGCTGTCCTTGATCGCTCCAAGAGCTTTTCGTACAGACATCCTTCAACGCCAATCTACATTAGTATTAAACAATTAATAAATCATTTATTTAAAAATACAAATACCTTATTTGAAATTGAAATTATCATTCAAACATAACTTTAAAACCTACACACATTTAATGATACAAACAGCTGAGCTAAATTGAATCTATGTACATATCAATCAATCATCCACACACCAAAGTAGTCATAATTTCATAAACTAAACTAAGCAATTAACCGGCTGAAAATATACTTAAAAAACTAAATACAAACATACAGAAGCTATACATATTAGAAAATTGAACAATTGAGGTAAAAAAAACAAAAGTTGAACCGATTTTATAAACTATAAACTATACATATACAAAACTTGTATCTATTAGTATACTTACGAAATTCAGTGCTTTTGAGATGAAAAAATGGATCAAAAAAGAAGAAATTTGTTCACCTGAATCAAAATCTAGAGAGAGAGAGTTGTGTAGAAAGAGAGACAGAGGGGCGTGTTGGTGTTGCTGGTGTGTTATTATTTGAATACCAGAATAGAAAAAATGAAAATTCTTATTTGGTTGGCCGTCGGCGTCATATTACATACGACGACTCTCTATCATCACTATTCTATTACTCCGTATTAAATTATTATTCTTATTTTATTTTATTATTACGGAGTATATTATATTATTTTATATATTACCATTTTTATTTTTTGTCCTAACAAATAATTCTCCCTTTTCTCAAATGTCAAAACTAAGTATTTACATTTCTTTGTCTTATTAAAATAAATATTTATATTTATTTTTTTTAAAATAGATAACTGTTATGATATTAAAATGTCAAAAGTGGTGGATGACAACTTTCACAAGAATCCAATATTTAGGAGACAAAATTAAATAAAAATCTCGTGCTAGATTTTATACAGTAAATCTTAAGTATTATAAATATGCAACTGATGAATGTAATTGAGGTGTGAGTACCAAAAATATAATATACTCCATTACTCCTTATTCAATCTCTTTCTCTCATTCTTATTATTACAATAGAAGTATCCAAATAATAGGTTACTAAAGGTAAATATAAATAAATTATAACACGTTATCAGCACGAAGTGCTCCGTATAATCAAGGTTTATCTAAGCAAGCACAAGTCACTAATCAAGGTAATAAATTCTTTAACAATATCTTATATTATTTATTAGTAAGGTAAATATTATTATCATCATAAGTAAAATTATATTTCTGTAATCTAACTTTTATTAACTTCACTAACATTTATATTTATGTTAATTAATTTATATATGGTCGGTTATACCGCCTGAATTATATTTCTGTAATCTAACTTTTATTAACTTCACTAACATTTATATTTGTGTTATTTAAGTTATATATGGTCGGTTATACCGCCTGAATTATATTTATGTAATTTAACTTTTATTAACTTCACTAACATTTATGTTTATGTTATTTAAGTTATATATGGTCGGTTATACCGCCTGAATTATATTTCTGTAATCTAACTCTTATTAACTTCACTAACATTTATATTTATGTTATCTAACATTTATGATTACTTATGCAATTAATCATTATTTATTTCATGCATACTAATGTTTATTCTTAAAATTTATTATTTATGCATAATATGTTTATTCTCTTAATCTTCGTATTTATACTAAACGTATTTATACTAAATGTATTTATAGTAATCGTATTTGTACTAATAAAATTCATTTATTAAAATTATTATTAATACAACGAGTACATAACAGTCGTTAACGTCAACTAACGACGTTACAACGACTATATTTTTTAAATATAAAATAAACATCTCCGTTTTCACATTTTCACAAATCAATCTTCATTTTCTCAGATTACCACTCTCAAAATTTTTTTTGTAAAGATGACTCACACAAGGATGATTTTTCCTATTGTATTGGTCATACTAACTATCATCATTGTTGCGAATATACCACCGGGTGAACCTATATTCTATCCTGCTCTTGTGGTTTTATCATTTGTAATCATGCCATTATTCTGTTGTTTGCTACTTATGATTCTAATTTCATTTTATTATTTGTCTATGAATAGAAGTTGATTATGATTTATGTTGTTCATCTTTTTGATAATAGAAAATGTCGAATTTGAAAAGGCTTAAATTTGCTCCTTTAGAATCAAGTGGGAACAACTACTTAACATGGGTTATGAATGTAGAAAAACATCTCGAATCAATCGGTATTTTAGAAACCCTGAATGAAAATAACAATTGTTCCGAACAAGAGAAAGCAATAACAAGTATTTTTCTTAGCAAACATATTGACGAGTCATTAGAATCTACATATTATATGATCGAAGATCCAAGTGTATTATGTAGAATACTCAAAGATAGATACGATATTAATTATCAAGAAATAACAGTGATCTATGAAAGAATAAAATTGAAGATGTTAGTAGACGCTCTTATAAGAATCCCGGAGATTCCTATTAATGATCTGGTAACGTGGATCATCAGTCTAGTATTTCTTGAATACATGAACATCTTGTTTATCTCTACAAATAAGTCCCAAAAGAAAAGAAAACGAGAGTGAATCTGTTGAAAAATCTTTATTAAATAAACCCTGAGCTACCTTGAGACTTGAATGGTTTGAATTTTCTAAGATGCCTAGCTTGTTATATATCACTCATAAATAAATGGTTTTAGACCATAACGCATATGTTTGTGACGACCCGGAAATTTTCGACCAAATTTAAACTTAATTTCATATGGTTTCGACATGATAAGCAAAGTCTATTTAGTTGAATCTCAAAAATTTTGAACTGTTTACATGAACCTTTGACTACTCCCGACGATTCACGAACAATTGTGTGTAAAGAAAAAATGTAAGTATATATATAAATATAAATATAAGTATATGAACATTTTTAAATAAATAAAAATACACTTTAACTAATTAGAATTAAAAATGTAAAATAACAAATAGAATAATTAAGTTCTAATAAAATGGATATATATATATATATATATATATATATATATATATATATATATATATATATATATAAGTGTATATATAATATTTTAAATTAATAAAGTACACTTTAATCATTTGAAGTAAAAATATAAAATAATATATTGAATTATTAAATTCAATATATATATATATATATATATATATATATATATATATATATATATATATATCGAATTTTTAATATTCCAACATTAATATATATATATATATATATATATATATATATATATTAATTCTATATATTAATGTTGGAATATTAAAAATTCAATATATGATAGTATACATATTACATAATTAATAATATGTAATATTGATATCTAATATAATAAGTTTAATTATAAGTTAAATTATAGTTATTATAGTAATATCATTACTTTCAAAAATAACATTTATATTAGTATTATTGATATTAATATATAAAAGATATAGATATGAAATTTGACACATGTAACTTGTTATATATTAATTGTGACTTGTAACATCATTAGATATTATTATCCTTAATAATCATTATTTTTATTATTAATAGTATTATTATTATCATCTTTACAATTGTTATTATAGCTATTAATAATATTATTATTAATATCATTATTAGCATTATTATTAAAAGTTATCATTATATTTGATACTAACATTTTTATTATGTTTTTCAGTAATATTACTAAAAGTATTATTATTATTACATTTATATTTACAAATTATAAATATTAATTATTTATATAAAAAAAAAAGAAATCAGAAAATGATTCAAAGACGTTTCCCATCACAGTCGAACTTTATGAATTCTTGTTTTCTGTCTGAAGAGTTGTTACAAGTCAAGATCTCAAATCCTTATAGTACAAATATGTTAGGGGTCATAATCTCCCTTTTATATTTTTTTTCTTGCTTAATTGAACCTGTCGACAACTCTTCCTTATAAACCAACGATTTTCTCATATTTGTGGATTTAACCATTCAAGTTAACGCACTCAATATCAATTAAAATAACCCATAATGATTTAAATCAGTTAAATTCATTTTTTTTAAAAAGCTCGACACACTCTGTTATTCATCTTTTTCAACATATTTCGATTACGAACAAATTTTCAAAAAGTAATAATGCAAAGTTTTTAGTAATTGTTCACTTAAACTTTCTGCAAAATTATACGTTCTAATTCCTAAAAACGAGTTCGAATTTACGAGTCAAAGATTTGGTTTTTAAAAAGTCAACTTTTGCTCTTCAATCAAATTCGAAGTTTCTGATAAGATTTAAGTTTAATTGATGGTTCCAGTGTAATCCAATGATGATTTAGAAAATAATTCGTGAAGGTGTCAAGATCTCAAAACGTTTCAATATCAAAATCAATTTTTTTTTTTATGATGTTCAAAGTTACAGCAGCGATGTATTTTTTTTTCTTTTTTCTTTTCATGTCTATTAATTAAAACCTCATTTTCAAGTAGTTTCTATTTAAGTTCAATAATAAATCAAATATAAATTCGCTGCTAAGGTTGGATTATGATCGATTGCTGTAGAGAAGAAAGAGGAGAAAGTGGGAACAGAAAAGGGTGGATTAAATTAAATCGGGTTTGTAGTTAAAAAGAAAAACAAATTAGACTGGGTGGTTTGTGGTGTTAGCATATGGGCGGGAGGTCGCGGGTTCGAGTTCCGGCTCTGACGAATTATTTCTTTTTAAGCCTTTAAAGGTAGTTCTCATATTTATAATAATAATAATAATAATAATAATAATAATTATTATTATTATTATTATTATTATTATTAATATTATTATTAATATTTATTATTATTAATATTATTAATATTATTATTATTATTATTATTATTATTATTATTATTATCATTAATTATTGTTATTATTATTACGTTAACATAAGAAATATGATTAATATTACTATTATTTTTGTTATTAAGTAATATCAATGAGTATTATTAGTGTTATTATTAGTAGTATTAATATTTATATATGTATTATTATGATTAGGATTATTATGATTGTTAGTATGAAAATATTACAAACTAGTATCACTAAATATTAGTATTAATATCATATTTACAATTGATATTATCATTACTATCATTATTAATATGATAAGTGTTATTATTAATATTACAAATATTATTATTAATGTGATTATCAATATCAATATGATTATTATTGATATTATGGCTAAATTAATTATTAATATTACTATAATAATGAAATTACATATTATTATCATTAAAATGAGTATTATTATCATAACTATAATTATTAGTATCATCATTAATATTAATATTAATATTAATATTAATATTATTATTATTATTATTATTATTACCACTAATATGATTATAAGTATTATTATCATGAGTATTATTATTATGTAATTACTAAAATCATTATCATCATTAAACAGTAAAATTAAAATTTTTACAGTTATTATTATTAATATCATTATTATTATCATTAATAGAATTAGTAATATTAATATCTTTACTAGTAATATTAAGTATTATAATTATCAATTTTACCAATATTAATATCATTTTAGTATAAATATAACTACTAATTTCTTTACAAACAAATAATATATATAAAAGTATATCTAATACACATAACATAACTATATTAATATATCTATATATAAAATGAAAATATATATGATGAAACTTATTAATCTTCTATATATATATATATATATATAAATTATCACTAATAATAATATAAAATTGTTCGATAACAAGAATATGTTTTAATACATATATGAATGATATAGGTTCGTGAATCCGAGGCCAACCCTACACTTGTTCAATGACGACATGTGTATTTTTACTACAAAATATAGTATAGTGAGTTCATTTGCTCCCTTTTACTCTTTACATTTTTGGGACTGAGAATACATGCGCTGTTTTTATAACTGTTTTACAACTGCTTTATTAAATGCCTTTGAAATCTATATTTTTGGACTGAGATGCTTTTATAAATGTTTGACGAGATAGACACGAGCAAAACATTCCTCGAATGAATTATTATGCAGACAGAAGTTCTGTGGATTATTATTGAATTAGTTGGACGTGATAATTGCCACTAATTGTTGTGAATATTTTCCCCTGATTATTATTGCTTGGTAACCTAAGAATTAGAAACGGGTATGGCCCTAATTCACGCGAATCCTAAAGGTAGCTACCGGGTTTAACACCCCCACTCAGAATGTTCACTAGACGGAAGAGCTAGTGGGCGTGGTGTTTAGTACTTCGAAGTTTATATGATTATTATACAGACGAGATGTTCTGTTTTGGGGATATTATTTATGCGCATTATATGTTAAGGTCGGTTACCAAGCCAAGCTATGAAAGTAAAGTGAATGTTATGTATCGAGAGAATAATTTTATACACGGGTTATGTGTATGATATTTTGTACACGAGATATGTGTACGGTGACAAAGAATTATTGAAAAAATGATTTCGTACACGAGAAATGCGTACTGTATTTAAAAGATATCGCATGTACATTACAGGTGGGTATAGGATTCGGGCCCATTTGTACCATGCAACATTTAAATCTTGTGGTCTATCAAAATGATGAATTTTATTGTTTTATGATAAACCTATGAACTCACCAACCTTTTGGTTGACACTTGAAAGCATATTTATTCTCAGGTATGAAAGAAACCTTCCGCTGTGCATTTGCTCATATTAGAGATATTACTTGGAGTCATTCATGACATATTTCAAAAGACGTTGCATTCGAGTCATCGAGTTCATCAAGATTATTATTAAGTCAATTATAGTTGGATATATTATGAAATGGTATGCATGTCGTCAACTTTCGATTAAATGAAAGTTTGTATTTTAAAAACGAATGCAATATTTGTAAAATGTATCATATAGAGGTCAAGTACCTCGCGATGTAACCAAATGTAATGTATTCGTCCAGATGGATTAGGACGGGTCGTTAAAGTTGGTATCAGAGCGGTGGTCTTAGCGAACCAGGTCTTGCATTAGTGTGTCTAACTGATAGTTGTTTAGATGCATTAGTGGGTCTGGACTTCGACCGTGTCTGCATGTCAAAAATTTTGCTTATCATTTCGTGTCGAAAATTACCTGCTTATCATTCTTAGTCTAGACACGTTTTACTGCATTGACTGCATGAATAGTGTATAGACAAAATTCATATCTTAGTATATCTGATAATTCATATCTTAGCGCATCTGTTACTGTAGACTTGCCTGACATATGCCGTAAATTCCTCTGTAGTCTACGAAATATTTAGTACTATATATATAGATATTCTATGTAGTTAGAATATCATTCAATATTCAAAAATCAATTCATATCGAAAAATCCATTATTCACTCGTACGAAATGGAACTCGCCACTAGTTCAAGTTCTTCGGAACCCGACAGCTATTCCGACATGGATGTTCACCTAAGCTCTGAAAGCAGCGTCACCAGAATGAATCAACCAATCAGCCATCCCCAATTCATCTGATGGGTTCGTAGTTGACTTAATCAATAGAGACAAGAAGAAGGTGATCCTTTCTATCAACCGAAATCACCTCTTGGTGAAGAACCTGAAGCACTTACCGGCGAACCTATTCGTAATACCATTTTCTCTCTCATTTTCAGAGTATCTCGATACGATTATATCCTATCTAAAATTCTAAACCTTATTCATCCGCTCGTCCGAACCGATAATCATTCCGGAATAATAGAAGAAGTCAACGAACTTCGCGCTCGAGTAATCAATTTGGAGAATATGGTGCAAAACTTACCAGCTTCGACATCAACACCAGTACCATCAACAACCCAAGTTTCAACATCACATGCCTCAACATCACAATCTATACCTCAAGCATAATCATCGTTCTACATGACGTTCTACATCATTTATCTTCGTTCCACATGGCGATTATGTAATCTCTAAAGTTTTAGAGATTATTCATTCTAATTCCAACCAAAAACTAAATGAGTTTAATATCATATTAACTCATTAAATCCATTATTACATCTAAAGAAAATATATATGTATATATATTTTCATAAAGATTATAATTCTTTTGTACAAATTATTAATGGTGAAAATATTTTAACGGGTAGGTAATACCCGAGGAATATTTAGATTTCACATTAATAAGTTACACTGTACATTCTTTCAATTCCGATTCAACAGTCATTTACTATCCTACCTACATCTACAGATATACGAATCCGTTCACCGCACAATAACTATTTTCATCCAATTTCATATTTGGATTTTGATTTATCAGAATCTAACAAGTGGCATAATGAAGAAAACATTGGACAAAATAAAATTTGTTAGAATCAAACAAATTAACTATGAGAAATTTTGTTAAGAATTCACGCTAACTGTTCCTAGCTAACTGTTAATTCTGTATTACCTTTTATTTATCGCAATTTATTTATCGCATTTTATTTATCGCAATTTTAATTCTCGCAATTTTATTTAATGTCATTTAATTTCTGTTATTTATTTTACGCACTTTAAATATCGAGACACGTATACAAGGTTTTGACATATCATATCGACGCATCTATATATATTATTTGGAATAACCATATACACTCTATATGCAGTAATGCTTGAGTTAGCTATACAGGGTTGAGGTTGATTCTACAATAATATATATACTTTGAGTTGTGATCGAGTCTGAGACATGTATATAACGGGTCACGATACGTATTAATTAATTCGAATATTATATACTCCCTCCGTCCCAGATTAATTGTCTCCAGACAAAAAACACATAGTTTTAGGAAATCACACCAACTTTATTTCTCCACCAATGAAATATCTTCTCTCTCCATATCCACCAATAAAATATCTCCTTTCCTTTCTATTTATGGAAGTAGACAATTAATTTGGGACATCCCAAAATGGAATACTGGACAATAATTTAGGGACGGAGGGAGTATTAAACTATATATGAATTGTTGAACTACAAATTGTGGACTGCTAACTGTGGACTGTCAATATTGGACAATTAAAATGAATTAAAATATTGATTATAACATATGAAACTAAACAATTCTTCAAGTTTGCCACTTGATTTCATCTTAAACCTCATTTGTATCTTGACGATTACAATCTGCGTTCAAACCTTTCATGATTCTTGAAAACACCTCAAGAATCATGAAGGAGACTAAAAGGTATGTTGGTAAGGCTGAGAAAAGACTAAAAGGGAATAGGAATTGAAACAAGGGTTTGAGCAAACCATGAAGGAGACTGTAGACAAATCACAGGGGCTAAACTTGTACATAAAAGATTTAGATGATACAGTTTCAGATGAAGACCTCAGATTCTTCTCATATACTCAAGATCTCGTAAAAGACAACTAGATTAAAATGAGATACGTTCAATCAACAACTCTGCTGATCTTTATATCAAAGCACTGTCAATCGCTGTTTTCAGAACACACGTTCACAATATTGGCATGAGGCAAGTTCAAAAGATGTGACGACTCAGCGATGTCTACTTGAGGGAGAGTTAACTCTATACTGCACTCTTTTTCTCTTGACTAAAGTTTTTATCCCACTGAGTTTTTCTTTAGCAATGTTTTTAACAAGGCAGTATTAGTTGCTCTATAATAAAATTGTCATCTAAGGGAGAGTGTTATGATATTAAAATGTCAAAAGTGGTGGATGACAACTTCCACAAGAATCCAATATTTAGGAGACAAAATTGAATGAAGATCTCGTGCTAGATTTTATACAGTAAATCTTAAGTATTATAAATATGCAACAGATGAATGTAATTGAGGTGTGAGTACCAAAAATATAATATACTTCATTACTCCTTATTATCTCTTTTTCTCTCATTCTTATTATTACAATAGAAAAGTATCCAAATAATAGGTTACTATAGGTAATTATAAATAAATTATAACAATAACCAGCTTTATATTTTTTTCTTAAAAGTTCTTGTCTAAAATAAAAATAAAAATGACATTTAAATCTTAAAGTTGTGTGTCATACACATTACACCAACAATGACATTTAATTAATATCGAAGATACTTACTTTATTGTATTCAATATTTATTAAAAGTGTGAATGAATTTATCGTTGGCTATAAAGTTAAAGTGTAATTGTTTTAATTTTTTTATTTTTATTAATAAGGAAACCTCTTATAAACGAGTATTTTGGCTCTCCCATAGACGGTAAACGGCGAGTATTCAAGCCCTTCGAGCGCGAGATCTAATACCAGATAAATTGCGCATCATGTGCACCATCTGATCACAATCCATTTCAGAACGATTTGACATAGCCAGAAATCGAATCTGGATGGTATGGTTCATTAAAGTTTATTTGTTTTTTATTTGGTTGAAGTGTGAAATAATTGTTGAAAAAATGGGATTACCGGGTTCTTGCATTCTGTCTTATTTATTTCTATACATAATTCTAGGTCTTACATACAACACACACCAACAACAACAAAACCCAATAACACATAAAGTGGTGTATGAGGGATGTGAGATGTTGACATTCCTTTCCCTATCCGAGAATAAAGACAAGTCACACTACAAGAAAAATGAGCTTTAGTGACGAAGGCTATTGGTCACTAATAACACTAAAATGGTCACTAAATCAAGTTAGTGACCAAAATAGGTTGGTCACTTCTCGTCACTATAGATCCATCACAAAATATTTTTAGAGACCAAAATACCAAAATTAGTCATTATAGTGACCATTTGTTTGGTTACTAATATCGTTTAGTGACCAAAATTTAGTGACCACTTTTTTAATGGTAACTAAATAGCATTATTAGTGATCAAATATTGAGTCGTCACTAAAATATCGTCACAAATGAGCATTTTTCTTGTAGTGATCATTTCTCCACCTAGAGTGAAAACACTCTCAAAAGTAGAGAAAGTCATTCCTCTCCCTATTCGACGGATACAAAGATTGGTTCCGAGTGAACATCCGGCTAATAAGTATGAATTTTTTTAAAAAAAAAAGTAAAACAAAAGTTGAAAATAAAATTGAGACGCCATAAAAATAGTAATATCAAATTTTCCATGGATTTAAATTCTGTCTGAAATTTAATTTAGGTTCTAAGAGTTTGTCAAGTCACCAATATTCGCTAATTTCAATATTCGCTAATTTGCCAGCCGGTAATTTAGGTCTTACATACTAAGTACATATTTAATGACACTGATATTCACTCAGTTATTTTTTTTTTATCAATTCATTAAAGGATAATATTCGCTAATTTGTTATTGATATTTGTAATAGATTTATCGAAATGGTAAATTTATCATTAATCATATCTAATACAGAGTATAACTTTTACAAATATTCTTGAAGTCATAGTGATTATATGACCATGCAAACGAAGTTAATTTATGCTAAGTTCAAATTTATAACATATTTAAAATTTAAAATAATCTACTCTCTCTATCCTAAAATAATTTTCCTGTTTGATTTTTTGTGTTATTTCTTTTGAAACTTTGACTACAAATATTGTTATTTGTGTTATATAATATTTAAAAAGTTATATAAATGAAAACGCATTTTACAATTGAAAATCATACATATAATTTTTATCAAATATTATATAACACAAATAAAAATATTTTAAGTCAAAATATCAAAAGATTGACCTTAAAAAGTCAAACAAGACACGTTTTGAGACGGGTGGAGTACTATAAAATATTTTCAGTTATGACCCCTTAGAACTGTATTATTTTCAGGTAAAGGTAAAAAGCCGATGTTCAACTATAATTACTTTTTTTAAATTGTTGGTTGCACTGTTTGTGTTTCGCTAAAAGCTAGGATTCATAAATTAAATCGGTGAATTAAAAAAAAAATTGTTATATGCCTCAAAATTTATATCAGTACAACCAGAGGAGTCTTCGGTATGTGTGCAGAGTGTGCAACCGAGCAGAGTTCAAAATTACTTAAGGGCCCAAAATTTTGAAAATTAAAATATACAGTAGCGGAATATTATTATAATGATAATTACTTGTGAATAAAATAAATTGCTACTCTTGTTTTGATAACTTTTTTTGTAATGATAATTTTAATAGAATTATCTTTTTATATGTATTAAAAAAATTAATGTGTATAAGGGAGTCTGTGTTTGTGTCTCGAGCAGGATCTTCAAAATCATTGAGATGACCATGAGTACAACAGAATAAAAACATAAATAAAGTAACATTAAAACGTAAGTGTTGATTATGTAACATTTTTAGTGATTTACAAAGCAATGCACGTTTTGTGTTTTGGGTATTTTCTAAACAAAAATCACTTTCATTTAAATTAAACAAATGTCCTTTTATAAAAGAGCATGGTTATAGTTATATTGAAATCGGTATAGAAGTCAACAACAAAATATTTTGCTATGGATTAGTTTATAACAACGTCATGGATTTCTAATAGATCGAGACTCATTGGCAAAGATTGGCATCGATGGTTACTTAATCCGTCAAACCTTGGTGATCCGAGAACGAATAATCTTGATCCGGGCTAAATATTGGATCGTTATTTCATGCTTGGTTGTAGCACCATTGTAGTTTTAATCGTGTTTGCTTATGTAAATATTCGTGTCCTTGTATGTAGGCTTTTCGCCTTCAACGCATGTACATATTGTGATTTTATTAATAATATTGACTTTTCAAAAAAAATAAAATAATAAATAACAGCGTCATGAAAAGATATATAGATATATAAAATTATGTTTAATTAATATAATTGATACATATTGTTAAGGGGATGATTCTAACACACCCTTTTTTGATCCTCACACACCTATTTTAACCTTTTACTCTTCTAATAATACTCCATTTCTTTAAATTGGTGTGTGAGGATCAAAAAAGTGTGTGTAAGAATCATCCCCCATATTGTTAACATGCGAAAATTTAAATATTAATTTTTAGCAAGAAGCTAGAGGCGAGAACAATTATAACATCTTAATGAGCCAAATATTCCAACTATAATGATCATAACAAAGTTTCATTTCAATCATTCAAACATCATTAATTTCAAATTTTATTACGTCTCAATTAGAATAATTTAATTAATACTCCGGACAATAACTAACTAGATGAATATATAACACACAATATAAATAAAAAAATAAATAAAATATAAAATAATTAAAGAAAAAGGGAAATGATTTGTACACTAAGTATTTGTATATGTACATTATCAAACAAGTGATGTTGCTTGCAAACAATATTTGTGATGTTGCTTGCATAATCCTGTATAGATCAAATTTAGTTATTTACAAAACATCGTCAAATTTTTAAGGTTATATAGAAAATTCCAAATTGATATTCCCTGCTTTTCTCTGGTTAAATTTATATTGCGGAAAAAGGTACGATTTTAAGTACAAAAACAGCTTTCCTGAGGATGCAAGTATGCAACACACAAACCCATTGTTTTATTTTATTCACTTTTGCACCACAGAGTTTGGTAATGACAAAAACAATCCCTAAAATGTTCCTATGAATATTAAATAAAATTAAATATTAAATATAATATAATATAATGATTCATTGTCTAATTTAACCTATTGCAATCAGGATAAGACCATTGATTAATCAAAATAAACCCAATTGATAAAAGTCAAGGTATAATATATAATAAAATAAAATTGTAAGTCATCATACGTTCAATCTAAGAAATAAAGGAGACATTATTCTATAATTTTCTTTATAGAAAATAATGTGTAACGAACTACCTCTTCCTTGCAATTTGCTCGTATAAGGAAGAGCACATTTTTTGCAAAAATAATTAAACAACACATGAGTTTTTCCTTGTTTTTCAAAACACTTTTCTATACCAGTATTGATTCACATTATAGTTAAAAAAAAATAAAAAAATCAATAGCATTACTTTATAAAGTACTCCGTACTTATTTGTTAAAGTGCTTTCCAAATTACAAAAACGAATGAATGAATCTACATATGTAATTCATCATTTACATCTATATTCACATCCACATATTTATACACATTCATTTTATATTGATTTAAATTATCTGAATTCATTGTTAATTGATTAAATCGGCTAAATATTGTCGGACTGGATGATAACATTAATTCATCCATACCGTATGTATAAGTGATTCATAGGAAACAAATCACTAAAAAGTGGGGCTAAAGTAATTATTTCTAAGTATATTTATAAAAATTTTGCAAAGTTCGGTAGAATATACTCGGTATTTCAACTTTTGTTGCCCGGGTGGAAATGAAATAATTGGTGTTCATCACTTGGAAGCTTCGATTAAGTTGACCTTGTAGCAACCAAATATTCTGAAAATTGCAAAAAGACACAAAATTCTCGGCGAGGCTAATAAATTTACATATATTACCCTTTTCCTCAAATTTGAAATAATTGAAAATGGTTTGCATGAATGTTTCCACTAGTTTACCTCTTTTTTCTTTTTGGCTTTCTACGTAGCATGCAACATTAGTTTATTTGGGCGATTGAAATCTTTAAAACTTACCCAATGTCAAATACTCCTTTCGTCCTATTTCTATCGTCTTGTGAATTTTTTTAATGAATTCGGAATAAATAGGATACATGTTAATTTTGTCTTTATATTCAGACTAAAGTTCTTATGAAATAAAAAATTGAGGATAAAAATGATTGGGAATAATAATAATAACTCAGAGTAAATTGAAAAGCATAATTATATTTTAAGCTTGTAGAAAATCTAACTTCTAGCTTCCTATATTGAAAGAAAGTCAAAATTCAGCAAATGTATTTAATGTGTGCTGAGCAAAGAAATCGGGTCCAGAAACACAAATCGTCTCAAAAATACAACATATCAAAAAATATAGATGGAGAGAATGGACGTTAATAACCATATTAATAGAAATTTATTTTAAAATGTTAATCGGACCTTCTGTGGTTAACATCTGAGTACTATCGCCCACGATAACCACGGTTGTCTGTCGAGTAGCACCAGATGCTGATGCAACAGCATGAGTAATAGTCACTTTAGAAACTAAAATATCAAATAATAAATTAGTTGCACAAAATTAACAATTGTGAAGAAAGTGGCTATAATATTATACACACAATATAGTAATATATAGCATAAAAACTCTGAATACATTAAAAAAACCTTGCCTGCAAAGACAATACAGACCCTAGAAAACAAATCAGGGTATGCAGCGAAACTGTGACGGTGGTGGATGGTGGTTGAAGGCACGCGGGCGGTGGCAACAGTGAGCTAACACTACAGCAAGGAGAAAGCATCAGGTCTAAAAAGGCGGTGTGTAAAATTGGAATGGAGGTAAATGGATGAAGATGGGGTTGAAGGGCGCTGGAAAGTGGAAGAAGGTTCCAGGCGAGAATGTATAATGACTAAAATGTCTAATATACCCTCGGTTACTGTTGTGAAACAGTGCTTAAAATTTGCTCAATTATAATAAGTATAATTTTAACCGGTAGATGATTAAATCATAATCTCACTATTGATTTAGATGATAATGTCATATTTATCTTTCTTATATTTTTAAATCATTGATTTTAATTTCAACAATCGATTAGAATCTCAACCAAAATATTATTTGTCTTTTAAGGTGTATTTGCCTCCCTCATACTCCTTACGTCGCACAATAATTGTCTGGTTTAACTTTTCTTTGAACTTAAGAGATACGAATTGATTGTCTATTTTGCTCTTCAATTAATGAATTATTTTAATTTAAGATTGCCTAAAACATTAACTAATTGTATCTATCAAATAACAGAGATGATGTAATTGGAACTTTAAGGGATTTTAATGATTATTTTAAGTAGGGGAAAATTTTTCTCGAATAAACAAAAGTAGTAAGGTAGACACTTATTTTGAGATGGATGGAGTAATTAATTATTTGTCTTTATTCAAATTAATTATTTGTCATCCTTCTAAATATTATTACTTATTACTGTTAGTTTGAAGATGCGTAGTATTGTATTATTTCTGAATAATCAACAGTACATAATTCATGGATATTTATAAAGAGATAAACCCTAACAATATAATTGGGCTAGGCCCTATTGCTAAATACATGGACTAATATTTAATGGCTAACATCCCCCCGCAGTTGGAGCGGGAGTACGACGAACGTTCAAACTGGATCTGAACTCGTCGAATAGAGCAAATGGAAGGCCTTTGGTGAAGATGCATGCAAACTGATATCTAGATGGAACATGTAGAACCCGGACATGTCCCTGAGCAACTAAATCTCTGACAAAATGAATGTCTATCTCAATGTGTTCGGTCCGCTGATGTTGGACCGGATTAGATGCAAGGTAGACGGAGCTAACATTATCACAGTAAACCAGTGTAGCAGAGGTAAGAGGGCAGTGAAGCTCACGAAGAAGATTACGTATCCAGCATGTCTCGACAACAGCATTGGCAACTCCTCGATATTCTGCCTCGACAATGGAGCGAGAAGGAGTACATTGTCGTTTCGAAAACCAAGAGAGTAGATTGTTGCCGAGGAATACACAATACCCAGAAGTGGAGCGTCTGGTGGTAGGGCAACCGACCCAGTCAGTGTTAGAGTAAGCAACCAAAGAGGTAGGGGACGATGCATATAACTGTAATCCCATGTCAAGGGTCCCCTGAACATAACGAACAATCCGCTTGAGAGCATGTAAGTGTTGCTCCCTTGGGTCGTGCATGAAAAGATAAATCTGCTGAACTGCATATGAGATATCTGGACGAGTGAAGGTGAAATACTGTAATGCACCTGCAAGGCTACGATATAAAGTCGGGTCCTGCACAGAGGGACCGTGGGCAGTGAGCTTGGCACCTGGCTCAACAGGGGTCCTGCACGGTTGGCAAGAAGTCATACCGGCCCGCTCAAGAATCTCGATGGCATACTGCTTCTGAGACAAGAACATACCAGTGGCAGTACGCGATGCTGAAATGCCAAGAAAATAATTCAAGGGTCCTAAATCAGTCATGGCAAATTCCTTATGTAAAGATTGAATAATCCGCTGAAGCAAGGTAGTGGATGATGATGTCAACACAATGTCATCCACATACAGGAGGAGGTAAGCAATGTCGGATTCATGTCGATAGATAAATAAAGAAGTGTCACATCGACTGTGGTGGAATCCAAGGCGCTGAGCATATCCTGCAAAGCGCTGAAACCATGCGCGCGGGGCCTGTTTGAGGCCATATAAAGATTTCTGAAGTAAGCAGACATGATCGGGATATCTAGGATCCCGAAAGCCGGGAGGTTGATGCATGTAAACCATCTCAGACAGATGACCATGAAGAAATGCGTTCTTGACATCTAGCTGATGAACAGGCCACTGTCGAGATATCGCTAAGCTGAGCAATGTGCGTATAGTTATGTCCGATGTTGATAACGGGAATAGTGTTCCCGTTACCTACGGCGACTGACGGATATTTGCAATTATTAAAAATAGTACTAAGATTATTAATGCAAGAGGTAAGATGAGTGGACGCACCATTATCCATGTGCCACCCAGCATCCTCGTAATCCTGAGGAGTCATTGCGTTAAACGCACTAGGAAGTATGGTGTCCTGAGTTTGTGACTGTGGATCAACCGTGAATGTACCAGTGGTCGGGTGAGGGGCCTTGTAATAGGCCGCAGGTCCAGTGGGCTGCCCAAATAATTGCGGGCCATAGGTATTGGGCTGGAAATGTTGAGCCATTTGATATTGAGCTATGGGTTGGGCTTGATAATTAATAATATGTATCAAGTGCGCACGCGACAATGAGGTAGGGTTTTGATAGTTTGTACCGTCTAGCATGGTGACATACAATTATAAGGCGTGAAAAGAAATGAATAAATATATATATTACAGTAATATATATGGACACAAATTGGTGAAGGTTGTTGTGGTGTTTGAAACATTACACACAAAAGGTAGGCTGAATGTTTACTTTGACGGCTAATCGAGACGGAAAACAACAAAGTTTATTTGTGAGTTTTCAAGAATCGAAATTATGAAAGTAATAGATAGGAATATGAATTATATATATTTGTGAGTTTTGTACCTCGATAAAGATTATTCCAACCAATAAGATTTTGGTCAGCGGCTCAATTCTAATACAAATTTTGATCGGAATGTTTGATAGCGGCGGTGGTGGTGACGGCTCTTAGTGTGCAGCGGCAACCTTTTTTTTTTTTTTCTTTTTTTTTTTTTTTTTACCTAAGCTCTAATACCATGTTAGTTTGAAGATGCGTAGTATTGTATTATTTCTGAATAATCAACCGTACATAATTCATGGATATTTATAAAAAGATAAACCCTAACAATATAATTGGGCTAGGCTCTATTGCTAAATACATGGGCTAATATCTAATGGCTAACAATTACTACATAATAATTAATTATTAATTTATTTAATTATTACGGAGTAGTATTAATTCACGATATCAAGTAATAAACTAGGGGAATTGGCTCAAATACACTTTTTAAAAGTTTTATTTCAAAATACACTTTTTGTAAAAAAATTGTCTTTTTACACCATTGGGTAGACCAAAGTGTTGGTCGACCACCATATACCTTGGTCGATCACCTCATTTTTCAAGGTGGTCGACCAAGCTTCATTGAGGTCTCGGTCGACTACTGTGTAAACATGGTCGACTACCTCTCATATTTTCATGGTCGACTACCCACACAAAAAATAACGCGGGCGACCCAAATGGTGGTCGACTACCCAAATCCATGTTGAAAAAGAGGCAAGGATACATCAGAATGTGCTTCTTACATGAGTTAGACCCAACCAAGTTTCTTACACCATACATGTGGATATATATAGTTGGTGAATATTTACATTTATAAATATTTTTTATTTTCAAAAGTAGAACTGTGATATACGGATGGTCTTGGCTGATTTAGGTAGTCGACCACCATTTGGGTCGCCCGCGTTATTTTTTGTGGGGGTAGTCGACCATGAAAATATGAGAGGTAGTCGACCATGAATACACAGTAGTCGACCGAGACCTCAATGAAGCTTGGTCGACCACCTTGAAAAATGAGGTGGTCGACCAAGGTATATGGTGGTCGACCAACACTTTGGTCTACCCAATGGTGTAAAAAGACAATTTTTTTACAAAAAGTGTATTTTGAAATAAAACTTAAAAAAGTGTATTTGAGCCAATTTCCCAATAAACTATTAGTTATATTATATTAACAACAAAAATCTATATCTATCTATCTATCTATATCTATATCTATATCTATCTATAGTATACATTAAAAGAAAAGAAAAATTGAGTTATACTTTTTTAGCATTATTGAATTTGGACTCCTAGATCAAAAAAATGACCTCCATTGTCCTTACTTGATAACCATTGGATCAACCTATAACCTTATAATTAAATTCACTCATATCAAACTTCCCATCATACCCTTGATCCAAAAAAATTACGAAAGTAACTTCTAGGAATAGGGGTCACGCCATTCATCCCATTAACGCACTACACCCCATTCTCAAAAACCCTAATTTACAATTTGAAACAACTTGAGTTCTCTCCTTTAGAACAATCAACCTCCGAACCCTAATCACAATGGTTTGATCTTTCGATTGTTATAGAACAAAGTGTACGGATCTTCTGCAATTCTTTGAATTCCATTATATTGATAACTGAAAACAATTTTAGAAGACACACGAATAAAGGCGGCCTTCAATTTAATCCAAATAAAACCATATTCATATTCTGTAAGTTTCAAATTCATTTTCAAAAATCAGTTATTGTGTTATGGTTTCAAAGTGTACGGATCTTCTTCAATTCGTTTAAGTCCATTTTATTGATAACTGGATTTCTTCGTATGTATTCAGACATTGTGTGTGGGTTGAAGTTTTTCCGTCTGCAACTCCATTTTAGTTCATATTTCTATATTTGTTATTAGCATAAAATCGATTTAATTGTTAAAAATCTGCGTCTACGATTTTTAATTAAATTTAAAATATTCTCTGTCTATCGTAATTTCAGTTTGTTTTTAATTTTTTCGGTGCAGGTAAATTCTGTTCATTTGTTCCGCTGTGTTTAGACGATGACATGATCCTTCTACGTGTGTTCCATATCTGTACAGGTAACAACCATTTTAAACGTGATTTTAACAATCGAACATGTTGCAGAGAACATTTAAACAGAGTTATGTTACTTTTGTGTATTATGTGATGTGTGCGAGGTGTACTGGGAAATAGTATTATTTTTTATAACGAAATACTATTAAATACGATACAATTTTATACAAGATATTTATTTATTTATAGAATGGATATACCTAAACCTTGCTACAACACTTATAGGCAGTGTACCTAATCGTACAGTAGTGTAGTTTTTAGTAAGTCTGGTTCGTTCCACAGGGAGACTTAAACTAGTTCAACGCTATATTAGTTTTAACTTATAATTGCAAAAATACAAAAATATAAATATGTAATATTATTATTATAAAAGGGGGTTTTTACCGTTTAATGACCGATTTGTCGATTTTAAAACTTTAGTCGCAGTTAAAACCTAATGTAAAATATTAAAAATAAATATAACTTAATTTAAAGCGTAAAGTAAATAACGATAATGAAATTGCAATAAATAAAAGTGCGATAAAATAAAATTGCGATAATTAAAGAGTACGATAATTAAAAATGCAATTAAATAAAATGACAATAAATAAAAGTGCGATAATTAAAAGTGCAATTAAATATGAAATAAAAGAATTATGCTTATGCCATATGAGAATCCTGACATAGGCCAATTAATACAATGAAAAATACAATGAACACAACTTCCATAATCATGATGTTTGACGTGTTGATTTTTAGTTTATTCCCATGGGTTAATTGTCCTTTGTCCTGGATTATTTGATATGTCCATACGGATTTGTCCATAATAGTCCATCAGTCATAATCATAAAGTGCGAAAGTCTTCGTCAAATTATTCTTATTCCCGAAGTCAAATATTCCAACTAATTGGGGATTCGAATTGTAACAAGGTCTTATTACTTTGTTTAATGAATACACCAAGTTATCGACTGCGTGTAGACCAAGGTTTTACTACTTTGTTAACAATTACACCAATTACCCTTGAATGTAATCCACCCCTGTTTCAACAAGTCTATTAACTATTAATCCAGTTCCATGTCCAGTAAAATGAACAATTATTGGTATTTATAGATATCCCGCCCACCGTACCCAGTCAAGCGTATGTGGTTATATATAAATACGTCAAGTTATAAGTCTATATATTAAATCAACGAGGTATCATTTAGTTAATATAAAACCCATTAATAGTCCATAGTCTAATTTCCACAAGTGTCGTTCTTTTGTCCAAACCTCAATTATGGTACAAAGCCCAATTACCCAATTTTAATATTTAGCCCAACATCACGATTACTTCGGCATTAAATAAGCATAATAATAACTTAGCTACGAGACATTAAATTAAAAATAACATTAACCATAACTTACAGTGATTAAAAATAGTGTAGCGTTACACGGACAGAATTTCGACTTACACCCTTACAACATTCGCTAACATACCCTTATTATTAGAATTTAAAATTAAAATTAAAATTAAAATTAAAATATAATATATATATATATATATATATATATATATATATATATATATATATATATATATATATATATATATATATATATATATATATACGTTTGATAGATAGAGAGATGGATGGATATTTTTTTATAAACTGAGCCAAAACACGCGAATTTATAGCATGTGGCCAACTTTTCAGGGCCATGCGATCGCATGGAAAATAAGCCTACAGGCCATGCGATCGCATGGAGGTAGGTATCAGCTCACACTCCTTTGTTTTCTTGTTTGCCGACGGTTTAATAAATAAATATAATATATAAATAATTTTAAGAATTATTTAAATATTATATTATATTTATGTGCATAGTTGACTTGTAATTTTTAGTCAGTTGTGTCGAGCGTTGAGAGTTGACTCTGGTCCCGGTTCTGGATTTTCGAACGTCCTTGCGTACAATTTAATATCTTGTACTTTGAGTTTCGCGTCTTGTACTCTTGTAATTTTGAGACGTTTCTCATCAACAATTGGAACCACTTTGATTGTATTTTGTACTTTTGAGCTTTTTGGTCGTTTGCGTCTTTAATTCATCGAATCTGTCTTTTGTCTTCACCTTTTATTATTTAAACGAATATCACTTGTAAATAGAACAATTGCAACTAAAAGCTTGTCTTTCTTGAGGGATAATGCTATGAAATATATGTTCGTTTTTAGCATTATCAAATATTCCCACACTTGAGCGTTGCTTGTCCTCAAGCAATATAGTCTTGAAATAAAAATACTAGAATCACTTCTTTATTCTCCACACTTTGTACATTAGTGATTTCTATACGGTGGTATAAACAATGGTAGTAACGTTGTGGTTTACAGTCCCACATGACTATAAAAATTTAGATCCTTTAAGGAAATTAGATCTTTATGAAAACATTTGATCTTTTGAAAATTTAATCTAGCTTTTACCCTAGATAAGTTTTCCGGAATAACCCTTCACCGGTGTTTGCAAATTATTTTTGTGGGTTTGGTGGGTTTCATATTTGAAAATTTTAGCTTAAAACTTGCGGTTTTGTGTCACCCACTTTGCTAACCTTGTATTAGGAAAGCAACACGTCCAGTATACTTGCTCCGTATATTACCTTTCGATAAACTACCGTCCGGTTGTAAAGGAAAGCGTTGAACAAACAACTGTTAAGGCAATGTCCCCTGACATGCTTTTAATTATGGTCTATAACGTGTCGGATGCAATTACTATCCTTTGTAGGAGCAATAGTAAAGCTCACCCTATAGTTTTTCGGTCTGGCACAAGGTCATGTCTTCAACCATGCTATGCAACCACCGTTCTTACGGTTGACACCCGATTTGGTTCAGGTGACCTGATGATAATGCTAAAAACGAACATATATTTCATAGCATTATTCCTCAAGAAAGACAAGCTTTTAGTTGCAATTGTTCTATTTACAAGTGATATTCGTTTAAATAATAAAAGGTGAAGACAAAAGACAGACTCGACGAATTGAAGACGCAAACGACCAAAAAGCTCAAAAGTACAAAATACAATCAAAGAGGTTCCAATTATTGATAAGAAACATCTCGAAATTACAAGAGTACAAGATTCAAAACGCAAAGTACAAGATATTAAATTGTACGCAAGGACGTTCGAAAATCCGGAACCGGGACATGAGTCAACTCTCAACGCTCGACGCAACGGACTAAAAATTACGAGTCAACTATGCACATAAATATAATATAATATTTAAATAATTTTTAAAATTATTTATATATTATACTTATATTAAAAATCCGTCGGCAAACAAAGAGCCAAAGCTGGGTGAGCTGTAAAATCAAACTCCGCGAGTTGCGGAGTTTGAAGAAGGAAAATGCCGCGAGTCGCGGAGATCACCTGGACGAAAATTCCTATAAAAGGCAACGCATTCTGATCGTAAAAATATCAATATATCCATTAATCTATCTCTCTCTCAATATATACGTAATATATATATATATTTATATTTTAATTTTAATTTTAATTTTAATTTTAAATCCTAATAATAAGGGTATATGTTAGCGAATGTTGTAAGGGTATAAGTCGAAATTCTGTCCGTGTAACGCTGCGCTATTTTTAATCATTGTAAGTTATGTTCAACCTTTTTAATTTAATGTCTCGTAGCTAAATTATTATTATGCTTATTTAAAACGAAGTAATCATGATGTTGGGCTAATTACTAAAATTGGGTAATTGGGCTTTGTACCATAAATGGGGTTTGGACAAAAGAACGACACTTGTGGAAATTAGACTATGGGCTATTAATGGGCTTTATATTTGTTTAACTAAATGATAGTTTGTTAATTTTAATATAAAGATTTACAATTGGACGTCCCTATAAATAACCATATACACTCGATCGGACACGATGGGCGGGATATTTATATGTACGAATAATCGTTCATTTAACCGGACACGGGAATGGATTAATAGCCACTAGAATTATTAAAACAGGGGTGAAATTATGTACAAGGACACTTGGTATAATTGTTAACAAAGTATTAAAACCTTGGGTTACACGCAGTCGATAACCTGGAGTAATTATTAAACAAAGTATTAAAATCTTGTTACAGTTTAAGTCCCCAATTAGTTAGAATATTTAACTTCGGGTATAAGGATAATTTGACGAGGATACTCGCACTTTATATTTATGACTGATGGACTGTTATGGACAAAAACCAGACGGACATATTAAATAATCCAGGACAAAGGACAATTAACCCATGGGCATAAAACTAAAATCAACACGTCAAACATCATGATTACGGAAGTTTAAATAAGCATAATTATTTTATTTCATATTTAATTTCCTTTATTTTATATTTAATTGCACTTCTAATTATCGCACTTTTATTTATTGTTATTGTATTTAATCTCACTTTTAATTATCGTACTTTTTAATTATCGCAAGTTTATTCTATCGCACTTTTATTTATCGCAATTTCATTATCGTTATTTACTTTACGCTTTAAATTAAGTCTTTTATTTATTTAATATTTTACATTTTGTTTTAACTGCAACTAAAGTTTTAAAATCGACAAACCGGTCATTAAACGGTAAAAACCCCCCTTTATAATAATAATATTACTTTTATTTATATATTTGTATTTTTATAAAATTAAACTAATATAGCGTTAAGCTTTGTGAAAAAGATTCCCTGTGGAACGAACCGGACTTACTAAAAACTACACTACTGTACGATTAGGTACACTGCCTATAAGTGTTGTAGCAAGGTTTAAGTATATCCATTCTATAAATAAATAAATATCTTGTGTAAAATTGTAGTATATTTAATAGTATTTCGTTGTAAAAATAAAGCTATTTTATATACACCTCGCATAACATCAAGTATTTTTGGCGCCGCTGCCGGGGAACTTAAACGCCGAAAGCGCAACGCTAAATATTAAAAAAAAAAAGATTTTTATTTTTAGTTTACTTTTATAAAAAATACGCTTTTGTAAAAATACGTGTTAATTATTCGAAAACATAAAAAGAAAACAAAAATATAAATATTTTTAAGAGTTTGTTAAATATTTAAGTTTTATAAAGTTTCTTTATTTTTATTTTATAAAAATATAAGTTTTATTTAAATATTTTATTTTTATTTAAAACATAAAATTAAAGAAAAAAAATATATATATAAATCTATTTTTAAGATTTTTATAAAATTATAGAGTATTTCTATTTTTTTTAGTTTTTAAAACATAAGTTTTTATTTAGTTTTTATAAATATTTTATTTAATTATTAAAACAGAAAATATAAAACATAAAAAAAAACACAAAAACGCGTCGAATTTAAATCAGCCTGTCATCTGAAATTTTGAATCCCGCGACTCGCGGCGTTTATTGCCACGTGGTACCGCAACTCGCGGAGTTCTCCCTGACGCGCCTGACATAACCCTAATCAGCATTTATTACGGAGTAATTATTATTATTAATTTTTAATTAAACTCTAATTAGTTTTGTTAATTTATTATTAAGATTAGTTTATTTATTTAATTTGTATATTTAGTTAAATTAGTTTAATTAAAATATAAAATTAATAGTTTTATAAAATAAATAATATTTTTATAAAAATTGTACTTTTTACCACTTTTAGTATATTTTTATATTTTGTCCCTTTTTAATTGTTTTAGCGTAATATTTGTATTTTTCGCTCATATTTAGTTTTAATCCATAGTTTTTGCCATAGTTATTTTTTATTTCAAGATTTTTAGGCTTTGCCGTAAAATCCCTTAAGTGCTTTTTCTTTAGACTAAGATTTAGGTGCTTTAGAATTTTGCGACGCCTTTTTAAGTTTTAGTACCTTTTTAAGATATTGCCATTTGGGATATAGTTTTACTTGTAAGCTTTAATATTTTTCGACGCCTTTTACCTATGTATCAATTATCATTCCAATTAGTAATCTCAATTTGCGATTATAATTTTAAGTTAGTGATAGTAATAAGGTTGGGTTAGTCGAGTGTTTTTAAGTTTTATAGTCATTCTCCGTTTCTTTCATTTTTCGGCGCCTTTTTCAATTTTTTTTTCTTTTTCGACCTTTTTCGACGCGCTCTTTTTCTTTCTTATTTCTCGCAATTCTAGTTTTAGGACATAGATTTTTATTCTACTTCTTATCTAAATTTCTTAAAATTACGAAAATTTATTTTAAGTGTTTAAATTGATAGACATCAAAATTTTCTGGTTCGTAGTAATAGTTGGATTTGTACGTAGACCGGGTTATTGGAGCCAAACAGTCCTCAATTATATTGAGACCAAACGAATCATGCCCCTCTGCTGCATCTTTTGGCTATTCGAAACGTGGGCAAAATCAGAAAAGTCTATTAATTGGATAACTTATATAATTTTTCTTTCCTTTTAAAAACTAATAGGATATTCAGTGAATGCACCGAGCAAGACGTTCACCACCTTTTGTACGTTCACCACCTGTAACTAGATCAAGACATCTAGCTAATATTACCGCCGTTGATTTTTCTTTAGAATCGTCATCCAGTCGACCAAGTACTCCAGTTCAAATTTCCGATAATCCATTTTTTGAACCCGACCTCACAATTGAGAATCCGGAGAATATTCAGGGACGATTCGTAGATCCTGAACCATTAATTTTTCCTCCGGAACCACCAATCATTCAAACAGAGATTGTTGAGGAACGAACCATTAAATTAGAATCCTCTAGTGATTCCGATTCAACAAATTCAATTATGGAGAATCTGGAACCTTTAAGTATGGAAGACCGAATGAGAGCTAAACGCACTGGCCAAGGTCACGCAATTACTCATCCAGACATTAATGCGCCAGATTATGAAATCAAAGGACAAATTTTACACATGGTGACTAATCAATGTCAATTTAGTGGTGCGCCGAAGGAAGATCCAAATGAACATCTTCGTACCTTTAATAGGATCTGCACACTATTTAAAATCCGAGAAGTGGAGGATGAACAGATATATCTCATGTTATTTCCCTGGACTTTAAAGGGAGAAGCCAAAGATTGGTTGGAATCGTTACCTGAAGGGGCGATCGATACATGGGACGTTTTAGTTGAAAAATTTCTTAAACAATTCTTTCCTGCATCTAAAGCCTTAAGACTTCAAGCAGAAATTGTTACGTTCACACAGAAACCAAATGAAACTCTATATGAGGCATGGACAAGATTTGGAAAGTTATTAAGAGGATGTCCGCAACATGGTTTAGACACCTGTTAAATAGTACAAATATTCTACCAAGGATGCGACATCACTACAAGGAAAGACATCGATATAGCAGCTGGTGGTTCTATTATGAAGAAAACCGAAACTGATGCTTATAAAATTATTGATAACACTGCTTCCCACTCACATGAGTGGCACCAAGAAAAAGATATCATTAGATCATCTAAAGCATCTAGAGCCGATTCTAGCCATGACTTAGATTCCATTTCCGCAAAGATAGATGCTGTCGAGAGACGAATGGAAAAGATGACTAAAGATATACACTCAATATGAATTAGTTGTGAGCAGTGTGGAGGACCGCATTTGACAAAAGATTATCTCAGTATTGAATTAACAATGGATCAAAGAGAGAATGTTTCATATCTAAACCAAAGGCCTGGAAATAATTATCAGAATAATTATCAACCGCCAAGACCGATTTACAATCAAAATCAGAATTATAACCGAAATATTCCATACAACAACCAACAAGGTCCTAGTAATCAACAAGTATCCAACAATACTTACAATCAGCAAAGACCTAATTTTCAAAACAAACCACCACAAACCGATGATAAAAAGCCGAATTTAGAAGATATGATGACGAAGCTAGTTGAAACTCAAACGCAGTTTTTCACATCTCAGAAACAAACCAATGAACAAAATGCTCAAGCATTTAGAAATCAACAAGCTTCTATTCAAAACCTGGAACAAGAAGTAAGTAACCTAGCAAGGTTAATAGGTGAAAGAAAACCGGGAAGTTTACCTAGTGATACAAATGCTAACCCCCGGAATGAAACAGCTAAATCCATTACCACAAGAAGTGGTACAACACTTAAACCACCTAAAATACCTGTAACTTCTGATGAAGCTATTCCTACTCCACAAGAACCACAACCTGAACAAGATAAGGAAAAAGAACCGGTAGTTGAAAAGGTTAATGAAGATAACACACTTAAGGCTAAACCTTATGTTAAACTATGCCAACCACCACTTCCTTACCCGAGTAAGATGAAAAAAGAGAAACTTGAAGCCGAGCAATCCAAATTCTTGGATATGTTTAAACAGATAAATGTAAATCTTCCTTTCATTGATGTAATTTCAGGAATGCCTAGATATGCTAAATTTCTGAAAGATCTAATCTCGAATAGAAAGAAAATGGAAGAACTCTCGGCTGTTACTATGAATGCTAATTGTTCAGCAGTGCTGTTGAATAAGATACCAGAAAAATTATCTGATCCAGGAAGTTTCACAATTCCATATTTTCTGGGTAGTCTTAGTTCAATAGAAGCATTGGCAGACTTAGGTGCTAGTATAAATTTAATGCCGTATTCATTATACGCTAAACTAGACCTTGGAGAATTGAAACCAACAAGAATAAGTATACAACTAGCCGATCGATCAATAAAATATCCTAAAGGGATAATGAAAAACATGCTAGTTAAAGTTGGTACTTTAGTATTTCCAGTAGATTTTGTTGTTCTGGACATGGAAGAAGATTCTCAAGTTCCTCTCATATTAGGAAGACCATTCTTAAACACGGCTAAAGCAATGATAGACGTGTTTGGTAAGAAACTGACCCTAAGTATAGAGGATGAGAGTGTTACCTTTTCAGTTGATAGAGCAATGCAACAACCGCAATCTGCAGATGATACATGTTATTATATTCAAAATATAGATTCACATGCAGAATTGTTAGAAGAATTTCCAGAATTACAAGGAACAGGAGAATGTTCTTTATGAGAAGGTAATGAACCAATTGATGAAACTGAAATGTTAGCTACACTAATAGCTAATGGATATGAACCAACAACAGAAAAAATTCAAATACTAAAAGAAGAAGACAGATATCGATATAAATCATCGATAGAAGAACCTCCGACATTAGAGTTAAAGCCACTTCCAAACCATTTGGAATACGCTTATTTACATGGTGAATCTGAATTACCTGTAATAATATCATCTTCTCTTACTAAAATGAGAAATCACAACTCATTTCTGTGTTGAAAGCTCATAAACCAGCTATTGCATGGAAGATTCATGATATTAAAGGAATAAGTCCTTCGTATTGCATACATAAAATCCTTATGGAAGAAGGTCATAAAACGTATGTGCAACGCCAACGAAGACTAAATCCTAATATGCAAGATGTTGTTAAAAAGAAATTATTAAACTGCTAGATGTAGGATTAATTTATCCAATTTCTGATAGTCCATGGGTAAGCCCAGTTCAATGCGTGCCTAAGAAGGGTGGCATAACTGTCATTACAAATGAGAAAAATGAGCTTATTCCTACTAGGACTGTAACAGGATAGCGTGTATGTATTGATTATAGAAAATTAAATGACGCCACCAGAAAAGATCACTTTCCCTTACCTTTTATTGATCAAATGTTGGAAAGATTAGCCGGAAATAGTTACTATTGTTTTCTTGATGGTTTTTCCGGATATTTTCAAATTCCAATAGCACCCGAAGATCAAGAGAAAACCACGTTCACGTGCCCTTATGGTACTTTTGCTTACAAACGCATGCCATTTGGACTTTGCAATGCCCCTGCAACCTTTCAAAGGTGCATGATGGTTTGTTTCTCAATTTATGTCCTTTCCGAGGTAACAATAATTTCGGTGTTAACACCTAGTTTTATCGTTCATAAATATGTATAAACATGATTTTGAGTTCATTTAATTGAAAATTTTGAAAATTTTACCAGAATTGGGTAGTCAGTATATAAGACTAGGGCTGTTCTTTATTATCAGAGAGCACTAGATTCTAATAAAACTACTGCATTACTAGTATTTTTAATGGTAACTAAGTGTTTTAAGTTAAAAATTTTAAAAATCCGAAAGAATTTAACCCCTTCCCACACTTAAGATCTTGCAATGCCCTCATTTGCAAGAAATCAGTAACAATTTAAATTATTGAGGGTGATTAGCGTAGAAAAATGATTAAATTTTACCAAAGTTTCCAAACATATTGGCGTTTGTTTGTTGAATGATAAATGGTGCACATCATTTGTTCATTCCATCTTGTTGTTACATCATATTTGTTTTTCGTTTTGTCGTCAAAAGTACTAGCTTTTGCTGAACTTAATGCCAGTCTTTGAAAATGCGTTGTTTTACCCTGTTGTGTACAATTGACAATATACATACATACAAATATGAACATGCATGGTAATTTGAAATGGGACTTTAAATCCCACTTTCAAATCGAATATGAAATATTAGTACAAAATAATAAAAATATTAAACAATACATTAATGTATCACAATATCATATGTTTAAACATAAATAAATAAAAATAATAAAAAGATAAAAATCATAGAAATCACCAACTGAAACTATATCAATCTGGATAGGGGTTCCAGTTCATGTCGTCGTCCGGGTTCCATAGTTGGTGATAGGTGTACTGGTATGCCTGGTTAGGGTCGTAGAGAGTATATGGTCGTCTTATCTCGGGCTGGTGCGGAGGATAGTAAGCGGGTCGGGTCGGGTCAGAACGTAGTTATCCTGAGGTGACAGCCGGCTCATAATCTGACGCTGATGATAGTCCCATCTATCATGCTGTCGTTGCCTGGAATGCTCGTAATCATTCCGGGCTTGCCACTGCTCCATTCGATGAAATCTCTCCCCGTTCGTCATATCTACCTCGTTTACACGCTGGTAGACGTCAGTCATAGCCTCCCTAATGACATCCCTAATGTCATCCGCTTCCTCCATTTCCTCATCTGAAACTCTTTCTACCTGAGGATGACTACCTTCATAGGGTACTAGCTGGTTGCGTCTGCTCTTTAATACCTTAGCACCCTGATAGACCTTCAATCCTAAAGGCTCAACCTGTTCCCTACATTCCAAAAGTGGACCTCCTTGATCCTTATCTACATCTAAATACTCTCCAATGAGAGTAACAAAAATACCTCCTCCTATAATCCCCCCTTCCTGTATTCCTTCCACCATCTTAGACAAATAAAAACCAACACAGTAGGGGATATTAACAAAGCTTCTTGGGTCTCGAATACACTTTAGGTAAAATAAATCATGTAAGGTCATTTTCTCCTTGTTGTGACCTCTCTGTGTAATCGAGTTAGCCAAAAATCTATGAATTATACGAAGCTCGGCTTTGTTAATATGTAAGTAGGAGTGTTTTCCTCCCAGTGTAAAAACATTATAGTTTGACATACGCCTCCAGACGGCGTTCGCGTCAAAATTCCTATCTACCCTTTCACCACGATAAATCAAGTTCATACAATCGGGTAGTAGTAATTCACTAGGAGTATATATCTGTAATGCCCTGGCCATGTCCAGCATGGACATCCTGTACATTCTACGGCCAAGTATAAATCTAAGAAAACTTCTATCATCTAATCTATCTACATCTACATTTAAAGCTATAGTACTCATCAGCTCAACACACCATTCTTTATATACAGGTCTAAGAATGGTGAATAGACATTCCCAATCGGTAAAAGAAGAACTGCCATACCTTCGGATCAGATGCTCCCTAACTGAGTTAGCTAGTTGGACCCTTTCCAAAGGATCCCAATCGATTACCCTTGGCACTTCTACATTTTTCGGTATCAGTTTGAATTTGTTACTTTGATATACCGGGTAATCCCTCCAGCTTCTATCGAATCTCAGATTAGGATGCAATGTGTGTTCAGGAATCGTTGGGTATTGTACTGGTGGATGTATCGGAAATACTATAAAGGCATCAACAAATTGTAGCGGATCATAATAAGGTACGTGTTGATCAGGCTGTTGTTGTGGTTCCTGTTGTTGTTCCGGTTCAGGTTCATATTGCATTTCAGGTTCAGATTCTGGAGCAGGTCGTCTAGATGATGATGATGAACCTCCAGTATCAGTATTAGTAAATCTCTGCAAAACACATTAAACACAAAATTTGTGCATCCAAATATGCATTAGTGTTAGCAAAATAACAAATCAACATAATTACAATAACATGTTAAATCAAACTTAAACTTATACGCATTTTCACAATTTTAACAATTCTACACTTTTTCAAATAAGCATAACTGAAAACGTTTACAAAGTTCATAAGCATTCAACTAAAATAACATGTCAAAATAGTCATTACTAGCAATTAAACAAGTCTCAAATGGCAATTATATCAAATTAATCAAGTTCATGAATTTTGGACCTAAAAGTCCACTTTAATTCTCAAAAATCATGTTTAGGATCAAAGTTTGGATCATTTAACTACCTAAACATGTTACACTACTTAATTTAGCAATAATTCATGACAAAAATCGGCCATAACCTGTTTATATCAAAAAGCCCCAAATTGCTCAAGAACACAAACCCTAGATTCCTAAAATTTTTGAAGTTTTTGGCTTCAAATCATGTTAAATAGCATCAATCTAGGTTATACATGCATTAAATACTAACAATTTAACTCTAATTACACTAGAAATTAACAAAATCAAATTAGGTAAAATATAGTTCAAGAACACTAAAAATTAAATTTAAAGAGATTTACGGGTAAAATTGTTACCCTTTTTGATAAAATTCTTATCAAATTCATGTTTAGAGCGGATTGTAGCAAGAAATTTGGTGAATTTTGGTGAAAATTTGCGAATTTTTGAGAAGGTTTTGAGTGAGTTTCGTATATATGTGTGTGAATATTGTGGTAACAGAGAGCATCTCGCTGAGCTCTTGTATCTGACCAGAATTTTCTATCCATGCGATCGCATGGCTCCAAAGGCCAAACTCCATGTGATCGCATGGATTTCGGGTACAGTACTTTCAGCCTTTTTTTTATTTTTTTTATTTTTTTTTATAAAAACCTTATACTTAATAAACATATAATTAATTAAAAATTAAAATTTTGTTTCTTTTTAGGATGAGGGCGTTTCGGATCGTTGTCCTAGTCCGTCCCTCGACAAAATTTTAAAATTTGTCATTTTTAAACGCGGTTTTAAAAGTAAAAATTTTTGGGTTTTTTAATATTTTTGGCATACTTTAATTCAATAAGATTAAAAATAATAATAATAAAAGTTCTCGTCCCTCCCTTGGGTAGAGCAATTTCGGTTCAACGACCTAGTCTTCAACTCACGACGAATTTTTAGAAATCAATTTTTAACTTAGCGAAATAAAGTAAATTTTTGTTTTTAAATTCACACCAAACTTAAATTTAAAATGCATAAAATTAAAAATTCATATTATTATTAAAAAAATTCACACCAAACTTATATTATATTTTTGTTTTTATAAATACAAACTTATATTAAAAATATTAATTTTTCAAATATTTACAAACTTAAATATATTGATTTTAAAAAGTTTACAATAATAATTTAATATTAATTTTAAAAACAAAGTAAAAATAGAATTAAAAATCTTTTTGGTCTTTTATCCCACTTTAATCAATCAAATATTATCAAAAATATACGCCCCTCTTTTCGGTAAAGTAATTTCGGTTCCATAACCTAGTTTAACTCATGACGAATTTTTGAAATATTTTGGGTTGAATGATTAAAGATATTTATACCTTAAGAATAAACGGTAAATTTCGCAGTGATGTAATAAATTTTTGTATGATATCAATAATTTCGGTCGCAAAACTTAATTTTATTGAATACCAATTTAATACTTTATAGCGAACGATTTAACGTTTATTATCAAAAAGTTAAAAATAATAAATTAAAAATAAAAAATGTACATACTTACGTGTGAAATAGAATTCTTAGTGAGCTGCTTTAGCCCACTCATAAGATAGTCGGACTAATTGGTTTTCCATAGCTACATAGGCGTAACCTCGAGCATTCAACGTTTTTTCTTCGAAACATATGAACGGTCCATCTATGCATAAAGTAACAAATTCGGTATTTGAATATGTTTGATTATTTGAACATTTACCTTCGTGTGACCATTTTCCGCATTTGTGACATCTTTCAAGGTGTCGTGCTCTTCTTTTCGCTGCGGATTTTGATTTTCCTTTACCAAAATATAACTTATTATTTTCGTTCCTGGATTCTTTTCTTACTCCGTCCAATTTGCCTCTGATTAATGATACCAATTCACTTGGAAGGGTGTCATTATTACGTTTAGTGATCAAAGCGTGTAGCATTAGACCATGGTTTAATTCACAGGAAGTCTTCATCTCGTAAAACCTAAAAAAATAAAAATTCAGAATGGGGGGAGAAGACTAGTTCTTTAGGGTCTGCTAGGGAAAGACCATTCGGATTCCATTTCCGAGAACTACACGAAAACAGAATATCTAACTCTAACAGAAATACATATTACCCTAAAAAGATTCGAACATCCCCACACTTAGTTAGATATGGTATCGAATTTGTGATTAACTTCGTTGTCAACTTCCATCGGATCATGTACGTAATGTTTAACTCTGTGACCATTAACTTTAAATTCAATCCCATTTGAATTTATTAACTCTATTGTTCCGTATGGGAAAAATCTTTTGACTATAAATGGTCCAGACCATCTTGATTTCAATTTTCCAGGAAATAGCTTGAATCGTGAATTGAAAAGAAGAACTCTGTCTCCTTCTGTAAATTCTTTTGAACTTCTGATTCTTTTATCATGCCATTTCTTCGTTCTTTCTTTATAGATTAACGAATTTTCGTATGCTTCATGTCTTAATTCTTCTAATTCGTTTAGTTGACTTAATCGTAGACGTCCGACTTCATGTAAATCCAGATTACATGTCTTCAAAGCCCAAAATGCTTTGTGTTCAATTTCTACTGGAAGATGACATGCTTTTCCGTAAACGAGTTTAAAAGGTGTGGTTCCAATTGGAGTTTTGTAGGCTGTTCTAAAAGCCCAGAGTGCATCCTTCAATTTCATGGATCAATTCTTCGGATTTGATCCTACGGTTTTCTCTAGAATACGTTTTAAAGCTCGGTTGGTATTTTCAACTTGTCCACTTGTTTGTGGATGATAAGCAGTGGAGATTTTATGAGTTACTCCATATCTTTTGAGAACTTTCTCAAGTTGATTATTACAAAAATGAGTACCCCGATCACTTATTAAAGCTTTCGGTGTTCCAAACCTTGCAAAAAGACGTTTTAAAAAGTTGACTACAACTCGTGCATCGTTAGTCGGGAGAGCTTGTGCTTTCGCCCATTTAGATACATAATCAATGGCAACGAGAATGTAGAGATTATTATGAGATTTTGGAAATGGACCCATAAAGTCAATACCCCAAATGTCAAATACTTCACATACTTGAATGACATTTTGTGGCATTTCATCACGTTGACTTATTTTTCCGGCCCTTTGACATGCATCACAGGATTTGCAAAGAAGGTGTGCGTCTTTGAAAATTGTAGGCCAATAGAATCCAGCATCGTAAACTTTTCTTGTTGTAAGCTGAGGCCCATAATGCCCTCCTGTTGGTCCTGTGTGACAATGGTTTAAGATTTGACTGGCTTCATCTTCGAATACACATCGGCGTATTATTCCATCGGGACAACTTTTAAACAAATGTGGATCTTCCCAGAAATAGTGTTTTATATCACTAAAGAATTTCTTTCGTTTTTGGTACGACAACCCTTTTTCAAGGAATCCACATACTAAGTAGTTTGCATAGTCTGCAAACCATGGAATTTCATTATAATCTATCTTCAATAGATATTCATCAGGAAAGTTGTCTTGTATTGCCGATTCATTTAGAACTTCTAATTCAGGATTTTCAAGACGAGAAAGATGATCAGCTGCGAGATTTTCTACTCCCTTTTTATCTCGGATTTCAATATCAAACTCTTGTAAGAGTAAGATCCAACGGATTAATCTTGGTTTAGCATCTTGTTTCGAAAATAGGTATCTAAGAGCAGAATGGTCAGTATAGACCACCGTTTTAGCTAGAACGAGATATGAACGAAATTTGTCAAAAGCAAAGATAATAGCAAGGAGTTCTTTTTCAGTAGTTGTGTAATTCATTTGAGCTCCTTGTAACATCTTACTAGCGTAATAAATAGGTTGAAATCATTTTTCAATCTTTTGTCCTAAAACGGCTCCCATTGCAAAATCACTTGCATCGCACATAAGTTCAAATGGTAGATTCCAATTTGGAGTTATCATGATCGGCGCATTAGTGAGTTTTTCTTTAAGAATATTAAAAGATTTTATACATTCATCTGAAAAGATGAATGGAGCATCCTTTTCAAGGAGTTTATTCATAGGAGTGGCAATTTTAGAAAAATCTTTTATGAAACGTCGGTAAAAACCGGCATGCCCTAGAAAACTCCTAACTCCTCTAATATTGGTGGGATATGGAAGTTTAGCAATTACATCTACTTTAGCTCTATCCACTTCAATTCCTTCCTTTGAAATTTTATGACCAAGAACGATGCCTTCTTTAACCATGAAATGGCATTTCTCCCAATTAAGTACTAGATTTGATTGTTCGCATCTAATAAGCATTCGTTCAAGATTAACTAGACATGATTCAAATGTATCACCGAAGACTGAAAAGTCATCCATGAAAACTTCCATGCATTCTTCTATCATGTCGTGAAAAATCGCCATCATGCACCTTTGAAAGGTTGTAGGGGCGTTGCAAAGTCCAAATGGCATGCGTTTATAAGCAAAAGTACCATAAGGGCACGTGAACGTGGTTTTCTCTTGGTCCTCGGGTGCAATTGGAATTTGAAAATATCTGGAAAAACCATCAAGAAAACAATAGTAACTATTTTCGGCTAATATTTCCAACATTTGATCAATAAAGGGTAAGGGAAAGTGATCTTTTCTGGTGGCGTCATTTAATTTTCTATAATCAATACAGACACGCCATCTTGTTATAGTCCTAGTAGGAATAAGCTCATTTTTCTCATTTGTGATGACAGTCATGCCACCCTTCTTAGGTACGCATTGAACTGGGCTTACCCATGGACTATCAGAAATTGGATAAATTAAACCTGCATCAAGCAGTTTAATAATTTCTTTCTTAACAACATCTTGCATATTCGGATTTAGTCTTCGTTGGCGTTGCACATACGTTTTATGACCTTCTTCCATAAGGATTTTATGTGTGCAATACGAAGGACTTATTCCTTTAATATCATGAATTTTCCATGCAATAGCTGGTTTATGAGCTTTTAGCACAGAAATGAGTTGAGATTTTTCATTTTTAGTAAGAGAAGACGATATTATTACAGGTAATTCAGATTCACCATGTAAATAAGCGTATTCCAAATGGTTTGGAAGTGGCTTCAACTCTAATGTCGGTGGTTCTTCTATCGATGATTTATATCGATATCTGTCTTCTTCTTTTAGCATTTGAATTTCTTCTGTTTTTGGTTCATATCCATTAGCCATAAGTGTAGCTAACATTTCAGTTTCATCAATTGGTTCAGTTCCTTCTCCTAAAGAACATTCTCCTGTTCCTTGTAATTCTGGAAATTCTTCTAACAATTCTGCATGTGAATCTATAGTTTGGATATAATAACATGTAGCATCTGCAGATTGCGGTTGTTGCATGGCTCTATCAACAGAAAAGGTAACACTCTCGTCCTCTATACTTAGGGTCAGTTTCTTACCAAACACGTCTATTATTGCTTTAGCCGTGTTTAAGAATGGTCTTCCTAATATGAGAGGTACTCGAGAATCTTCTTCCATGTCCAGAATAACAAAATCTACTGGAAATACTAAAGTACCAACTTTAACTAGCATGTTCTCCATTATCCATCTAGGATATTTTACTGATCTATCTGCTAGTTGTATACTTATTCGTGTTGGTTTCAATTCTCCAAGGTCTAGTTTAGCGTATAGTGAATACGGCATTAAATTTATACTAGCACCTAAGTCTGCCAATGCTTCTATTGAACTAAGACTACCCAGAAAACATGGAATTGTGAAACTTCCTGGATCTGATAATTTTTCTGGTATCTTATTCAACAACACTGCAGAACAATTAGCATTCATAGTAACAGCCGAGAGTTCTTCCATTTTCTTTCTATTAGTGATTAGATCTTTTAAGAATTTAGCATATCTAGGCATTCCTGAAATCACATCAATGAAAGGAAGATTGACATTTATCTGTTTAAACATATCCAAGAATTTGAATTGCTCGGCTTCAAGTCTCTCTTTTCTCATTTTACTCGGGTAAGGAAGTGGTGGTTGGTATGGTTTAACATAAGGTTTAGCCTTAACTGTGTTATCTTCAGTAACCTTTTCAACTACCGGTTCTGTTTCCTTATCTTGCTCAGATTGTGGTTCTTGTGGAGTAGGAATAGCTTCATAAGAGATTACAGGCATTTCAGGTGGTTTAAGTGTAATACCACTTCTTGTGGTAATGGATTTAGCTGTTTCATTCCGGGGGTTAGCATTTGTATCACTAGGTAAACTTTCCAGTTTTCTTTCACCTATCAACCTTGCTAGGTTGCTCACTTCTTGTTCCAGATTTTAAATAGAAGCTTGTTGATTTCTAAATGCTTGAGCATTTTGTTCATTCGTTTGTTTCTGAGATGTGAAAAACTGAGTTTGAGATTCAACTAGCTTCGACATCATGTCTTCTAAATTTAGCTTTTTATCATCGGTTTGTGGTGGTTTGTTTTGAAAAATAGGTCTTTGCTGATTGTAAGTATTATTGGATACTTGTTGATTGCTTGGACCTTGTTGGTTGTTGTATGGAACATTTCGGTTATAATTCTGGTTTTGATTGTAGATTGGTCTTGGCGGTTGATAATTATTCTGATAATTATTTCTAGGCCTTTGGTTTATGTATGAAACATTCTCTCTTTGTTCCATTATTAGTTCAATACTGAGACAATCTTTTGTCAAATGTGGTCCTCCACACTGCTCACAACTAATTCGTATTGAGTGGATATCTTTAGTCATCTTTTCCATTCTTCTCTCGACAGCATCTATCTTTGCAGAAATAGAATCTAAGTCATGGCTAGAATCGGCTCTAGCTGCTTTAGATGATCTAACGATATTTTTTTCTTGGTGCCACTCATATGAGTGGGAAGCAGTGTTATCAATAATTTTGTAAGCATCAGTTGCGGTTTTCTTCATAATAGAACTACCAGCTGCTATATCGATGTCTTTTCTTGTAGTGATGTCGCATCCTTGGTAGAATATTTGTACTATTTGACAGGTGTCTAAACCATGTTGCGGACATCCTCTTAATAACTTTCCAAATCTTGTCCACGCTTCATATAGAGTTTCATTTGGCTTTTGCGTGAACGTAACAATTTCTCCTTGAAGTCTCACGGCTTTAGATGCCAGAAAGAATTGTTTAAGAAATTTTTCAACTAAAACATCCCATGTATCAATCGCCCATTCAGGTAACGATTCTAACCAATCTTTGGCTTCTCCCTTTAAAGTCCAGGGAAATAACATGAGATATATCTGTTCATCCTCCACTTCTCGGATTTTAAATAGTGTACAGATCCTATTAAAGGTACGAAGATGTTCATATGGATCTTCCTTCGGCGTACCACTAAATTGGCATTGATTTGTTACCATGTGTAGGATTTGTCCTTTGATTTCATAATCTGGAGCATTTATGTCAGGTTGAGTAATTGCGTGACCTTGGCCAGTGCGTTTAGCTCGCATTCGGTCTTCCATACTTAGAGGTTCCAGATTTTTCATGATTGAATTTGTTGAACCTGAATCACTATAGGATTCTGACTTAATGGTTGGTTCCTCGACAATCTCTGTTTGAATGATTGGTGGTTCCGGAGGAAAGATTAATGGTTCAGGATCTCTGAATTGTCCCTGAATATTCTCTGGATTCTCAATTGTGAGGTCGGGTTCAAAAAATAGATTATCGAAAATTTGAATTGGAGTACTTGGTCGACTTGATGACGATTCTAAAGAAAAATCAACGGCGACAATATTTGCTAGATGTCTTGATCGAGTTACAGGTGGTGAATGTACAAAAGGTGGTGAACGTTTTGCTCGGTGCATTCACTGAATATCCTATTAGTTATAAAAATAAAAATTATATAAGTTATCAAATTAATAGACTTTTCTGCTTTTGCCCACGTTTCGAATAGCAATAGATACAGCAGGGATCCAGAACCCTTTAAATCGGAAACTCACAACTCAGCCACTAACAAATCCAACTATTACTACGAAACAGAAAATTTGGATGTCTATCAATTTAACCGCTTAAAATAATTTTTCGTTGAAATTTAAAGAAATTTTAGAGAAGAAATAGAAAATTCTAAGTCCTAAAAATTAGATCGGCGAAAAATAAGAAAGAAAAAGAGCGCGTCGAAAAACTTCGAAAAATAAAAAGTCGAAAAATAATAGGCGTCAAAAAATAAAAATAAGAAGTAGCGCGTCGAAACTTAAAAAGGAACTAAAAACTAAGAATTAAAAGTTGCGTCTAAAAATATTAAAGCTTAAAAGAAAAACTAAATCCTAAATGGCAATAACTTAAAAAGGTACTAAAATATAAAAACGGCGTCGAAAAATTCTAAAGCACCTAAATATTAGTCTAAAGAAAAAGCACTTAAGGGATTTTATGGCAAAGCCTAAAAATCTAGAAATAAAAATAACTATGGCAAAAACTATATCTTAAAACTAATTACGAGCAAAAAATACAAATATTACGCTAAAACAAATAAAAAGATAAAAATAATCTTAAAGTTATAAAAAGTACTATTTTTATAAAAATATTATTTTTATATTATTTATTTTATAAAACTATTAATTTTGTAATTTAATTAAACTAATTAAACTTAATAATACAAATTAAATAAAAACTAAACTAAATAATTAAATAACTAAACCCTAATTAGGGTTTTAATTAAATATTAATAATAATAATAATTACACCCTACTGTCGGCGGAGGTTACCAGGCGAGTCAAATCAGGTCATGCGATCGCATGGCCTGACCGTTAAAATACCATGTGATCGCATAGTCTGCGAATTTGGGCCAGAACCTGGACTGCAACAGTGATCGGGCCGAATGATTTTTTACTTTTTTTTTTCTGTTTTAATTTTCTGTATTAAAATATTTATAAAAGGTATTTAAATAACACTTATATTTTTACAAACTAAAAATAGAAATAGAAATATTTTATAATTTTATACGTTTTTGAACAACTCTTAAATATATATATATATATATATATATATATATATATATATATATATATATATATATATATATATATATATATATATATATATATATATATATATATATATATATATATATATATATATATATATTTTGTTTTTCTTTTTATATTTTTGTATTTTTTAAAAAAAAACGTATATTTTTACAAAATAAAAACTTAATAAAACTTTAATAAAAATCTTTTTTTATAGCGTTGCGCTTTCGGCATTTTAGCGTTCCCCGGCAGCGGCACCAAAAATACTTGATGTGTGCGAGGTGTACTGGGAAATAGTATTATTTTTTACAACGAAATACTATTAAATACGATACAATTTTACACACGATATTTATTTATTTATAGAATGGATATACCTAAACCTTGCTACAACACTTATAGGCAGTGTACCTAATCGTACAGTAGTGTAGTTTTTAGTAAGTCCGGTTCGTTCCACAGGGAGACTTAAACTAGTTCAACGCTATATTAGTTTTAACTTATAATTGCAAAAATACAAAAATATAAATATGTAATATTATTATTATAAAAGGGGGTTTTTACCGTTTAATCACCGGTTTGTCGATTTTAAAACTTTAGTCGCAGTTAAAACCTAATGTAAAATATTAAAAATAAATATAACTTAATTTAAAGCGTAAAGTAAATAACGATAATGAAATTGCGATAAATAAAAGTGCGATAAAATAAAATTGCGATAATTAAAGATTAAGATAATTAAAAATGCAATTAAATAAAATGACAATAAATAAAAGTGCGATAATTAAAAGTGCAATTAAATATGAAATAAAAGAATTATGCTTATTTAAACTTCCATAATCATGATGTTTGACGTGTTGATTTTTAGTTTATTCCCATGGGTTAATTGTCCTTTGTCCTGGATTATTCGATATGTCCATACGGATTTGTCCATAATAGTCCATCAGTCATAATCATAAAGTGCGAAAGTCTTCGTCAAATTATTCTTATTCCCGAAGTCAAATATTCCAACTAATTGGGGATTCGAATTGTAACAAGGTCTTATTACTTTGTTTAATGAATACACCAGGTTATCGACTGCGTGTAGACCAAGGTTTTACTACTTTGTTAACAATTACACTGTAACACCCCATCAAATCCCTTTAACGGAATGTTAACTCTGGTCCCAGTACTTGGCTTGACTTCTACGTAACAGCAATATTTTACAGCGGAAGCAATTAATACCTGAGAATAAATCACGCAAAACGGGTCAACAATAATGTTGAGTGAATCTACAGGTTTTAGGTAAACAATACAGTATGTTTAAAAAATAACATTGAGAAAACATTTACTAGTGAAAGACCACCAAAGTTTAACGTTAAAGTTTTTAGACAACACCGTTTCTCGTTTCAAAAGTTTGTTGACTCTACCATGTCAGGTTTCAATCATTTGTAGACAACACCCTGTCAAGTTTTATCTCATTTGTTCGTAAACCACAGTTTAAATAACGTTGTATAGTATCTGAAAAACAGTTATCAGAAAAATAGTTAGTTTCATTGACCACAAGATTCTATCGCAAGCATAAACCGAGCACCTGAATACTAGCAAAGACCCGAGTATAGAAGCCACTATACCCACCTTACCTCGTAAAATGTTATACACCTATACGAGTGTACCTAATGTTCAAAATAAATGCACCACTGCTTTTATAGTGGGTGAGGTTGTCAACCTAACGGATCCGTCCATCTAAATTGTGCTTACACCGATGGTATTAAAAGTATTCAAGCTAGAGGCTTTTTGAACAAACTCATTATGCATATGTGTAGTACTCATGTCAATATAAAAGTAATTGAAAATGTAAATATAACAGCGTGTATTCTCATCCCTGAAAACAAGTAAAAAGCGGGACTGTAGACTCACCTTCGAATAAGCTCGGAATGAAAGACAAATGACTTGTACGGTTTAGACCCGAGTAATGTAACCTAAGTATACGTATGTAGGTTGGTCAATATACGTATCTTATATAAGTGTGGTTTCATAGTGTACGTTGTCTTATTGCTCGACTCGACGCGTTTCAAAGTAAAAGTCAACTATATCATGCAAGTCAAACAAAGTCAACCGAAGTCAAACCGAAAGTCAAACTTGGTCAAAGTAGTCAACTAAAGTCAAAATCAGTAGGTTCATGTCAAATATTGGTTAACATGTCAAACCTAAGTCAAACAATACGTTTCAGGTCATGAATGATCATTTTCACAATTTTAGTTTATCGTTATGTACAAAGTTCATGAACACGTAGCATATTTAGCACATTATCTCATAGTACAAAATTCATGTAATTATGAAAAACTCCAGATCATAATTAGACTTAAAATCGATTCCAAAAAGTCCGGCCAGGGACTCATACGACAATTAGAAGTCAGGAATCAGAAGGGATACATTTGGGGTTTGCCAAGTCAGTTTCTGACTGCGCACTGATTTCATTTTGGCTATAACCGGAGTTAGGAACATGCAATTGATACAAGACCAGTGGCCATAGTTCAAGGACAAATAAAATTAACACATATCAAAAATATAGCCACTTTTGTTTAGCCAATTGGTACAGTTTATTCGTGCAAGTTGAACATTCAGTTTTTCAGTTCAAATCAGAATTCACATAAAGTATGGCTCTATTGTGCCCAATGCATAAGGTTTCAGAGATTGACATAAACTAACAATAAGTCACATATCATATTAAGTTTCATTTTCCAGAAGCATACATGCTCAATCAATATACAAAATTCACAAAGTACAAAACAGTGTTCAATTTACAGATTCGATTCCCATTTCGTTAGTCACATTCGCATACGATTATCCGAAGATCTAGATACAATTAACCCATGATATCTACATGAAAGATGAAGTAATTTTTGTCTAATTTTCAAATATACAAAGCTTTAATCACAGAAGTTAACACCTTTTATCATACAAGGTTATTTTCATGCAAGTGCTGTATAAAACTTCATTTACACTAATTCTAGCATATATTGGGCTATACATAAGCAAACGACATGATATACTAGTCTAACTTGAGTGTTTTTAAATTATCTTTCCATTGGTATAAGTATCACATGTCAATTCGTTTTCTATCAATACCAGATTTCTGATAAAGCAACAAAAACACAACGATAATTCAAACTGACATAACTTAATCATACGGAAACGAAATCAAGCGAATCCAAAGCCTAAACTCAATAGTTTTTCGAAAGGAATCTGATTATAACATAATAATTAATATTTGAAAAACTTAATTTTTCTGATCAAACAATAACAAATTCGTTTTTAAACCCTAGCGCATCAAACAATCACAATAACGATTACAATTAACACGTACGCGTATAGACTTGAGCAATTGACAACATAACTATGAAACTCACATGAAAATCAGATTTTTAAGATTTAGGGTTCATGCAATTATACCTTTGATCGCTAAATTAAATACACCAACGCGTAGAGGAAATCGGGAATTACAACTTTCGTGTTCAAGGTTTAATCAAAAGATCAAAAATTGAAGGTGATGATGATGGTGATGATGTCGACGTGAAAGAGGGAGAGGGAGTCGAATTTTTTTTTGAGTATAAGTGAGGGTTCTGCTAAATTTAGGCTTACCCTCTAATTTATATTAGGGTTTAATTATCATAAAATACAAATAAGTCCCTCAAGTAGTGAAAATTCAACATAAAAGGGTGGGGAGGTGGGGTTCGGTCAATGGGCCCCATGGGATGGGTTCCCGGGCTCTCGTTTTGCAAAACAGTGTATTCGTGGTCCGTTTTAAGTGTCGTTTAGTCGTACCGAAGGCCCGGAACGCTAATCCGATCGTTAAATGCAACCAGTCGCTTAATTTATTAAAAACCCAATAAATTAAATATTTTAAAAAGTTAATAATTAATTAAATTAATCAGCTTTCAAGTTCGGCCACCAATAAAATACCTTCAATTCATCCTATCTGATCCCGGATGAATTGAGTATCTCGACTTGTGTGCTTCCTCCAACACTAGTTCTCTCAATCCACCAAACTTTGGTACCCAAATTCGGTTAGCAAAGTACCGTGTTCTGTCCTCTTTGATGTCAAATTTCTTATCCATTCCTCTGAGAAATTCAACATCGACATTTTCTTGTTTCATGGCTTCTTGTTGTGCTTCACGGATTTGCGATGTGAGATTCGTACGGATAACTATGTTAAGCGCTTTAACCCTAAGAGGTTTCTCTCACTCCTTTCTGCTCAAGGCATCTGCCACAATATTCTCCTTGCCCGGATGGTATTGAAGTTCGCAGTTATAATCGTTAAGTAGTTCCATCCAACGTCGTTGTCTCATGTTGAGCTGCTTCTGATCGAATATGTGCTGTAAACTCTTATGGTTAGTGAAGATAGTGAACTTGGTTCTAAACAGGCAGTGTCTCCACATTTTAAGTGCAAAGACAACAGCTCCTAACTCAAGGTCGTGCGTAGTGTAGTTCTGCTCATGAATCTTTAACTGACGTGATCCATAAGCAATAACGTTGTTTCATTGCATAAGCACGCAACCCATTCCTTGACGTGAGGTATCACAATAAACCACAAAATCTTCACTTCCCTCGGGTAGAGACAATACTGGTGCAGTTGTCAACTTCTCTTTCAACAACTGAAATGCAGTCTCTTGCGGTTCTGACCGCTCAAACTTCTTGCCCTTATGAGTCAACGAGGTCAATGGTCAGGCGATCTTAGAGAATCCTTCAATGAATCTCCTGTAGTAACCAGCTAGACCCAAAAATTGCCTAATCTGCATTGGCGTCTTTGGAGTTTCCCAATTCTTAACCGACTCAATCTTTGCTGGATCGACCTGTATTTCATTGGCCCCTACAACATGGCCAAGAAACTGTACTTCTGGTAACTAAAAGTCACACTTAGAGAACTTTGCATACAACTGCTCTTCTCTAAGCATAGTCAATATCGAACATAGATGCTGCTCGTGCTCTTCTCTGTTCTTGGAGTACACCAATATATCATCAATGAACACAATGACGAATTTATCTAGGTATAATTTATACACACGGTTCATGAGGTCCATGAACACTTCTGGTGCGTTCGTCAAACCAAACGACATCACCGTAAACTCATAATGTCCATAACGTGTTCTAAATGCTATCTTCAGGACATCAGCTTCTTTGACTTCTCAATTGGTGATACCCGGATCTCAAATCAATCTTCGAATAACAACTGGATCCCTGAACTTGATCAAATAAGTCATCAATCCTCGGTAACGGATACCGATTCTTGATTGTCAACTTGTTCAATTCTCTGTAGTGGATACACAATCTCATCGACCCATCCTTCTTCTTATCAAACAAGACTGGAGCTCCAACTTGGGAAGTCATGGTCATGTGACACACCTTCTAGTACATGTCACAATTTAGGGCATTACAACCCTCATGTTCTTTACTATGGGAAGATCTTGTAGTTCTAAAGGTGCAAATGTGTATATTGCACGCGTAACGGGTGCAGCTGCTGGCACCAAATCAATCCGAAATTTGACTTCACAGTGGGGTGGACGTGTAACCTTAGGACAATCTCTAATAGTTGGGAAATATTCAGGTTTCTTAAATGTCGGCTCATCTTTACTCACATGTGCCAGAATTACTAGACATTCTCATCTCCTGTACTGCTGGACCTTCGAGTAATTAGTGTATCATGATGGTGTACTGATCTCTTCCTCGTATACTATTATCGTCGATGAAAGAAATTCAAATAGTCTTCTGGCCACAGCTGCCTCGGTTGTTTCGTCAGATAACCAGTTTGTTTCAACCACTAAGTTAAAACTTCCAAGTTTAATAGTTTTATAGAGTACAAGTTATCTAAGGAAGGTACAGGTTTATAAACGTCGTGACTAGTTTCTCTAGCGTTAAAGCTTCTCTCAGCACTGGTGTTGACAGCATATATAAACACTATGGTTGATGAGCGGGAACGTGATGATTTTCATGGAAAACGAAAATGAACAAGGTGTGATGGCAACTCAAACAAAATCTGATATTTAATCAAAAAAGGGTTGGTACAAACTCCCAGACGGGTGTGTCTCGCAGGAACAGATGAAGTGTAGTTCACGTCGATGTGTTCAAAGTTGGTTGGTAGTGTATGTGGGTATAATGAAAATGATTGTCGCTTAAGAATAGTATGTTGGAACAAAATGATGAGGGATATGGTAATGGGTAGTATTACTAGTAGCAATGAGTGGTGGTGTTAGCGATAAGTAGCGATGGGTTGTGATAAGCAGTGATGATAGCGGTGGCGAATAAGTTATTAGATAGCGTGCTCGCATCATGAGTATATATACATGTATACTAATGCACCCAATATGGCATAATAGTTATCAATCAGTAGGCTCGTGTTGGGAAACAAAATCATGATCGGTGGGTGACTGAATGATAGGTAAGTTGGAAATCGAGTGGACACTATCTACTACGTATTGTGCGGGCTGTTACCAGGAATCCTCCTCTAAAGACGTATCAGAATTTAGTTGTGATGCACAGTAGTGAGTAGTAAAGCGTGGATGTGTTAATGGTGATGAGTAGTGCTTGGTAGTGGTAAGTAGTAATGATTAGTATTGAGTAGTAGCAAGTAGCAAGGGGTAATTGTAAGTAGTATTTAGTATCGACAAACAGTGAGAAGTAGTGATCAATCCAGTCAGAGGCAGCGTGGAGTAGTAGTTAGCAGTAATAAACAGTACTGAGTAGTGGTATGAGATGACGAGTATGTTTAAGTAGTGTCTTTGTAGTGACGTGTGGTGATCGGTGGTGGCAGGAAGTGTCGAGCAGGGAGGAGTGGTGTCATGCTTACAAGTTACTTATAAGTTATAATAACAATTAGTTTGCACAGTGTAAGTCTCTACCCATATTTAAGGTTATACAGTTTGTGTTCACAACGGTGTTTATCCAAGTAACCTACTTGACTCGCTCCCAATTCCTTATTTTGCGATGTCAGAACTTCTATATGAGTTACCATAATGTAATCCCTGTCATTACATTATGCTATCTCACATATCCATTCGACATCACTCCATAAGTTCAAGATAGCGTAGTCAACTTAATCTAGTTAAATCTGGCTTCGTGTGTACGTATGTGTTTCGTGATATAGTATATTTAGTCCAAGTCCATGTTGTATGGTATAAGGCATATATGTATGTGGTGTATTGTGTAGCCCTACATGTAGCATTGTGAAGCAAATAGTGCGGGTATGGTGTATAAAAGTCATCCAAGACACACAGCTATAGACTAGACTTCACTAATGCGCCCTACGGTTAGACACACTAATGTATCCTAGTTTCCTATAGCCAAAGCTCTGATACCAGAAGTAACACCCCATCAAATCCCTTTAACGGAATGTTAACTCTGGTCCCAGTGCTTGGCTTGACTTCTACGTAACAGCAATATTTTACAGCGGAAGCAATTAATACCTGAGAATAAATCACGCAAAATGGGTCAACAATAATGTTGAGTGAATCTACAGGTTTTAGGTAAACAATACAGTATGTTTAAGAAATAACATTGCGAAAATGTTTACTAGTGAAAGACCACCAAAGTTTAACGTTAAAGTTTTTAGACAACACCGTTTCTCGTTTCAAAAGTTTGTTGACTCTACCATGTCAGGTTTCAATCATTTGTAGACAACACCCTGTCAAGTTTTATCTCATTTGTTCGTAAACCACAGTTTAAATAACGTTGTATAGTATCTGAAAAACAGTTATCAGAAAAATAGTTAGTTTCATTGACCACATGATTCTATCGCAAGCATAAACCGAGCACCTGAATACTAGCAAAGACCCGAGTATAGAAGCCACTATACCCACCTTACCTCGTAAAATGTTATACACCTATACGAGTGTACCTAATGTTCAAAATAAATGCACCACTGCTTTTATAGTGGGTGAGGTTGTCAACCTAACGGATCCGTCCATCTAAATTGTGCTTACACCGATGGTATTAAAAGTATTCAAGCTAGAGGCTTTTTGAACAAACTCATTATGCATATGTGTAGTACTTGATGTTATGCGAGGCGTATATGAAATAGTGTATATTTTACTAGGAAAAACTATTAAATACGATACAATGTTACACAAGATATTTATTTACAGATGGATATACCTAAACCTTGCTACAACACTATAGGCAGTGTACCTAATCGTAGAGTAGTATAGTTTTTAGTAAGTCCGGTTCGTTCCACAGGGAGCGGGCTTATTGTACACTATATTTTAATTAACTATATTTGTACAAAATATTTATAATTATATATTATAATATATAAAAGGGAGTTTACCGTTTAATGACCAGTTTGTCGATTTTAAAAACTTTAGTCGCAGTTAAAACCTAATGTAAAATATTAAATAAATAAAAGACTTAATTTAAAGCGTAAAATAAATAACGATAATGAAATTGCAATAAATAAAAGTGCGATGAAATAAAATAGCGATAATTAAAAGTGCAATTAAATACAATGACAATAAATAAAAATGTGATAATTAGAAGTGCAATTAAATATGAAAATAAAGGAATTATGCTTATTTAAACTTCCGTAATCATGATGTTTGACGTGTTGATATTAGTTTATTCCCATGGGTTAATTGTTCTTTGTCTTGGATTATTTAATATGTCCGTCTGGTTTTTGTCCATAACAGTCTATCAGTCATAAATATAAAGTGCGAGTGTCCTCTTCAAATTATCCTTATACCCGAAGTCAAATATTCCAACTAATTGGGGACTTAAACTGTAACAAGGTTTTAATACTTTGTTTAATAATTACACGAGGATATCAACTGCGTGTTACCCAAGGTTTTAATACTTTATTAACAATTACGCCAAGTGTCCTTGTACATAATTTCACTCCTGTTTTAATAATTCCATAGACTATTAATCCATTCCCGTGTCCGGTTAAATGAACGATTATTCGTACATATAAATACCCCGCCCATCGTGTCCGATCGAGTGTGTATGGTTATTTATAGGTATGTCCAATTGTAAATCTTTATATTAAAATTAACAAACTATCATTTAGTTAAACAAATATAAAGCCCATTAATAGCACATAGTCTAATTTTCACAAGTGTCGTTCTTTTGTCCAAACCCCAATTATGGTACAAAACCCAATTACCCAATTTTAGTATTTAGCCCAACATCATGATTACTTCGGCTTAAATAAGCATAACAATAACTTAGTTACGAAACATTAATTTAAAAAGGAGAACATAACTTACATTGATTATTTATCGCGTAGTGTTACACGGACAGAACTTCGACTTCAAAACCCGTAAATTAACCTTTACATTACCTAATCTAAACTAATATACAACTAAACTAATATATTATATATATATATATATATATATATATATATATATATATATATATTAAGATACAGAAAGATATAGATATGGTGTAGGTAACTCGGCAGAATGCTCGGCCTTTTATAGGCCAAATATGATTTTTGCAGCTCCGCGATCGTGGAGGTTTTAGCCTTCACAGCTCCGCGATCGTGGAGGACAGGATTCCAGCTCACCAACTTTTGGATTTTTACTTGTCGACGTTTTATTTAAAATATATATAATATATAAATAATTTATATAATTATTTAAATATTATATTATATTCTTGTGCATAGTTGACTCATAATTTTTAGTCCGTTGCGTCGGGCGTTGATAGTTGGCTCATGTCCCGGTTCCGGATTTTCGAACGTCATTTCGTATAATTTAATATCTTGTACTTTGCGTTCCGCAACTTGTACTCTTGTCATTTTTAGACGTTTCTTATCAATAAATTGAACCACTTGGATTGTATCTTGTACATTTGAGCTTTTTGGACGTTTGCGTCTTCAAATCATCATTTTCGCCTTTTGTCTTCGCACTTATTTATTTAAACAAATATTACTTGAAAATGGAACAATTGCAACTGAAAACTTTACATATCGGAAGGATATTGCTACAAAATATATGTTCATTTGGAGCACTATCAAATATCCCCACACTTGAATGTTGCTTGTCCTCAAGCAATACAGAACTTGAAATTAAATTACACGAATCACTTTTTTATTCTTCACACTTTATACATCAGTGATTTTGATACGATGGTAAACAATGATAGTAACGGTGTGGTTTACAGTCCCACATGACTATAAAAATTTAGATCCTTAAGGAAATTGGATCTTTATGAAAATATTTGATCTTTTGTAAATTCAATCTAGCTTTTACCCTAGATAAGTTTTCCAGAATAACCCTTCACCGGTGTTGCAAACTATTTTTATGGGTTTTGTGGCTTTCAGATTTGAAAATTTTAGCTCAACACTTGCGGTTTTGTGTTACCCACTTGCTAACCTTGTATTAGGAAAGCAACACGTCCAGTTTACTTGTCCTGTATATTACCTTTCGGTAAACTACCGTCCGGTTGTAAAGGAAAGCGTTGAACAAGCAACTGTTAAGGCAATATCCCCTGACATGCTTTTAATTATGGTCTATAACGTGTCGGATGCAATTACTATCCTTAGTAGGAGCAATAGTAAAGCTCACCCTTATAATTTTCCGGTTTGGCACAAGGTCCTGTCTTCGACCATGCTATGCAACCACCGTTCTTACGGTTGACACCTGATTTGGTTCAGGTGACCTAATGAATTCCAGGTGAATTCCTAGGATTTTACGTTCAATGGTAATGAACGCATTGAAAATAGGTTTTCAGAAAACAAATCGGTTTGTAATTTTGATCAAAATATTTTCTCGTTCAAGCTCGAGTTTAGATATCATCGACTTCCATGAGTTTGTAATTCTCAATCTTTAAGGTCAATCTCAAGGATTGAGTAATATCATGCTTAAAAGCTGATTTTTAATCTTTAAGGAGATTATCCTTTCTGGGGGTCTGATTCATTAGTCTTATCAAGCTAATTTGCATGGCAGCCTCCCCATTTTACTAGACAGATCCTCTCATGGTTAGGATAAGTCTGACCACGAGCGACCCTATTTGATGCTGAGGTCCGTGGATTTCCTGCTGATTTTAGTGATGACTTTTCTAGATTTTTCGTCAACCTACAGCTGGTCTGGACGACAACTTCTTGACCTAAATCAAGAAGCGCGTGTCTTTTTAGGAAGACTTTACTTCCTTTTAATGATGGAATTGATTCATCGTGTAGATCCATCTCTCTTTCAAATATATTACAGTAAACCGGGTAAAACAGTTAATTTAATCCAAAACAAAAGCACCTGCAATAAACTTTACAGAAACACGTGATAGATAGTTTTTAATTGAATAACTTGGTACATTCTCCCCACACTTGGCTTTTTTCATGCGTCTTTTTATATCTTAATAAATAAATTCAAGCGTTTTAGTTGTTTCTCAATTTATGTCCTTTTCGAGGTAACAATAATTTCGGCATTAACACCTAGTTTTATCGTTCATAAATAAATATAAACACGATTTTGAATTCATTTAGTTGAAAATTTTTAAAATTTTCACAATATTTAGAAATTAAGCCAAGTATAAACCCGAGAGAATTTATAACCCTTCCCCATACTTGAGATCATGCAATGCTCTCATTTGCATGAAATCAGACTCTAATTATAAATTCATGAGGGTGATTAGTGTAGAAAAGTAATTAAAAATACCCAGTTTGTAATTATAAAGCTTGTCGAATGATATATGGCGCGCCTCACCGTTCATTCCTTCTTGTTTTATCACACATATTTTTCTTCAAAAATGGTTGCTTTTCTGAACTGTTTGCTAATTTTTGAAAACGCGTCTTTTACCCTAATCGTGCATTTTTATTAACGAGTTATGCACTAACCCGGACCCCTAATTTAACGTTAAGTAGGGTTAGACTCCCCCACACTTAGCTGACGACATGTGAAGTCGATAGAATAAGTTCCACGAATTAAAATAGTGAGCCAGTTATTTACATCTCGGGTGGTGTATAATATATCAATGGGTTTAAAGTTTAGACTCACCCGATCGTTACTACTTAATTCTTTTTTAAGTGTAGCTTTTAGTAAATGGATATGTCTCTTTTCTAGTTCTTGGTCAAATGGATCGATATACACCGACATACATACTATAGGGTGGACAATTCCTAACATTTCCTCCCGTTCATTCTCGGGATCAAAGGTTTCACCTCTATTACCCAATTGGGTGAAATTTGAGGTGTCAATATCTATTACAGCTTGTAGTTCATCTTCGATAGATGACTCATCTATTGAGAATATTGGGTTGGAAGGTTGTGGAATGGTGAATTTCGGGATCGAAGCAAATTCTTCTTCATTAATGGTACTTATCGGTCCCACCATTTTGGTCTCGGGGGTAGAATTTTCAATATTATCATTTTCCCAAGAGTACCAATTTGTCACCCTTACTTCTTCTTCATCCCTTGATGGATCGATGATTTCGTCGGTAGAGGCTAATGTGTCGATATGTTGTGAAATTGGTAAAGCTGAATAAAAAGTATCATCGGGATAATTGGTGATTTCGGAGCTCTCGAATTCATCAAAATTCAATGATATGATATTTTCTTGCACAATACTCCTCAGATCAACAGGTGTGTAATCTGATAGAGTTTCAGCTTGCCGATTTACAAACTCTCTCATTTGTTCATTTTGAGCATCGAGTTCTTCGAGTTTGATTTTCATATTGTCTAAAAGATTTTCAGACACATAATTTTCCTCGTCTTCTGGTTGTTGAGTTTGGAAATATTCTTGGGAATAATCCCAATTTGAATTGTATTCTTCATAATCGTTCCATTCAGGTTCCGTAGGTGCGTAATTTTCCATAGGAACGTAATAAAAACATTCCCATGTTGAGTGATAATCTCCACAGATTTCACAACCAGTTATTGTTTCGTCATTCGTGATCCAAGATTGACCGAACGAATTGTCATCAACACCCGTTTAAGAGTATTGATTAAATTGATTTCGGATGTCATAAAGATTTTCCAAAATATTCTCGAGATTTTCCATAATGCACTTTTTTTTTACCAAATTTTAGCTACAATGTGGTGCATTTACTTAATTATCCTATTAGTTATAAAAATAAAAATTATATAAGTTATCAAATTAATAGACTTTTCTGCTTTTGCCCACGTTTCGAATAGCCAATAGATGCAGCAGGGAGCCAGAACCCTTTAAATCGGAAGCTCACAACTCAGCCACTAACAAATCCAACTATTACTACGAAGCAAAAAATTTGGATGTCTATCAATTTAACCGCTTAAAATAATTTTTCGTTATGAAATTTTAGAGAAGAAATAGAAAAAATTCTAAGTCCTAAAAACTAGAGCGTCGAGAAATAAGAAAGAAAAAGAGCGCGTCGAAAAACGTTGAAAAAAATAAAAGGTCAAAAAATAAATGTCGAAAAACAAACAGTCGAAAAATAAAAATAAGAAAATAAAGCGTCGAAACTTAGTATTCTAAAAACTAAATATTTAAAGTTATGTCTAATGGTATTAAAGCTTAAAAGAAATTCTATATCCAAAACGGTAATAACTTAAAAAGTACTGAAATTTTAAAATGGTGTCGCAAAATTCTAAAGCACCTAAATCTTAGTCTAAAGAAAAGGCACTTAAGGGATTTTACGGTAAAGTCTTAAAAGCTAAAAATAAAGTAACTACGGCAAAATACTAATTTTAAAACTAATTACGAACGACAAATATTAAAAACTACGAATTTAAATGAATAAAAAGATACAAAATATAAAAAGAAAATTAGAGTTATAAAAATATAATTTTTTATAAAAATATTATTTATATAAAAGTATTAATATAAATATATAAATAATAATAATTAAAACTTAAAATACAAATTATATTAAAACTATATAATAATTAAACACTAATAATAATAATAAATATATTAAACCCTAATCGTATTTAATGCAATCCTATGTTGCAGTCACAGACTGCTCCTCGAGTGCGGTATTACCTAACAGACGAACTCCGCGAGTGCGGAGTAATGCAAATTCAGATTCAGATGTAGGCTAAAACGTTTTTTTTTTTAAATTTATATTGTTTTTCTAAAAATTATATACAAATATTTATACAAATATATATTAAAAATTATAGCGTTTCGCCGAGTTCCCCGGCAGCGGCGCCAAAAACTTGATGTTATGCGAGGCGTATATGAAATAGTGTATATTTTACTAGGAAAAACTATTAAATACGATACAATTTTACACAAGATATTTATTTACAGATGGATATACCTAAACCTTGCTACAACACTATAGGCAGTGTACCTAATCGTAGAGTAGTATAGTTTTTAGTAAGTCCGGTTCGTTCCACAGGGAGCGGGCTTATTGTACACTATATTTTAATTAACTATATTTGTACAAAATATTTATAATTATATATAATAATATATAAAAGGGGGTTTACCGTTTAATGACCGGTTTGTCGATTTTAAAAACTTTAGTCGCAGTTAAAACCTAATGTAAAATATTAAATAAATAAAAGACTTAATTTAAAGCGTAAAATAAATAACGATAATGAAATTGCAATAAATAAAAGTGCGATGAAATAAAATTGCGATAATTAAAAAGTGCGATAATTAAAAGTGGAATTAAATACAATGACAATAAATAAAAATGTGATAATTAGAAGTGCAATTAAATATGAAAATAAAGGAATTATGCTTATTTAAACTTCCGTAATCATGATGTTTGACGTGTTGATTTTAGTTTATTCCCATGGGTTAATTGTTCTTTGTCCTGGATTATTTAATATGTCCGTCTGGTTTTTGTCCATAACAGTCCATCAGTCATAAATATAAAGTGCGAGTGTCCTCGTCAAATTATCCTTATACCCGAAGTCAAATATTTCAACTAATTGGGGACTTAAACTGTAACAAGGTTTTAATACTTTGTTTAATAATTACACCAGGATATCAACTGCGTGTAACCCAAGGTTTTAATACTTTGTTAACAATTACGCCAAGTGTCCTTGTACATAATTTCACCCCTGTTTTAATAATTCCATAGACTATTAATCCATTCCCGTGTCCGGTTAAATGAACGATTATTCGTACATATAAATACCCCGCCCATCGTGTCCGATCGAGTGTGTATGGTTATTTATAGGTATGTCCAATTGTAAATCTTTATATTAAAATTAACAAACTATCATTTAGTTAAACATATATAAAGCCCATTAATAGCCCATAGTCTAATTTCCACAAGTGTCGTTCTTTTGTCCAAACCCCAATTATGGTACAAAACCCAATTACCCAATTTTAGTATTTAGCCCAACATCATGATTACTTCGGCTTAAATAAGCATAACAATAAATTAGTTACGAAACATTAATTTAAAAAGGAGAACATAACTTACATTGATTATTTATCGCGTAGTGTTACACGGACAGAACTTCGACTTCAAAACCCTTAAATTAACCTTTACATTACCTAATCTAAACTAATATACAACCAAACTAATATATTATATATATATTATATATATATATATATATATATATATATATATATATATATATATATATATATATATATATATATATATATATATATTAAGATACAGAAAGATATAGATATGGTGTAGGTAACTCGGCAGAATGCTCGGCCTTTTATAGGCCAAATCTGATTTTTGCAGCTCCGCGATCGTGGAGGTTTTAGCCTTCACAGCTTCGCGATCGTGGAGGACAGGATTCCAGCTCACCAACTTTTGGATTTTTACTTGTCGACGTTTTATTTAAAATATATATAATATATAAATAATTTATATAATTATTTAAATATTATATTATATTCTTGTGCATAGTTGACTCATAATTTTTAGTCCGTTGCGTCGGGCGTTGATAGTTGGCTCATGTCTCGGTTCCGGATTTTCGAACGTCCTTTCGTATAATTTAATATCTTGTACTTTGCGTTCCGCAACTTGTACTCTTATCATTTTTAGACGTTTCTTATCAATAAATTGAACCACTTGGATTGTATCTTGTACATTTGAGCTTTTTGGACGTTTGCATCTTCAAATCGTCATTTTCGCCTTTTGTCTTCGCACTTATTTATTTAAACAAATATTACTTGAAAATGGAACAATTGCAACTGAAAACTTTACATATCGGAAGGATATTGCTACTAAATATATGTTCATTTGGAGCACTATCAGTACTCATGTCAATATAAAAGTAATTGAAAATGTAAATATAACAGCGTGTATTCTCATCCCTGAAAACAAGTAAAAAGCGGGACTGTAGACTCACCTTCGAATAAGCTCGGAATGAAAGATAAATGACTTGTACGGTTTAGACCCGAGTAATGTAACCTAAGTATACGTATGTAGATTGGTCAATATACGTATCTTATATAAGTGTGGTTTCATAGTGTACGTTGTCTTATTGCTCGACTCGACGCGTTTCAAAGTAAAAGTCAACTATATCATGCAAGTCAAACAAAGTCAATCGAAGTCAAACCGAAAGTCAAACTTGGTCAAAGTAGTCAACTAAAGTCAACATCAGTAGGTTCATGTCAAATATTGGTTAACATGTCAAACCTAAGTCAAACAATACGTTTCAGGTCATGAATGATCATTTTCACAATTTTAGTTTATCGTTATGTACAAAGTTCATGAACACGTAGCATATTTAGCACATTATCTCATAGTACAAAATTCAAGTAATTATGAAAAACTCCAGATCATAATTAGACTTAAAATCGATTCCAAAAAGTCCGGCCAGGGACTCATACGACAATTAGAAGTCAGGAATCAGAAGGGATACATTTGGGGTTTGCCAAGTCAGTTTCTGACTGCGCACTGATTTCATTTTGGCTATAACCGGAGTTAGGAACATGCAATTGATACAAGACCAGTGGCCATAGTTCAAGGACAAATCAAATTAACACATATCAAAAATCTAGCCACTTTTGTTTAGCCAATTGGTACAGTTTATTCGTGCAAGTTGAACATTCAGTTTTTCAGCTCAAATCAGAATTCACATAAAGTATGGCTCTATTGTGCCCAATGCATAAGGTTTCAGAGATTGACATAAACTAACAATAAGTCACATATCATATTAAATTTCATTTTCCAGAAGCATACATGCTCAATCAATATACAAAATTCACAAAGTACAAAACCGTGTTCAATTTACAGATTCGATTCCCATTTCGTTAGTCACATTCGCATACGATTATCCGAAGATCTAGATACAATTAACCCATGATATCTAATTCAAATATGCAAAGCTTTAATCACAGAAGTTAACACCTTTTATCATACAAGGTTATTTTCATGCAAGTGCTGTATAAAACTTCATTTACACTAATTCTAGCATATCTCGGGCTATACATAAGCAAACGACATGATATCCTAGTCTAACTTGAGTGTTTTTAAATTATATTTCCAGTGGTATAAGTCTCATATGTAAATTCATTTTCTATCATTACCAGATTTCTGATCAAGCAACAAAAACACAACGATAATTCAAACTGACATAACTTAATCATACGGAAACGAAATCAAGCGAATCCAAAGCCTAAACTCAATAGTTTTTCGCAAGGAATCTGATTATAACATAATAATTAACATTTGAAAAACTTAATTTTTCTGATCAAACAATAACAAATTCGTTTTTAAACCCTAGCGCATCAAACAATCAAAATAACGATTACAATTAACACGTACGCGTATAGACTTGAGCAATTGACAACATAACTATGAAACTCACATGAAAATTAGATTTTTAAGATTTAGGGTTCATGCAATTATACCTTTGATCGCTAAATTAAATACACCAACGCGTAGAGGAGATCGGGAATTACAACTTTCGTGTTCAAGGTTTAATCAAAAGATCAAAAATTGAAGGTGATGATGATGGTGATGATGTCGACGTGAAAGAGGGAGAGGGATTCGAATTTTTTTTTTGAGTATAAGTGAGGGTTCTGCTAAATTTAGGCTTACCCTCTAATTTATATTAGGGTTTAATTATCATAAAATACAAATAAGTCCCTCAAGTAGTGAATATTCAACATAAAAGGGTGGGGAGGTGGGGTTCGGTCGATGGGCCCCATGGGATGGGTTCCCGGGCTCTTGTTTTGCAAAACCGTGTATTCGTGGTCCGTTTTAAGTGTCGTTTAGTCGTACCGAAGGCCCGGAACGCTAATCCGATCGTTAAATGCAACCAGTCGCTTAATTTATTAAAAACCCAATAAATTAAATATTTTAAAAAGTTAATATTTAATTAAATTAATTAGTAAAATAAACCCGGGCGTTTCGTTGCTAAAAAGCTATTATCAAAATCGTATCATTTTTATCGTATTTCATTATCCTAAATATTTATTTGAATTAATATCAACCCATATCAATTAATGAAACCCTCCAAAGGTCAAGTACGCATTTAATACACGTAAACACATAAAAGTTAAATAATTGCCGTTAAATAAACTAACGGAAGGTTAACGAAGGTAACAGAAAAATCAGGGTTGTTACATACACCAATTACCCTTGAATGTAATCCACCCCTGTTTCAACAAGTCTATTAACTATTAATCTAGTTCTGTGTCCAGTAAAATGAACAATTATTGGTATTTATAGATATCCCGCCCACTGTACCCAGTCAAGCGTATGTGGTTATATATAAATACGTCAAATTATAAGTCTATATATTAAATCGACGAGGTATCATTTAGTTAATATAAAACCCATTAATAGCCCATAGTCTAATTTCCACAAGTGTCGTTCTTTTGTCCAAACCCCAATTATGGTACAAAGCCCAATTACCCAATTTTAATATTTAGCCCAACATCACGATTACTTCGGCATTAAATAAGCATAATAATAACTTAGCTACGAGACATTAAATTAAAAATAACATTAACCATAACTTACAGTGATTAAAAATAGCGTAGCGTTACACGGACAGAATTTCGACTTACACCCTTACAACATTCGCTAACATACCCTTATTATTAGAATTTAAAATTAAAATTAAAATATAATATATATACATATATATACATATATATACATATATATACATATATATATATATATATATATATATATATATATATATATATATATACGTTTGATAGATAGAGAGATGGATGGATATTTTTTTATAAACTGAGCCAAAACACGCGAATTTATAGCATGTGGCCAACTTTTCAGGGCCATGCGATCGCATGGAAAATAAGCCTACAGGCCATACGATCGGATGTAGGTAGGTATCAGCTCACACTCCTTTGTTTTCTTGTTTACCGACGGTTTAATAAATAAATATAATATATAAATAATTTTAAGAATTATTTAAATATTATATTATATTATGTGCATAGTTGACTTGTAATTTTTAGTCCGTTGTGTCGAGCGTTGAGAGTTGACTCTGGTCCCGGTTCCAGATTTTCGAACGTCCTTGCGTACAATTTAATATCTTGTACGTTTCGCGTCTTGTACTCTTGTAATTTTGAGACGTTTCTCATCAACAATTGGAACCACTTTGATTGTATTTTGTACTTTTGAGCTTTTTGGTCGTTTGCGTCTTCAATTCGTCGAATCTGTCTTTTGTCTTCACCTTTTATTATTTAAACAAATATCACTTGTAAATAGAACAATTGCAACTAAAAGCTTGTCTTTCTTGAGGGATAATGCTATGAAATATATGTTCGTTTTTAGCATTATCATTATGCAATCGTTGACTTCCAACTAAACTCAAATATGGAAGTAAATTAATCACTAACATAAGCTGTTTCGATTAGGGCTCCAAATAAATGACTAACATCACCAATCAATCTCATTCTATTTCATCATTTAATTTCTAATAATCTAAAAAAGTAGTAGTTTAATTCGATACAGGTTGAAGATGTCTGATTCCATATAAGGTATGTAATTTTCTAATGATTTTTTTGACGATGATGATGATGTTCTTGCGATGTGTTTAGGTTGTGTTTGTTTATTGTGTTTGATGTTCTTGCGATGTTTTTTTTTTTTTTACTTGAAAGTATTATTTTTTATTGTTGTTTGGAGGTAAATTCTGGTTTAAACCTTAAACATTATATGTTGTTTCAAGTTATTTACCTATTTGCAGCCCGTCGTTGACTAACCTGAGGTGACAACTTCAACCCAGAATTGATTTGTTTGCGTTGTAGTGTATTTAAACTCGGTCATCAGATAAAAAAAATGCAGCTACAAAGGCGAATGGGTCCGACAATTGATCAATTTACGTTGTACTATACTTCGAATGGGTAAAAAAAATATGCAGCTACAAAGGGGAATGGGTTCAGCAGTTTAAGCCTCACTCAAAGTGAGTTTCATAATGCATACATATCTACTAAATAGCTTTGTTCAAGAAATTCATATCAGTCTTTATTATCATTTGTCACCCTAATTGGTTTTTGTAATTCCATTTGGAATGTTATATTATTGTAATAACAAAATATCCTAAATTTTGTTTTGGGATTAAATTTGGATATTTTGTTTTGACTAGAATTGTTTCTCCAAAAAACAGTATGAGGATCGAATGGAGAGAGGACTTTTTCGCTATGATGTTACTGCCTGTGAAACAAAGGTTCTTATCAGTTTCTTCACTTCATGGTGTTTTGTAAATATTATTAACAAAATATATAGTTATGATGATTGTCAGTTATTTATACAATTCATAATCTTTTACATGTGATCCCATGTGAACATGGTTTTGTTGCTCAGTTAAATGAGGGTAGCCACCTCAAAAAACGTGCAACTGAGTTCCAAGTTGATAAGGTGGTGCAGCCTTTTGATGATAACAAGATCAACTTCACCAAAGTTGGGCAGAACTAGGTACTCTTCCTGTTTGAAGCAAGTGAAGATTATGAAATTCACTTCTATCCAAACGCTCCAGTTAATGTTGATAAGTCACCGAGCGTTGTTGCCATTAATGTATGTTTCTTAACCTTTTTTTATGATTTTTGTTAGATCATATACACTTGAGCGATTGTGATGATATATATGTATCAATTTCAATTGGGTTGTGTATCAATCTTTGTAACAACCCAAACCAAACCACGTTCGAACCCGCTTAAAGTATCACAAAAAAAAAAAATTATTTTTGTTGCAGAGCTATTGGCGCGGCGCGCCAATCTTCTGCGCGGCGCGCAAAAAGGCCTGGACAGGCTGCTGTCCCAAAAAGTCAAAAACATGAAAATGTTTGACCACTTCCCGACGTATTTAGACAAAACGCTTTTCATAACATATTCATATATGAAAAACTAACACGTTCCATTCATAAAATAAGTTTTACGAGACCGGGCCCACATCGGTCGTTTTACGACTTTCGTACAAAATACAAGTTTTCAACCACATGATTTTTAATACAAAATAAAGCCGAGCATGGCGATTGGGGATACGCTACCCAATCCTAATCGAATCCAAAAGCATGCCTCTAAAGCAACTTCGCAAGTCCACTAGTCCCCGCACTTACCCGAGCTGCCGCGTCCATGCAATCTATAAAAATGTCAACAACGAGAGGGTAAGCTAACGCTTAGTGAGTGAGAATATACTACATACATATATATGCATAAAATGGACACGCCAGATAAATAAACAAATACCGCATACCGAAGCATCCAAGCATAAAGGCAAGCTAATCTAAGCATACCGTACGATTACTAAGCAACAAGCTAACAACATCAACAATGAGTAAGTTCACCAACGACAATGTGAACAAATGCCAATAAGCTACACCCGGAGGGTTAGCTACATCACGACAATACAACATTATACGTATACAATATTTAACATGCTAAACAATCACAAACACAATATGGTTAACCATAACGCTATGGTGCTACCGAATCGTGGTTCACACCATACGTATTTGAGTAATACTCTTTTATAGTGCTACACGCTCGTGGTTCACACTTCGACGCTACCGGGTCGTGGTTCACGCCTCATTTTATAGTGCTACCAGCTCGTGGTTCACACTCGATGCTACCGGCTCGTGGTTCACATCTATATTTATAGTGCTACCGGCTCGTGGTTCACACTCGATGCTACCGGATCGTGGTTCACATCTATTTTTATAGTGCTACCGGCTCATGGTTCACGCCTCGTTTTATAGTGCTACCGGCTCGTGGTTCACACTCGATGCTACCGGCTCGTGGTTCACATCTATTTTTATAGTGCTACCGGCTCGTGGTTCACACTCGATGCTACCGGCTCGTGGTTCACATCTATTTTTATAGTGCTACCGGCTCGTGGTCCACACTCGATGCTACCGGCTCGTAGTTCACATCTATTTTTATAGTGCTACCGGCTCGTGGTTCACACTCGATGCTACCATAACATCCACAAACAAATACGCCATAAACATGAACGCATAATTATTCTACTCACAATATTAACCCTTCGCCATTGGGGTTATATAATCCACATCACCCGCCCATGTGATAATGTACACACAAAGTGTGCACCTCGTCAAGGGTGGTCAACCAAAACGCACAACCGTGTCAATTGGACCTATACACAAGTCCATCAATCCACCTATATGTGAAGTGAGCTCTATGACCGAGAACTACTTCACCCGACCCGCACCCATCCTACACATACATATGCACATAGGATATTAACACTCACCTTGTCGCCTTGAAGAATGCCACCGAATAATCTGCAATCGCCGATGGAATGTACCTATTCCATTTATCACATAACAAGTAACACAATTAGGGTGGATATACAAATCAACCCAAATTGACAACTAGTGCAATTTCGACCCAAATGCACTTCCAAGCACCAATCGCGCCCAAATTAACCAATAATCACTAACACAAGTGAGAATGGTCCTAATACGCCAATTAAACCCAATCATAGGTGTTAAACACCTATCTTGCCCATAATGACACTTAAACCCTAATTTTGACCCAAAGGAGTCAACATCGCGTCGTTAGCGAGTTTTGACACCAAAACATATTTAACTCGGTTTTATACTTCAACTTAATCCATTTTAAGTTTATAAACCTTATTAGATCGACAATTGGGTCATAATCATCACCAAACCCTAATTTTGACTCTAGTAAAAATTAGTCAACCCAAATTCACCTAAAATGGTTCCAACACTTCCATAATCACTAAACCTAGTGATTAAACTCAAGACTAAAGCCTAATCAAGGCCAAATCGTCAACCAACCCAAAACCCGCCAAGTGACAAGAATAACTAGTCACCATAAACCCATTTCATCATCTAAGAGGGTTTCACAACAAATCAAACTCAAACCCTAACTTGAATATCAAATCTAACAAATGTAATTCGGAGTTTGAACTTACCAATACCACCAAAATGATGCCGTTGACGAGTAGAACAACTTTAAAACCCGAGCTTTGATGAGAATCCAACTCATTCTTCTCCAATTCAAGCTCTCTCACTCTAGAACCCTTCCTCTCTCTTTAGATATGGATGAGAGTGTTTGTGTGGGTGAGAAATGAGCTCCAATGGAGTTTTAGATAAGTTTTAGTGACCCTAAACCGACCCTAAATGAAAAGACCAAAGTACCCCTCATTTAAACCTTTTAAAAAAGCTGAAAATTGCATCAGACGGGATCGAAGCGCCGCTCCATAAGGTGGAGCGCCGCTCCAACCTTCAGGTCAGTTTTCAGTTTCTTGTTTTGGCCATAACTTTTTGACCGTAGTTCCGTTTTCGATGAATCAAATATCATTGGAAACGTAATAAGATTTTCTTTCCAATGGTAAGGCTTTGAAACACCAACTCAAACTTTATTTAGGGTTAAAAAGATACGTACACACCTTGTCACTTCAGACAACGTCCAGTTTCCTTCGACGTTCGAGCAAGCAACACGTACGTGCTTCGTACACTTCATACACGCATCGTACACCATAAATACATTATGTACAATAAATATTTGGGTCTTACAACTCTCCCCCACTTAAACTCAATCACGTCCTCGTGATCTTCTCCACTTAACCAATCCGGAACTACTCAACGGCCCTCAATCCTAAGTTCCAAACTGAACTTTCCTAGACAATTCTTCCCAATGAATCATCTTTAATAACTAAAAGTGTCACCCGCGATTTATCAAAACCACTATCCGAGCACTAAAACCTGCTCTCTTTTCCCCATATCGGGAAAAACTCAACCAATCTCGTACCAAGATATCAATTCCTTAGCGTACCTTTACAAAGGACAACGCTAAAAGCGACCATGTCTCAACCTAAAGTCAACAATCCGAACGTTGAGGATCGAACCACATGAATCCTTACGGATTACACTTACCACTAAACATCCTTTGTAGTGCGCAATACAACCAATACGCCACTATCCTAACATCATAAGCAACGGCTAAAACTAAAAGCGCCCAAAACGACTATGGCAACGCTAATCCTAAGGTGTACAAAATCGACTATTGTCACACCCGTAACAACATGTGAGCGAAACACGGCTATCGCATCACTAATCACACAAAACGGTCCTCACGATCCCACCATCGGTGTATAAAACAACCGATAGATCATACCACACGGTCCTTACGACCCCACCATCGGTGTATAAAACAACCGATAGATCACTCAATACCGGATGAAGTCAGCGGACCCCGTCAACGGTCATGCTTCACCGATATATCACTACTCCCATGATGAAGTCAGCGGACCCCGAACGGTCATGCTTCATCAATCACATACGCACTTTTGGCCTCAAACAACGAGTAGTGCAACATCGCGCTCTGCTACACTATAGTGAACCCTACGGATACCACTAACCATCCACACAATCGAGCAAGAACCACCTATATCGAACATAGGCACAAAACAATAATTCTCTATAAGAGAATCCACCACGCACATCCCTTAACCGAGGGATTCCACCTTGCTTGCCATACCCGTCCATTATCTCTCAACGAGATTTACCACATTACCACCTTGGTGATAATTCAAATCCAAAATCATAGGTACAATTTTACCGAAATTGTACTCCACCACAAATCGACCAAATCTAGGTCCTGACACAAATTTCGGATCTACCATAAGCATTGTCCAAAATCTCACACTAAAACCTCCTCGTGCGGGAGTGTGACTCCCCCACTTGGAATTACGTTCCATAACCGCATCTCGTACACCCGTACAATGCTACCAAAGGTAGACTTTACCAACAATTGGGTTCACATGACCCATCACTACATCTCGCTCCAATCTACGGCACACGAAGGATTTCAACCAATTCTTAACACTTCGAACGAAAAGTGTACCACAAATTACACAGCTCTACTCTCGCAATCATCCAATTGCTATAGCTTGTCAAACTTCACCCAGTCACTCATGTAACTAAGGGTTTCACTTCGGTACCCTAAGTACAATGTAACCGTAACATAATCGGAGTCGAACACCACGCTAGTAGGTATAAAAGAGGCACCTAATGTCGCGTCACGTAGACTCCTTTACTAACATACATCGAGATCCAAAACACTCGATTTCTCGGGTTTCATCCCACCCGTCGAACCTCATGGTTCATCAACTTCAACACGAGAGCGAACACGCACTAACATCCGAACACCAAAACTCATTTCTATGGCTTGGTAGAAACATTTCCCAAATACTAAGAAATGCTTGGTTACGCCAAGTCTTACGCCCTTCGCCCAGCAATCAAAACGTCACCATAGGGTACTTCCATTAGGAACGTCACCCATATCAATAACATGCACAACACCATGCATTTAACCATCTCAAACTCAACGGCACATAATAAATAATCAAAGGAGATATTTATTAAAACGAAACATACCTTAACGTCTCCTTGTCGCACCCATCCCCGCTAACTGGGGACATTCCGACTTACGATGTCCTTCCTCTTGGCAAACGAAGCACACCATGCCATCACCCTTTGGCACCGAACATTCCCAAGACTTGTGACCCCTCACGCCATAATTATAACACTTAGGCGCACTCGAGTCTGATATACCCGTCCTTGTACCACCCGTGCTCGCACTCGGACCCTTAGTCCTCTTACTTGGAGCACCATAAGAAACAACCCTTCTATCACTTGAAGGTTCACCAACCTTCGATCGCGAATACAACTCGAAACCTCTAGCCGAGGCGAATAACTCCGCAAACGATTTCGCCTGAACTCTGCTAATCTTACTCTTCAAGTCATCATTCAAGGTTCGATAGAAATCTTGCATCAACAAATGATCATTCCCCAAATACTTCGGGCAAAAACGAGCCTTCGCCATAAAGGTAGTCTTGAGAGTATTCAAGTCCATAGAACCTTGTTGCAAATTTCGCAACTCATTACGCATTTCTGACGAATCGGCTGAAGTTCGGAACTCCTCGAAGAATTCCTTCTTAAACTCGTCCCACGATAACACCATAAACGTTTTACCACCGACAAGGTCAATCTTACCATCCAACCAATCCTTCGCCCTACCCCGCAACAAACTAGTAGCGAGTCTCGTCTTCTTATCGGGAGGGCATTCAATAGTGCGAAAACACCCTTCGACAGCCGAGATCCAAGTTGTGCTCACTAAAGGATCCGGTTTCCCATCATACATCGGGGGTTTAGTGTAACGACCCGTAAATTTCCGACCAAATTTAAACCTTAAACTTTATATGTTTCCGACACGATAAGCAGAATCTTTAATGTTGAGTCTAGAAAGTTTGAAATCTATATCAGTTACCCTTTGACTATGCCCAACGATTCACGAACAAACAAATACGAATATATAAATATAAATATAAATGCATATATAATATTTTGAATCTATAAGTATACTTTAATTAGAATTTAAAAATATAAATAATAAACAAATTGAGTAAGCTACTATTAAAATAAATATATATTTAAATAAATATATAATCTACATATATATGTATATTATAAATGGGATATAATTAATAATTGTAATATATTAAATCATAAGATAAAATATAGTTAATACATTAACTGTAATTATAATTATTATTAGCATCATTAAAGTTATAAAATTAGATACATATAATTTGTTATGTTTAGTCTTATTATTAATGTTGATATTAATATTAATCTATGTACTATTAATATTAATATTTCTAAAATAAAATATATAGATATAAAAATTGGACACATGTAACATAACATATCTTAATTACTACTGGTATTATTATTACTTTCAACATTTAAAAATCATTATAATTATTAGTATTAATAATATTATGAACAATATCATTTTTTTTATATAATTATCATTATTCATTATTAATATTAGTATTAATATTATTATTAATATAATTATTATTATTATTAGTACTTTAAATTTATTAATATAAAATAATATTAACATCTTTATTATTATTAATAAAATTATTTATTAAAAAAAATATATATATATAATATAAGGACAAAATCACGCGCATCCTTTGTCTTCTATACCTTATCTGTATTATTTTTTTATATATAAAATCAATCTGCTATTATACTTTTCCCTATTAATTTTCTGTTTACCTGTGAACTTCGGTCTATATCTCTTCCTCTATATTATTCGATTTCCTCTTCTACATCTCTTCGTCTAGCTTCTGTTGCCATCTGATTTTCCATTACCGATATTAACACTAAATAACTCCTATCATTTGTTATTTAATTTGAAAACTCATGAAACTGATCTATTTCTATTTCGCGTCTGATATCAAATCATGAGTCGAATTTTTATGAATTTCGTTTTGTTTTCTGTTAATGTTTATGTTAGAAGTATTTTATTTAAAACTCTGTGTAGAATTTCAAGCTTCAATTTATCAAATTGATGACTAATTTTCGAAGTTAAACTCTCAAATCAAAAGTCAAACAATTTTTCTAAGATCAAATTAAAGCTTTAGAGGTTGTTTCTTCTCTAATTAATGATTCACGAGTATCATATAGAAGGATTGAAACAATTTTGTTGAAGATGTCGAAGTCTTAAAACTAACCAAACTTGAAAACCGAATATTTTTTTTTTGTTTTTGTTGTTCATCAGCGACGAGCAGATTGTTCTCTGTTTCCTTTAATTTTTTTTAGTCTAGCAATTTAGTTCCACACAAATTAAATCGAGTTTTATTTCGGCTACAATTTATAAAAACCGTTTCAAATATCTGTGGAAGGATATGGGTTCTGGGTCGAGAGAATTTAGGCGAAGAAGAAGATCAATTGAGTTATACGGGTTATGTTTAATTAAAACTAGAACTAATCAGAAAAATTGTAACGGTCAACGGTTAAGGGAGTGTGTGTGTTACCGAGAGGTCTCGGGTTCGAGTCCCATCTGCAGCACTTTTTTTTACACAATGATTATAAAGGGTATATATTATTATTTCATTTCTATTATTAATAATATTATTGTTATTACTCATTATTATTATTAAGTATGATGAAAATTATTATTATTATTATTATTATTATTATTATTATTATTAATTAGTAATATAAAATTTTGTCATCTAAAAATATTAGTTAACATTATCAATATGATTACAATTATAATTAAGATTATTGTTAGTATTAAAACTATTAATATTATTATTATCATTAGGTATTAGGAGTACTATTAAAATTATTATTATCAGCATAGGTATTATGATTATAATTATGGTTATTATTATTTTTATTATTATTTTGACTACAATACAAATTATTATTTACATTAACATCAGTACTAGTATTATTTTTATTATTATTACTATTGTTATCACTAAGTATTTTTTTATAATAACTATCTTTTCAAATAAATATTATATATAAAAATATATCTAACAATTATAACATAACAAAAATTATATATTTATTCATTTAAAATATATAAATATGAATATATGAATATATATATAAATAATGTAATTAAATAAATAATTATATACATATTGTTCCATTACAACTATGTATATTAACAAATAAACTAATGTTATAGGTTCGTGAATCCAAGGCCAACCTTACACTTGTTCAATGATGTTATATGTATTTTTACTACAAAATACAGTATGGTGAGTATATAGTCCCTTTTAAACTTTAAATATTTTGGGCTGAGAATACATGCGCTGTTTTTATAAATGATTTACGTTATGGACACAAGTGATTAAAAATGATATTCTGCGGATTGATGTGCTAGGTAATTTAGTTATATGTTATAATAGCATGTAAGCGCGAATCCTAAAGATAGATCTATCGGGTTTAACACCCCCATCCAGTAGGCTGCACTAGACATAAGAACTAGTGGGCGGATGTTTAGTACTTCGAGGATTATTTATACACTTGCGAGTGTACATATCCATCTTTGCGAAGATGACTTATTATATTATTGTTAAGGTTGGTTACTGAGGCCTCAACATAAGCAGAACGGTTTTATACACTTGCGAGTGTACATATATTTATAAACGGAAATCTTGTGGTCTATTAATATATTGAAATGATTGTTATGATAAACCTATGAACTCACCAACCTTTTGGTTGACACTTTAAAGCATGTTTATTCTCAGGTATTAAAGAAATCTTCCGCTGTGCATTAGCTCATTTTAAGGATATTACTTGGAGTCATTCATGGCATATTTTGAAAGACGTTGCATTCGAGTCATTGAGTTCATCAAGATTATTTTTAAGTCAATTATAGTTGGATGTATTATGAAATGGTATGCATGCCGTCAACTTTCGTTGTAAAGAAAGTTTGTCTTTTAAAAACGAATGTAATGTTTGTAAAATGTATCATATAGAGGTCAAATACCTCGCGATGTAATCAACTATTATGAATCGTTTATAATGTATATGAACGGGTCATTTCAGTTGGTATCAGAGCGTTGGTCTTAGTGAACCAGGTCTTGCATTAGTGTCTCTGACTAGTAGTTGTTAGAATACATTAATGAGTCTGGACTTTGACCGTGTCTATATGTCAAAAGTTTTTCTTATCATATTTAGTCGGAAATCATCTGCTTATCATCCTTAGGGAATTGCCTACTTATTATTCTTAAGTCTAGACACGTCTTACTGCATTTAGTGCATCGATAGTGTATAGACAAAACTCCATATCTTAGCATATCTGTAGACTTGCCTGACGTATGCCGTAGGTTCCTTTGTAGTCTACGAAATCTTTAGTATTATATATATGGATATCCTATATAGCTAGAATATCATTCGATATCCGAAAAATCATTTCACATCGAAGATCTCTTCCATCCACCAAATTGCCCTTTTCAACCTGGAGCGCTTACCGGCGAACCTGTTCGAGAAACCATTTTCTCTCCCCTTTTTCCAAGTGTTTCACCACGATTACATACTATCCCATATCTCGAATCTAATTCATTCGCTCGCTTCAACCGTTATTCATCCTATAGTACTAGAAGAAGTTAACAAACTACGCGCTCGTGTGACGACATTGGAGAAACTGGTGCGAAGGTTACTAACACCAGCAGCAGCACCAACAGCATAATCAGTACCACCATCATCGACGTCGACAGTACCCTTATCATCCCTAAACCATAACCGCGCCGTAACTCTCAACATCACAATCTGTACCTCGAATATCAACATCACACGCCTCAATATTACCATCTGTATTTAGAGTATGATCTTCGTTCTACATATCGTTCTACATCTATTAATTTCGTTCTACGTATTGTTCTACCTCATTTATCTTCGTTCGACATGGTGATTATGTAATCTCTAATGTCTTAGAGATCATGTAATCCAGTATTAACAATAAATCAAATGAGTTTAATACCTTATAGACTCATTAGATCCGTGATTACATCTGAAGAAAATATATATGCAAGTATATTTTCATAAAGATTGTAATTAAAAATTCTTTCGTACAAACTGTTAATGATGAAAATATTTTAACGGGTGGGTAGTACCCGAGAAATATTTAGATTTCACATTAATAAGTTACACTGTATATTCTTCGAATCTGATTCAACGATCATTTACTATCCTACTTACAACTACCGATATACGAATCCGTTCACCATAGAATAACCATTTCTATTCAAATTTTATATTTGGATTTTGACCTATCAGAATCCAACAAGTGGCATAACGAAGAAAACATTGGACAAAAATAAAAAGTGTTAGAAACAAACGAATTAATTAATTGGAATTGTGATAGGATTTCACGCTAACTGCTCCGGCTAACTGTTCCCAGCTAACTGATTAACATTTAATTTATCGCAATTTACATTCTCGCAATTTTATTTATCGTCATTTAATTTCTGTTATTTACTTTTACGCACTTTAAATAACGGGACACGTATGCAAGGTTTCGACTTATCATATCGACCCATCTATATATATATTTCGGAACAACCGTAGACACTCTATATGTGAAGGTGGGAGTTGGCTATACAGGGTCGGAGTTGATTCCAAAATATATATATATACTTTGAGTTGTGATCGACACCGAGACCGGTACACGGGTCACGATACGTATTATTTAATTCGAATATTATATATTAAATTATATATGAATCATTGAACCATCGGACTATTGGACTGCTAACTTTGGACAATTAAAATGAATTAAATTAAAATATTGATTATAACATATGAAACAAAATAATTCTTCAAGCTTGCCACTTGATTTCATCTTAAACCTCATTTGTACCTCGACAATTACAATTCGCGTTCAAACCTTTCATGGTTCTTGAAAACACTTCGATCGAGAAGTTGAACCAGCCGCACCTCGTCTACGGAAGAAAGATTTATGCATACAGTTATGCACCTGAAAAACTTTCGAAACCGAAATTATAGTTAAAACATATCCGCGACGAATTCTTTATCATTCAATAGCAAAAACAACCATACGATTCCTTTTCAAAAAGCTAATTTTGTCACAGCTCTACTTCGACTTCTCAGTGAGACTACTCTTATTATAGCCTCGATATTTATACCTTGTCCTTTCGTCATCGTTCCCGGAGAACCTTTTATATTCCACGACCTCATCAACAGATGTAACAAAGATCATCATCCCTTTGGCGAAATCAGCAATCAGTATTTTGAAAATTTCGCAGAACTTCTCCAGTTATACCTACGACGTCTATCCCTAAGAATTTCATACTCCGAATGTGAAGTTTCTGAAAAATACCTTGAATTATGAAGTGGTTCTTGAAATGCTGAAGAAGCAGCAAAAACTCTAAACGACTATAACAGTCAAAAGTTTGATGATAAAGTATAGTGTGTTGGTAAAGCTCAGAAAAATAGAAGGTTGGAATTGGAAAATGAATTGAGCAAAGTATGAAAGAGGCTGTGGATAAATCACAAGAACTGAACTTGTTTTCGAAGAATCCAAATGATTTAGTGCCTGCTGAAAACCGTTAGTAAGAACCCTACTCAATATTCTAAACCTTTTCGGATGATATTCTTCATCATTACCTTATCATAGATATTATAAGATATCTTCATATTTTCTGTTATACATATTCTCCATATTTCAGGAGATATTTTCACAACTATTCCTACCTGTGATCATGTATCTTTCCGTAATATCTGCGTTATAAAATAAAAGAAACTATGTTAGTTTCTAAATTCCGAAACCTTCGAAATTGAAATATGAATGTTTTGAAGTAATGTTGGGAACTGATGCATGAATTAGTATAATATAATGAAACTTGATCAACTTCATTATATTACAGTAAGTCATGTTAAGTTTCTAATGGGATGTAATGATTCACAGTACCGTCATCAAGTGCCATGTTACACGGCTCTTACATTCTATCCAATCCCCAAATGCATTAGGAACATATCGTCTTGATAAGTTCTATCTGTTCCAGGGTATTCTGGTAATTTAACAAATCAAAATCGTGCCAATACCATTTCTTCCTTAGAACATTAGCTATGTTCATTCCAAATTTCATGCTTACGAATTCCGGATCATTATTCGCTTGACTCGAGGACGGGAAGAGGAAATGAAAGAATGAAGCTCCAAAATAGAATAGGAGCATAAACCACAGCAAATAAGAAAGAACATTAACTGTGGATGACAATGATTATAGAAGACAGGAGTAGGAACATCGGAATATAAGGGAAGATATAAAACCTAACAACAACCCTGAAACTACAAACCGTGCATATCAATACGTATTGCCACGTAAAGGCACGGGAAGATTAAAAACACTATAACCCCAAGATAATAGTAGAAGTAAATAAAATCCTCCGGTGGTAGATGAAATAGAAGAATGATGAATGAACTAGAATGGGATGAAGCATATTGACGAATGTTATAAGGTAGGAATAAGGAAAAAGAGTAGAAGATGTAGGATATGGAAATAAGGAAACGAAGGAGGTGGTTTTATAGTGAAATATCCGAAAAAGAAATCAAAACAGATTTGCCGCATTAAATCAAAGAAGATCCTGTTTCCTAAATCGCCGAAAAACCAACTCTTATTAAGTAAGATTTTCTTTAAATCCCTTAAATTCTGGAAATCAATCCTAATCACGTCATCGGTTAAAACAATTCCATATTCACTCATTTCATTCTTTTGTGATAGCTTCACTCGTACGCTTCACATGATCGAATCGTTTTATCCATATCTTCCAATAATGATAAAACTCTATTATTACCTCATATTCGTCATAAAAACATCCCTATTGTTATTATGACAACCTCTACCAAATTTCGGGGACGAAATTTCTTTAACGGGTGGGTACTGTAACGACCCGTAAATTTCCGACCAAATTTAAACCTTAAACTTTATATGTTTCCGACACGATAAGCAGAATCTTTAATGTTGAGTCTAGAAAGTTTGAAATCTATATCAGTTACCCTTTGACTATGCCCAACGATTCACGAACAAACAAATACGAATATATAAATATAAATATAAATGCATATATAATATTTTGAATCTATAAGTATACTTTAATTAGAATTTAAAAATATAAATAATAAACAAATTGAGTAAGCTACTATTAAAATAAATATATATTTAAATAAATATATAATCTACATATATATGTATATTATAAATGGGATATAATTAATAATTGTAATATACTAAATCATAAGATAAAATATAGTTAATACATTAACTGTAATTATAATTATTATTAGCATCATTAAAGTTATAAAATTAGATACATATAATTTGTTATGTTTAGTCTTATTATTAATGTTGATATTAATATTAATCTATGTACTATTAATATTAATATTTCTAAAATAAAATATATAGATATAAAAATTGGACACATGTAACATAACATATCTCAATTACTACTGGTATTATTATTACTTTCAACATTTAAAAATCATTATAATTATTAGTATTAATAATATTATGAACAATATCATTTTTTTTATATAATTATCATTATTCATTATTAATATTAGTATTAATATTATTATTAATATAATTATTATTATTATTAGTACTTTAAATTTATTAATATAAAATAATATTAACATCTTTATTATTATTAATAAAATTATTTATTAAAAAAAATATATATATATAATATAAGGACAAAATCACGCGCATCCTTTGTCTTCTATACCTTATCTGTATTATTTTTTTATATATAAAATCAATCTGCTATTATACTTTTCCCTATTAATTTTCTGTTTACCTGTGAACTTCGGTCTATATCTCTTCCTCTATATTATTCGATTTCCTCTTCTACATCTCTTCGTCTAGCTTCTGTTGCCATCTGATTTTCCATTACCGATATTAACACTAAATAACTCCTATCATTTGTTATTTAATTTGAAAACTCATGAAACTGATCTATTTCTATTTCGCGTCTGATATCAAATCATGAGTCGAATTTTTATGAATTTCGTTTTGTTTTCTGTTAATGTTTATGTTAGAAGTATTTTATTTAAAACTCTGTGTAGAATTTCAAGCTTCAATTTATCAAATTGATGACTAATTTTCGAAGTTAAACTCTCAAATCAAAAGTCAAACAATTTTTCTAAGATCAAATTAAAGCTTTAGAGGTTGTTTCTTCTCTAATTAATGATTCACGAGTATCATATAGAAGGATTGAAACAATTTTGTTGAAGATGTCGAAGTCTTAAAACTAACCAAACTTGAAAACCGAATATTTTTTTTTTTTGTTTTTGTTGTTCATCAGCGACGAGCAGATTGTTCTCTGTTTCCTTTAATTTTTTTTAGTCTAGCAATTTAGTTCCACACAAATTAAATCTAGTTTTATTTCGGCTACAATTTATAAAAACCGTTTCAAATATCTGTGGAAGGATATGGGTTCTGGGTCGAGAGAATTTAGGCGAAGAAGAAGATCAATTGAGTTATACGGGTTATGTTTAATTAAAACTAGAACTAATCAGAAAAATTGTAACGGTTCAACGGTTAAGGGAGTGTGTGTGTTACCGAGAGGTCTCGGGTTCGAGTCCCATCTGCAGCACTTTTTTTTACACAATGATTATAAAGGGTATATATTATTATTTCATTTCTATTATTAATAATATTATTGTTATTACTCATTATTATTATTAAGTATGATGAAAATTATTATTATTATTATTATTATTATTATTATTATTATTATTATTATTATTATTAATTAGTAATATAAAATTTTGTCATCTAAAAATATTAGTTAACATTATCAATATGATTACAATTATAATTAAGATTATTGTTAGTATTAAAACTATTAATATTATTATTATCATTAGGTATTAGGAGTACTATTAAAATTATTATTATCAGCATAGGTATTATGATTATAATTATGGTTATTATTATTTTTATTATTATTTTGACTACAATACAAATTATTATTTACATTAACATCAGTACTAGTATTATTTTTATTATTATTACTATTGTTATCACTAAGTATTTTTTTATAATAACTATCTTTTCAAATAAATATTATATATAAAAATATATCTAACAATTATAACATAACAAAAATTATATATTTATTCATTTAAAATATATAAATATGAATATATGAATATATATATAAATAATGTAATTAAATAAATAATTATATACATATTGTTCCATTACAACTATGTATATTAACAAATAAACTAATGTTATAGGTTCGTGAATCCAAGGCCAACCTTACACTTGTTCAATGATGTTATATGTATTTTTACTACAAAATACAGTATGGTGAGTATATAGTCCCTTTTAAACTTTAAATATTTTGGGCTGAGAATACATGCGCTGTTTTTATAAATGATTTACGTTATGGACACAAGTGATTAAAAATGATATTCTGCGGATTGATGTGCTAGGTAATTTAGTTATATGTTATAATAGCATGTAAGCGCGAATCCTAAAGATAGATCTATCGGGTTTAACACCCCCATCCAGTAGGCTGCACTAGACATAAGAACTAGTGGGCGGATGTTTAGTACTTCGAGGATTATTTATACACTTGCGAGTGTACATATCCATCTTTGCGAAGATGACTTATTATATTATTGTTAAGGTTGGTTACTGAGGCCTCAACATAAGCAGAACGGTTTTATACACTTGCGAGTGTACATATATTTATAAACGGAAATCTTGTGGTCTATTAATATATTGAAATGATTGTTATGATAAACCTATGAACTCACCAACCTTTTGGTTGACACTTTAAAGCATGTTTATTCTCAGGTATTAAAGAAATCTTCCGCTGTGCATTAGCTCATTTTAAGGATATTACTTGGAGTCATTCATGGCATATTTTGAAAGACGTTGCATTCGAGTCATTGAGTTCATCAAGATTATTTTTAAGTCAATTATAGTTGGATGTATTATGAAATGGTATGCATGCCGTCAACTTTCGTTGTAAAGAAAGTTTGTCTTTTAAAAACGAATGTAATGTTTGTAAAATGTATCATATAGAGGTCAAATACCTCGCGATGTAATCAACTATTATGAATCGTTTATAATGTATATGAACGGGTCATTTCATTTAGTCCTCATGAAGCTCTTAAGACAACGCTCCATTTCACCACTACTCCGAGATTCGGAATACTTCCTATCCATTTCTTCCCGAAACGTACTCATTTGCTCTGCAACGGTGGCCGCAACTCTAGCGTTAAACTCCGCGTCGTTCATCTCGATCCCGTTTCCCGTCGCCATTCTAAGGAATGTAAAAGCGATTAGATCACGAACGTATAAAGCACACACATAACATCGCCCCATCTTGCTAAACACTCATCGTACATCACTTGCTAGACACGATTTGCACCCATAATGAAATGTCCCGTTCTTATTGATTAAAAACGTTCCATATTAATTGATTTCGTTGCGAGGTTTTGACCTCTATATGAGACGTTTTTCAAAGACTGCATTCATTTTAAAACAAACCATAACCTTTATTTCATCAATAAAGGTTTAAAAAGCTTTACGTAGATTATCAAATAATGATAATCTAAAATATCCTGTTTACACACGACCATTACATAATGGTTTACAATACAAATATGTTACAACAAAATAAGTTTCTTGAATGCAGTTTTTACACAATATCATACAAGCATGGACTCCAAATCTCGTCCTTATTTAAGTATGCGACAGCGGAAGCTCTTAATAATCACCTGAGAATAAACATGCTTAAAACGTCAACAAAAATGTTGGTGAGTTATAGGTTTAACCTATATATATCAAATCATAATAATAGACCACAAGATTTCATATTTCAATACACATCCCATACATAGAGATAAAAATCATTCATATGGTGAACACCTGGTAACCGACATTAACAAGATGCATATATAAGAATATCCCCATCATTCCGGGACACCCTTCGGATATGATATAAATTTCGAAGTACTAAAGCATCCGGTTCTTTGGATGGGGTTTGTTAGGCCCAATAGATCTATCTTTAGGATTCGCGTCAATTAGGGTGTCTGTTCCCTAATTCTTAGATTACCAGACTTAATAAAAAGGGGCATATTCGATTTCGATAATTCAACCATAGAATGTAGTTTCACGTACTTGTGTCTACTTTGTAAATCATTTATAAAACCTGCATGTATTCTCATCCCAAAAATATTAGATTTTAAAAGTGGGACTATAACTCACTTTCACATATTTTTACTTCGTCAGGAAGTAAGACTTGGCCACTGGTTGATTCACGAACCTATAACAATATATACATATATATCAAAGTATGTTCAAAATATATTTACAACACTTTTAATATATTTTGTTGTTTTAAGTTTATTAAGTCAGCTGTCCTCGTTAGTAACCTACAACTAGTTGTCCACAGTTAGATGTACAGAAATAAATCGATAAATATTATCTTGAATCAATCCACGACCCAGTGTATACGTATCTCAGTATTGATCACAACTCAAACTATATATATTTTGGAATCAACCTCAACCCTATATAGCTAACTCCAACATTCACATATAGAGTGTCTATGGTTGTTTCGAAATATATATAGATGTGTCTACATGATAGGTCGAAACATTGTATACGTGTCTATGGTATCTCAAGATTACATAATATACAATACAAGTTGATTAAGTTATGGTTGGAATAGATTTGTTACCAATTTTCACGTAGCTAAAATGAGAAAAATTATCCAATCTTGTTTTACCCATAACTTCTTCATTTTAAATCCGTTTTGAGTGAATCAAATTGCTATGGTTTCATATTGAACTCTATTTTATGAATCTAAACAGAAAAAGTATAGGTTTATAGTCAGAAAAATAAGTTACAAGTCATTTTTGTAAAGGTAGTCATTTCAGTCGAAAGAACGACGTCTAGATGACCATTTTAGAAAACATACTTCCATTTTGAGTTTAACCATAATTTTTGGATATAGTTTCATGTTCATAATAAAAATCATTTTCTCAGAATAACAACTTTTAAATCAAAGTTTATCATAGTTTTTAATTAACTAACCCAAAACAGCCCGCGGTGTTACTACGACGGCGTAAATCCGGTTTTACGGTGTTTTTCGTGTTTCCAGGTTTTAAATCATTAAGTTAGCATATCATATAGATATAGAACATGTGTTTAGTTGATTTTAAAAGTCAAGTTAGAAATATTAACTTTTATTTGCGAACAAGTTTAGAATTAACTAAACTATGTTCTAGTGATTACAAGTTTAAACCTTCGAATAAGATAGCTTTATATGTATGAATAGAATGATGTTATGAACATCATTACTACCTTAAGTTCCTTGGATAAACCTACTGGAAAAGAGAAAAATGGATCTAGCTTCAACGGATCCTTGGATGGCTCGAAGTTCTTGAAGCAGAATCATGACACGAAAACAAGTTCAAGTAAGATCATCACTTGAAATAAGATTGTTATAGTTATAGAAATTGAACCAAAGTTTGAATATGATTATTACCTTGTATTAGAATGATAACCTACTGTAAGAAACAAAGATTTCTTGAGGTTGGATGATCACCTTACAAGATTGGAAGTGAGCTAGCAAACTTGAAAGTATTCTTGATTTTATGTAACTAGAACTTGTAGAATATATGAAGAACACTTAGAACTTGAAGATAGAACTTGAGAGAGATCAATTAGATGAATAAAATTGAAGAATGAAAGTGTTTGTAGGTGTTTTTGGTCGTTGGTGTATGGATTAGATATAAAGGATATGTAATTTTGTTTTCATGTAAATAAGTCATGAATGATTACTCATATTTTTGTAATTTTATGAGATATTTCATGCTAGTTGCCAAATGATGGTTCCCACATGTGTTACGTGACTCACATGGGCTGCTAAGAGCTGATCATTGGAGTGTATATACCAATAGTACATACATCTAAAAGCTGTGTATTGTACGAGTACGAATACGGGTGCATACGAGTAGAATTGTTGATGAAACTGAACGAGGATGTAATTGTAAGCATTTTTGTTAAGTAGAAGTATTTTGATAAGTGTCTTGAAGTCTTTCAAAAGTGTATGAATACATGTTAAAACACTACATGTATATACATTTTAACTGAGTCGTTAAGTCATCGTTAGTCGTTACATGTAAATGTTGTTTTGAAACCTTTAGGTTAACGATCATGTTAAATGTTGTTAACCCAATGTTTATAATATCAAAAGAGATTTTAAATTATTATATTATCATGATATTATGATGTACGAATATCTCTTAATATGATATATATACATTAAATGTCGTTACAACGATAATCGTTACATATATGTCTCGTTTCAAAATCATTAAGTTAGTAGTCTTGTTTTTACATATGTAGTTCATTGTTAATATACTTAATGATATGTTTACTTATCATAATATCATGTTAACTATATATATAACCATATATATGTCATCATATAGTTTTTACAAGTTTTAACGTTCGTGAATCACCGGTCAACTTGGGTAGTCAATTGTCTATATGAAACCTATTTCAATTAATCAAGTCTTAACAAGTTTGATTGCTTAACATGTTGGAAACATTTAATCATGTAAATATCAATCTCAATTAATATATATAAACATGGAAAAGTTCGGGTCACTACAGTACCTGCCCGTTAAATAAATTTCGTCCCGAAATTTTAAGCAGTTGGAGGTGTTGACGTATCTTCTGGAAATAAATGCGGGTATTTCTTCTTCATCTGATCTTCATGCTCCCAGGTGAACTCGGGTCCTCTACGAGCATTCCATCGAACCTTAACAATTGGTATCTTGTTTTGCTTAAGTCTTTTAACCTCACGATTCATTATTTCGACGGGTTCTTCGATGAATTGAAGTTTTTCGTTGATTTGGATTTCATCTAACGGAATAGTGAGATCTTCTTTAGCAAAACATTTCTTCAAATTCGAGACGTGGAAAGTGTTATGTACAGCCGCGAGTTGTTGAGGTAACTCAAGTCGGTAAGCTACTGGTCCGACACGATCAATATTCTTGAATGGTCCAATATACCTTGGATTTAATTTCCCTCGTTTACCAAATCGAACAACGCCTTTCCAAGGTGCAACTTTAAGCATGACCATCTCTCCAATTTCAAATTCTATATCTTTTCTTTTAATGTCAGCGTAGCTCTTTTGTCGACTTTGGGCGGTTTTCAACCGTTGTTGAATTTGGATGATCTTCTCGGTAGTTTCTTGTATAATCTCCGGACCCGTAATCTGTCTATCCCCCACTTCACTCCAACAAATCAGAGACCTGCACTTTCTACCATAAAGTGCTTCAAACGGCGCCATCTCAATGCTTGAATGGTAGCTGTTGTTGTAGGAAAATTCTGCTAACGGTAGATGTCGATCCCAACTGTTTCCGAAATCAATAACACATGCTCGTAGCATGTCTTCAAGCGTTTGTATCGTCCTTTTGCTCTACCCATCAGTTTGTGGATGATAGGCAGTACTCATGTCTAGACGAGTTCCTAATGCTTGCTGTAATGTCTGCCAGAATCTTGAAATAAATCTGCCATCCCTATCAGAGATAATAGAGATTGGTATTCCATGTCTGGAGACGACTTCCTTCAAATACAGTCGTGCTAACTTCTCCATCTTGTCATCTTCTCTTATTGGCAGGAAGTGTGCTGATTTGGTGAGACGATCAACTATTACCCAAATAGTATCAAAACCACTTGCAGTGCTTGGCAATTTAGTGATGAAATCCATGGTAATGTTTTCCCATTTCCATTCCGGGATTTCGGGTTGTTGAAGTAGACCTGATGGTTTCTGATGCTCAGCTTTGACCTTAGAACACGTCAAACATTCTCCTACGTATTTAGCAACATCGGCTTTCATACCCGGCCACCAAAAATGTTTCTTGAGATCCTTGTACATCTTCCCCGTTCCAGGATGTATTGAGTATCTGGTTTTATGAGCTTCTCTAAGTACCATTTCTCTCATATCTCCAAATTTTGGTACCCAAATCCTTTCAGCCCTATACCGGGTTCCGTCTTCCTGAATATTAAGATGCTTCTCCGATCCTTTGGGTATTTCATCCTTTAAATTTCCCTCTTTTAAAACTCCTTGTTGCGCCTCCTTTATTTGAGTAGTAAGGTTATTATGAATCATTATATTCATAGATTTTACTCGAATGGGTTCTCTGTCCTTCCTGCTCAAGGCATCGGCTACCACATTTGCCTTCCCCGGGTGGTAACGAATCTCAAAGTCGTAATCATTCAACAATTCAATCCACCTACGCTGCCTCATATTCAGTTGTTTCTGATTAAATATGTGTTGAAGACTTTTGTGATCGGTATATATAATACTTTTGACCCCATATAAGTAGTGCCTCCAAGTCTTTAATGCAAAAACAACCGCGCCTAATTCCAAATCATGCGTCGTATAATTTTGTTCGTGAATCTTCAATTGTCTAGACGCATAAGCAATCACCTTCATTCGTTGCATTAATACACAACCGAGACCTTGCTTTGATGCGTCACAATAAATCACAAAATCATCATTCCCTTCAGGCAATGACAATATAGGTGCCGTAGTTAGCTTTTTCTTCAATAACTGAAATGCTTTCTCTTGTTCATCATTCCATTCAAATTTCTTCCCTTTATGCGTTAATGCAGTCAAGGGTTTTGCTATTCTGGAAAAGTCTTGGATGAACCTTCTGTAGTAACCAGCTAGTCCTAAAAACTGGCGTATGTGTTTCGGAGTTTTCGGGGTTTTCCACTTTTCAACAGTTTCTATCTTTGCCGGATCCACCTTAATACCTTCTTTGTTCACTATGTGACCGAGGAATTGAACTTCTTCCAACCAAAATGCACACTTTGAAAACTTAGCGTACAATTCTTCCTTCCTCAATACTTCTAACACCTTTCTCAAATGTTCACCGTGTTCTTAGTCATTCTTTGAGTAAATAAGTATGTCATCAATGAAAACAATGACAAACTTGTCAAGGTATGGTTCACACACTCGGTTCATAAGGTTCATGAACACAGCTGGTGCATTAGTTAAACCAAATGGCATGACCATAAACTCGTAATGACCGTAACGTGTTCTGAAAGCAGTCTCTGGAATATCATCTTCTTTCACCCGCATTTGATGATACCCGAAACGTAAGTCAATCTTTGAATAAACAGACGAGCCTTGTAGTTGATCAAATAAGTCGTCGATTCTTGGTAGTGGGTAGCGGTTCTTGATGGTAAGTTTGTTCAACTCTCGGTAGTCGATACACAACCTGAATGTACCATCTTTCTTCTTGACAAACAAAACAGGAGCTCCCTACGGTGATGTGCTTGGTCGAATGAAACCACGCTCTAAAAGTTCTTGTAATTGGCTTTGCAGTTCTTTCATCTCACTGGGTGCGAGTCTGTAAGGAGCACGAGCTATTGGTGCAGCTCCTGGTACAAGATCTATTTGAAGTTCAACGGATCGATGTGGGGGTAATCCCGGTAATTCTTTCGGAAATACATCGGGAAATTCTTTTGCAATGGGAACATCATTGATGCTTTTTTCTTCAGTTTGTACTTTCTCGACGTGTGCTAGAACAGCATAGCAACCTTTTCTTATTAGTTTTTGTGCCTTCAAATTACTAATAAGATGTAGCTTCGTGTTGCCCTTTTCTCCGTACACCATTAAGGGTTTTCCTTTTTCTCGTATAATGCGAATTGCATTTTTGTAACAAACGATCTCTGCTTTCACTTCTTTCAACTAGTCCATACCGATTATCACATCAAAACTCCCTAACTCTACTGGTATCAAATCAATCTTAAATGTTTCGCTAACCAGTTTAATTTCTCGATTCCGACATATATTATCTGCTGAAATTAATTTACCATTTGCTAATTCGAGTAAAAATTTACTATCCAAAGGCGTCAATGGACAACTTAATTTAGCACAAAAATCTCTACTCATATAGCTTCTATCCGCACCCGAATCAAATAAAACGTAAGCAGATTTATTGTCAATAAGAAACGTACCTATAACAAGCTCCAGGTCTTCCTGTGCCTCTGCCGCATTAATATTGAAAACTCTTCCGCGGCCTTGTCCATTCGTGTTCTCCTGGTTCGGGCAATTTCTAATAATGTGGCCCGGTTTTCCACATTTATAACAAACTACATTGGCATAACTTGCTCCGACACTACTTGCTCAGCCATTACTCGTTCTGACACCATTTGTTCCTTTCGTTCTGTTAACCCCTGGTCCATAGACCTCACACTTCGCCGCGCTATGACCATTTCTTTTACACCTGTTGCAAAATTTGGTGCAGAACCCCGAGTGATACTTTTCACACCTTTGGCATAGCTGCTTCTGATTGTTGTTGTTGTTGCGGTTGTTATTGTTGTTGGGATGATTGTTGTAGTTGCTGTTGTTGTTGTTGTTGTTGTTGTTGGGCCGTTTGTTATAGTTGCGATTGATGTTGCGATTGTTGGGATAATTGTTGCGATTATTATTGTAATTGCTGTTGTTGTTGTATTGGTGATTCTTATCACCATTTTCCTCCCACTTTCTTTTGACTTGCTTCACATTGGCCTCTTCAGCCGTCTGTTCTTTAATTCTTTCCTCAATCTGGTTCACTAGTTTGTGAGCCATTCTACATGCCTGTTGTATGGAGGCGGGCTCGTGTGAACTTATATCTTCTTGGATTCTTTCCGGTAATCCTTTCACAAACGCGTCGATCTTCTCTTCCTCATCTTCGAACGCTCCCGGACACAATAGGCACAATTCTGTGAATCGTCTTTCGTACGTGGTAATATCAAATCCTTGGGTTCGTAACCCTCTAAGTTCTGTCTTGAGCTTATTGACCTCGGTTCTGGGACGGTACTTCTCGTTCATCAAGTGCTTGAATGCTGACCACAGTAGTGCGTACGCATCATCTTGTCCCACTTGCTCTAGATAGGTATTCCACCATGTTAACGCAGAACCTGTGAAGGTATGCGTAGCGTACTTCACTTTGTCCTCTTCAGTACACTTACTTATGGCAAACACCGATTCGACCTTCTCGGTCCACCGTTTCAATCCGATCGGTCCTTCGATTCCATCAAATTCCAAACGTTTACAGGCAGTGAATTCTTTGTAGGTGCATCCTACACGATTTCCTGTACTGCTAGATCCAAGGTTATTGTTGGTATGTAGCGCAGCCTGTACTGCGGCTATGTTTGAAGCTAGAAAAGTACGGAATTCCTCTTCATTCATATTCACAGTGTGTCGAGTAGTCGGTGCCATTTCTTTCAAAATAGTCAAATGGAACAAGTTAATCATACAGAATATTAAGAGTAGTTAATAGTATTTCGTAGCATAATATGAACTCATTTATAAAAGCTTTTTCTTCATATTAGCGTTTTATAAGTTTAAATTCGGGTAGTACCTACCCGTTAAGTTCATACTTAGTAGCTAATATACAATTCAACTACTACAATTCTATATGAAAAACTGATTATAATAATATTTCGCGTTCAAACTTTTACACAATATTTTACAAACTTACAATACCGCTTATTTTACATATAGCATGAAATATAGCATACAATAAATTTGATACAAGATGGTTGTGAAGATAATTCTAGCTAGTACACAAGTCGTTCAGCAAAGGCAATAAAGACACGTAATTCATACGTCCAGAAACAAGTCATGCATTCTGGTTTTACTAGGATTACTTCCCATCCTTGGTCTTGTGGAACATAACCGTTATGGCCGTTGATAAGACAGCGTGTTGTAACGTCGTCAAAAGGACGAGGGTTACGTAATGTCCAACAGTCCCGTAACAATCTAAAAACCTCATTTCTTACCCCAATTATCGACTCCGTCACTTGTGGGAACGTTTTGTTTAATAGTTGTAGCCCGATGTTCTTGTTCTCACTTTGGTGAGAAGCGAACATTACTAACCCGTAAGCATAACATGCTTCTTTATGTTGCATGTTAGCCGCTTTTTCTAAATCACGAAGTCCTATATTCGGATATACTGAGTCAAAATAATTTCTTAACCCGTTGCGTAAAATAGCATTTGGGTTCCCCGCAATATATGCGTCAAAGTAAACACATCGTAACTTATGGATTTCCCAATGTGATATCCCCCATATTTCGAATGAAAGTCTCTTATAAACCAAGACATTCTTGGAACGTTCTTCGAATGTCTTACAAACTGATCTCGCCTTAAATAGTTGTGCCAAGGAATTCTGACCTACTCTAGACAAGATTTCATCAATCATGTCTCCGGGTAGGTCTCTTAAAATATTGGGTTGTCTATCCATTTTGTGTTTTTATACTGTAAAATAGACAAGAGTTAGTTTCATAAAAAAAATACTTATTAATACAAGCAATTTTTACATATATCATAAAGCATAAGCACACTATATTACATATATTACACCACACGAATACAACTATCTTATTCCGACTCGCTTGTTTCTTCTTCTTCGGTTTTGGTTCATTTTGCCAAGTTTCTAGGGATATATGATGTTCCCCTAATACGAGCCGTCGTTTTCCACATTGGTTTAGAAAAACCTGGTGGTTTAGAGGTTCCCGGGTCATTGTTACAACTTAAGGACTTCGGGGGTTGACGATACATATAAAGTTCATCGGGGTTGGAATTAGATTTCTCTATTTTTATGCCCTTTCCCTTATTATTTTCTTTTGCCTTTTTAAATTCAGTTGGGGTAATTTCTATAACATCATCGGAATTCTCGTCGGAATCCGATTCATCGGAGAATTGGTAATCCTCCCAATATTTTGCTTCCTTGGCGGAAACACCATTGACCATAATTAACCTTGGTCGGTTGGTTGAGGATTTTCTTTTACTTAACCGTTTTATTATTTCCCCCACCGGTTCTATTTCTTCATCCAGTTCCGATTCTTCTTCCGGTTCCGATTCTTCTTTCGGTTCCGACTCTTCTTCCGGTTCCTCTTCGGGAACTTGTGAATCAGTCCACGAATCATTCCAATTTACATTTGACTCTTCATTATTATTAGGTGAGTCAATAGGACTTGTTCTAGAGGTAGACATCTATCACATAATGTCAACACACGTTAAGAGATTAATATATCACATAATATTCATATGTTAAAATATATAGTTTCCAAAAAAAATGTTAAGCAATCATTTTTAAAGAAAACACGGTCGAAGTCCAAACTCACTAATGCATCCTAACAAACTCGATAAGACACACTAATGCAAATTTTCTGGTTCTCTAAGACCAACGCTCGGATACCAACTGAAATGTCCCGTTCTTATTGATTAAAAACGTTCCATATTAATTGATTTCGTTGCGAGGTTTTGACCTCTATATGAGACGTTTTTCAAAGACTGCATTCATTTTAAAACAAACCATAACCTTTATTTCATCAATAAAGGTTTAAAAAGCTTTACGTAGATTATCAAATAATGATAATCTAAAATATCCTGTTTACACACGACCATTACATAATGGTTTACAATACAAATATGTTACAACAAAATAAGTTTCTTGAATGCAGTTTTTACACAATATCATACAAGCATGGACTCCAAATCTCGTCCTTATTTAAGTATGCGACAGCGGAAGCTCTTAATAATCACCTGAGAATAAACATGCTTAAAACGTCAACAAAAATGTTGGTGAGTTATAGGTTTAACCTATATATATCAAATCATAATAATAGACCACAAGATTTCATATTTCAATACACATCCCATACATAGAGATAAAAATCATTCATATGGTGAACACCTGGTAACCGACATTAACAAGATGCATATATAAGAATATCCCCATCATTCCGGGACACCCTTCGGATATGATATAAATTTCAAAGTACTAAAGCATCCGGTTCTTTGGATGGGGTTTGTTAGGCCCAATAGATCTATCTTTAGGATTCGCGTCAATTAGGGTGTCTGTTCCCTAATTCTTAGATTACCAGACTTAATAAAAAGGGGCATATTCGATTTCGATAATTGAACCATAGAATGTAGTTTCACGTACTTGTGTCTACTTTGTAAATCATTTATAAAACCTGCATGTATTCTCATCCCAAAAATATTAGATTTTAAAAGTGGGACTATAACTCACTTTCACAGATTTTTACTTCGTCAGGAAGTAAGACTTGGCCACTGGTTGATTCACGAACCTATAACAATATATACATATATATCAAAGTATGTTCAAAATATATTTACAACACTTTTAATATATTTTGATGTTTTAAGTTTATTAAGTCAGCTGTCCTCGTTAGTAACCTACAACTAGTTGTCCACAGTTAGATGTACAGAAATAAATCGATAAATATTATCTTGAATCAATCCACGACCCAGTGTATACGTATCTCAGTATTGATCACAACTCAAACTATATATATTTTGGAATCAACCTCAACCCTATATAGCTAACTCCAACATTCACATATAGAGTGTCTATGGTTGTTCCGAAATATATATAGATGTGTCGACATGATAGGTCGAAACATTGTATACGTGTCTATGGTATCTCAAGATTACATAATATACAATACAAGTTGATTAAGTTATGGTTGGAATAGATTTGTTACCAATTTTCACGTAGCTAAAATGAGAAAAATTATCCAATCTTGTTTTACCCATAACTTCTTCATTTTAAATCCGTTTTGAGTGAATCAAATTGCTATGGTTTCATATTGAACTCTATTTTATGAATCTAAACAGAAAAAGTATAGGTTTATAGTCAGAAAAATAAGTTACAAGTCATTTTTGTAAAGGTAGTCATTTCAGTCGAAAGAACGACGTCTAGATGACCATTTTAGAAAACATACTTCCACTTTGAGTTTAACCATAATTTTTGGATATAGTTTCATGTTCATAATAAAAATCATTTTCTCAGAATAACAACTTTTAAATCAAAGTTTATCATAGTTTTTAATTAACTAACCCAAAACAGCCCGCGGTGTTACTACGACGGCGTAAATCCAGTTTTACGGTGTTTTTCGTGTTTCCAGGTTTTAAATCATTAAGTTAGCATATCATATAGATATAGAACATGTGTTTAGTTGATTTTAAAAGTCAAGTTAGAAGGATTAACTTTTATTTGCGAACAAGTTTAGAATTAACTAAACTATGTTCTAGTGATTACAAGTTTAAACCTTCGAATAAGATAGCTTTATATGTATGAATAGAATGATGTTATGAACATCATTACTACCTTAAGTTCCTTGGATAAACCTACTGGAAAAGAGAAAAATGGATCTAGCTTCAACGGATCCTTGGATGGCTCGAAGTTCTTGAAGCAGAATCATGACACGAAAACAAGTTCAAGTAAGATCATCACTTGAAATAAGATTGTTATAGTTATAGAAATTGAACCAAAGTTTGAATATGATTATTACCTTGTATTAGAATGATAACCTACTGTAAGAAACAAAGATTTCTTGAGGTTGGATGATCACCTTACAAGATTGGAAGTGAGCTAGCAAACTTGAAAGTATTCTTGATTTTATGTAACTAGAACTTGTAGAATATATGAAGAACACTTAGAACTTGAAGATAGAACTTGAGAGAGATCAATTAGATGAATAAAATTGAAGAATGAAAGTGTTTGTAGGTGTTTTTGGTCGTTGGTGTATGGATTAGATATAAAGGATATGTAATTTTGTTTTCATGTAAATAAGTCATGAATGATTACTCATATTTTTGTAATTTTATGAGATATTTCATGCTAGTTGCCAAATGATGGTTCCCACATGTGTTACGTGACTCACATGGGCTGCTAAGAGCTGATCATTGGAGTGTATATACCAATAGTACATACATCTAAAAGCTGTGTATTGTACGAGTACGAATACGGGTGCATACGAGTAGAATTGTTGATGAAACTGAACGAGGATGTAATTGTAAGCATTTTTGTTAAGTAGAAGTATTTTGATAAGTGTCTTGAAGTCTTTCAAAAGTGTATGAATACATATTAAAACACTACATGTATATACATTTTAACTGAGTCGTTAAGTCATCGTTAGTCGTTACATGTAAATGTTGTTTTGAAACCTTTAGGTTAACGATCTTGTTAAATGTTGTTAACCCAATGTTTATAATATCAAAAGAGATTTTAAATTATTATATTATCATGATATTATGATGTACGAATATCTCTTAATATGATATATATACATTAAATGTCGTTACAACGATAATCGTTACATATATGTCTCGTTTCAAAATCATTAAGTTAGTAGTCTTGTTTTTACATATGTAGTTCATTGTTAATATACTTAATGATATGTTTACTTATCATAATATCATGTTAACTATATATATAACCATATATATGTCATCATATAGTTTTTACAAGTTTTAACGTTCGTGAATCACCGGTCAACTTGGGTAGTCAATTGTCTATATGAAACCTATTTCAATTAATCAAGTCTTAACAAGTTTGATTGCTTAACATGTTGGAAATATTTAATCATGTAAATATCAATCTCAATTAATATATATAAACATGGAAAAGTTCGGGTCACTACACATAATAAGGTTTGCAAGTCCTTATTACGCATACACGCCATATCGGCTCGTTAGTACAACGACCGTCTCGCTCGATGATATATGCAAACGCAAACATAAACAAAACACAACGCAATCACATATTAATAATATCCACATATTAATATAAACGTTAGTCCTCCTTCAAACAAGGCACTAACTATAACCCATTCCGACCCGTAAATCTACAAGTCCCGCAACAAATTAAGCACACACAAAATTCTAAGTCTAGGCACCTATCTCAAGTCACCTAAATCCATTAGACAATGCTCTGATACCACTTGTAACAACCCAAACCAAACCACGTTCGAACCCGCTTAAAGTATCACAAAAAAAAAAATTATTTTTGTTACATAGCTATTGGCGCGGCGCGCCAACCTTCTGCGCGGCGCGCAAAAAGGCCTGGACAGGCTGCTGTCCCAAAAAGTCAAAAACATGAAAATGTTTGACTACTTCCCGACGTATTTAGACAAAACACTTTTTACAACATATTCATATATGAAAAACTAACACGTTCCATTCATAAAATAAGTTTTACGAGACCGGGCCCACATCGGCCGTTTTACGACTTTCGTACAAAATACAAGTTTTCAACCACATGATTTTTAATACAAAATAAAGCCGAGCATGGCGATTGGGGATACGCTACCCAATCCTAATCGAATCCAAAAGCATGCCTCTAAAGCATCCAAGGGAAAAGTCTTAATAATATGACCTGGTCAGTTTCTGGTTTAAGTTTAAAAAGAAGACATATCTCTTGAAAGAGACGAATATGTTCGTTTGCATCTTCATTCGGACCACCACCAAATTGACACCTGTTATTAATCATTTGAAGAATAGGTCCTTTTATTTCAAAAGTTACCTCACCAGTAGGTGGAGTAATAGCACTACCTTGTCCGGTCCAGGTTGCTTTCATCTTTGCTGCCATTGATTGTCGTGGTACCAACGGTCTTTCTCCTTCCATTTCAAAATTTGGGGGTTGAACGGGTTTACCAAAGTCTGAATATCGAGGCTTGGTCGTACTTGATTCTGAATCAAAGGTTTCTTGCTTTGATGAAGATTCAAAAATTTCAAGTACTTCTTTTGGAATCCTACCAAACTTTCTATCAGGTTCTGTAAACGGTGTAAGTAATGGAGATTCTGAACTTCGGGTATGTGGCATATGCGACCTATAAACTGTCAATCACACAACTAATAAAAACTATTAAACATACCGATTCTATAAGTTTAAAAATCAAAGACTATTAATAATTTAAAATAATTAAGAAACTACTTAATCACAAATCAGTTAATAATTCTATTTTGACACAAAACTGTCCCCGGCAGCGGCGCCAAAAACTTGATGTGTCGTAAAGTGGTATATGAATTGTTGTATAAAATAATATGGAAAAATACCGATTAAAGATTGCTACACACTAACGGGCAGTGTACCCGATCGTGTAGTAGTATAGTAACTGGTTTAGTTCCGTGTATCGTTCCAAGGACAGTTGTATTAGTCAAACTAGAATTATAAACTATATTATGATTAACTAAGTAAATGAAATTTAAAGGTACAAGATTTATGTTTTGTGGCTTATTTAACGATTAGCCAAATCAGAGAAGAGTAAAAGTAAAAACAATATTTTTGGTCTTTTAAGTTTATAAGTGCAAGGAAAGCAATTAAGATAGTTTTGATATCAAAGAGATGAAATATGCTCATCTAGACTTTTTACCCTCGATATGAATGTTTATTTAGGATTAAGATCGGATTGATTGGTTATGCACGAGAACTAATTAATCGGTTTACCAAGAGTAGTCTTGAATAAACACTCAAACGGGATTACACGACGCAAGTGATGTTCTTGTCATCTAAGACCTTCTATTTGTAATCAACTAATTCAACTAGTCTAAAGACTTGAAGAATGATCAAGTCAATGGTGTGTTGATCATGATCCACTCCTATGTCAACTAAGGGTTTAGCTTAGTTCATTCCCTTTGTCTGGTTAAATGTTCAATTCACCCAACCCAAGTAATCAATTAAGTGTGGTAATAAGATCCCTATAAACGTCACTAGATAAGGCAAATTACTAACACCTATTAGTTATATGGAATTGAGTAGTGAAAATATGCATGACAGATTCTAGGGAATTGATCGTTCACCTAGACAACTACACATATCAATTAAGCTATCTGAGAGTATCTACAAGAGTCGTTCTTACATTCCTATATAGATTAACCGTTTGAACGCAACTTACCCATTTTGGTAAAAGACGGGCAAACACTTGTCACTAGGTGTAAATCAATATACTAAATCAGCAAGATGGTGTTTCTTAGTTGAACAAGTATACTAACTAGTTGAATCGAAAAGATTAAACTTAACAAGAATGGTTCTTGTATTCAAACATCAAACTATCGTGCATGGTAACTATCAATCAAAAGTAAACATTCAACATCTCGGTTATTTATCTATATGAACATAAAAGGAACTAGCCAACAATCATGCTAGAAAACTTAAACATAACAGTAACAAAGATAGAATTCATTGTAGATACAAGATTGACCTTTTTAGAGTAATCTTGGATGAAGCCCTTGAATGATCCTTGAATCTTCAATGATTTTAGTGTTTAGATGCACTTTGATAAGCTCAAGAACTGTTTTGAATGATATGTTTTCATCTCTGAACAGAAAGAAAACTGGCACACTTGGAATGAAGCTGGAAAGACGTTTAAAAAGGCTGAAAAGTAGCTGCAAAGCACTGTGCGCGGCGCGCACATAAGGGGTGCGCGGAGCGCACTACTCACCTACCACACTTTTACTTTCCAGTTCACGATCGCACTTTAATTTGGACGTTTCAGGTACTTGTGCGCGGCGAAGTGCGCGGCGCGCTCTTTTGTGCGCGGCGCGCTCTGTTGAACTTGTGCGGGGCGCTCTCTGGTTTCCATTTTAATCAAATGTTTTGATCAAAGTCTTGAGTGCGCGGTGGTGTGCGCGGATAGTGCGCGGCGCGCACTGTAGCTTTCATTTTTCTGTTTCTTCGTTTCTTGTTCTGGTTTTGATCTTTGAGTTGTTTCATTCATTATCTTCAACATTTCTTCAAGTATTCAATGATTCTATACTTAATTACAATACAACGGAATAATAATGGAAATATTACAAATTCGTATGAAATAACCGACGATAGGACTTGATATTGTGACTAATGATATGTCTATTTTGAGTAATATCAAAATCCCCCACACTTAACTCTTGCTTGTCCTCAAGCAAGTCTTGTTCTAATCATGCGTATACAAAACACAAATATATATGAATCAAAAACATTGTTTGAAGTACATTATACACAAATCACACGAGTCACGCAAAACATACACAAAGACTCACGCTATATGGTACACAATTTTCACACGATTCACACGAAGTACACAAAACACACACATTATTCTGTAACACAGCTCACGCTATATGAACACATGTTTACATAATTGGAATAACACTCGTGAGGGTACACACACAATTTATGAAACACACGCACACATTTGGATTGCTTGGGAGAGGTGAACTTCGATGAAAGTTCTTTAAAAATTTGGATCCTTAGGGGAAATTGGATCTTTGAGAAAACGTTTTAAGATTTTGAAAATGTCATTGCTAGTTTTTTAACTAGACACGTTTTCCAGTTTTAACCTCAAATTCCGGTTGAGGGTAACTGAAAACCGAAGTCTCAGTCGACGATTAGCAAGCTATTCGCCCCCATGATTGTAGTATCATGGAACTCTTAACCGGGCGCCCCCTGACGCGATATAAATATCGGTCTTTCATGACAATTTTGTACAATTAAGATCAAGGGTTAAAACTGCGAAGACTAAGCTATCGCGCGGGACAGATCCTGCTCCAGCTTATACACCGTAATCGGTCTTGCACTGGATAGCGACTTGGATTTACCCTACCAAGTTTATTTTCGGGTTTGAAAGTTCAAGACTTTCCCTTCCCACTGTACCTTATATCGTGAAATGATATTAGTATGAAATGACATAGTTTAGGAAGTTTGCTATATCAAGTAAGGTGAAATTCGGAAGACTTTACTTCCTTCAAGGATGAACTAGATGCATCCTTTCGTTTAGTGACTTTTATTCCTTTTTCAAGCCAAACGTACTTTAATCATTTTAATTTTGCAAAATTTGTGATAGTAATTCGAAAAGATTGGTAAAATCTCCCACACTTGGCTTTTTCGTTAAGGCTTTAATAATTATTTCCATTAAGAATGTGGTAAAACATGTTGATTATCCCTTTTATATGATTACTAGTTTTATGACTTTTAACCGAAATAAATTCAATCATTTGGTTGTTTCTAAATTTGTTTCGTGATAATAATTTTGGTTTATACACCTAGTTTTAAAATCTACAAATTTTAAACAAAATTTGAATTTATGAAGATAAAATTTCAAAAAAAATTTCACCATTCCATTAAGAATTCGAAAGTAAGCCAAGATGTACCCGAGAGAATTACCTCCCCCCACACTTAAGATTAAGTAAGGCCCTCATTACTTAAAATCAAAAAAAAAAAAATTAAAAAAAATTCACGAGGGCATTTGTGTGAAAAGAGTTCGAAAAACCTTGATAATAAGCCTGAGATCGTGAAACTTAGGTGAGCGATGGCGCTGAACTTTATGCCAGCATAAGAACATCGTTCATTCCTTGATCTCTATCACAAATTCCAAAATGTCTGTACGTCGCTGAACTTAATGCCAGCATCACTAAACCTTAACAATAAGAAATAAACAAGCACACAAAAATTAAAAAGATAAAAATGGTGTTTTTAACACAACCACCACAAACATTAGTCTACAATACAAATATTCAAATTATTACAAACCAAAGTTTCTGAAAAATCACCAAATTGTTACCAATCATCAAATAAGGTACATTTGCCCTCTAATCATCACTAGAGAAATTACCAAAAGGCCATCCGGAGTAGGTTCCCGAACCATCATTTCGAGGTCTCCCGCGCGGGTATTGGTCCTCAAAGCGCGTCTGTGCATCCTGCATAGCCGCTTGCTCATCGTATAAGGGAGGACTCGGAATTCTGTTCGGTGTGTTATAATAGGTCAGGTTTTGGTAGGAAGTGGCATAATAATCCTATGGGTGTTGCATATACAAACTAACATTATGGCGAAGCCAATCGCCCCTATAATTTCCCCACCTTTGATCATATCTTGAAGCCCTATTATGCTCCCGTTGTTCTTCCTGAAATTCGTTAAATTGTCGCCTTTGTTCTTCATATTGGTCATCTCTGTGTTGATAACCAACCCAAAAATCATGAAAACCGGAAATCACTTCCTCCAACTCTTCTTCCCGTGTCCTTTGCGTCTGCCTACGCCTTCTCCTTTGAAACTGAGGTAATTCTTCTTCACTTTCAGGTTCCTCCATGTGAACCTCCTCCTGCACATTTTCTCGTCCGACACCGCTACCACCTGCTTCATGATCGTGGGCACGGGGTGGGTTTTGAGGTGGTTCCATCCTAGGAACAAAGGGAATGAGCCGATTGTGTTGGTCGAGCTGCAAAAATTGGGCATTGATATAGTATATACTTCCCAAAGGTTCCATCATGTCTAGATTTGCTACTAGCCGGTCAAAGTTAATTCCAAACGAGCTCGCTATTCGAGTGATATAGTGACCACCTACAATAGGGTTTATATTTCTTGTCCCTGTTTCGTTTAGATATTTTGCCACGGTGGTTGGAATATCAACTGGACTTTTATTGTAGATTTTGTCCATCAGAAAAACGTCTAGCCTCGTTACCTTGTTGTTTCCTTCCCTTCTTGCATTGAATGTGCAAGAAACCAACCTCTGAATTAACTTCGCCTCTTGATGATGTATTTTCGTGAATGTGCTTCGACTAGCAGCGAATTGGTAATTACTTATGTCGCTCCAAAAAATTCTGGGATTGTAGTTGGAATCGTAATACTCTGTCTGTCGGAGATATGCATCCAATTGATCGTCATCTAGCTTGTTATATATGTCCAAAGCACGAGCTAAATCATTTGGCTCATTGATCGAGCCAAACCTCCCAATCTAAACCTCATAAAATCCTGCCCTCTCGGATTTAAAATGCATTGAAAGTTCAGATTTGCGATGAATTCCTTGCACAACTCGGGGTAAATGCTTTCATTTATCCGCATAACCCGTTCCCATGCCCGAATTGTGATTTCTTGTCCGGATGAAAATTGGTGTTTCACCTCTAACATTCGTGCGACTCTATTGTACTCTCTTGCTTGAACCAATGGTTCCGGGTCAAAATACCAAGTGGCCTCACATTTTTTTTTACCACCCATTCATATTCTTCCGCGTAGTCCTCATGATCCCGGACATAAGCTAACCAAACAGCAGGATCATTTTGATCCGGTACGGGTGCTTGTTGTCTTACTTGGTTTGAACCTTGTCCTTGTTGGGCCGCTTGACTAGATGACCTTGTCTACACATAAGAAACAACACCAAAACAAAAAGGCATATAGAAATAATACCTTGTTAGTGTTAGGTTAAATCAAAATACATGTTCAAAGATACATATAGCAATAGTTATGTTAATCCTTCAAGCAAATAAATCATTTTAAGAGCAAAGATTATCATGACTAGTATAGCATTATAGAAACCAAATTTGAACATAATCCTTAAGCACAATTTAACTCATCATGTTATTGTTACCCAAAAATCTATTAATCATATCACAACAAGCATAATTAAGTGGAACACTAAAGCTTTTCATGCTTACATTATCAATTTTTCATTCAATTCATGTTAGCATTCCAACTTTGAGACTTTTATTCAAGATAACAAGACTCATAAAACATCCAAAATCATCTTCAATCAACCCACAATTACCAATTACAAACTATCATTAACACATTATCAAGCTAGCAATTCTATTGGCATGTAAACCCTAGATTCATAAGAATATCATAAAAATACAATGGAATCTCAATTTTAAGGCATACAAGGTGTACATAATAATTAGAGCATGTTAATGTTCACAAAAATCATGAAATTAAAGAAAACCCACTTAAATTCTTCAACAAATTCGAAATTAAGAGATTAAAATCGATGTATTAAAAAGAATAAAAAGTAGAAGAACATGAACATACTCTCCTCATCTTGAATTTGCTTGAAAATGGAAGAGATTTGGTGAAGATTGGATGAAAATTGGTTAGGGTTTGGTAGGTTTTTGAGTTTGGAAGAGATAGATGCAGAATTTGGAGATGAAAAATGGCAGAAATCGGGGTAAGGGTTTTTGTGGTTGAGAATTAAAAGTGGGCCCCACAATAATTGAACCAAAAAGTAGCTGAACGGAGGGGTGCGCGGAGCGCACACTGAAGTGTGCACGGCGCGCACAAGCTTGCACGGTGTTTTTCTTTTTGGTTTTGCGCGGAGTGTACCAGAGACTAACTCAGGAAGCTTGCTGATCAAAATTTTTCTCGATTTAATGAATTCAGTGGTGTGCGCGGGGCGCACAAACAAGGGTGCGCGGCGCGCACCATGTGTTCTTCATTGTTTTTCGCTTTTGATCAGTTTAGCTTTAGTTGGTAACTTTAAGGTAATCACAGAAGTAAAAAAAAAATCACACAGAATCACTCAAAATCACGCAATCCTAATTCTAACATTCGTGAAGGTTTAAAAATTGAGTCGCTTCACTCGACTCTTCCCCCAAACTTAGGTAGCTTTGGGGTCGAAGACGAGGTTGACCTCATCTTCAATGTTCATGGGTCCATCAACATATAGTTTGACCCTGTGCCCGTTTACCTTAAACGTGTCACCTTTTGCGTTCCTTAATTCCACCGTTCCATATGAAAAAAACTTATTAACCACAAATGGTCCCATCCATCGGGACTTGAGTTTTCCAGAGAAAATATTAAATCGTGAGTTAAATAACAAAACACGATCACCCTCTTTAAAATCTTTTGGATTCTTGAGACGGTTATCGTGCCAAACTTTGGTCTTTTCCTTGTAAATGAGTGAGTTTTCATAGGCATTTTGTCTCAACTCATCCAACTCATTAAGTTGGTTTAGGCGAAGGTTTCCCGCTTCCGTAAGATCGAGATTACATGTCTTAAGAGCCCAATGTGATTTGTGCTCTATCTCCAAAGGGAGATGACATGCCTTCCCATAGACTAGGCGGTAAGGTGTGGTTCCAATAGGAGTTTTGTAGGTGGTTCTAAACGCCCACAAAGCATCGTCAAGCTTTGTTGACCACACCTTAGGATTTGATCCAACTGTTTTCTCAAGGATCCTTTTTAATGCCCGATTCGTGTTTTCAACTTGCCCACTTATTTGTGGGTGATAAGATGTAGAAATTTTATGGGTTACCCCATATCGTTTCAACACCTTTTTCAATTGGGTGTTGCAAAAATGGGTACCACGGTCACTAATTAATGATTTCGGGGTACCAAATCGGGCAAAAAGCTCTTTAAGAAAAATTATAACAACTCGTGCATCGTTTATGGGGAGAGCCTTTGCCTCCGCTCATTTTGACACGTAGTCAACTGCAACGAGTATGTATTGGTTGGAATTAGATTTTGAGAATGGTCCCATGAAATCAATGCCCCAAATGTCGGAAACCTCACAAACTTGGATTATGTTTTGAGGCATTTCGTCTTTCTGACTAATTTTTCCTGCCCTTTGGCAAGAATCGCATGATTTACATACTTGGTGGGCATCCTTGAAGATGGTAGGCCAATAAAAACCGGCCTCATAGACTTTTCTCTCCGTGACTTGGGGTCCGAAATGTCCACCAGTGGGACTAACATGACATTGGAGAAGAATCTGATTGCATTCTTCCCCGGAGACACATCGACGGATTATCCCATCGGGACACCGTTTGAAGAGATACGGGTATTCCCAAAAATAGTATTTTTTGTCACTGAAAAAAAAATTTCGTTTCTGATGTGACATACCGGTTTCTAGGAATCCACCCGCAAGATAGTTGGCTATGTCTACAAACCATTGATCATCAATTTTCTCAATCTTCATGAGATTTTCGTCTGGAAAATTATCTTGGATAACAGTCTCATGGAGAACCCCAAGATTCGGGTTCTCAAGTCGAGAAAGGTGATCGGCAGCTAGGTTTTTGGCCCCCTTTTTGTCTTTAATATCGATGTCGAATTCTTGCAAAAGCAAGACCCAACGTATTAGCCGGGGTTTAGCATCTTGCTTAGCAAGCAAGTACTTCAATGCCGAGTGGTCTGTATAGACAACCGTCTTTGCTAGTACCAAATAGGATCGGAATTTATCAAACGAAAAGACGATTGCCAGGAGTTTCTTCTCGGTGGTAGTGTAATTAAGTTGGGCTCCTTGCAATGTCTTGCTAGCATAATAAATGGACTTGAAATGTTTTTCAATTCTTTGCCCCAAGACGGCACCAATAGCAAAGTCACTAGCATCACACATAAGTTCGAATGGTATTGACCAATTCGGTGATATGAGAATGGGTGATTGTGTGAGCTTTGCTTTAAGTAGGTTAAAGGCGGTAAGACACTCGTCCGTAAAGACAAATGGAGCATCTTTCTCAAGAAGTTTGTTCATGGGGGTTGCAATTTTGGAAAAATCTTTAATGAACCGCCGGTAAAAACCGGCTTACCCCAGAAAACTTCTTACGCCTTTTACATTTGACGGTGGTGGTAATTTGGCTATGACTTCCACTTTAGCTCTATCCACCTCCAGACCTGCACAAGAAATTTTATGACCCAATACAATGCCCTCTTTTACCATAAAATGGCATTTTTCCCAGTTTAGCACAAGATTTGATTCTTCACACCTAATCAACATACGCTCAAGATTATGAAGACATGAGTCAAAAGAATCACCGAAGACTGAAAAGTCATCCATGAATACTTCCATAAAGTCTTCAATCATATCATGAAAAATAGCTACCATACACCTTTGAAAGGTAGCAGGAGCATTGCATAAGCCAAAGGGCATACGTCGATAGGAGAAAGTACCATAAGGGCATGTAAAGGTCGTTTTCTCTTGGTCCTCGGGTGCTATACGGATTTGGAAATATCCCGAGAAACCGTCAAGAAAACAATAAAAGTTCTTTCCTGCCAACCTTTCCAACATTTGATCAATGTAAGGAAGAGGAAAATGGTCTTTTCGGGTAGCATCATTTAATTTTCTGTAATCAATACATACCCTCAAACCCGTGATAGTCCTGGTAGAAATTAATTGGTCGTCTTCATTTGTGACAACGGTCATGCCACCCTTTTTGGGCACGCATTGGACCGAACTCACCCAAGGGCTATCAGAAATTTGATAAATGAGACCTGCATCTAGGAGTTTGACAATCTCCTTTTTAACAACTTCTTGCACATTAGGGTTGAGTCGCCTTTGTCTTTGTACACATGGCTTATAGTTATCTTCCATTAATATCTTATGCGTACAATAAGAGGGACTTATACCCTTGATGTCATGAATTTTCCATGCTAAAGCCTTTTTATGGGCTTTTAACATGGAAACAAGTTTAGACTTCTCACTTACAGAGAGTTCGGATGAAATGATAACCAGGAGAGTAGAACCTTCTTGTAGGTAAGCATATTCCAAGTGTTTTGGAAGTGGCTTGAGTTCTAAAACGGGAGGTTTTTCAATCGATGTTTTACATCGGTACTCATTTCCTAAATCCAACTTTCTGTATTCTTCATCATTTGGCTCATAATCGTTAGCCATCAAGGTGGTCAACATCTCCACTTCTTCTACCATATTCTCTTTATCACCTTTCGCAAAAATGCATTCTCCCGTACCTTGCAATTCTGGAAATTCCTGCAATAACTCCGAATATGTGTCTATGGTTTGCACATAATAACATTGATCATCAGTAGACTCGGGGTATTGTAGGGCATGGTCAAAGGAAAAGGTAACCTTCATATCCTCAATACTAAGGGTCAATTTCTGCCCATGAACATCTATCATAGCTCTAGCGGTATTGAGGAAAGGTCGACCTAATATAAGAGGCACACGTGTGTCCTCCTCCATGTCCAAAATTACAAAGTCAGCCGGAAATACTAGGGTACCTACTTTTACCAACATATTCTCTAAAATTCCACGAGGGAATTTAACAGAGCGGTCCGCTAGTTGAATTGCCATTCGGGTTGGTTTTAGTACCCCGGGGTTTAGCTTAACATATAATGAATAAGGCATTAAATTTATGCTAGCCCCTAAATCCGCTAATGCTTTAATGCATTCCAAATCTCCCAGGAGACATGGTATGGTAAAACTTCCAGGATCTGCTAATTTCTTTGGTATTTTGTTCATCAAAATTGCTGAACAATTAGCATTCATGGTGATGGATGAAAGTTCCTCCATTTTCTTCCGATTAGTAAGTAAGTCTTTTAAGAACTTAGCATACTTGGGCATACCTGAGATTACATCAATGAAAGGCATATTTATGTTAATTTGTTTAAACATATCTAGGAATTTTGACCTTTCGGCCTCTAGCCTTTCTTGTTGTTGTTTTCTTGGGTATGGGAGAAGTGGTTGATATGGTTTCACTACGGGTTTTTCCCGTTCTTCCTTTTCAACCACTTTTTCCGGCTCCTTAACCGGTTCATCATTTCGGTTCAACGGAATACTAAAATCAGAATTTTCGGGCATTTTTGGAGCATCATATGCTAAACCACTCCGTGTGGTGATAACATTGGCGTGCTCATTTCGAGGGTTCTTATTTGTATCGCCCGGTAAACTACCTGGTTTTCTCTCACTAAGTAAATTAGCTAAACCACTCATCTGTTTCTCTAAATTCTGAATTGAGGCTTGTTGATTTCGAAACTGGTGTTCGTTTTTCTCGTTGGTTTGGTTTATATTTGTGACAAGCTGAGTTTGTGATGAAATCAACTTTTCCAACATACTCTCCAAATTTGACTTTTTTTCTTCCTGTTGGGGTTTTTGATAAAAACCCGGAGTTTGTTGTTGGAACCCACTACTTGACCCTTGTTGGTAATTGAAATTTTGACCTTGAGGGTTGTAGGGGTTGTTAAAGTTCCGGTTAAATTGGGCTCTTCCTTGAAATTGATTGTTATTTCTTTGGCTTATGAAAGCCACTTCTTCTTTTTGAGCCATTGTTAAACCGGCATCACAATCTTTTCCTAAATGAAGACCACCACAGTATTCACAACCTACTTTCATACTATGAATTTCCTTGGTGATTTTATCCATGGTTCGAGCAACACCATCTATTTTAACACTTAGGGAACTAAGGTCATCATAGGCGCCGGCGCTTTGGACTTGAGCATTACGAGTAATTGGGCGTTCTTGATACCATTCATGAGAATAATCGGCTAGCTTCTTGATTATTTCATAAGCCTCTTGCTTGGTTTTGTCCATAAGAGAACCACCGGCCGCTTGGTCAATTGAAATTCGAGTTGCTACATCACAACCTTTGTAAAAGATTTGGACCTTTTGAAAGGTATCCAAACCATGGTTTGGACAACCTCTTAGCATTTTGGAAAATCGATTCCATGCTTTGTACAGGGTTTCCATCGGCTTTTGACAGAATTGGGTAATTTCGTGTTGGAGTCTCGCGGACTTGGATGCTGGAAAATATTTCTTAAGAAATTTTTCCAACATACCATCCCACGTTTCTATCGTAGCCTCGGCCAATGAATCTAACCAACTTCGTGCTTCCCCTTGGAGTGTCCAAGGGAAAAGTCTTAATAATATGGCCTGGTCAGTTTCTGGTTTAAGTTTAAAAAGAAGACATATCTCTTGAAAGAGACGAATATGTTCGTTTGCATCTTTATTCGGGCCACCACCAAATTGACACCTGTTATTAATCATTTGAAGAATAGGTCCTTTTATTTCAAAAGTTACCTCACCAGTAGGTGGAGTAATAGCACTACCTTGTCCGGTCCGGGTTGCTTTCATCTTTGCTGCCATTGATTGTCGTGGTACCAACGGTCTTTCTCCTTCCATTTCAAAATTTGGGGGTTGAACGGGTTTACCAAAGTCTGAATATCGAGGCTTGGTCGTACTTGATTCTGAATCAAAGGTTTCTTGCTTTGAAGAAGATTCAAAAATTTCAAGGACTTCTTTTGGAATCCTACCAAGCTTTCTATCAAGTTCTGTAAACGGTGTAAGTAATGGAGATTCTGAACTTCAGGTATGTGGCATATGCGACCTATAAACTGTCAATCACACACCTAACAAAAGCTATTAAACATACCGATTCTATAAGTTTAAAAATCAAAGACTATTAATAATTTAAAATAATTAAGAAACTACTTAATCACAAATCAGTTAATAATTCTATTTTGACACAAAACTGTCCCCGGCAGCGGCGCCAAAAACTTGATGTATCGTAAAGTGGTATATGAATTGTTGTATAAAATAATATGGAAAAATACCGATTAAAGATTGCTACACACTAACGGGCAGTGTACCCGATCGTGTAGTAGTATAGTAACTGGTTTAGTTCCGTGTATCGTTCCAAGGACAGTTGTATTAGTCAAACTAGAATTATAAACTATATTATGATTAACTAAGTAAATGAAATTTAAAGGTACAAGATTTATGTTTTGTGGCTTATTTAACGATTAGCCAAATCAGAGAAGAGTAAAAGTAAAAACAATATTTTTGGTCTTTTAAGTTTATAAGTGCAAGGAAAGCAATTAAGATAGTTTTGATATCAAAGAGATGAAATATGCTCATCTAGACTTTTTACCCTCGATGTGAATGTTTATTTAGGATTAAGATCGGATTGATTGGTTATGCATGAGAACTAATTGATCGGTTTACCAAGAGTAGTCTTGAATAAACACTCAAACGGGATTACACGACGCAAGTGATGTTCTTGTCATCTAAGACCTCCTATTTGTAATCAACTAATTCAACTAGTCTAAAGACTTGAAGAATGATCAAGTCAATGGTGTGTTGATCATGATCCACTCCTATGTCAACTAAGGGTTTAGCTTAGTTCATTCCCTTTGTCTGGTTAAATGTTCAATTCACCCAACCCAAGTAATCAATTAAGTGTGGTAATAAGATCCCTATAAATGTCACTAGATAAGGCAAATTACTAACACCTATTAGTTATATGGAATTGAGTAGTGAAAATATGCATGACAGATTCTAGGGAATTGATCGTTCACCTAGACAACTACACATATCAATTAAGCTATCTGAGAGTATCTACAAGAGTCGTTCTTACATTCCTATATAGATTAACCGTTTGAACGCAACTTACCCCTTTTGGTAAAAGACGGGCAAACACTTGTCACTAGGTGTAAATCAATATACTAAATCAGCAAGATGGTGTTTCTTAGTTGAACAAGTATACTAACTAGTTGAATCGAAAAGATTAAACTTAACAAGAATGGTTCTTGTATTCAAACATCAAACTATCGTGCATGGTAACTATCAATCAAAAGTAAACATTCAACATCTCGGTTATTTATCTAGATGAACATAAAAGGAACTAGCCAACAATCATGCTAGAAAACTTAAACATAACAGTAACAAAGATAGAATTCATTGTAAATACAAGATTGACCTTTTTAGAGTAATCTTGGATGAAGCCCTTGAATGATCCTTGAATCTTCAATGATTTTAGTGTTTAGATGCACTTTGATAAGCTCAAGAACTATTTTGAATGATATGTTTTCGTCTCTGAACAGAAAGAAAACTGGCACACTTGGAATGAAGCTGGAAAGAGGTTTAAAAAGGCTGAAAAGTAGCTGGAAAGCACTGTGCGCGGCGCGCACATAAGGGGTGCGCGGAGCGCACTACTCACCTACCACACTTTTACTTTCCAGTTCACGATCGCACTTCAATTTGGACGTTTCAGGTACTTGTGCGCGGTGAAGTGCGCGGCGCGCTCTGTTGAACTTGCGCGGGGCGCTCTCTGGTTTCCATTTTAATCAAATGTTCTGATCAAAGTCTTGAGTGCGCGGTGGTGTGCGCGGATAGTGCGCGGAGCGTACTGTAGCTTTCATTTTTCTGTTTCTTCGTTTCTTGTTCTGGTTTTGATCTTTGAGTTGTTTCATTCATTATCTTCAACATTTCTTCAAGTATTCAATGATTCTATGCTTAATTACAATACAACGGAATAATAATGGAAATATTACAAATTCGTATGTAATAACCGACGATAGGACTTGATATTGTGACTAATGATATGTCTATTTTGAGTAATATCACGCATACACGCCATATCGGCTCGTTTGTACAACGACCGTCTCGCTCGATGATATATGCAAACGCAAACATAAACAAAACACAACGCAATCACATATTAATAATATCCACATATTAATATAAACGTTAGTCCTCCTTCAAACAAGGCACTAACTATAACCCATTCCGACCCGTAATCCTACAAGTCCCGTAACAAATTAAGCACACACAAAAGTCTAAGTCTAGGCACCTATCTCAAGTCACCTAAATCCCTTAGACCACGCTCTGATACCACTTGTAACAACCCAAACCAAACCACGTTCGAACCCGCTTAAAGTATCACAAAAAAAAAAAATATATTTTTGTTGCATAGCTATTGGCGCGGCGCGCCAACCTTCTGCGCGGCGCGCAAAAAGGCCTGGACAGGCTGCTGTCCCAAAAAGTCAAAAACATGAAAATGTTTGACCACTTCCCGACGTATTTAGACAAAACGCTTTTCACAACATATTCATATATGAAAAACTAACACGTTCCATTCATAAAATAAGTTTTACGAGACCGGGCCCACATCGGCAGTTTTACGACTTTCGTACAAAATACAAGTTTTCAACCACATGATTTTTAATACAAAATAAAGCCGAGCATGGCGATTGGGGATACGCTACCCAATCCTAATCGAATCCAAAAGCATGCCTCTAAAGCATCCACGCAAGTCCACTAGTTCCCGCACTTACCCGAGCCGCCGCGTCCATGCAATCTATAAAAATGTCAACAACGAGAGGGTAAGCTAACGCTTAGTGAGTGAGAATATACTACATACATATATATGCATAAAATGGACACGCCACATAAATAAACAAATACCGAATACCGAAGCATCCAAGCATAAAGGCAAGCTAATCTAAGCATACCGTACGATCACTAAGCAACAAGCTAACAACATCAACAATGAGTAAGTTCACCAACGACAATGTGAACAAATGCCAATAAGCTACACCCGGAGGGTTAGCTACATCACGACAATACAACATTATACGTATACAATATTTAACATGCTAAACAATCACAAACATAATATGGTTAACCATAACGCTGTGGTGCTACCGGCTCGTGGTTCACACCATACGTATTTGAGTCATACTCTTTTATAGTGCTACCGGCTCGTGGTTCACACTTCGACGCTACCGGCTCGTGGTTCACGCCTCGTTTTATAGTGTTACCGGCTCATGGTTCACACTCGATGCTACCGGCTCGTGGTTCACATCTATTTTTATAGTGCTACCGGCTCGTGGTTCACACTCGATTCTACCGGCTCGTGGTTCACATCTATTTTTATAGTGCTACCGGCTCGTGGTTCACACTCGATGCTACCGGCTCGTGGTTCACGCCTCGTTTTATAGTGCTACCGGCTCGTGGTTCACACTCGATGCTACCGGCTCGTGGTTCACATCAATTTTTATAGTGTTACCGGCTCGTGGTTCACACTCGATGCTACCGGCTCGTGGTTCACATCTATTTTTATAGTGCTACCGGCTCGTGGTTCACACTCGATGCTGCCGGCTCGTGGTTCACATCTATTTTTATAGTGCTACCGGCTCGTGGTTCACACTCGATGCTACCATAACATCCACAAACAAATACGCCATAAATATGAACGCATAATTATTCCACTCACAATATTAACCCTTCGCCATTGGGGTTATATAATCCACATCACCCGCCCATGTGATAACGTACACACAAAGTGTGCACCTCGTCAAGGGTGGTCAACCAAAACGCACAACCGTGCTAATTGGACCTATACACAAGTCCATCAATCCACCTATATGTGAAGTGAGCTCTATGACCGAGAACCACTTCACCCGACCCGCACCCATCCTACACATACATATGCACATAGGATATTAACACTCACCTTGTCGCCTTGAAGAATGCCACCGAATAATCTGCAATCGCCGATGGAATGTACCTATTCCATTTATCAAATAACAAGTAACATAATTAGGGTAGATATACAAATCAACCCAAATTGACAACTAGTGCAATTTCGACCCAAATGCACTTCCAAGCACCAATCGCGCCCAAATTAACCAATAATCACTAACACAAGTGAGAATGGTCCTAATACACCAATTAAACCCAATCATAGGTGTTAAACACCTATCTTGCCCATAATGACACTTAAACCCTAATTTTGACCCAAAGGAGTCAACATCGCGTCGTTAGCGAGTTTTGACACCAAAACATATTTAACTCGGTTTTATACTTCAACTTAATCCATTTTAAGTTTATAAACCTTATTAGATCGACAATTGGGTCATAATCATCACCAAACCCTAATTTTGACTCTAGTCAAAATTAGTCAACCCAAATTCACCTAAAATGGTTCCAACACTTCCATAATCACTAAACCTAGTGATTAAACTCAAGACTAAAGCCTAATCAAGGCCAAATCGTCAACCAACCCAAAACCCGCCAAGTGACAAGAATAACTAGTCACCATAAACCCATTTCATCATCTAAGAGGGTTTCACAACAAATCAAACTCAAACCCTAACTTGAATATCAAATCTAACAAATGTAATTCGGAGTTTGAACTTACCAATACCACCAAAATGATGCCGTTGACGAGTAGAACAACTTTAAAACCCGAGCTTTGATGAGAATCCAACTCCTTCTTCTCCAATTCAAGCTCTCTCACTCTAGAACCCTTCCTCTCTCTCTAGATATGGATGAGAGTGTTTGTGTGGGTGAGAAATGAGCTCCAATGGAGTTCTAGATCAGTTTTGGTGACCCTAAACTGACCCTAAATGAAAAGACCAAAGTACCCCTCATTTAAACCTTTTAAAAAAGCTGAAAATTGCATCAGACGGGATCGAAGCGCCGCTCCATAAGGTGGAGCGTCGCTCCAACCTTCAGGTCAGTTTTCAGTTTCTTGTTTTGGCCATAACTTTTTGACCGTAGCTCCGTTTTCGATGAATCAAATATCGTTGGAAACGTAATAAGATTTTATTTCCAATGATAAGGCTTTGAAACACCAACTCAAACTTTATTTGGGGTTGAAAAGATACATACACACCTTGTCACTTCAGACAATGTCCAGTTTCCTTCGATGTTCGAGCAAGCAACACGTACGTGCTTCGTACACTTCATACACGCATCGTACACCATAAATACATTATGTACAATAAATATTTGAGTCTTACAATCTTGAAACCAACGATCGGCACCTACTGTGTTCCTCAATAATTATTTTTGTGTTGTTATCTGTATGCAGAAACCTACCTAATCACACAGATGATAAACACGAAGCAACACACAAAGGGTCCAAACACTTCAGCATAAAATCCCTGTAAGTATCGAATTATGATTTTTCATATGTTCTTACAGTTTGATAATAAGCTTTAATTGACTGTAAATACCGAATTATTTTTACAGTTCATCCCTACACCAACGAAACATATTAAAGACCCTACCTTCGATCGACGCCTTCTCCAGAATCCAGGTTCAGAAAAGTCCAAAAAATCAGTTGCTAACAACGCTTACGGATTAGTTTTTCTTATACTTTTGTTTCAATTTTCATGTTTTAATGAATAACATCTCTGGACTGTAATTGCTAACGTCTAAAACATCAGGATCTAAAATCGTAAACGGGTAGGTTTTCTATTGCATGTCATGTTCGATTTAAGAATCATACTTATGTTAACATAATAATTTTTTAGGTTTTAGAGCACGGGTGGGTATAATAATCTTCCGTTTTCAATAAGCTTGGGTATAATCATTTTTTGATATCTGTTGGGTTAACCCTAATATTCGTCTAATATGGTTTTCTTCGATACAAATTTTGTAACAGAAGATTTCAGATTAAGAGCGGATCTGCTGTTCTCCTATTTGTTTGTTTTTTTACGATTACTCTTCTTCAAATTTTAAGCATAATTTTTATTTTAAACATATATGCAGTTAGAAATAATGCAGGTTTTTTTTTTTTTTTTTTTTGGTTATATACACTTTGGTTATGATAAAAAGAAAGGTTTAATGTACAAATGGCATATGTTTAGGATTTGGGATAGAACCCTTCGTTACTAAGTTGTGATTTTCTTGCAGCAAAATCTGTAATAAACATTTTATTAGCGGGTTGGCTTGAGTATCTGATTGATATAGCTAAACCTCACATGGAAAATTCAACAGTTGTTGATAGTGTGACTGGTAAGAGCAAAGATATAAGGTATGCAGTTTCTTTCTCTCTTTTCTTCCTGACTATATATCAATTTTTAAGTATTATTGGTTACTAAAATGATGTTTAAGTTTTTAATTCAGGGTACGTACAAATTCTTGAACATTTCTGGAGCGTGGACAAGATGAAACAGTCCTGGCTATTGAAAAAAGGATTGTCGACTTCACCTTCTTACCCGTAGGTATGTTTTTAAACCACTATCAATCGTTTGTTTACTTATGAGTTATGTATTCAGTATTATCTGTATTACAAAACTACCTTTGACCCAACTAAAAGAGCTTACTTTGTTACTTGCACTCAAATCACTACCACATTTAGCTTCATTACTATTATCAGGTGGTCTTATGCTAACTGATTTAATTTCAATTCTAGAACATGGTGAAGGACTTCAAGTTCTATGCTACGAAGTAGGTCAGAAATATGAACCTCACTATCACAGTTTCAAACTTATTAGAACTTTGACATTGGTTCATTTGCATCAGGTAGAGACTATAATCATTTATGTTTGAAGTTTACTTCCTCATTCCACATCAATGATGTATGCACATGGTTAGTTGATACTAATTGACAACACTAAGATTTTAAAAATCACAAGTAACACTTATAATAATTATTTTTAAGAGTTGTGCAACGCACGGGCTCAAAACCCTAACGCTTAGTTGAAGTGGCATATGTGGTAGCACAATCAAAGGTTCTCGGAATGTATGGGTTGATTTAAATCACATTTTATCTTTAATTGGCCAAATAGGATTAAAAATATGCCTACAGAGGGTCGCGAATTGTATGTCCGTAAACCTGCTGAAAGACCTATTCCATCACGAGTACTGCTAAAGAAGTTTTATTTCCTTACAAGCTTTGATAGCTATTGAATATCATAGGAAGTAGGTCTATTATTTTCTTGGGGAGGGTGGTTTAGTTGACAATATGGATAAAATTTAAAATGTGGATCCATGACAGAATATCTAATCCAATCCATAATGTTTTATAGACAATAGGAATCCTTTTTAGTTGTCAGCTTCTCTTCAAAATAATATGTCATTAACAATTTGAAGTTAAACCTCATTGTATCAGAGCTATGCTAGAAGATGAAACTGTATGAGAAAAAGAGTTATGATGGAGAGACTTTATCGAACATCATTATTGTTGAAGGTTAGTAATTGTTAAACGTCATTATGTTATTCAGTTGTTATTTGAGACCTTAATTGTGATCCAGTTAGTTGAGTATAGTGTTCAAAGGCAAGAGCACCACTTCTGAGGCTGAATGTGTTTGGATCATTGAATATGATACATATGTGTTGCTGCTGGTAAGCAATTCTGGGACTTCCATTTAGTCGATGCTATTACAACAATAAGGATATTGTTTACTCCATTGCTTGTGTTTAGAAATGACAAATTGAGCCACATACTTTATAAATGGGCATTGTTTGACCTCAAATCATTAAAAGCATCGTTTGATAAAAACGATAAAAGAGAAACGGGTCGAATTGATCAAGGTGTAAAATCCGGTTCTCTTTATTCATGTTACTGATTGGTATGGGTATATGTTTTATATCATGCTTAATATGAATTGTCTCATGCTTCATATAAATATAATACTTAGAATATATAATGGAGCCACAAAAATTATTGTAATTGCAAATGTGACATCAAGTCAAATTCAATTCAAGGTTGCTTTAAAAGTATAAGATTCTTCGTATGTGGAATCAAAAGAGATATGGAAGGGAAAAAGTCATTATAGATTATCAGTTGAGTAACATAAATTCGTTTGTGGTCAGTTTTTCATATATTGTTTGTTAAACGACATTTTTATTCTGCAATTCAGAATTACATCATTGGATTTAATTTGTATATCAAATCATTTATAGTTTGTTTCAATTAATTTTTTTTAATCGAAACCCGCGAATCCGCGGGTCTTAAGCTAGTAGTAGATTATATTAAAAACAAAATAGTAAAATGGACGGTAAAAGTGAAATGGAGGGAGTAACACAAAAGAAGAAAATGTGTTACAAATGAAATTGAAATAAATACTTTTCTATGTTATTCAATTCTTTTCTTTCTTTTTCTTTTTTGTTGTTGAAAAAACTAACAAGATATACAAGATCGAATAACAATCTAAAAGATCGTGTGAAATATGACTACAATTTATGTTATATATTGATATTGACGACACATATTTTTTTAATTAATATATTATCTACACATCTATATAAAATTAATTGTAATTTGTTGATGTGTCAACATGTTATCAACTGTTGCTTATAACGTAGTATCAAGAGTTGAGGATACGAAGTGTGTTCTTGAAGGAAAAAGTGACTTTTGACAATCAAAACTTGGATGGTAGCTATTTTGGTTAAATCAGTTAGAGAATTTGGTGATCACTCGGTACCACGTTTCATTATACGAGAAAGAAAAGAATGAAAGACAAATAACAGTTTAAATACCAGTTTATAATTTTATAAATTACATTAAAAGAAATCAAAGAAAATGTAATAAGTATCAAGATGAACTTAAACAGGCTTATTGGATTACGCTTGAAAAGTTAATGGAGAAAAAATATGATGTGGTAGATGAAGATGGTGAAAGATCTTTCATTAGGGTGGAAGGTAAACTGATTAATTCGAAGGCACTTTCGAAACAAATTGTGAGGAAGGGGTTTAAGGTTAAGAAAATAGGTAATATGAAAGGTTAACGTTGAAGGTTTATGAAGTTTTTTGGTTTCTTAGTTCTTTGATGTTAGCTTGTTAGGTTGCTTGTAGTGGTTGTTTAGTCTTGTGGGCCTCGTTGCCTCAGTTTGTATCTTTGTTGCGGGTTTTCATTTTTTTGATGAAGCTCGAGTTTTATAAAGTTATAATTTTTTGCCAAAAAAAAAAAAAAAGACGAAGATGGTGAATTCTCTACCTCAGAATCAGATTCATTTAGGGCCAAGGTTGGAGAATTCGGATCTCGGGGAGATCTCGTTTCGACTTTTTTAGGGAGATCTCGGCATCTCGGAATAATCTCGGGGAGATCTCGGACGTTGACTTACGTTGAATTTATGGGTTTTTTAATAGAAATATACATAAAAACATAAATATATGTATATTTATATACATTTTTATGTGATTTTACAAAAATATCCGAGAAATGAGCGGAAAAATCTTAAAAATTACGAATTTTATAAGAAAATCTTACAAATTAGCAAGAAAATCCGAGAAACCGTGGCTTTGACTAAGTTTGACCCCGTTGACCGATAAATCTCGAGAGATGAACATCTTGTCTCGGTTGCCTTCTAAAAATGAGATATCGGGGAGATCTCGTGTAACACCCGCGTTTTGGGCCTAGATTAAATGATCATTATACCCTTGGGTATAGTGTAATTAGTGATTTTAATAATTATATGTTTATAATTATTTGGTCGTTTAGTTTAGACCAGTTTGTGATAAGGGTCACAGAACAGGTTCGTTTGTTGAATTTGGACTCCGTTAGGGCCTCCTAACGAAGTACGAAAGAATTCAGATAACTGATAAATACCCGTGTGTGATGGGGTATTGTGTATTAACTTAAATATGTAAGCTTGAGATCAACCTTTTCTCTCATTTTCTTGAACCTTCCAAATAAACAACCCGTACCTAATTTCTCACTACTTGAAACCCTAATTTAATCTAAGCTAGAATTGGATCAAGAGACTTTAAGGAGTGATTATTATCTTACTTGTGATCATCTAATCAGGTTTGTTTACTTGAACCATACTTTGATTGTTAGAAAAATGGGTTTTTGTGTTCTTGAATAGAAGTGTGCTTTTTTAGCTTGAATCTTGTTGAATTATGTTTGTTAGTGTTAATTGATGTTAGAAATAGGTTGTATATATGTTTAGTAGCTTCCATGTGCTTAAAATTTGATCAAAAACACTCAAAAATCGAGTTTTGGGAGAAAAATGCTCAAAATCAGCGAAGTAGTTCGAAACCCAGTTGCTACAGTATTTTGCTAAATTACCGAGTTGCTACAGTGTCACTATTTGCTACAGTACCGAGTTGCTACAGTGTCACTGTTTGCTACAGTACCGAGTTGCTACAATGCCACTATTTGCTACATTACCTTTTATTAAATTGAAACGGGCGTAACTTTCAAAACGTAACTCCGTTTTTGATGAATAAACTATCGTTAGAATCGTAATAAAGAATACTTTTCAATAGTGAACTTTTAAGAAACTAGATCAAACTGTTTTTAGGTCGGAAAAGGAGTTTTAGTGTGTATGTCGTGTTTTGCACGCACCTGTATGCCATTATTGAATGGAGTCATGATGTAGACTTATAAAATTATGAATATATGGTGTTATGACCTAGTTTATAGTATGATTTGATTATACTATTGATTGAGATATGTATATTGACTTCGTTGTGTTGTTCTCATGTGATAAGAACAAAGAAGAAGCTCAGAAGTAAGATAACTGAGCTGTAGCTGGTAATCGGTGAGTGGGATTATCTCCGGGTGTAGTATAGAGTAGCAATTTGTGCTACTATGTTATACTGTTTTAGTTGCTATGCTTAGTAGATATGTTGTAATAATGATCATTGTAGAGTTGTCATGCTAGTCGTAGGGACAGTTGTTCGTAGTGGTAGTTGCTTAACAGTTGTGTGCACAAGTTGTAGTTGCCTGTTGGAACCTATTGTTGTTAGGTTCAGCTCAGAGAGGTCAACCTTGTTGTGGTTGAGTCCAGTTGGCTACTGTTTGTTGAGTATAGTACTGAATGACGCATCACCTGCGTGTGGATTTACTATACTGGAGATTCAGTAGTAAGGACTTTCGGTAGACGCTAGACTGATCAGCTAGTGGTCGTGTGCTCGTACAAGCCGCCGAGTCTCTAGTTGGAGCATAGTTGCTAGTCGATTGTTGCCAGTTGATAGTTGCTAGTTATTAGTTGTCAGTTGCCTGTTATTTATTGTTGTAGTTGCTGTAGTTGTACAAGTTGGTACTGTATGCTAGATCTGTTAGATGATTCCATTCACTTAGCCTCGTGCTAACCCTCCTCACCTCCTCCCTTGCAGGTTTTGGATATTAGTGCTGGTAGGGACGGGCTTCGGGTTGACGATATGTTTGACAAGACGAACTCTGATGTCTTAACTTTTATAAATATGTAACTAGTTGTTTAACGTAACACCGGTGGTTTGTAATAAGTAACTAGCTAATGATTTGTGATAATCATGTTTGTAATTAACTAAGGGTATTTATGTGAATTAAGACTTCCGCTGTGATTTAAAAAAAAAAATCAGGGTGTTACATCTTGGGAGATTTACAACACTGTTTAGGACTAAGTGGTTGTAAATAGTTTTTGGTTGTGGTTCGGGATATGAGGTTTCAAGTAGTGGATTTTGATTGTGGTCTTACAGTTGTGTTTCTTCTTTGCTAACATGTTTGCATTTCACTATACCACCACCTGATTAGATTGTTATTTGATCGTATTTATTAGGTTTCTCAGTGTCACTGTGATATGCATAGTTAGTTTTTTCATCGGTTTACATGTTTTCTATTGGATGATTGTCGTTGAGTGGTCATGTGTGATGTTGACTTTGACGACAATAGCTTCTTAGATTGGTCAATAGAAAATTTTACACGCTGACGATGCTTTTTGTTTTAGTATATAGTATACTCAGAATTACTCCCTCCGTCCCAAAATAATTTTACACGCTGACTTTTTTAGTCTTTTTTCTTCAACTTTGACGTTAAATATCTTTCTTTGTGTTATATAATATCGAATGAAAGTTATACTAAATGAAAATACATTCGAAAATCAATTAATTCATATAAATTTCATCATATATTCTATATCAAAAACCAACAAATATTTAAAGTCAAAACTTAATAAATTGCTTTGAAAAGTCCAACATGACAATTATTTTGAGACGGGGGAGTAGCACCGAATATTTACAAACACTCATTACATTTTTTGAAATAATGGTTAATAGAACTGAACTAGTGTTCGAACCCTCGCTTCGCGTCGGGGTTCGTTTTCAATGTATTATATTGCGTTTAGTTTGTAAAATTATTTCGTGGCTAAAGATGATATCGTTGAAGCGCAATTCGATTCGAACTAAAAGGTATAATCCGTGAAAGATTTAAATGTTATTTTAAATTAACAATATATGTACATCTCCGCGTTTCACTATGGAATGTCGACTTTTAAAAATTTAACGCAAAATCGACGTGTATGAAAAGTACCTCAAATATTTAGCGTTTTTAAAAAAGCGTCTGTTTTGCGTATAGTTAGTGACATTGTGCTCCTAAAATTATTTCGAGTTTAACGATGGTGTCAGAAAAATTTAACTCGTTGCGAGCGAGAAGATATGGCCCGTTGAATATTTGTGTGGAGTTTATTTAAAATTTTTTATGAAAATGAGTATTTGACACTTTGGGGGGTTGATTTTAATATTTGAACAAACTATGGGGGCTTTTTTGAAAAAAAGGTGGGAAAAGGGAAAAAAGTAAAAGGACGAAAATGCCCCTGGTGACTATTAATCGTTTTTGTCTATTAGGTAGTATATAAAGTATGTGGTCGATTTATAATGAATGAGAAGTTTAATGGTTAAAGTATAAAATGTTAAAAGTTGGTGGTAAATTTATAAAAGCTATAAAGTTAACTATTATATATTTTGAGGCTAAAATGTAAATAAGTAAAAGATTAGGGGTAGTTTGTGAAATTTGTGAGGTTTACTATTCACTTTGGCTATACTTTTTAGTTTGTGACAAATTTATGAAAGATATAAAGTTAACTATTATATATTTTGAGGCTAAAATGTAAATAAGTAAAAGATTAGGGGTAATTTGTGAAACTTGTGAGGTTTATTATTCACTTTGGCTATACCTTTTAGATATATAGATATAACTAGTTGTGGAGCCCTCGTTTCGCGCCGGGGCTCCGTTTTGAATGTGAGTTAAAAAAAAGTCTTTCCTTTTGTGAATCTATTTTGTAAAAAAGAATTTTTTTTCGACATCTAACATTGAAGGGTTGTTCCTTTTGTGAAAGTTGCTTGTTTTAGTGTTAAAGTTAGTTGATATATTTTGTAAAAAAGAATGTTTTTCGACATCTTTTGGTAGCATTGAAGGGTTGTTCCTTTTAAGAAAGTTGTTTCTTTTATCGTTGGAGACAAAACAAATGTAGCACAGTAGTGGCCTATGTGGATCCTACTGTTTGAGCGCAGTGTACAAGTCGGTAAAGCGTGGTGGGTGTTATTATTCAGTATTTTTGGTGTTAGTGATGGGATAAATAATAATTTAAAATGTAGGTATAAAGTGGGGGTTCGATTTGTATTTTAATGGAAGTTAGGGGGTTAGAATATAGGTATAAAGTGGGGGGTTCGATTAGTATTTTAATGGAAGTTAGGGGGTTAGGTTTGTAAAAAATGAAAAATTGAATAGTACTGTTCATAACAAATAAAACAAATTTTGTCTATTAGTTATATTGGTAATTAACCGCCCTATAAACTCCTAAAGCATTTAGGCAAGATTACTTCCATAAAAATTAGGGAGTAATCAATAGATACTCCGTACATATTTATCTGGCCAACCAAGAGATTTAAATTCTGACTCTCATAGGAATCAGTTGTACATACGTCATACGTGTGTAGTTTGTACATAAACTAAACAACGCAACTTAAGTTATGAAAATGTCGTTTTAAAAGACAAAAAGGAATATTCATTTGCAGCTTTTACACGAGAGATTTGTCGTTTCAAAGAAAAAGAGTGTCATTTTCATTTGTAAAGTCTAGCATTGTTAAAAAGTAAACCCATAACTTCTTGATTAACGAATAACTTTAATACCACTATGAAGGACCAAAAAAAAAAAAAGAAGAGAAAAAAAAAAAGTAAAAGAAACAAGATTGATGAGCGACAAAACCGTTATTTCTCGTAACAAAATCTAGGTTGACAAGTAGTTCGTTAACCACATGTTGTGGTTCTAACTGGTACAACAAATATTAATGAAATTAGGTATCCAACTCATTTCCAGACCATATTTATGGTTGCTTTTCTAATCATTAGTTGATGATCTGTCTGGCAAACCAAGCAGAAAAACTTAGTAATGCATCTCTCTTTTATTCTCGATTAAGTCTGATTTTCAACAAACAGATAAATGTCGTTGAAAAGAAACAGATCATTTAAACAGAGCGAACCATATACGTATATCTACAGAAATACGGAGTACCATCTAGATGTTTATTGTCAAACAGCAGTATCCATTGGCTTTTATATTCTTTGTGATCCAGATGGAATACGTATATCTTCATTAACTGAATCCATCTTCAAGTCCATTACCTAATAGAAGTAAGAAAAGGCATATATAAATCTATTAAGATCGAACATAGAAATAACGCCATGTTAACAAACTTGGCAATAAAATTAAAGAAGAAAATATTGATAAAATTATTTTACGCATTTTTTTAGAAATCTTAGTTCATTACTTCCATAGCAGACATGGCCGCAAAAGATTAAAATTCTCACCATAGATGAGCTCCCACCTCGAAGATCTACAGATGCACTGATAAACCTTGATTAGTTATGTAAAATCAGTATAATTAGTCTCAAACTATTAAAGCCGAAGTGTCAAATATGTTTTGTATGCCATGTTTTCACTCAATGGCTTTCGTTTTATATATTGTAATCATACATACAAGACTCCCCCTGTCACATGAAAATAGCAACATTTGATTCTACTTGATAATTGACAATTATAATGATACATGTAATACTCCCCCCTTTCAGGAGGAAAAAAAAAAAAAAAACAAAAAAAACAAAAACTTTTTAGTATCAACTGATATGTACTTGATTATGTCACATAATTTCTACAGTGACAGTTCTAAAATGAGAGTACTAGTAAACCATTGGGGTTTTCAAACGAGAAAGTTTGCGAGTTGGGGCATTTAAATTTGGGCCGGGCGGATCAAATACTGGATTCAAGCCATGTTCGTTAAAAATGAAATGACAAATTCACCCCCAAAGTTTTGGGTTTTGAAAATGGGCAATATCGTTTTTAACGAGGGGAAGGTATCTGCAACGTTGCTACTGAAAACTGTTTCACGTTATACAATAAAGTATTTTTTATTTGGTATAGATGACACGCACATTGCAACAGAAAATTATTTGCAAACCGCTTTATAAATTAAACAGTTAACGCGTTATATTTTAGCCCAAGATGCTATCAAACCTAATGGGCTTACATAAATAAATGGCCTTTATAGAATATGGGCTAAATACATAAAGGGTTAAAACCAAAAATAGGCTACAAACTTACACAAATGTACCGATGTCGCCCACAAACCCATTTCCGTCCTACTGTCGCCTACAAACTTATAAAAAATGTACCAATGTTAACATTTTGTTACGGGTTACCTGCTGAACCGGTAAACTTAATTATTTAACTTATTTTTTTCATTTTATATATCCCGATGTCGCCCATATACTTTCAATTGTTTTCCGATGTCGCCCATATACTTTCAGTTTATGTTCCGATGTATCATCGACGTGTCATGACTACCTAGAAGCCACGTCATCATTTGTTTTCGTTACAGGTAAAAAAAGTATAGTGGGCGACATCAGCACATTTTTTTATAAGTTTGTAGGCGACAGTAGGACGTAAATGGGTTTGTGTGCGTCATCGGTACATTTGTGTAAGTTTGTATCCTATTTTTGGCTTTAACCCATACATAAATGGATAAGTAATCTGGCTAAAAGCCCCCCGCAGTTGGAGCGGGAGATTTGAGAACGCTCAAACTGGACCGGAACTCATCAAACGGGACAGTGGGAAGCCCTTTGGTGAAGATGTCGGCATACTGATATCGAGAATGAACATGTAGAACGTGAACGTGTCCCCTCGTCACTAAATCACGAACAAAATGAATATCAATCTCTATATGTTTGGTACGCTGGTGCTGAACCGAGTTCCCTGACATGTAAACTGCACTCACATTGTCGCAATACACAATGGTGGCGGAGAACAAAGGACAATGGAGCTCACAGAGAAGATTACGAAGCAAGCATGTCTCAGCAATGGCGTTAGCAACACCTCGATACTCCACTTCGGCACTGAAGCGAGATGGTGTCATCTGTCGTTTAGATGACCACGACATGAAATTATTACCCAAAAATACACAATATCCTGAGGTCAAGCGACGAGTAGTGGGGCACCCTGCCCAGTCAGCATCTGAGTATGCCGTCAGAGATGTGGTAGAGGATGCGTAAAGCTTTAGACCAAGGTCAAGAGTACCCTATATATATATATATATATATATATATATATATATATATATATATATATATATATATAATATTATATATTATATATTATATATTATATATATATATACTTAAAGTAAACACACAATTGAGTGACAAATCCCATCAACTTTCAATCCTAGCCATCCAAATTGTTGATCTCCACCAATCTTAACCATACAAATAGGATAATAATCTTAATCACGTGATTAGTTATATAATTATAAAAGATGCTGACCAAACTACCCTTAATCAAAAACAATAGCACGGCATTTTTTTTATTGTTTTTAGGGTTCAATAAAAAAAACGTAGCTCTCTCCTCTTCCATCGACACACGAAGTGCAAGCGCAAGTTCGGGATCCAGATTTGTTTCTACACCAAATATGTTAAACAACAATATTAATCGGATGTTGTTATATTTCCGGATTCCGAATCCGATGTATTAGAGATCTTACAACTGATTACAAATGTAATCAAAGAGCTAGGGTTCCTATATTCATGTTCCGTAAAATTATGACAAGTGATGGAACCAAAACGTGTCGATCGATTAAAATTCGATTTCCAGATTAAATCCAATTTTTTTTTAATCTTAGTTGCTTAAATCCAATCAATTGAGTTCGTTTCTAATGGTTAGGTATTTGGTAATTATGTCTCTGATTTTTGTTATAGTGAAGAAGCAACAGATGGTTTGCTAATCGGTTCACGAAATCAAATTCAGTCACAAATCCTCTGCTGATATAGGTTATTAATCGATTCAACCAGGTAAAATCAAAATCTAAGATCATTCGATATATATCAGCGGCAACGGTAGAAGATCTTGAAGACATCGGTTATGAATGGTATATAATTTTTATAAATACCTCATAATACGATTCTTAAGCAAGTTTCTTTGATTTCGTTTTATATTATTAAACCCTTTGTAACACGTGTACAATTTGTTCAATTTATTGTTTACTGAAATCGGGATTGCTTGAAAATAACAAAATGATGTGTATTGTACACCAAGTGTTTGATGAAATTGCTCAATGGAATTTGCTTGAATTTCAGAGGTCTCAGTTCTCAAAAAGTAGATCAAAAGGTTAGTTTTCTTAATTGATTTTGTCTACTTCTAAATACGTGTAGAGTTTTATATTATTGATGTATTTTCAATTGTATGCAGTATGCTCAAGATCAAGGGTTTTTCCGGACAGGCAACATGTGTTTCGAAAAAAGAATAAGGTAAAGGTGAGGTTTTGTTGTTTTATTTATTGTTTTTGAATAATTGTAAACTTGTGGGGAGTGGCAGTTATGATTGGTTTCACTTCATATTTATGAAAATTTGCCAAATTTTGGGTTTATGGGTTACTAATAGAACACATGTATGATACGTGCCCTTAATGTGCAGAGCGTAAAAAGACACCTTTTCTTGAACTAATTAATCAATGGTGGCATCTTTGCTCTTCATCTATAGGTATTCCGAACTATCTTTTAATTTCAATCTTTTTATAGTTTCATTTAGATTTGCTATCGTTATAAATCTGCTTATATGACTTGGTGTTTGATTTAGAATTGCTATCTTTTAATTTCAGCCTCACTTGGAATCAGATTGGCCTCCAAATATTGTGAGATGGCCATTATGAGCATTGGAACTGAGAGTCTTCTTGTGTGCTCCCTTTGTGAGAAAAAAATGTAATAGTACTCTTTTGTAACACTATTTATCTGTAATATGTATTTGTATTATGTGTTTATTAAAAATCGTTGACATACACCGTTATCTTCATTTATGGTTAACGCTTGACCTACATGGATGGTATAAATTTTCATTTATAGTATATGTTTTCATTTATCTCAAATCAGCTGGCCTTTATCATCTTCATTCTTCAAACCCTAATTTACCTCCACTACAGGTAACCTAACTATTCAGTCAATCATTTTTCACTAATTTACTTGATACGAGATAAAGTATTTATATTTTTTATTCAATTTGATAACAGGAATTTGGGCTTTTTGGAAATAACAATGCCGGTGAAGGTTCAAGACTAAACAGGGATTCACAGAGGAGTGTTGCAGACACAACTACTCCTTCTGCGTGTTTACATTCATCGAGCTTTACGAAGTACACTAATAGTGACCTGCAAGTGTCTCCCAGTGAGTTTAGCTCTGGGTTACTAGATCTTAATTCCTTTGATACCGAGCTCTTAACCGAGGTATGACCTATTCAGTTTACAAATATATGCATAGACCATATGGTAGATGTTTGAAATATGTGCATAAATATTATCAAAAGTTCTCATGTATGAATCCAACTTAAACGTTTATTATGTCTATAATGTCCATATTGCTACTCTTCATGTAAACAGGTGTCACATCACCCGTTTACAAGTGATAGTAAGTTGTATGTATTCACTTTAATGTTGATTAAATATATAATATCGATATATGTTGTATGTGCAGGTTCATATTGAAAACAACTTGAATTTGCTCCTTTGTATGGCGAAGGTTTTGATGATGCCAATGCTTATTCATTAGCCAACAAGTTTGTTAATATTTCTTGTAGTCCGACCGGGAACAATGCTCTTAAGACTTCTTTGCGGATAAAGATAAGTCGAGCAATGTTGTTAAATTAAAGTTGTACGTAAACGACCACTTAATAAGAATGAACTTGCAAAAAGGGAGGAAGATATCATTCATATATGTGGAAGATATCATTCATATAAATGATAATTCAAGGTAAAGTATTTGGTATGGTATTAATTTAGAATGAAAAAATTTACGGGCTAGACTGCTGGGTGGACTATTGAGGTCTTAGTATGGTGTTTGGTTATGACTGAACCCTCAGTTGGGTTGGATTAGGCTCCTGCTATATCGGAGCTTTGGGGATTCTCAATGGGTTTTTGGGTCTGAATTCTGAAGGGCACGGGCTCTGAGACCAAGTACCCATTTGACTTTGTTGAAGGTGACTTGGAAAAGTTTTTTTCACAACTAACTTCATATTATTATGTTACTATCTTCATATTTTTTTCACAATATTTTTCATTTTCAACGCTTAAAAAAACTAATAGCTTATAATGGGTTTCTTTTAGAAATATACCTGGTTTGTGTTCAATTTACATATTTAGTATGGTTATTTGCATTTTGTGATAGGTTTCTTTAAGCCTTTAAAATGTGTAGCATAAAGTGGTTGACATCATATGACCAATGTAGCAATACTGGAGGTGATAACATGGGCGGGTCAGTCTGGTATCATAAGTAAATTGATCAGTCCTTTATGTTGTGCTGTAGAATTTATTATTTTGATCGTATATCGGTTAGTTATACTATTGTTCAACAGGATAACTCATGTACTTTGTGCTTATTATGATGCTAGCTAATGTTTGTGATGCTGTCATTTATAGCTACTAATTATATTGTATGTCATTTTATTTTAGTCCACTGTTTTCGTCTTTCTTATGTTATCTACTATAATTATACTACACTGTATTAAATTCAACAATTGTGGGCAATGATCCTCTACCAACATCAGTTGTACATGATGCCCTACCTTCTGACTTTGTGCATTCTAACAACACTGCAACATCGCCCTCTGAAACTGAATTTATGTGCGCGGTAGTAATCAAATAGGTAAATTTTCTCAACTTTATGTTTTAATTGGGTGATTTTGTTCTGGTGATTTTTCAGTTTCGCTCGACGAATGCTTATAGTTTTTTGAGGTGATTTAATGTGTTAATATTAAATTTTATTGTTTTTATGTTGGTACGTGGTCCGTATCACATACTAATTGTTGCATGGTTGTAACCGATGTCTTTGTGTGGCTATGTTTTGGTGTGTTGTATAGGTAAAACTTTTGAATGTATTGGATTGGGGAATGAAAAATCAATTTGCGTATTACAACTTTTCATTTTTAAAATCACCTTCCAGTGGATTAATTTTAAGGTACTTGAATGTGTGATTACTATTTTCTAATCTAAATATGTTTTTCTTCATGTAATGATGTATACTAAAAAATTAGCATGTGTTAGAAATTTACAGGTTATGTGCTATCTGATATGTATTTGCCAAACTTTGTGACTCCTCGAGCTTTTTCTTTCTTTTTTTTTCTTTTTTTTTCCTTTTCGCTTAAGGGTGTATACCCGATGAATAAAATACATATTCTTGACCTTATGGAATGTGGATTATAAACAACCACATGGATGTTAAGATTGCTAATGAATTTTTATACAAAGTAACTAAATAGTTGCTTATTGAAGGTAGAAAATGTATTTGTTTTATTAGTTTCATATTGGTGCATCTTCGAGCCTATAGTAGTTTGATTACTTATATATTTGTTACTTTTATGGTCTAAGTTCAAACTAATTTATATGTATCTGTTTACTACATGTATGTTATTGACTTTGTTCATAATAATAGCACGCTATGGGTTTACTACATTTAAAGTTGTGATGTTGTTCACTAATTCAGGTGCCAGAGCTGTGAACATGTTATGTTTGGAGGTTGTTGTATGGAACACGTATATCATCATTTGTGTGCCCGTTTTAGTCAATTGTAGAGGTGGCACTTTCAACCCATTAATAAAAACAGGTCAGTTTTGGTCAAATTTAAAAACTTTGCTATAAATGTAACCCATCAAGTAGGTCAAACTGATTGCAAGTTGTTATGTAATCTGTTAAATCGATTTAATAAAACCTGGCCTGATCATTTTGACGCATATAAAAGTTACCCATTTCGGCATGTTTATTAACCCATATATAGTCTATAAAGCATTCTGATCTGTATGATGTGTTACAGACCATGACAAACTTCGTGCCACTTCACAAGCTACAGGCTCATGTAGGTGGAATTCTTACATGTCTCCTTTCACCCGAGTTTTGTGAGCCTCAACGGTTAGATCTCTCAAATCTTTTGTGGTGTTACCTTAATGATATCATAGAGTTTTTAGAGTCTGTTACCTTAATGTCTCCTTTCACCCGAGTTTGTTCGCTTTCATTTAAGAAATATCTTGCTAACATTTTTATAATTTATTTGTTAAGTGTTCACTTTTGTTGTTATGTTCAAGTGATTTTATGTTTTTTAGTTGGATTGTTTTAAAGTAATTTATGTTTTCTGAAATATGGTTCTTCTAACTAATTTATTTGATGATGCATTTTACTTACATATTAATCGTTGTTTTTATCTTTGTGTTTCTGACATTTTATTGTTTGAAAATTAGGAATTTTGATTTGATGATTGTGGACGTAAATTTGTTTCAATTCACATATACCACTCAAAGCAATTTCATCCAGAAGATATGTGAATAGATCTAAAGAATTGCATAATAACCGGAGCTAATTCTGGGATCGGTTATGCCACATTGCGACTGCACATGGCCTTGCGTCGAGGTGCTTTCACTTTTCACCGTTAAGGGTTTGGAATCTGGAGTTGGATTAAGACAAGGTTGTGTTGATGGATTTGGGCGATAATAAAATAAATATATGATTTATATTCATTTTGCGGAACTTGCTAAATCTCATTTATACTATGTAGCTATTCTGATTATTTATTTTTATTGTTATATTTGGTTTTGTTGAAAGCAGTTGCATTCGAAGAGGAAAATGAGAATAATGTCTAAGATCATATTGGTTTGAAGGTTCAAGGTAATACTTTCTCATTTGCAACAACTATATTGGTTTGAAGGAAAAAAATAAATGTAATAGATTTTGGCTAATATATAAAGGCATCAGACTGGAATGTGGGACCAAAAGAATGCATATTGCTTGGTTGGCGGTCAGATTTTGTCGAGATGATTCAAGAATACGATGTTTACAGAGGACCTGCAAGTGTTGTTGTATATTGTGTACATATTAATGTTGATGCATACCGGTTATCATTTAACAAAAAATTTAGTTAACCTATGTAGGAAATTTTGGAAGAATGTGCCAATGCGGACAGAGAAATTACAAAATGTCTACTCAATGCACGTTGAAAAACATCCAAGTCATCCACAAGGTATAATCTTTGACTAAATCTCTTTTTAAATAATAGACGTCATAAAATGGCTGGGTTTGCTCACGGGTCAATATGGGTGAATCTGTAGAAGGGATTAGATTGACCTGAAACGATTTTTAACTTTTTTTTTTTTTAACTTTCCAATTGAACACACTCACGGGTCAATACAGGTAATGAATTATCATCCCCTTTTTCAAATTTAATTAAAATTGTATGGTAGACGTAGTAGTTTATTGGTATTAATGGTACATGTTTGTTTAACATTTATGTTTTAATAAGTCAATAAAGTCCGATTCGATCAATAGAGATGTGTGACTACGAGCTTTCTTCAGAGGTGGTTAGTTTTATTATAGTACTTGAACTTTGGTTCTAACGAAGATGATGGAAATAAAATAAATATATGATTTATATTCATTTTGCGGAACTTGCTAAATCTCATTTATACTCTCTAGCTATTCTGATTATTTATTTTTATTGTTATATTTGGTTTTGTTGAAAACAGTTGCATTCGAAGAGGAAAATGAGAATAATGTCTAAGATCATATTGGTTTGAAGGTTCAAGGTAATTCTTTCTCATTGTCAGGTGTTACTAAAACCAATTAAAAAGAATGCTTTAGAATTAAGTTGTTTATAATAACATGTATGGGGTTATGGATTGTGTACTTGCTATTTCATAACTTAATGTTAAACCAACATTATTTGATTTTTTAGTACTTCCTATGGATTTTATTAATGTTAATTGTAAAAAATGTGTAGAATACTTAGAAATGCACATTATTTTTTAAGATAAGGTGTTAGCCTGTTTGACTTAAAAAGTCAAAATGATTATTGTTTAAGTTGGGTTTGTATATTTGTGACCTTCCAAAATATATTGTAACTGCTACTACTTTTGATTGATATTTAATTATAAAACTTTTGGCGTGTATTAGATTTACCATATCGTGGAAACTTCTCAAAGCTTTAGATGATAGTATCACCAACATTAAATCATGTTTAAAAACACTGATGATGTTTATCAACTGTATTAAATTTTATATTTTATCGTTTCAGGTTGATAAATGTTGTCAATGGAGGAAAGGTTCCGATTTTTACATTTGGTCTTGGAAAAATTCAGGTCTGACTATTGTTTTGATTGCAATTTGATTTTAAATGTGTATAGTACTTGGAGTTTTAATGGGATTTTATTGGATTTTTATAATCTGCTGCTGCAATTTGTTCAAACCCCTTATCAACTTTTGAACTGCTGCTGCTATTTGTTCATTTGGTATGAATTCAGTTTATACAAAAATGTCAAACTTTTGCTACTGAATGAAATATGGAATTATTTAAAAAAAATGTGTTATTGTGAACATGTGTAACATCTGTGTAAAAAAGTCAAACTGCCGTTTTAGACGAAAGTCAAACATGTGTATAAAAAGTCATTAAATTATAATGGGTTAAAATGTGTTTTAAAAGACACAATGTGTTATAAAAGTCATATTAAGGTTATAATAGTTTTTAAAAGTCAACATGGGTCAATATAGTTATAATCGGTTTTAAAAGTCATAATGGGTTATAAAAGTCATAGTAAGGTTATAATGTGTTTTGATAGTCATAATGAGTTTCAAAAGAGTGAAAGACATAGTAACACAGGGCTTTGCAAAAAAAAAAAAAAAAAAAAAAAAAAAAAATATCATGGTAAGTTTAAATGGGTATAATGGGGGTATAAAAGTCATATTAAGGTTATAAAGGGCTAAAATTTGATCTTTTACCTCAAATGGCTCACATTGGTCTAAAACTGGTGGGCTGGTGGCACTCTAATATGACCTATTTTAAAAATGTAATCTTTTGCCTTAAATTTAGTTGCAGTTAAACTGTGTAAAAACAAAAGTCAAGAACTGGGCAGTTTGATATGGTCATACTGCACTCTCAAAATAAAATTGAAAACTGACATGTACAAAACACAATTGCAGTCACTTGCAAATACACACAACAAAATCTTTATGTTAAATTCTCAATTATTTATGTTAGATGGGTTGAAAATTGTCTTATTTGTAAAATAGATAAATGAAAGTTTCTTACTATGTAAATTAGTTGTCATAGCAAATTTAGGAGGTAAACTTTCTCTCATGATTATTTTTTATTGGACAAAATGTCAGGTTTGTGTTCTTTAATGGATCCATGATCCTTTTGACCCTAAACCCAATCCCAGATAATAATTTATATTGCATTTTAGGATGAGAAAAATGCTCATATTTATGTGTCCAATACTAAGTGTTTGCTGTGCGGGTGTTATTGGAGAGGTGATTAGTAAAGGTTTGAGTTTTGTTTGATGCTTTCGATTAGGTTACTATGGATGCTCTTATTTGGTGGTTCGGATTATAGGGTGCTTATGTTGCCATTGACGTTATCATTACCAGTACCTTTGTGGTTGCCGCCAACCTTAATTTATGTTGGGGCTTCAATATGTTGGTATCTTTGATTGTTAGGTTTTTGATAACCCGTTACCGGTTGTTTCAGGCTATTATTAGCAAATTGCATTGTTGCATCATGAAAGGTATATCTTTCTTTTACCTTTTCCTCATTTTTGGAATTCTTGATTATTATTTATAGCATTGAAAGTTTGATTCAGTGTGTACATTTTTTGTTCCTTTAATTTTTGGATGTATGTGTTTTATGTATTTCCTTGATTGGTGTTTCACTTGGTTGTTGTTGGATCTGTTCTATATTATTAAAAATTTAACACTTAGTATAATAATTACTACACAGGTCTTGGAGATGTTGTAGGTCTAGGAGATGTTGTAGTAGGATGAGGATTTCAGAATTGTTACAAGTCTTGGTTGGTATATGTGCTAAAATATGGGCACGTGCTACATTGGAATTAATGATACTCAGAATGAAGAAACTTGCTCTCGGTAAATATAGTATTCACGTGGAAAATTTTAACCATTTCCACAGCATGTTTATGAGCTTCTAAATATTCTTGATACGGTTGAGGAGCTATCACGATGGGTGCGGGCGGAGAAAGTAGAACGAATTTTTCTGGATCCAAATCTGAAACTTGATCCACATCATCAGCTGCATCACTAACTAAACGGGTCGGAAGAAGACCCAATTTGTGTAAACTGAATATGAAATCCACAGTGTTTCTCCAACCCGAACGTATATAATCAACGTACGCATTTGCTATACACAGCTATAGTTGCGTTTCTAGCTTTCGTGTCATTACCGAAAGCAAAAATGGATCATTCAACCGACTTAAAGTAAATAAAATAAACATAAAAAATAATTTCTTTACAAACACTCAAAATACCCAGCGAATTCGCGGGTCCTCCACTAGTGTATATATATATATATGAGAATCCGCTTTAGGGTAGATAAGTGTTGCTCACGTGGATCATGCATAAATAGACATATATGTTGGACATCATAAAAAAAATCTGGGCGTGTGAAGGTGAGGTATTGAAGAGCACCGACAAGGTTACGATACAGAGTCGGGTCGTCAATAGGGGGACCGTGGCTGAAAGTTTGAAGAAAGTTTCGACTGGGGTCCTACTTGGGTGACAGCCAGTCATATCTGCACGCACAAGTATATCTAAGGCGTACTTCTTCTGAGACGAACATCCCGGAAGAGTCACGTGTAACTGAAATGCCTTAAAAAAATTTCAGATGGCGGAGATCGGTCATAGAGAACTGGCGATGCAAAGATGTAATAACCCGCTGAAGAAAGGGTGTTGAAGAGGCGGTCAGTATGATTTTGTCCACATAGAGTAAAAGATAGGCGGTGTCAACTCCGTGTCTATATATAAATAAAGATGTATCACATCTGCTCTGCTGAAAACCAACACTTTGGGCATCTCTCGCAAAGCATTGGTACCATGCCCGAGGAGCCTGCTTCAATCCGTAAAGGGATTTCTGCAGGAGGCATACATGGTCAAGACGTGTAGGGTCACGAAACCATGGGGGCTGATGCATGTGGAAAGTCTCAGAGAGATTACCATGAAGATGCGCAGTCTTGACTCGAGAAATAGCAAGACTAAGAACTGTCCAAATGGTGGCCAGTTTAACAATCGGGCTAAAGGTCTCATCACAATCAATGCCACATGTTGACTACGACCGTTAGCAGGCGAGTCGATCCTTATACCTGCTCAAAGATCCATCCGTATTAAACTTGTGGTTAAACAACCACATGGATATGTTCGTCTCCGAAGGGCGCGACACAAGGGTCTAAGTACTATTGTTGATTAAAGCATTATACTATTTGGTAATAGCGTGTTTTCAGTTAGGGTCTTTGAATGCTTGGGAGTATGTGGATGGAATGGATGATATATCGGAGACATGAAGATTTAGACGTTGAACGGGTTTAGTGATGCCAAGGCGATGGCGGGTGATCATAGGGTGAGTGGCTTTCGTAGTTGTGTTGGTAGGGATTTTTTGGTGATCGGTATTAGGTGGCAGATCATTTGGTGGTGAGGGTGGTGGAGTGGGAGTTGCGGTAGGGTTGGTTGTAGGTGTTATGTTGGTTTCGTTGTGAGTTGGGATGTTAGCAATTGTATTTGTGGAAAAGTACGAGAGAACGTATTTAGAGGTGGGTCTATAAAATCATAGGAAGCGGAGTCAACGGTAGGGGGAGTCGAAGATGGAGATTAGCGATAGGGAAAAGATGTTTCATGGAAGGTGACATGACGGGACATAATGATTTTGTTTGTGGAGAGATTGAGACACTGATAGCCACGGTGGTCGGAGGGATATCAGAGAAAAATGCAAGGAGTGGAACGTGGTGTGAGTTTATTTGTGGTGTTGAGGTGGGGGTAACAAAGGCAACCGAAGACACGTAAGGTGAAGTAGTCGGGTGGATGTTTATATAAACGGGTGTGAGGGATTTTGTAGCTGAAGGCAGAAGATGGTAGGAGATTCAATAGGTAGGCGGACATGTGGAGTGCTTCTGCGGTTCTGCCTAATATGTGGGTAGAAGTTTGGCTTGAAACAGAAGGGTGTGAATAAGATTGTTTATAGTGCGGATAATTCTTTCATATTTGCCGTTTTGTTGAGACGTTTGTGGACATGAGAATCGTAGTTGAATACCGTTTGATTTGGATAATTGGTGGAATTGGGTGTTAACGAATTCTCCCCGAGGTCGCATTGAAAACCTTTGATTTCAGTATTAAATTGAGTTTTAACGAATGCACGAAATTAGATAAATCTATTGAATACTTCAGATTTATTTCGTAAATGATACACCCATAAATAATGCGAGTAATGATCAAGAAAAATAAGATAATACTTAAAACTACTAAGACTTAAAACGAGAGAAGTCCATAAGTCCAAATGTATAATGTCAAAAGTAGAAGCAACATGCGAGCTAGAACTATTAAATGGAAGTCTCACGTGTTTGCCAAGTTAACATGCATGACAAAACTCGGGAGACTTCATATTATTACAAACTGCCTAATATGTGGGTAGAAGTTTGGCTTGAAACAGAAGGGTGCGAATAAGATTGTTTATAGTGCGGATAATTCTTTCATATTTGCCGTTTTGTTGAGACGTTTGTGGACATGAGAATCGTAGTTGAATACCGTTTGATTTGGATAATTGGTGGAATTGGGTGTTAACGAATTCTCCCCGAGGTCGCATTGAAAACCTTTGATTTCAGTATTAAATTGAGTTTTAACGAATGCACGAAATTAGATAAATCTATTGAATACTTCAGATTTATTTCGTAAATGATACACCCATAAATAATGCGAGTAATGATCAAGAAAAATAAGATAATACTTAAAACTACTAAGACTTAAAACGAGAGAAGTCCATAAGTCCAAACGTATAATGTCAAAAGTAGAAGCAACATGCGAGCTAGAACTATTAAATGGAAGTCTCACGTGTTTGCCAAGTTAACATGCATGACAAAACTCGGGAGACTTCATATTATTACAAACTATTGAATTGTTTGAAACGAGACGACGAAAAGCTTCAACGTTGGGTGTCCAAGTCGTTGATGCCAGGTAGTGGAAGTAGTGAGGAGAGCTTGTTGAGTATGGGTGGATGTTTGTGGATTGAACGGGTACAGATATCCAGTGCTATCACACCGGAGGAGTTGGTGAGTCAAGTAATCTTTGACAGAAAAGCCAAATTCATCAAAATCAATGGAAACTTTATTATCACGAGTGAATTGGCGAACAGATATAAGATTTTTGACATTATTAGGGGTGACAAGTACATTGTTTAGGTGGAGTGGCCGATGTACGTTAGTCGTTAGGCAACATGCTATGACCGGTATTGGTGACTGGAATTGGATTTCAGTCACCAACAACAATAGATGGATGCATGCAATGATTAAAAACAGTACTAAAAATTTTAATGCTATAGGTAAGATGAGACGACGCACCAGTGTCCATATTCCAGCCTGCATCACTATTCTCGTGAGTAATGGTGTTAAAAGCCTGCGGCTGCTGGGAGGGACGCTGTTGATGATTAAGTTGCTCACTAAATACCTTTTAAGGACAAAACGGAAATAGAGAGGACCGGTGTGGGCCACAGATCTTGAGTAAATGGGCTGTCGCAAGTTGGGCCTTTATTGGGAAGACAAATGCGAACGTTGGACTTGTATGTGAGCCTTGTTTAGCTGCTCAATTACTTTTTGATTTTTAGTCTACACTTTCTTGACCAGAGGTAGAAGATTCAACATATTCTTAATCGTTAGCTTGGCTTCTGCATATCCCTGAAATAATCAAAGTTTAGTGTTAATTAATAACACACGTAAAGACGCAAAAAGCACCTTGTGTGCACCAGCTACACGAGATGCAAAGGCGCAAGACTCTTCTTGCGTGCACTAGATAAACGAGACGCATAGGCGCAAGAGTTACCTTGCGGCTATTACATTAATTAATCACACCAGCAAAGACGCAAGAGGCACCTTGCGTACACCAGACAAACGAGACACAAAGGAGCAAGATGCTTCTTGCGTGCATCAGATAAACAAGACGCAAAGGCGCAAGAGTTACCTTGCGCCTAGTACATAAATCAGTTTTCACTATGAGTTTTGCAAGAAAAGCTGTTAAAATCACTTTATACACAATTACTTACCGCAAATAACCAACTATAAACAACTAAAACACTGTAATAAAACAAATTATTCGTTGTGGCATTTGATCGAACACTTGGTGTGCGAAACAAAATCTATTCAACAATACACAACTATTTGAGTGAGAAGATGATTGAACGAATTGAGACGATGAATGACACTAACATGATCTTCTGCCATCGTGGATTACTTTAACTTTGAGCTGGACTATATTGGCGTTTCTTTGATCCATGTTTCGGATCTACGAGGGGTGGTGATGTTGCAACAAATCGATGATGAGTGGTGGTGGTGGTGATGTTGATGGTGATGCTGCAACTGAGGGAGGTCGCGAGGTGTTGATGAGGGAGGTCGCAAGGTGTTTGAGGGTGTGAAGTTGGTCGCAAACGATTTCGTGGTCGCAAGTGAACGAAAGAACGAAAGAGGCTGTAAATGTATTGTGTGTTTTAATTTTGGGTTTAACCTAATTATATCAGCATAATACGCAAGGCCGCAAGGACGCAAATCCGCAAAGTCGCAAGGTAGCTTGCTACTTGCGCGGACATTTTGTCAACTTTTTTTTTCCTGGGCTTTGACGCAAGAAAGTGATAAAAGTTGGGAAAAAAGTGATAAAAACATTACTTTTTGTTGGGCTTTAATAATACTAAACATTTGGGCTTCAGTATACGATTGGGCTATAAGACGTTGATTGGTTTCTATAATCTGTAATAATTGGGCCTCTATTAAGTTGTCTTGATGGTTGACTGATCTTTTTCGAACGGGAGATTTTGCATTTTGTATATTCAGCTGCTGCATTTGAAGCAAATTTCCAATCATTGTAATTGTAACTAGTATGGAAGTGGTGGCCCAAAGTGGGTAAAGATTTATCTAATTGAATAAAAGAAAGACAAAGAAAATTGATGTAGTTTGGCCAAACGTGAACGATTATGCGGTTGCCGACATGAGGCTATTCAAGGTATTTGTATATTAATTGTTGTTGGCTACTGCAAACGTGTCTGATAGAAAATATAATATAATATAATTAAAATCTGTGAATATGTTGATAGAGGATGTATTGGATTCAAACAGGTGGTGAGATTGAGACAGTGCATAGTGACGGCCGTGGTGGGTGAGGGGAGGGTAGGTTTACGTATTTGCATATACCATGTTAACGCGTTATATTTTGATTACCGAAAGAAAAGTAACGTACGATGATAAACAATATAAATAGCACAAGATGCTAACAAACTTAATGGGCTTATATAAATAAATGGCCGTGATAGAACATGGACTACATACATATATGCATAAATTATCTTGCTAACATAAACTACGATTGACATGTCGTTTTAAGACATATTTTAGAACGATAATATAGTGATGTCTTTGTTATACGTTCCTAATTCCTAATCAATGACCTAATATTGTAAATTAAGGGCTAAAGTATTTCAATATTGAATTTTCATATTCATTTTGTTTTAGTTGACGAGAGTAAAATAGACAAAAGTTTCACATACTCGTATAACTTAACGAAAGCCAATATTTGGTTCCATAGGGTATAATACCGGAAAAATCAGTACCGAACCGAAACCGATACAACTTTCATAAATCGGTTCGTTATTCGGTTTTGTGCATTTTCGTTTTCAAAATTTCGTTTTTGATACTTTGCGGGTCATTACCAGTACCAATCACATTTCAATTCACATAATACACTAAACTTCATATATCCCAGGCCAGCCAGTTTTATATGCATATATTGTCAACTGAGCTTGCTATATTACATGAATCATAAATATGTATCACAAAGTTAGCACTGCCAAAAGGCACTGTAATTAGATGTGTTTTTTTTTAACACGTGTAAACATAAGACATGTTTCCTTATAACATAACAAAGTATTAATCAAGGTATACAAATGATTATAAATCAATCGCAACTCAGTCTACGACGAGACTCATAAAGTATAAGTACAGACACATAATGTGCCAACGCGCCAATCACAACAAAAATGTGAAATATTTGATGACTCTGTCCAACTAAATCGAACCATCCCGGCTTCCATTTTTCAGGAACTCGACTAACATAAAACATAGCTCCAATCAAGTACGAAAACCCCATAGCAGATTCAAATCCTAAAGCTGTATTCCTTTCAGGCAGATGCCAGTTCATAATAGTAGCATGGATTGCAGGGATAACACCAAATAGGCCCATTGCCACAAAAATCAAAGTACGAACGAAACGAAATTTACCTCTCATTCGTGTTGGTGACATCACTACGATGACAGCAAAGATGCCTAGAATGGTGATTATACCAAGGTAGACGTATTGCCAAACAGGCTTACATTGAAAAGGATAATATATTGCAGGGAAAAATGAGGTAATAATCATAACTGTGATTCCTACGTAGTCTAGTTGACTTAGTAGACAATTTAAGTGGTGTGAGTGGCATGAAAAAAGGTGGCATAGACTACTTGCAACGAAACAAAACATTGCACCGGCCAAATAGACGTATAATGGCCAATGTGTTACTTCCGTTAGTTGTGGTGTCGTTTTCATGTATGATGAAATCAGTTGATGAGAAACGTCTGAAGAATGATCAGATGGGAATACCCTGTAGAGGTTAATTGAATTGAATATCACATTACAAGATAACTGTTTTTTTTTTTTGTACTTGCGATTAAGAAGAGATGTATATAATAATATAAATGGTTCATATTAAAGAGTATTAAGTATTAAGTATTATGATTATATATTGTGTATTTTGAAGTGATAGTGATGCATACCATTTGGAGATATGAAAGAAGTCAGCTACTTCATATAATTGTGTCAAGTTTGCAATTGTGAGCACCAAGAATGCAACAAATCCGATCAGGTGACTGCACAAAATACAAATTACTTACTATAAAAATAAAAACTAACAACATATTGCTATACACACTTCATTTTTGCTTTTTAATCAATGATTAGAGAAAACAATATATCAGATGTGTCAAAACACTATGTACATACAGTTCAATATTAATAATATAAAAGGACGTTAATCTTAAATGAATTAAAGGTATTCTTATCCCATAAACCAGTTGATAATCTGGAACGCTGCCTAGTCAGCGTGCCCCGGATTAAGGACAAGTTGTGAGAAACACAGTGTTTGGATCAACTCAGTTTAATGATTCAGCTTGCCACCATCTAAACATAATAAAATCCCAACTAAAGACCTATTTGAAGGCTTTTGTTAGAACATCATATTATCTCTGTGCGAACTTCATAAAATTATTTTTATAGATAAGTCAAAACTTAAATAACAATAACAATAATTATAACTTAAAAAGTTAAAAAGCTAGTGTATATACAAATCAAAGAAATTGACAGGTCGAATGTAGTTGGGTTTTGCAACAACCCTAACATCAAACTTTATTGTTTCCCCTTTTATCCTTCTCAAATTAATAAAATAATACGAGTATCAAATATCAATACCAGTTAAAATAATATTTTATAATTATTTGTTTAAAAAATATTACTTTGATCCAATTAAGATATCCATAAATTAAATCAAAGCACAATTATTTAAGATCCAGAACTATAAGCTGCAAATCTAACATCAGAAAAGCAAAATTAACTTTTTGCTTGCTGAATTTCATGATTCGGAAGCAAAATTGAACAAAATTACGATGTGAATAATCATTATACTGAAAATGAGTAAACATAAAATTAGAAATTAACAATGATTGAGTAAACTTACGTCCAGATATTAAGAGTTTCGTTGTGGCAAAGTAACAAGGAGATGAAAGCATGATTAAGAGACCAATCAGCTCTGTAGTAATTAAGTATATATTCATTATCCTTCATGTATTCAGGTAATTCTTCATATTTTAGCAATCGAAACTTGCTGTTCTTCATTTTAGGGTTTGAATCCAGAAACTGTGTTTGTGTTTCATCATTCATTTTTTCACTTTCACCATTCATGACTTCATTTATACTGCGTGTGAGGTGAGCTCCAAATTTGGGGAATTTAAACAGAGTAGATATTTTGTAACGCTTCTATCTCTCTCTCTGTCTTGTTACGAGTTTTAGACTGAATTACATAAAGGACCTTATGGTTTCGAAGCATTCACTTCGCAGTCCTTTGACATATCTAATTACAATGATGATCCTTATATTTTTATATTTGTTACGCATATAATCCGTTACACTAAATGTTGTTAATCCGTTAAGATTAGCTCACGTATAAAATATGCTAGGTCAGCTTTAGTCCTTTTGAAAGAAATGATCATGTGTTTGATTCTTTTCTTCTTTTAATAAATATAATATTTACAAGTAAAATTTTGAAAATTTACATTTCTTTAAATTAACATATTCACAAAATTTGGATGACAATATAGAGAATTTTTTACACAAATGGTTCTTTCTTTGAAAATGAATGATTAGTCTTTCATGTGTTCCCCATTTGACCTGATAAATTTTAACTGTCGTTAGTGTAAAAGACAATGACAAATTCTAAATACAAGGATTATCTGAATCGCTAAAAATGGTAAAGGACTAATGGACTATGAGTATCTTTTGATGAAACAAACTATAAGGGCCATTTCCATAATTTACTCATAGTTTTATAATACAGTTATTTACGAAGTATTTGCTTTGTTATCATTTGGGCGTATAAACTGAAACTTGTTAGAGTGGACTAATATTATTTCGATTGAGTTCTATGGTCACCTAATCATAATATGGAGTAGTACCTTTTAATTTACTCGTATTTACTCTAGAAAAATAATTTGTTGATTAAAAAAAGATTTCGTAAAGGTTTGAAACGTGTTATGTTGAATTTGAACATGAGAGTAATACTTTTTCACTTATAGTTTTGACATTTGAGTCTTACGTTAACTAATAAAGAATTGAATACAAGATTTCACTTTCTGAAAATAATCCTAGCAAGGAATCCATAATCGGCTTACCTTTTTGGTACTATAATTTTTTAGTTCCCTTTTGAGCTCTAGTTTCCGACTTCCTTTGTTAGCCGACTAATTTCGAAGCGACAACCTGCTTTGTAAGTTACTCAGAGTCATGCATAATGAACCTCTGTGCCCCTGAGTTTACACCCAATTTATTAAAAGATCTAGTAAAGAGCTAGGAACAATTACAATTATAATCGGGTACGGTTCATTAGAGTTACACTTGGGCTTGGCCCGTGAGCTCTCCTACAAATAAAGGGATTGGGATCTCTCCTACACAAAAGGCACCTCATATGCACCTCATACAGCTCGCCTCTTTATGGCAACTACGTCTCTCATGATCATCTAGGGTTTTATCTACACTTCGTGTAGACTTTTTCGCCCAACGCCCCGATTGACCCCGTCTCAATCGGCCGGCGACTAGCCTTTGAGCACCTTACCATTGCAGCTCGTCTCGAAACTGAGTTATCACGGTAAATAACGAAATACCAGAGAGTTAAAGCCGCTAAACCTAAAAAAAAAAAAAATTAAATAATATTGCACTCAAGTTTATTTTTGACTTTTTGTCTTGGTTTGAAAATATGTTTGATCAAACTAATAGCTAAGCTTGTTCTAATTAGGCATTTTGCAACCTCTAAACTTTAATGAAAAATTAAGATATCCTAATATCATAAAAAAAAATACTCGCAACACATTTGAGATTATTGCAATGTTCGAAAACCTGTTATTTTTTTATATTCGGTACCTCTAATTGCCTTGGTTTAGAAGAGTTTAGTGGTATGGTCTGGTCCATTTAATTAGTAGTTTCAATTATCAAGAACCGAACCATCCTAATTATCTAAATTAAATTTATTATAGAACACAATTATTGGTGCAAGAAGAAATAGTAGTGTATCTTTGTATAGATTATTGTAGCCTTTATACATTTGTGCCACTGTGTGACAGTCTGACAGATCATGGGAGCTTCGGCTCGCAATGATGTTGCATTTGCGTCAATTGAATTTCAAGGTAAAATTTGGTTTTTGTGACATGAGATTGACTAGGTCATTATCATTTGAATTGGTAACTATTTTGGATATTTGGTTTTGTAGCAAAGGAAAATGATTGATATTGTTTGTTGTGAAATAGGCTCCACATAAATTTATCTTTTTTCGTCAAAAATTAGTTTTTTTTTTTTTTTTTTGAAAAGCAAGAAGAATATATTAATCACAAAGAAACGAAACACGGATATTGCAGTGGGAAATATATTAATCAAGAATATATTAATCAACGAAAGTACAAGGATATTGCAGTGGGAAATAGACCTCTCAAAGCACAAAGAAACGAAACACGACAAAAAAAAAAAAAAAAAAAAAAAAAACTAGCTAGCTAAAATTGCTTGCGGAGTTAGCAAAACAAACAACCACGAAAACAAAACAAATTTACACACTTGTGAGATAAATACTAGGATCACTAATCCAATTGAACCAATTGAATTGTCTTCCTTTTGATCTTTGCGATATCCACTCGAAAGATTTGATTTGAATCTCGTTTATTGCCACCGGAACGCTCCACGATTTGTTGTGAAAGATAACATTATTTCGGTTCTTCCAAATGTAATAAGCACTAACCCATTCGACCGCTTGCCAAATTTGTATGCCGAATTTTGACATGACATTTGAAGAGTTGGCATTACCACGCAAGATCTCGTTTGTACTAAAGTTTGAAAATTGACCTAGCTTCCACCATTGATGAACACGGGACCAAATTTCCAAGGAGAATTTACAAAAAACCAAACAATGATCTACACTTTCCACGTCGTTGTCACACACCGGACATCTAACGGAATGCAAATCAACGCCGCGTTTATCAAGTTCGATCCTAACCGGAATACGTTTCTTGGATGCCCTCCACACGAAGATTTCTAGCTTTCTAGGAACTAGATTGTTACGCATGGTTTCAAGATATTGTGTTGGACACGGAAGCAGCTGCTCGTCGATAATTGTTGATAGTTTCTTGACTGAAAATAGTCCGTTTGCTGACAGAGACCAATTCCAACCATCCTTGCATTCACGATTGAAATTAAAATCTGAAATCAAATTGATTAGATCCTCTAGTTCGCTACGGGTTCTGCCTGAAGGAGTACGGGTCCATTCCCAAATGAGATCTGAAGATGGAACGGCCGTATTTACACGATCGGTAATAAGTGCATCTTTATTGGCTTCCAATCGGTAAATTCTTGGGAATGTGCTGCTGAGATTGTTTTCTCCCACCCAATGATCATTCCAAAAGGAAGTCATTGAGCCGTCACCAACCTTCTTTACAAAGGAACTCTTGAACGCCACGTTTAAGTCATCTATATAATTACCTGCACGAATAATATTATGCCAAGTACCCGAAGATGATGAGCAACATGAATTACTCCCCATCTCCAAGCCACCGTTAGCACCATGAATACTACGAATGATTTTAACCCAAAAAGCATCGGTATCGATTTTGAACCTCCACCACCATTTACCCAATAGGGAGAGATTTTTACTTTTTAAAGAACCCACATTTAACCCCCCCAATCCCATAAGGTGACAAAATACAATCCCATTTAACCCACGATATTTTAGATCCCGAATCCCCGCCCCCTCCCCCCCCCCCCCCAAAAAAGAACGTCGCATACACTCGAGAGATTTTAAAACACATGAGGGAGCACGGTAGAGCGAGAAGAAATACAACGGTAGACTACTTAGAACCGATTTAATGAGGACTAATCTTCCTCCAAACGACATCATCCGCATTTTCCAATCCGAGAGTCGAGATTTTATTTTATCAATAACCGGGTTCCAAGCTTGTATTTTTGTCATATTTGTAGCAATTGGTAGACCAAGATAATTGAACGGGAATTTTCCAACTTGACAACCAATTGAATTGGCCGCATGGTTCACCTCATCCATATTAGCACCAATTCCGTAGAGGCAACTTTTATGGTAATTAACTTTCAATCCCGATGCCAACTCAAAACATTTGAGAATATTTTGTAAATTATGTAAGTTGACCGTGCTCCATTCCCCGATAAATATGGTGTCATCGGCGTATTGAAGATGAGAGACATGCACTTTATCATGACCAATCTCAACACCTTTGAACAAGCCTTTTTCGGTAGCCGCTTTCGTAAGAATATTGAGGCCTTCGGCCGCGAGAATGAATAAGAATGGTGATAACGGGTCTCCTTGTCTTACGCCTCGACCCATCATTAATTCGTTGGTAGGAGAGCCGTTAACGAGAATTGAAATAGATGCGGAACTTAAACAAGCTAGTATCCATTTTCGCCATTTACAACCAAAACCCATGGACTTCATAACTTCTAGGAGGAATTCCCAATTGAGACAATCAAAGGCCTTTTCAAAATCAACTTTGAATAGGATACCTTTTTGCTTTCTTGCTTTAATAAAATCGATGGATTCATTCACCACAAGTGCCCCGTCTAAGATAAACCTACCCTTTAAGAACGCACTTTGTTCCTGACCCACAAGCGATGGCACAACCTTTCTAAGACGGTTCGAGAGGATCTTAGCAATAATTTTATAATAGCTACCGATTAGGCTAATCGGCCGGTAATCACCTAATCCCATGGGATCGGCCTTTTTTGGGATTAATAGATAACTGAAGTGTTGATCAAGTTATGGATTTGATTTAAAATAACGAAGGAAAGAAATCTACAATACTTTAAGTTTTATATGATATAATAATAACCATACAAGTAGCATGCTCGAACAGATAAACAAGTAGAGGATCAACACGACACATAATCAAATCTTACATCTGAACTCAATTTTAGTTGCAATTCCTACAACATTAATGCTCCTTTACGAATGTAGTCCTTTACGTTTGTAGTCCTTTACATTTGTGTTCATTTTATGTTTTATACAAATACATATAAATACATATAAACTAGGCCAGGATCGGTTGTCCTTGAAGGATCTATGTGCCCAGACTCACACGCAAATTCTCCTTCAGAGTTAAGGTAGTCATCCAATGCCCGCGCTATGTCACAGAAAATAATGTTGGTGATTTTAGTGTTATCAACAATCATTTTAGTTAATTGGGATTTACTAGAAAGCAAATGCTTATCGCATTAAGCTCAATGACGAGTTTGGAGAATGTGGAGTGCACCTCGTTCGGGTTAATTCGATAAGGTCTTGGAAATTACATCATTTGATGAAAAGGTAACCATGAATGGTTACATAATTTCATGAAAAATGATGTTATTTTCTAAAAGGTGTCAATGAAGAGTTGCACACTTTCATTGAAAGGTTGTGTCGTTTCATTGCACCTTTCCATTTTCTATATATATGGGACTTTGCTTTCATTATACAAACAAGAAAAATCACATTCTCACTAATACTATAATTTGATATCTTCTTGTCTAGAGACAAATTGCGTTCTTGTCTTATCCCAATTAAGATTTCGTGTAACCGAGGCAAGTAGGGTCGAAATACGTTTCACTATTCAAGAATCAATCCAGGATTATCAATTTACAACCCTATTTCTAACAAACTAATCAAGTATTTTTCGGATGGATTAATTTTGGATGAACCGTGGAAAAGACAAGGGATATGTTGTTGAAAATTTTGAACGGAATATCATTTATGAAAATGATATGGGAATTTCGTTCAAGATTGGATATGTGATTTTAATGATATTTGCATGGCTTTTTATCATCAAAGTGGACTGGATCGGGGTTGAATCAACACATTCATAAGTGGAATCTTCACAATATTCGGTTAATTGGTCACTGAATGTCTCGGGGATATGAGATTTTAGTAGTAGGGATAAACACGAGGAATGGATGATCTACCAACGATACCGAGTACACAATTTCTTATCTATTTCTCCCTATTATTTTGTCATGATACATGTTAAGATTAATTGCATGAGTATCCTCTTAATTGATCATAAAATTCAAGTCATGATATGGTGGATAAGTATCCACTGAATTTGTATGTGATATTACATGTTCAAGTGACGATATATATGAAATAAACTGAAAAGATATATGCAAAGAATAATAATCAATTGTTTACATGGTGTTAACTTGTTCATAAATTAAGTTTTAACGGTCCTTGTTAATTTAAATGGAGAATGGTGATGTGCAAATAAGATGGCTGAGGATAATTGATTGTATCTTTCATCATTGAACAATGAATAATTACATGTAGTTTCTGTTGGGTAAAGGTTACCGGAAACACATGGGTTATCCTTTGGTTAATATTCCTTATTAAAACATCTTTGAAACTACTTAATTGCACGAGATACACACCATGCGTGAGTCCTCGGTTTGGCGATACTTTCGATTTTGGTTACAATTATCCGACCGGTGTAAATGTTGAGATAGGAGGCTCCAATAATTGGTCTCGTTTGGAACGGTAAGTTTTTAAAAACCGTTGGTTTTGGTGACCGTTGTTATTTTGCTAATATGAAAAATAATCTACTAATATTAGTATTTAGTTGATATTAATATTGTTATTATTAATTATTAATTATTAATTGGAAGTTGGATATTGAATATATTTGTGGTTGTCGGTTGCATGATCCCATGGGAAGTAACTGACATCATCAATTAATCAACTTATACGTTTTCAACAGTTAACATCTATCACATGGTTTTACATGGGTGCATGTACATCATATTGCCTTAATAATACTATTTCCCAATTATATCATGTTGATATAACTAGTTGTGGAGCCCTCGCTTCGCGCCGGGGGCTCCGTTTTGAATGCGAGTTAAAAAAAAGTCTTGATCTATTTTGTAAAAAAGAATTTTTTTCGACATCTAACATTGAAGGGTTGTTCCTTTTGTGAAAGTTGCTTCTTTTAGCGTTCGGGTTTTATTTAAAAAAAAGTTAGTAAAGTGGGGGTTCGATTTGTATTTTAATAAAAGTTAGGGGGTTAAGTTTGTGAAATTTGAAAAAAATATACGTATAAAGTGGGAGTTTGATTTGTATTTTAATAAAAGTTAGGGGGTTAAGTTTGTGAAAATTGAAAATTAGTAAAAAAAAAAAAAGTTAGTAAAGTGGGGGTTCGATTTGTATTTTAATAAAAGTTAGGGGGTTAAGTTTGTGAAATTTAAAAAAAATATACGTATAAAGTGGGAGTTTGATTTGTATTTTAATAAAAGTTAGGGGGTTAAGTTTGTGAAAATTAAAAATTAGTAAAAAAAAAAAAATTAGTAAAGTGGGGGTTCGATTTGTATTTTAATAAAAGTTGGGGGTTAAGTTTTGTATTATAATAAGAGTATAAAGTGGGGGTCGATTTGTATTTTAATAGAAGTTGGGGGGTTAAGTTTTGTATTATAATAAGAGTATAAAGTGGTGGTCGATTTGTATTTTAATAGAAGTTATGGGGTTATGTTTGCGAAAAGTGAAAAGAGGAATAGTACTATTCATTTCATTTTGCCTTTTAAATATAGGAGATGATTCTAACACATCATTTTTTGATCCTCACACACCTATTTTAACCTTTTACTCTTCTAATAATACTCCATTTCTTTAAATTGGTGTGTGAGGATCAAAAAAGTGTGTGTGAGAATCATCCCCCTTTAAATATAGGTATATAATAATATATAATATATAATATATAATTACAAGAATTTGTGATGTCAACATTCTTTTGCATATTGTTGATAGTGTTGATGGTTGGTTAAAGTGAAAACTTGTTTCGGAGACAAGTATATGATTGTTAGTAAGGCAATGGCTTCAATAGTAATATTTGTTAGACTATTTAACGGGTAGTAATAATTTGTTGGATAAGTCACAAAACTATCTTATATGATTATGTGAGGACTGTTTTTGTTATCAAATAAAATGTTCATGAAGTCTATCTTCATTTGTAAGATATGTCCACATCTCATTTGATGGTTCATCTGGGATGACTTCGTAAAACAAATATGTTTTAATGTGGAATGAGGATTAGATGTTGCTTAATTATTTCTAAGTACCGGTTTGCTTTGGAGATTGGTGGAATGATGTATGTGATTACATCAAGTAACCAATATAGCATGGTGTTAAAAAGATTAAGCATGGTCTAGTGAAATTCATTGTAATGGGGCTTAAGTATTTTAATACTTGTAGAAGTCAACCATGGATTATAGTTTAGTTCACAATGGTGATCCTAGGACATATTAAAATTGTATTGAGTTTACTATTGATCAAGAGGATTATTAGTCTACAAGTTGTTAGTTTTTAACACTTGGTATAGATGAAGTTTCTTGGATCAAGATGTTAATGTTGAGATTATTGACACTATAAACTTGTTGTCATTTCTTCTTGGTCTTAGAAGAGGTTTGACTAAGATTGTTTATAATTATAATCTCACTATCCAATGTAATGGTAATGATTGTGTGCATAAGGATAATGGAAATACATTATCAAGGGTGTACCAATTTTAAGTTTACATTGGTGAGTTGTGGAAAGTGGACATGTGCAATGACTGATCAATCAATAACCTTGAGTACGCGCGCGGTTCTTATGATAGGATAAGAATACATTAAATCATTTGATAAAAGGTTTACTATTTAAGAAAATTGATTGAAGTCGAAAGAGATGAGAGTAATGTCTATTTAGATTCCTAATTATGGGATATTCGTTGGCTAAGGCATATAGTCTAATGTACAAGGGAAAATCTAGATACTTATGCCTTAGACATACTATGTTTCGTGAGTTGATCACGAATGAAGTGATATCTATGGATTTGTTGGGTTACAACAAAATTTTGCGAATCACTTGACAAAAAAAATGGTTAGCCTGAGACTTAGTGCACAAGTCGGCTATTAGAGTGGGATTGAAGTCCACCGAAATCTTCCAAAGTGAGACACCCAATTCCCTTCTAGTAAAACGCTAGAAGCTGAATTTCAATGTGGAAAGCTTACTTTCTGAAGATTGAAACACATAAATATTCTGATCCCAAAGTATGTGTTTAGACCCGTAAGTTGAGGTAGGTTGAAGTTTAACTTCTTAATAGTTCTTTTGAAAAATTGCAAATGTGGGTGCAAGATGTAAAAGAACTATCTATGTGAGCATGAAGTTTTGCCGCTTCAAGGAGCATTGGACTTAGGCTGCCGATATGTTCACTGAAGGATTGGGACACATGGCTTATAATAGTGTCAAGTTAGTATTAGACTAATGTAAGAAACTGATGTGTGTATTACTCTCTCGTTTTCATATGGGTTGAAGGGTTTAATTTCTGAAACACCCCGATTCTCGAATTTTGGATGATGTAATATACTAAGATGAAAATTTAATTTCTGAAACATTTTCATTTATGCATTGGTTTGTTTTGTTTGTTCAAGTTTTAGTAAATTAAGGATTACACTAAAATGGGGGGGGAATTGTTGGTGATTTTAGTGTTATCAACAATCATTATAGTTAATTGGGATTTACTAAAAAGCAAATGCTTATCGCATTAAGCTCAATGACGAGTTTGAAGAATGTGGAGTGCACCTCGTTCGGGTTAATTCGATAAGGTCTTGGAAATTACATCATTTGATGAAAAGGTAACCATGAATGGTTACATCATTTCATGAAAAGTGATGTTATTTTCTAAAAGGTGTCAATGAAGAGTTGCACACTTTCATTGAAATGTTGTGTCCTTTCATTGCACCTTTCCATTTTCTATATATATGGGACTTTGCTTTCATTATACAAACAAGAAAAATCACATTCTCACTAATACTATAATTTGATCTCTTCTTGCCTAAAGACAAATTGCGTTCTTGTCTTATCCCAATTAAGATTTCGTGTTACCCGAGACAAGTAGTGTTGAAATACTTGATTAGGAAAGTGTTTCACGATTCAAGAATCAATCCAGGATTATCAATTTACAACCCTATTTTCTAACAAATAATAGTAACCACTATCTTCAATCAAGTTTTTTGTGATCAAATATGATGATTTATATATACTAACAAACAAATGATATATACTTTATATAGATATTAGGTAATTATACCTTCAAATAGTAGACAAGAAGCATATACACAGAATAAACAACAAAATATATAAAATGTAAAACAAGTAGTTAAAGCTACATCCTCAATAGTAATTTGAGTTGCTTAATTCTCGTAAATTTAACCAAAATACATGTTAGAATAAGAAAATTCGAGGTTTATCAATAATTGAACAGATAGAATCAAATGTTTTTATTTGTTATTCTAATATGCTAATAATTCGACTTTTTTAAATCGACATGCTAGTATCTATCAAGATTAGAGATTACTAGTAGTCATTAGAGCGGATTTGATTGCAGAAGGAGACCAATGGGGGTAAAAAGACTTGACATAGGCAACAACTGCAGCAACATGTTGGCAAGCTATTGATGTCCGAGACATGATATTATAATTTATAGAGTTTTTGTTGTGTAAATATCCAGATGGTGGTCCAAAAGGTGAAAACGCTGCTAAAATTTCCACACCCAGAGTAGTTACATCCGGCTAAAAGAAGATAGCATTTTTCATTAGTGACATGTGCTATGAATTAATGAAGAAAAAATCAGTGTAACGTTGTTATCCACTGAAGGATCTTTTTGCAACAATTAGGTTAATTACAATGTGTGTAGTTTTTAAGATTTATATTGGAGACGATCCGTAAACCAATCAACCATGTATATATTTTGAAACCAATTATAAGTAATCACAAGATGCATGTTGCTAACTAGCAGGCCCATTCAATTGAGACTTCTTGTTATTTACAGAACTGACTACATGTAAAGTTATCTGCCACCCAGATCAATTACATGAGTTTTATAAAATAATTTCAATTTTGACTTGGATGATATCTACTTTAAAAAATGTAAATAACAGGTTACAATACCTTTAAGATATCCGGTGGAAGCATGATAGGTCATCTATAAGAAAATTTAGCTACAAGATGGGCAACTTCATTGTCGATAATTTCACTTTTTATAGTTTGGACCACTGGGTTTTTGTTTAATTGACATATAATAGCCGGATGTTATATTAAACTAATCAATGTTCCATTTTTAAGTAGAGACGGTTAATCAAGGACATCATTAACTACCTGGTATAGGATGTGTAGTTTCTGACCAACTTTACAGTATATGTACTTTGGCATACAACAAGAAATGGCAGGACTAAGTCTGCATTTAGCGGATTTCGGGTAAGGCAACCAACGCCTCCGGCTATTAAAAGTGGCGGGATGTTTGCATCATTCTCATCACAAAGAACCACTTTATGTTGGACCAAACTACTTCTTATACAATCAACATCACAGTTCCTATAGTGTTCTAGCTATTCGGATCTTCGGATCGATGTTCGAGAGAATTCGTGAACTTTCGGTAGTCGATTTAGTCGAACCAATCAAGTCTTAGTATGATAGCTATTGTACTAAGACAGAGATCGATGCCTAGAGTCGTTAATTCGACTTGTGTGGGTTTTGGATCTGCTGGAACTTGAGAGAAACAGTTAGGGTTATTGTGAGTGATTAACCCTAAAAGTGAAGCCATGCTCGTCTATTTATACTCGTCTTGGGCTTCATTCGATCACGGGCCTGTCCAACTTTAATCTTGCTTTAGTTGATATAACTAGAGACTTATATGCACCAACAAACTCCCCCTAGGACCTAGTTCTATCAAAATTTCTTCTTTACCCAGAATTATACACCATCATCTCCGTTGAGGATCAACACACTCCCCCTAGGATGTGGCGTTACTTTCAGCTTCACTTGATTTCCCTTTATGCACCAATAAACTCCCTCATATGGCACATATATTCTCTCTTCATTTTTATCCTTGTCATATTCCAATGATAATCGCAAGTCGATACAATTACCAAGAAATACAACTTGTTAAACCATTGAGTAAACTCTCTTTTGATACTCGGAGATTTCTACTCAGCAATCTTCAAAGCTCACCAGTCATCAGATTAACCCTAACTTATGACTGTTGTGACTTCAGGTTCTTCAATCTCTTCTAATCTTCATATATGCAGCAGAATTTAAGATTTGACTTTGTTTGGCCCATAAATAATCAGAAGGTTCTGATTACCCTACAGTAACTTCTATTTCCTTCTAAAGCTTCATAACCTGCACATGGTAACATCACGAAGTACAATGACATATATAACCATTAGCACGTTAGATATAATCAATCTCTTGTTTCTTTACAACATAACAATTATAATCATTGATGCGATTAATTAAGCAGCTTTATTCCTTTCTCTCACGTACACCATTCCTTCACATTCATCAGAACTTCAAAAGCTCCAACTTTAACTCTTCTTTCAGTTAACATGGCTTGTACGTATATCATCTTTGACAAAATGTTGATCACATAAAATATCTATTTCAAACACACACTGAATTGGCCATTTTGACTCAACATTGTTCACAATCATTCAAAATTCAAACAATGTTTAAACACTTATACATTTTGAATTTCAATCAGCAAAAACATCTTTAGTTTTTCGAACACACTTAGCTACAGTCTGATACGTCAATTTTGATTCACATGAGTAACCCAAAAATAAAACAAATAGAAACTATTTTTGTATTTTTTAAAGTTTATGCTAAAACACACCAAAATCTTTTTGTATTTTTCATAATATGGATGCACACATGTAACAACTAAGATATTGAAACTAATCTTTATGCAGATGCAATGTAAACATGCAATAATGCAAACTTGAAACATGCAAAAATACTAAAACACACTAAAACTTTTTATCTTTTTCATTTTATAATGCAAACTATGGAAAAATAAATGCAAGCATATACATTATGATGAATTAAATCAATAAACTAACCGCATAGTGAATATCACAAGCATGAAAACATATCAAGAACAGACTATACCGCTAACATATCATAAACACATATTTTAGTGAGAAGATGAATTAATCAACATTTTTCGTGGGATCAGAACTGAACTATATTTTGCAAATTTTAACATCGTTAAATTCATTCATTCAGAACTCATTGTTCCATTTAGATTTTCAAGTACTTACACTTTCAGTCTTTGAAAATCAATAAACCTATCAGACTTTCCTCCCAAACTTTTTGAAAATCACTTGCGCACATGGGTAAATAATCTTAAACTTAGTCCTCACTTGAGATCGCACAAATTTATTAGGTAGTCAATTGAGCACAATATAATGACGCTGTCCACTATCACCTCGATGTACTTTCAATTTGATTGAACAGGAACATCTCACGATGTTTCTAGCAACCTTGTCAGCCATGAGCTTCTACCTTAAACTTATACCTTTCGATTCAGAAAGCTTTGTTTATCTCAATTTTATTGCATACTCCGTAAGAACACAGTTACCAGTTGCTATAACCCCATGCTTGAGCGAAAAGCTAATAATGATGGAATGAAATGATGATTTTGGGAGTGATGAAATTCTAAATCAGAATACCCTCCAGAAGATATCCCCAGCTATCTAGATCAATCGGCACAACCCATATCACAGACAATAGATGTAACGTCCCTTCAAATGATAAGCAAAGACCTGCTAAAATCATGACTTCCCGAACAAACAGAATGATTTGAGTTTTCTAGATCTGAAACTCTGGCACTTCTCCCCGTCGGATATAGATAACTTAAATTGTTCTGATCAGCATAGCGTTTGATCATCTTTCACATGTAGATTTTAAATTTCTGATAGACACGAAGTCTGTACGTTTATAGCACGAACTCTTTGTAGTTTATGTGGTACACCATCTTCATTTCTTCTAAAACATATATACATGAACAAATAACTAATAAAATAATCCACATTTTTTTTTCCTGATGTTGCTCTTTTGCTTTTGCAAACTTAAACATAAATGAAGATAAACTTGAAATGAATAGATACAACTTTGATGATAATGCACCACACTTAGAGATGAACCACACCGCAACATTAATCTTTGGCGTTGAAGCAGTCTCCTTTAACAACATTCTCAAACCGATGAAATGTTTGTGATACGGAATTGCACTTTTCGATCCGTTCATAGTGAGAACACCCCCCTTCGGATACCTGACTAACCTAAGGCGTTTCGGCCCAAGCAATAAAGGTAAATAGAAACTGGTATAGGTTCGAATAGAGTAAACTCACCTTGTGAACTTACTTGGCAATCCTTCACTAGAGTATAAATCGTAGTAGGGGAGACCTCAACCGTCTGTTGAGTTCCCGAACAATCATTACTCAATACATTCTCAGTGATAGGTAGGTGACTACCGTCAACTGCTGTAAACCTTTCTGCAATTTCCTTGCCAAGATTATTTACTTTATGCACAAGTGATTCTCTCATTCCAAAATTCAATCCTCAAAATTTATCAACATTCATTAACTAATCATGTACTACTTACTTTTTACATAGAACGATTAACATGCAAGTCCAGTAATACAATCATTTCCCATTTTCACATAGCAACTTCTCATTTTCTGATTTTTCTGATTTTTATGGCTTTTTTAATTTTTCAATGTTTTTGTATTTTCTGATGAAGCAATTATCTCAACTATTCTACTCAACAGAAAGCAAATAAAAACAATGTTTTTAGGTTTTTCAATTTAAAAATGCATAACAAAAAATAAAATGATCATGCAAAACAGAAAAATAAACTAAGTATCATGCAAAAATGATGTAAAATGCAAATGCAAATATACAAATGATACAGATCGGATGGTTACTCATTTGATGTTTTGTTTCTGGATGATATCAGACTGACTTTTTGACACCAAAAGATGTTATTTCACTGGTTCTACATTGACTTATGTAGAAGCCATTAACATACGTTTCATTTCGGGTTGCACACAGAAGTATATGCAAGCCATCATTCCTGGGAAGTTATGTGCTGGACCGCTCCATTGTCGACAATCCAGGTACTATCAACAAGGTTAAACAAACATGGCGACCTGCATAATCTCAAAAACAAAATTAGTTCAAAGTGGGAACCCAAACCCGAATGGCAGTGGGTTTCCCGTCAACACCAACAACCTGTAGATCCACCCATTTTCCTGTGGATCCTGACGGTGTCGTAATCACATCATCACCGCTTGAACTACCACCTCTCTCATATTTAGATCTCCTGACATGACGTCTAGATGGCGATTGTTTATGATAAAATGGTGTTTCATTAACATCAATGGGCGTGGAAATCTTAACAGTTGAAGTAAAACCATGATTCTTAACAGGTGACGTTGAACGATTTTTGAAAAATCTATTATTCTTCCATTTTGATCTAGATGAATTTTCATAAAACGTTTGGTTCAGGTCAACCTTCCTATGTGGTGTACGCAAATGGCTCGGACATTTCCAAGCAATGTTTCCATATTCTTCACAATCAAAACACATCCTACAATCTACAAACTTTCTAGGACTTTGAGTCCTTCTCTCTTTGAAAATTTGTTCTTGTTTAGCCTTTCGCCTATGTGGTGGGATGTACGCACTTTTGAGATTTGGAGTCTTTAAGGGAACACCAGGAATAGTTTGATACTCTAGTTCCTCTTTCTTAGGAGAACTGACGGGTTTGGTCATTGGATTGTGATCAGACTTAACCTTTGATTTTGATTTAGACTTATAGGAATTGGGTTTAGAAGCTTTCCTGGATTTTGACTCAGGTTTATCAACAGGTTTTGGCATAGGGGTGGACTCAGGTATTGATGCTAAACCTAGAGTACTAACCTCATCCTCAGAAGTCACATCCTCAACAAACTTAGGCAGTGAGTTACACGCGGGTTTTAGGAAGTCCTCCTCCTCAAAACTGGGACCTTTAACAAACTTTATTGGGGATTTATTCCTAATTCTGAGTGGTCTCTTGTGAGCATGGTTCTTCAATGTAGTAACTGGCTTGGGATTCAGTTTGCCAGTACCATCTACCTTAGACTCATCTACCCTTTTGTTTTCTCCTACTATCGCCTTAGGAGCCTCAGTGTCCTCTACCCTCTTTCCCTTATCTTGTTTGGTCTCAGATGGGGGTTTAAGGTAGTCCTCTCCAAATTGTTTCTCAGGGGGTGAGAAACTATAGTCATGTTCAAATGGGGGTGGACACTGCTTATAGTCACCACTAGTTTCTTTACCTCCTACAGTCTGACAATACTCTAACACAAAAGCAGACCTCTTAAAGATATATGTCTTATCTCTTTCCGTTTCAAAACTAATCCTAAAGGATTCTTTATCTCTCTTAAGCTCATCTATTTTCTTAATCTGTCTCATTATGGTCTGAGTATTTAACAGCACGTTTGACTTCAAATCGGTCACCTGATCGTCTAATGTCTTAATTATCTCCCTAAACTCTTTATCTCTATTCTTAAAGTACAAATTATCCTCATACTGTCTCTTAAGAGTCTCATTACCTTTCTTAAGTAATTCAATTTCCTATTTTAAGGCAGTACAATTATTACAGTTTAGGCAAATCTCAGTCAATTGTTTAACCTGCTCTTTTATTTCAACACACTTAACACAAACAAAAGAAGATTCATTACATACCTGGGCCTTAGATGACGTGTCAGCCATAAATGCTCATAAAGACTTGGGTTCTGACTCAGAATCAGAATCGTCTGATCTAACCTGCAACTTTTCAGCATCAGCAACTTCTTTCATTTTCTCATCCTCAGTAACATTACCAACCAACTCTTCAACCCTTGCCGGATTTTCAATCCCAGTAGAAAAATCACTATGTATTAGTTCATTCTCTCTCAACATTGATACAACTGAACTGAGACTGTAATCTACGAGAGAGCATTTCGATTCAAGCATCATAATAACAGGGTCCCACTTCTTTGGTAGCCCATCTTTAAAACCTCTCACGATGTCTCGGTTTGGCAATTGAATCCCAACATTCTTCAATTCTGATAACAAATAATGATATCTAGGTATTGTATCCTCCATAATCTCATTTGGAAAGGCGACAAAATGTTTCCATTCTTTTCTCAAAGCCTTATCCTTATTTTTGTCCATTCTTTTATCCATACCAGTGAATAAAACCTTTTAAATGCTCAAAATCTGACAAAAAGCGCGCCAAATACTGATAAAAATGATCAAAAATTGACTATCGGCGTCAATTCGATGAGCGTATCAAGTTTTCCCGTGAAAACCTGACAAATTCTGAATATTTGAAAAATTCGCGAAAATTCGAAGAAAGTCAAAGTTTGACTTTTTGGTCAACAAGTTGACTTTCTGGTCAAAATCGGACTTTAAATTTGGATTCAGTGCAAAAAACTGATTAAAAATGATGTTTCGGTTAAAAACGGAATTTAAAATCGAAATCAGTGCGAAAAGCTGATTGAAAATGATGTTTCGGTTAAAAACGGAGTTTAAAATCGAAATTAGTGCGAAAAATTGATTAAAAACGAAGTTTCGGGTAAAAACAGAGTTTAAATTTGAAACCAGTGCGAAAAACTGATTAAAACAGTGAAATCTGAAAAATTCGCGAAAATTTTAAAAATACGAGAAAAACAGAAAATTTTGACTTTTTGGTCAAAACTTGACTTTTTGGTCAAAGTCAAACAGTCAACCCTGGTCAACCTCAGTTAAATTTCAGTCAAACTTGATGAGTTGGACTGAAAAAGTCAAAGGTTTGAGGTTCTAAGGTGAAAACTGTTAAAGATTGAAAATTTGGGTGAAAAGTGAAAAAATAAACAAGTTTAGACAATTGGCAGAACACCCCCCGACTATTTTGTCCTTTAGTGAAATCTGACTTCAGTTTCAAAGTTATAGAACCAGCCCCTGACTAAATTGAATCTCTAGCACAGACACTCCTTAAACTTTAAAAATCAGCCCCTCAATTTAACAGAAACTTTTCTCCATCAGTCCTTTTTCGTTAAAAAGTTGATGAAACTCCTTCTTCCTCGTTAAATAAAGCTGAATTGTTTTTTCACTTAGGAATCCGTACGATTACGCAATACGGTTGCTTCTATCCGTACGGTTACGTCCTAAATCCATACGGTTTGAATGTGCAACCGTACGATTACGTTCTTAAGGGTTTTTGGTGATTCCGGTGGTGGTTCGCGGTGGTTCGTGGTGGTGCTACGGCGGAGTTGGCTCAAAAATACGAATTAGACACTGAAAATTTGCAGATCGAAACGTTTTTCAATTCCTAACACTTCTACAATTTTACTTTTTCAAATAACACTCTATATTTCTCAAATCGATCGGACCAAAAACTATACTTTTTCGAACTAAAAATCACGATTTTGGATTAATTTCTAAACGAAAACGATATCTTTAAATTGGAGTAACTTTGTATGATGACAAGGAAAGTTTTTCAACAATCAATTTGAACTTTTAACCCAGAAAATCGAATTTTGCAATTTTAGGGCAAAAAAAGTTATGAACATCAAAAAAACAAAAATTTTAACAACTCAAAAACGAATTCGCTGAGATGATGATCGATCCTAAACCAATAGCTCTGATACCACTTTGTTGGATCGTGTAAACAGGATTAAACGATCTTAGATTCAATAACGAGTGCGGAAAATCTCGTTATTGGGTTTTATACTCAAAACTAAATGAAAACCTTTGATCTTAATGATAAAATCGACTTAGATATGTTAAAGATCGAATATATTGAATACTAGAACACCAGAGAATCGGATTGTACGTGTAGTATCGGCTAGGATACGTAACCCTAACAATGAACCCGAAATCCCCTTTAAATATACACAGCACGTTGCAACCGTGCCGTTGCCTGTATAACCGTACGGTTGCATCCTGCAACCGTGCGGTTGCATACCAGTAGAGAAAGTTAAACGATTTAGCACTTTAACTTGATCATAATGAACTCGGGTACTAATTTTGCATCAATAGTAAATAAACTGATATAAAACTATAGTCACTTCAAGTTTTAATTTTAAGCGGAAATAAAAAGAAAGAATCATATCATAATAATAAGATAAGTTAAAGCGTCGATATTGAACCATGAACGAAGCAAGGAATAAGATAAAAATTATGCTTGTGAGGCCACATGGATGGTGTTGATACTATCTTTCTATGAGAAGTGGTTGGCCCTGTGTACAAAATAACGGGGTTGCAGACTTTGTAATGTCCATCTATCGACATCAGTAAAGCACTAAATCTTGTTTGTTGTGTACAGATTTAACCTTTTTCCCCTTAGAGTCACCTCAAAATCCTTCTTTTGGTGTTGAATTCAAAATTAATTTTTATTTGACGCTTTGAGTTGTTTCTTTCTATAGACGCAACACACGTTGAGTTTGCTCGACCTACATTCATCACATTCCTTGGAAAAGACACGGTAATGCATCTTTTGTATTTATTATTCGAGCATCCATTGAAAGATGGTTGATTTATCTGAAAGTCAACTCGGATGGGCAAGTAGCATCAGTTGCCACACTTCGTTTACTTTGGAATATATTACACCATATATGAAAGTACTCTTTAATAGATGTTTAACCTACATCCTTTGTAATGACATATTTATGCTCTCGTCTAACCCAGTTTGTATGAAAAACGAAGAGAGTTTCTTTGAAGTTCATGAATGACAACCAGTGATGGTCTCCATATTATAAAGTTTGCATCTTTTAACGGTTTAGACTTTTAAATTCACCTATTTCAATGTTTTTATTGAAATCTTGAATTTTCAATTTGTAATATCTTCAGTGGTATAAGAATTTGAACTTCTTATAGTTTTTAATTATCTCTTGTATTTTAGACTTCCAAACCTACGTTTTTACGGAAATCTATATCACATACAATCAACAATTGCGGTCCAGAAGTGTTTGCTATTGGAAAAATGGTAGCGTTTGTAGACTCAAAATGTTGCCACAAGCCTACAAGATGTAAGTTATGTACTTTTAATACTCCACTTTTAACTATGTTTTATAATATTTTTGCATCTTACTTAATGATACGTATACCCGATTGGCTCGTGTTGCGCATCACACTTGCACCATGTGCATATCCTGCGCGCTATAGCACTTCTGGCGCAAGTAAATGTGCGCTAGGGGGCGCCAGCTTGATGATGGCGCGCTACATGAAGATGACGTGTCCTGTACTTACCACGATCTCTATACAAGGGCCTACAGCCAGCGAAAAAGGTAATAGTACTGTTCCCTGGTCCCCTCCACGAAATAACCAGGTAGTGCAGACAAGAAAGCAGCATGGAACACGTGGCTCGAGTTAACGGACATCACTGTAGCTATAAATAACGGACTCGAATCACAAGGCAGCAGGCTGGTTTTTCCGGAAGTTACACACATACTATTTTTAGTATATACATACGAGCCAGTCGCGCTATCTATATAGCGCCTCCCTCACCCGCGCTATCGGACTTGTAGCAGCACACTAGACATTCTGGATATACAGGTAACGTTCCTTGAACATAAATCCTATCATCAGCGTGAGCCATCGATGACCGGACTACCCGCCGATGGTGGGTCTACGTTTAACCACCCCTGTTGAGATCCTCATCTCGCAAGGGGTTATTCACGGTACTCCGGACCGGAGAGTTAAACTCGATTGACCCTTAAATCCCCTGTTTAATGATGTCAGGCATGGACCGAACCCGACCCGATTATTCTATGCTTGATCATTTGGCGTCATCAGTGGGACATACAAGTTAAAAGGTTTCGATTTGATCTTTTCTCTATATGTCCACTACTCATTTATTTTTTCTATACAGGCACCTGTCGTGAAAAAATAAGTGCATTCAATGGACAACTGCCGACCACAGCTAGGAACAAAGCGCAAAGCTAGCGCTGACGGAAGCTCGAGGATGACGGAGATATCGTTCCCCGCCATTCAGACATTCAACACTTCCTGCGCACCCATTGTAGTGCAGGTATATCTGCCTGAGTCTGGTCATGGCGTTAAGCGCCTTCACATGGATAACGGCAGTAGCGTTGACATCATGTACGAGCATTGCTTCCGACAGCTGCCCACAACGGTGAGGAGAACCATCAAGCCTTCGACTACGGCATTATCCGGTTTTTCAGGAGAATCAGCGTGGCCTATCAGAATCTTGGATTTGAAGCTAGAGCTGAGAGACAGCAGGGATAAATTAAAAAAGCACACTGAGAGCATAGAATTCTGCGTTGTGCGCTCGTACTCTAGATACAATGCTATACTCGGAAGGACTTCCATTCAGAAACTTGGTGCTATATCATCCACAATTCACGGGATGGTTCGATTCCTGACGGATCAAGGAGTTGCCACCCTCGAGTCAACGCCGCTAGACGCCTTGTGCACGTCTGTTACTGACAAGGGGAGTGCTACTCCCGAAGAAAAGGGCGCGAATGAATGGTGGGTTATAGTTAATCCCGAGTATCCAGAACAGAAGATAAAGATAGGGGGAGCCTTACACATGAGACTAAGGAAAAGCTGAGAAATATCCTCATCTCCAATTCTGACGTATTTTGTTGGCGCGATGCTGATATGACTGGAGTTCCGCGAGAGATCGCGCAACATTATCTCCGCGCCAGCATCAACTTGACTCCTATCAAACAGAAGAAGCGGCCAATGGCACCCGAAAGAAGTGAATGGTTGCGCAGGGAAGTGGATAAGCTGGTTAAGGCCAACATATTGCGCAAAGTAAACTGCCAGACATGGGTAGCTAATCCTGTGCTGGTCGCCAAGTCTGATGGAGTGTGGAGGCTCTGTATCGATTTTAAAGATATTAACAAAGCTTGCCCTAAAGACAACTATCCTTTGCCAGAAATAGACTGGAAAGTAGAGTCGCTCGCCGGTTTTAGGTTCAAGTGCTTCCTAGATGTCTACAAAGGGTATCAAATGGCGGAAGAAGATGAGGAGAAGACCGCGTTCCACACAAACCAAGGATATACTATTACACAAAGATGCCTTTCGGACTCAAAAACACTGGCGCTACCTATCAGCGCACCATCAATACAGCATTCTCTAAGCAAATCAGGCGTAACCTCGAGGCGTATGTCGACGACCTCGTCATTAAGAGCAATACCGAAGAACAGTTGTTGGCCGATATACTCGAAACATTTAACACACTCAGGAGCATCAACATGAAGCTCAAACCTGCCAAGTGTAGCTTTGGGGAAGAAGGAGGGAATTTTCTAGGGCACATCGTAATTCCGCGCGGAATCAAGGCTAACCCGAAGAAGATAGAAGCAATTGAAAAAATGCCCCCCCCAAAACGAAGAAGCAAGTTCAAAGCCTCAATGGGAAATTAGTCGCGCTGACACGATTACTGTCTAAGGCTGCTGAAAGATCGCTCCCATTCTTTCATACCTTGAAGGACTGCGCTAAAAAATCGGATTTCAAATAGACAGACGAGGCAGAAAAAGCGTTTCAGAAGATGAAAGCGCTTCTCAAAGACCTCCCCACATTAACGGCGCCAATCGCTGGCGAAACCTTGATACTTTACCTCGCGGTGTCTAAGAAAGCCGTTAGTTCCGTCTTAGTCGCTGAACGAGGGGACGCTCAAATGCCGATATATTTCGTCAGCAAAGCGCTATCAGGAAGCGAGCTGAATTATCTCCTCATAGAAAAACTCGTATACGCGCTCGTTTTTACCGATAGACGTTTGCGCAGATACTTCCAAGCACATCCAATTACGGTACTCATTGATCAAGCTATTCGACAGCTGCTCTATAAACCCGAGATATCGGGCAGGCTAACCAAATGGGCAATAGAGCTAGGCGAGCACAAAATCGCGTACTGCGCTAGAAGCACTATCAAAGGGCAGGTGATGGCTGATTATTTGGCCGAAACAGCCGCTGACATGCCGGCAATATGTGACCCTGAGCAACTCCCAGCACCTCCGCTCGAACTATGGGAGCTCTATACAGACGGCGCAGCAAGCTCTGAGGGCGCTGGTGCAGGGCTGATCCTCACCGGTCCGCATCAGGAGGAGCATACATACGCGTTACGGTTCAACTTTAAAGTAACAAATAATGAGGCGGAGTATGAAGCGCTATTAGCAGGGATGCGTATAGCTCGAGAATTAGGAGTAAAGAAGTTACAAGCCTACGTGGATTCACAGCTAGTCGCCAATCAGATAAACGACACATTTGACGCCAAACATCATGATCTATGCAATCATACCTGGCTCTGGTTCACTCTCTAGCCGACACATTCATTGACTTCAGGATCAGCCAAATCCCTAGGAGCCAGAACAAGCAGGAGGATGTGCTCAGTAACCTGGAGGCACTCACCTTCAACCATTTGGAAAATAAAATATTAGTGGAACAAGTCTTCAAGAAATCCACGGAGCCAGAAACAACGATTGCGTCCGTTGAAGAAGAAGAAGCGACTTGGATGACAGACATCATAGAATTCTTGCGGACTGGGTCTTTGCCTGAAGGAGTGAAGGAAGCGATGAAGATCAGGGTAAAAGCACCGAATTACGAATTGCGAGGAGAAGTTTTATATCGAAAGTCTTATTTAGGTGCCTCCCTACACTGCGTAGGACCTAAAGAAGCCGCTATGATTATCGATTAGATTCACAAGGGATCTTGCGGGTTGCATTCTGGGTGGAGGACAGTCACCGAGAGGATTAAACGATTAGGATATTATTGGCCCAGAATGTACGCTGACACAGCTGAAAGGAGATAGTTACACGCTCCAGTTAACAGAGTGCCACAACACCCTATGATACCTATCACGTCGCCATGGCCATTCTGCAAATGGGCTATTGACATAGTGGGACCTTTCCCAAAGGGCACGGGAAACGCTGAATACCTAGTGGTCGCCATCGACTTCTTCACTAAGTGGGTAGAAGAGAAGCCGCTGCGCACCATCACCAGTAAGCAGATCATAGATTATTTCTGGGAAAGCATCGTGTGCAGATTCGATGTGCCTAACTAGATTGTCAGCGACAACGGTACACAATTCGAAGGCAACCCCTTCCGCAGCTGGTGTCAGGACTTGAATATCAAGCAACGCTTCACCTCCATCGTGCACCCTCAGGCTAATGGTCAATGTAAGGTTACAAACAGAGACATTGTACACGCCATAAAAGCAAGATTGGGAATGAAGCGCAGTGGATGGGTAGATGAGTTACCAAAAGTCTTATGGGCGTACAGAACAACGCACAAGAACAGCACAGGAGAGACACCATTCAGTTTGGTATACGGTTCAGAAGCAGTAATCCAGGCTGAAATAACGATTTCGACAGAGAGAATTTTGTCGTAAAGCGAAGGCGAAAATGACGAAGGGTTGCGCACTAATCTAAATTATGCAGAGGAGCGTAGGGAAATGGCAGCAATTCGAGAAGCCGCCAACAAACAGCTCATTGCAAAGTATTACGACAAGCGTGTAAGAGCAAGAACTTACAAGGTGGGAGACCTTGTGTGGCGCGACAACCAAGCAAGCAGGGCCCAAAACACTAGGAAGTTAGGGCCGAATTGGGAGGGACCTTACAAGGTCATTGGGATCAGCAACACTGGAACTTACAAACTGGCAGAGCTTAAGGGAAATCCAATCAAGCGGACCTGGCATGCTACCGCGCTTAAAAAAATGCTACATGTAATATAGAAAATAGGAGACTTGATCAATCACCTACTTTGTCTAGATTTACATGTAACTACTAGACAACGCGCCTTTGTAGGTTGACCGTGTGCTGCGCTATTGAAAACTCGTTTTTCGATTATATTAAAGCATTAAGTCATTTCCGGTTATGATTTCATGTGCCTCTCGGAGCTGAATAGCTTTATGATTTAAACTGCAAGCGCACAGTGAAATACTAGCGCGTTCCTGCCTACTTAAGGGATGACTTTCCCTAGCTCTCGCGTGGCAGAAGTCTGTTTGGCGACAGACTAAACTAATTACTAGAGAGCGACGATCATTGGGTTGACCTAGTTCCACCCGAGCAGACCTAGGGATCTGCAAGTCATGACTATAAACAAAAAAGCGTTGGTCGCGCTTGACCACAGTCCTAAACTAACGTTTGGAACGCTCTTTGACGCGATTACGGGCGCGCGACCCAAGTGTGTGCTGAGTGCAAATCAGCACACATAAAGGTTAGCGGCGATACGCCAAGAGTACAAAATAACAATGATTACCAGTTATGAAACAAGAATACGAGCAGTAAAGTGCATCATAAGCTTACATTGCGATAACACATTTCCCATTTATTACGAGAAATACACTTAGTACAAAATGTTACATGCGTCGTTACACATTATGACACTACAAAGCAAAATTACAACTTAGAGTCTACTAACTCTTGCACCGACACTCGCGGATTGCTTAACAACTCCTCGAGCCTAGGAATAGGGATGTGGTGCAATGCTCTGCAGGCCTCCCTAGCAACTTTATGCGCTCCAGGAATGAGACAGTCTCGGATAGCTTTAGGAAGGATAGCGGGCACCTGAATATGTTCTTTCACGATATCCCAAAAGTGAAGGCGCTCGACATCCTGTATAGCTTTCAAAGCACTCTCATAGCGATCATTCACGGCGGCGCTATTTAAAGCATCATCCACTATGTGAGGGAGACCTGCCTTTAGCACCTCAAACTCGTGAGCAACCGACCTCTCTCGCTGCTCCAACTGGGTGCACTATGCGCGTAACATACGGATGGTTTCCTCATGATTACTATTCTGAAGGTTAGCATGATCTAGTTGTGCCTGAATCTTTATATTTTCCTGTTGCGCCTTATCAAGCTTGCCACAAAGGCGCATTATGGTGTCCCTCATTACGAAGAATTCATCGTCGGAAGACTCATTGCCCGGCCCGGGGTTCTGAACGTTCTTACCCTTTCAAGAGCCCGCCGAGTTCGGGCGTTGCCTTTCAACAGAGGAGTCGCTATCAATATGAATGGGAGATGGATGATGTCTGTTCGCGCTCCCTCTCGCGTTACTACCGCGCCCGTCATCTATATAGGAATAATAACAAGTGAGTAGTGCCGAAATTCAAACACAATAAGTAACAATGGAGGTGCGCAAACATACCAGTGCGAGCGCGCTTTGTTGGGGGAGAAGCAACAGATCTTTTGCGCTTCTTCGGAGCAGGCGCGCCACGATGTGGCGGAACAAGTTTCCCGCGAGGACATCGCTTAGGCAAGTCAGCATACTGCGCCGCAATCTTCTTTTTCTTCTTCCTGCGTGAGGGGCCAGAAGCAGAAGCCGCAGCGACGGGGCGCTTTGTGGAAAACCCTTTACCTAAGGGCATACGGTCCACTACTACAGAAGTAGAAGAAGAGAACTCGAGGTTCTCCGAAAAGGAAATTGCTGTCAACAAAGGGTAGAAGCGTTAAGGAAGGTGTAGAGTAAAAGAAGGTAAAAAGCTATACATACCTTGCAAATGACGACTGAAGTGAGGATAGTAGTTGGGATCTGGCCAATGCTTGGATATCCCACCAGCATACAGCACGCTGTTGCTATACGCACGTAAGGGAAGCGCGTGGCCTACGCATTTATCCAACATTGACCTTTCACTTGAACTTAAAGGTGGCGCCATATTTAAGCTACCGTCAAAACCATATTGCCAAGCACTCACATTTGAGAACTCTAACGGAATAAAGGTATCATCCACGAAGAAGTAACGCTCTTTCCAATCGCGCGGATTCTCCTCTGATGGCAAGGTTGAAAAAGACGCGAGACGGGGCCGAAACGGTAGCGACATCAAAACGTCGCAACAGAAAAAACGGGGCCGAGACGGGGTCGAAACGGATGTTGACTAATGTTGACTTCTAAATATATAAATATATATTTACACATGTTTTAGAGCTAAAAAATCTTCGTTGACAAGTTTGTATCTATAAGTGCTATTAGCGTTACTATAATATAAAATGGAATACTAAACTAAGTCAATTTTGATGGATTTGACCAACTTATGACTGATTTTAACAGAATTTTTGACTTTTGACCGGCGTTGACCCAATTTTTCCTGCATTTGACCTTACTTTTGACCGTTGACCGGCTTATAAGAAAACGGACGGGGTCGAAACGGTTTAGTCATCAAAATGTCGCAACGGGCGTCGCAACGGATGCAATGGACGTCGTTTACAACAGTGTCTGATGGTTCGCCGGTAAAGCGAACATTGTCACGGAAAGAGAACCAACCTGTATCAAGCCGTTCACAAGAAAATATGTTCTTGAACAAATTCACAGTAGGAATAAAGTCGTGCGCCCTGCACCACATCTGAAAAACAACAAGACGGCAGGCGCTGTCAGGATCCAGCTGACCCACGCCAATGTTAAAATGTGAAAGCACACGCAAGATGAAATTCGTAGGTGGAATGCGCATATTTTTCTGCTCAAAAACTACACTATAAACGGCTACTTTTCTGCTAGGAGCACGGTTGGCCCTGTCTAAACATCCAGGAACGGCAGGCTACAGGGATCTCATGGGGGTATAGCGCTTTAAGATATGCGCTACATATTCGGCGGAAATGGATGAAGGAATGGAGCCAACGTTGGAAAAGTCAGCACGATAAGCCATGTCAGAGAGAGAAGAGAGAGAAAAGTGAAATTTGAATGAAGAACGTTCTATTTATAGAAGGGGAAGAGATGGCCATGACGGATCTTGACCGTGCGCATGCCAGAAGACAACTAAAGGAGAGAATTTAATGCAATATGACGGGTGATGTGACGGCTGTCACGTCACACCTATCATGAAATTAATAGTAGTTGATTTCGACACCATGCGCAATACTTGCGCATAATATCGAACTGGGGGACTTAATGATACGCATACCTGATTGGCTCGTGTTGCGCATCACACTTGCACCAAGTGCATATCCTGCGCGCTATAGCACTTCTTGCGCAAGTAAATGTGCGCTAGGGGGTGCCAGCTTGATGATGGCGCGCTACATGAAGATGACGTGTCCTGTACTTACCACGATCTCTATACAAGGGCCGACAGCCAGTGAAAAAGGTAATAGTACTGTTTCCTGGTCCCCTCCACGAAATAACCAGGTAGTGCAGACAAGAAAGCAGCATGGAACACGTGGCTCCAATTAACGGACAGCACCGTAGCTATAAATAACGGACTCGAATCACAAGGCAGCATGATGGTTTTTCAGGAAGTTACACACATACAATTTTTAGTATATACATACGACCCAGTCGCGCTATCTATATAGCGCCTCCCTCACCCGCGCTACCGGACTTGTAGCAGCACGCTAGACATTCTGGATATACAGGTAACGTTCCTTGAACATAAATCCTATCATCAGCGCGAGCCATCGATGACCGGACTACCCGCCGATGGTGGGACTACGTTTAACCACCCCTGTTGAGATCCTCATCTCGCAAGGGGTTATTCACGGTACTCCGGACCGGAGAGTTAAACTCGATTGACCCTTAAATCCCCTGTTTAATGATGTCAGGCATGGACCGAACCCGGCCCGATTATTCTATGCTTGATCATTACTAATTAATTTCCTTACTTGAACTATGTACCACTAAGATAAATATATATGTTTATGAGAGGTGTTGTAACTTTTAAAGTTGCTCAAATCCTTGAAGGTTATGTTAATTCGGTAACAATAAATCATCATTACCATGATCATAATTACTAGATGAGAAAAAGAATATAGTATTACAATTACATTGCAGTACTAGACTACTAGTTATAAATTATTATCAGAATAATGAAAAGGTTATGTAAAACATTTATGGTGTTGGTGCTATTTTATCACAAGAGTTGGTGGGGTCTGTGTACACTACAATGGAACTGCGTATATTGTGAACTCCATCTGTCCACCCCAATGTTGCTCGTTCTGTTGTATTCGGCTTAAATCGTTCCCCCTAACAGTAACCTTATAATCCTTCTTTCGATTTATTTCAGAGAAGTGTATAATACTAGGTTAAAATCTGATGTGAAGCTCTTAGTCGGTTTGTTGGACTCACATTCATCACATTCCTTCGAAAAGACACTCAAAATGCATCTTTGGTGTATGTTATTTGAGTTGACATTGAAGGATAATTGATCTCTCTAAAACTCGACTTCGATGGGCAAGTACCATTTGTGGCATTCAAACTTCCTGTATTTCGTGATATATTGCACCATATTTGTAGGTAATCTTCGACATATGTCTGATAAACTAGGCCTGGATTGGTTTCTGTAGACGATAAATCTATGGATCTTAGGTCGCTTGAACTCTAAACTAAAGGCGGAACACAATAGAATAGAGGTAAATCGAGATACGGGTCGTTTCGGGATCGAATTGGTCGAACCTAGTGCAAAACCTAGATTAGATCGACACCTAGACGATGTATTTCGGTGGTATTCGGTGTTAGGGTTTTCTGGAGACGAGAAACAACGATTTGGAACAAATGGGACGAGTAACCTCATCAAAGAAGTCTAAACCCGTATATATACTGCAAGTCAGACACACTCGGTCGAGTGTGTCTGTCAGTCGGTCGACTGACTTACACAGTCGGTCGAGTGTGTACACACACTCGGTCGACTGTGTGTAGTTTAACATATTGATTATTTAATAAACTAAGAACGCACAATCACCATAGTAATCAATAGTCACTAGTAAATAACATTATTACATAACCGAATGTACTAAACGTAAGAATAAACTACGGCTGGGGATTCATACACCAACAAACTCCCCCTAAGACCTAGCCGTAGAACAGAAATAAAAATTCGATTATCAATCAGTAAACGGATCTGTCACCCAGTTCTTCAAATAGCAAAGTTTCACAACCCTGCAGTACTGTTCAGCCTGCACACGATTTTCTGGGCGATACAGCATCCGATTGTAGTAAAGGGTAAACATATCTTCCTCACAGCAGTTTCGCAACCAAACTGGATCTTGAACCCTTATACAATCATTTTCATCTCCGCCATCCTTGTCTAACACAATAACTGCTTCCTCTGAGCGTTCATCATAATACCACCAACGAAAACGAGGACTGAAGTGCTGCAGCATCTTTCTCAAAGGAACCTTCCGCATATACTTCACAGGTCGATATTTTACTATCTTCCTTCTAACCCCTGTTTTCTTGTTCGTTCGATAAGAAATCTTCGGAAACTGAGGACGAAAACCTATGAAATTAGGTGAATGATACGATTTCCTTATCTTACGAACCAAAACATCAGGAATTCCACTGTAATCCTGATATAACATCTTAAGCCTGGCCACCTGCATAAACTCAAAATTAGGTAACGTTTTGAATTCAAATGGAGATTTGATATAATCCACTCCATATTCTTTCTTGATCGCATACATATCGAATTCTTTAATATAGGCCCAGGCTATGATCTTTCCCTTAGCACGTAAACTCTCACAGTGCTCGATAAACTTCAAAAACTGCGGCTCTACTTCAGGTTTCATCACATACTTCCTAATCCGCATCTGAATCTTCCATTCTTCTTCCAACACTTCAATCTTTTTCTTTGTTGATCTTCACCGGCAAGAAACCTTCTGGTAACACACTTTCTTGTTCCTTCTGTTCCTTTTCTTTACATTTTCTGTTCAAAAGCTCATCATTCATCTCAAAATAATCAGCAAAAGTTGGAAGATCATCACCAACGCCTTCATAACGAGGATAAGGCTCAGTTGGCTCATCCTCAATAACAATCTCATCAAAACTGTTATCACTTTCATCAAAAACATCAGTATCACTCATTTCATCTTCAAAATTCTGAGCTCCTGATGTCGAAGCCTCAGTTGCAGCTTTTGATGTAGCGTCAGCAGATTCCTTAGCTTCTCGCTCTAGACGCTCCATCAATTCCTGCTCAGTTTCGGTCAGATCCGGAGGGATCTTCCCTTCTTCTAAATCAGTGTAAACAGTTGTATGATTAAGACGATCCTGCATAGCTAAAAATTCAGAAACTGTTAAAACTTGAAGAGGAGTTACATACAGCGGGTTATCCTCCGTGTACCCTTTAGCAACTTCAACAGCTCTGTCCTCTTCTTCCTCACCAAAAGTACCAAATGGATCTGGTTCATCATCCTCTTCTTCAACCACAATCCTCTTCTCCCATTCGTTCAATCTATCCGTCAGATCTCGGTTTTGTGTCTGAAGAGATAAAATTTCTCCAGCCTGACTTTCCATATTTTTCTCCAGCTCACCAATCTTCAACCTCAATGCAGACATTTCAGATGTTGTCTTTTTCTTATCTTCATCAACTGCCTTTTGAAACTTAGCAAAATCCGCAGACAACTGAATCAATTTTCGGTTAACAATTCCTGTCATATCACCTGCAGTAGTCTCAGAACGTTGAGAAATTTGAACTTGCTGAGAAGATGTAGTTTGTTGTAGTTGAGTGGGTGCAGCTTGAGTAGATCCACCAGTAGCTGGACCAGTCTGAGCAACCTTCGGCTGGGACTTTGTTGTGGAAGACGAACTTCCATCTTTAACCAAAATCTTCAAACGTTTTTGTCTCCCTCTTGTTGACACCTTGGGAGCTTCAGCTAACTTTCACTTCACTAAATCCATTTGACTATCATCAAGCGCTGTTACATCATCTTCATCAACCAATCGAGGACCAGTTGATTTTGGTGGAGGCTGATTCACCTCTTCTTCACCTGCAATAGTAATATCAGTCTCATCCCCTGAATTACTGTTTTCATGTCGGCAACTCAAGCCTTCTAGACACACGTAGTTCTCATTAATCAGATGACCAATCAGACCTTTCTCCGGTACTTCCACTCGGCTCTGCAAAAACCTGTTGAAAGATTGATCATTTAAATGATTCTGCTTTAGTTCATCCTCAGGTATCTTTACCAACCCTTGAACCTGCTTCTCTAACATAATCTGAAGAAACCTCGGGAACACCAGATGAACTTTCCTCTTCACGTTTAGAACCATTGCATCAAATATCACCTGTGAAAAGTTAAACTCAGCGTTCAAAACCAACGCAACAAACATAGAGATGTATTTCGCAGTCATCTCATCAAAACCTCCTTGCATCGGGCTCAAACATCTAAGAAGAACGTATGTAAAGTATCGATACTGCCTTGGAAGTTTCGTACGTTTAACAGCTTTGGTTATGTCACCAGTATAACCACATCTCTTTAAACACCTTCTAACTTTCAGAATCGGCAAATCAGTTGGCATATTATCATCGTCCGAAAACCCTAAATTTTCCCTGATAGTCTGTGCAGAAATACGAACAATCGTGTTGTTGACAGAACTCAATATCACCTTCTTGTTATCTTCAGTAACAACTTGGGCAACCTCCCAGAATTTTCTCTGATGAGAATAATACGGAGTGCATTCAGCAGTAATAGCTTTAAAGATCCTGGAACGTTTCAAGAAAGCAATGATCGGACCAAAACCTCCTCTTTGGGCCTCTGAAGCCTTTTCATCAACACACGCAAGTATGTTTGTATCTTCTCGACCAATCAGACTAGGTAACTCAGAAGATAATGGGATTCGTGGTTCACGTTCTTCATCAGACATCTGCTGTTGTTCTTGAGACATGGTGAATAGCTGAAAAACACTTAAAACAACATAACGAATAAGCATTTACCTCCATGTATCATGGGGTATCTAATGAATTATATGAATCAATGAATTAACAAACATAACAAACACATTAAATAAATCACACAATTACATCATCCACAAGTTATTGTTTATTACACACCATAGTATAAGGGCTAACAAGCTAGCCTGATCAAATTACAAAATAACCATAAATAAACATAAGCACATGAAATCATAAGCATGAGAACTATCCTTCAATAACTTCCTCTGGAACCTGATTCCATTCATAATTCGTGTCCTCATCCAGATCAATCTCATCAAACAAATGATTTAAAAGAACTGCATAAGGAAATGGTGTTTCCTCATCATCCAAAGCATCTTTCATGACATTAACTACTATCTGCCCAAGATTCACCTTGACACGTTCCATAAGACAGTACAATAGAACAGCCTCAGTACCAGATAGTATATCATCATGAGGATCTCTAAACACCACATTTCTTTTGATAATTCTCATGTTAAGCATCAAGTCATCCCTAACATCGCTCTCTCTGACCTCAATACTGTTAGAACCAATTACATATCCTGGCTTAGTGATGTGAGAAGCTACCCCACCAGCATCAAACTTGCTAGAAATCTTCCTAAGATCTTTACTAGAACAGTAAATCTTGGCTCCCCAGTAATTCAATAGAAGGTTATCTGCAAAGTCATCTATGGTCCACTTATAGTCAACACCAAAGAAATTAGCTTGAACATACTTCTTCTCTATGGTCACACTAGAATAGAACTCTTGGATTAGCTTAGGACAGTAATGATTCCCAATCTGAAGAAACGTCAAGCAATCTAAACCTTTCCACTGATCCTTCGTGAACTGGGATGCAACAACTTTGGTCTCTACAAGGATAGGCCTATGTTCGGCCAATGCTTTCCTACATTTCAGGTCATACTTCCATGTTCCACTTAACCTACTACTTGGACCTGACATTCTAAAAGCAAAACTATGCAACATATTCAGTTTAAACATGATATCATAACAAAACAATCAAAAATAGCAAAATCTTAAAAATTAGGGTTTCTACACACTCGGTCGAGTGTGAATACACACACGGTCGTGTGTGTTTTGGAACGGTCGAATGTGTGAACTCACTCGGTCGAGTGTGTTGCACACTCGGTCGATCGTGTTCATCAGATATGAGACCTCCAATTTTTCAAATCAATCAAATCCGTTGATTTTGCTTCAAGATCTGGTCACAATAACATCTAAACAGGTCGACTAACAAGTTCATAGCATCAATTATAACAGATTAAGTCTTAACATCGTTCGATTTGAGTTTAGCACTTTGAATATAAAATCAAAGATTACGAACAAATTAAAACGAGTTAGAATACCTAGTTAGTGGCGCTGTGATCACAAGAAAAAGATGTAGGTAAAAAGCACGATCAAAAACTCCTTCCTTAGCTTCGAAAAATCTAGGTAAAATCCGCTCAAAAACACCAAAGTGTTCTGAGCCGTTCGAGACCTCAGCCTATTTATACTCACAGACACACTCGGTCGAGTGTGTCTCTCACTCGGCCGTTCGAGTATATATACTCGATCGAGTGTGTTATGAACACAACACATTATTTAAAACTTGATCGGTCGAATGATTGACACACACGGTCGTGTGTGTACACTTACTCGGTCGAGTGTGTAGCCTCAATCAGTCGTCTATCTTTAGGGTTTACAACTTAGGAAATTTCGATTTCAATTTCACAAACCCTTTCCTATTCCACTCCCCCTGGGACTGATCTCCACAGTATATATTTAACACGCTTTGTACCTTTATGTTCCAAACAGCTTGGTTTTAAAAATTAACTAAAAATAAAGAATTCCTTTCACAATAAACCTTTCCGAGAACTGAGTTGCTTAACATAATACACTAAACAAAGATGCACATACAGCTAATCTAATTCAAGTAATCAAATATGGACTTTTTAGATAGGAAAGCATATGCAAATTCATAAAGCAAACTACTGTACAAGATCCAACATATCATGATTAGCAGATAAATGAGGTTATCAGCGTAAAAATAAATAATACAACTTATCATGAAGCCCAGTACGAAAAGCATAACACATGTTTTTGTGAGTTAACATATCACACTGATTTAATCTTATGATTTGGGGATCAGAACTGAACTAAATTTGACATGTAATTTCATGCTTCATTCATAAAGTACTTGATAAAGCATATACAAAACAACTTTCAAACATATCAATAAACATTTACCAACTTTCACACTAGACTTCGATGATCACGTTGATTAATTACTTTAACATTTTACAATGTTAGATTTTAATCACGAAGTCAGTACTCACTTGAGATCGCACGATGTTTCAGGTAGAACAATTGAGCACAACATGTTGACGCTGTCCTCTTATCACATCAATGTACTTTCAATCTGATTGAACAGAACCATCTCACGATGTTTCTAGCAACCCTGTCAGCCAAGCTTCTACCTTAAACTTACACTTTTCGTTTCAGATAACTTTGTGAATCTCAAATTTATTGCATACTTTGTTAAGGCGCATACCGGCCGCTATAAACCCCGTACTTATACGGAAATCGTATGATGTATCATGTTTGATGGATGGAAGTGATAAATATATTTGAGTGATGGAACGCTAAGATACCTTCCAGAAGATATTCCCTCTATCCAGGTCAACATGCACAATCCCATATCACAGATAAACGATTTAAAGTTCACTAATTGAGATGTGAACTGAATGATTTAAGTTCTCTATATCTGATGATCTGATAAATTCTCCCTTCAGATGTAGATAACTAAATCATTCAAAAAGTCTCCGATTGGAATATATGTTGTCTAAAACTTAGATAACCGAGGAATCTCTGAAGCTATGTTCAATTCTTGATCCATGATTCTCGTGCAGCTTGGTGGTGCATCAAATTATTTACAACATAAATGAACAACCACAAACAAACCATAATTTTTTTTTTTTTTTGGATTTTCTGATGTTGCCTTTTCTCCATAAATAAAACAAACAAAATAAATAAGTAAATACAACTATACATGATGATGATGCACTACAGTCTTTAACGTTAGTAGTAACTTCACGAAAAACCAATCTTCTGATATTGAAATCTAGAACCCGATGACATTGCAATATACACATCATTCTATGTCTGTGATACAAGACTGCACTTCTCAACCCTTCGAGATAAAACACCTCCCTTTGGGTATCCGATATGTACGTTATTGGATTTCGGTCCAAGTAATAAAGGTAAATAGAAACAAGTATGCATCCTAGACAAAGTATGCTCACCTTGGGGACTCACAAAATTATCCTTTTGCTACCGAGTATAAACCGTAGTAGGGGAGACCTCAATCGTCTGTTGAGTTTCTGAACAAACATTTCTCAGTACATATTCAGTGATAAGTAGGTGACTACCCTCAACCGCTGTAAACCTTTTCATGATTTCCTTATCATGATATTTACGATTTGTTCGTGTGATCACCTCTATCTAGAGTTAGGTCAATAAAGTCTACTAACACATTATCAATCATCATGTATTACTTGTTTTATACAACTTACATGCTGGTTCAGTATTGCAATCACTTCCCCACAAATATAATAAGCAACTCATTTTCAGGCTTTTCAATTTTTATAGATTTTTCATTTTTATTTATTTTTCTGGTTTTTCTGGCTTTTCTATTTTCTCTGTACAATAGTATAGATTTATCTAAAAACATAAGCAAACATGCAGAAATATCAGGAAAAACGAATCTATCATGCAAATGAAAAGTAAACATGCAAATAATCTACAAACTATCATGCAAAACTATACATACTCTACAAGCAGTTTCTTAACAAATCACAACTCAGTCTCAGGTGTAGGTTCCTCTGTGTCAGGAACCTCATTTTCAGGAACCACATCTGAAAGTAATTTAATACCTATTTCGTTTAATAAGTAATTAAAACGTGGTTTATCAAAAGCTTTTGTGAAAAGATCAACCCTTTGGAACATAGTGTCTATCTGCACAACATCTATCAACTTTTTCTCATAGCAGTCTCTAATGAAATGGTATTTAATCCCTATGTGTTTCGTTTTAGAATGATTTACGGGATTTTTAGTGACAGCTATGGCAGCAGTATTATCAACATAAATAGGAGTGTTAGAAATTTGCAAACCGTAGTCACATAGTTGTTGTTGAATCCAGATGACCTGTGATGTACAGATGGCCGCGACAATGTACTCTGCTTCGCAAGTGGACTGAGCCACTGCAGTCTGCTTCTTACACTACCATGTAACTAGTTTGCTGCCAAGGAACTGACAACCTCCTGATGTTGACTTGAAATCCTTCTTGCATCCTCCATAGTCAGAATCACTGTAATCTGTGAGATCAAACCCATCCTCACATGGATACCATAACCCTAAACTCGGTGTATCTTTCAAATACCTCATAATCTTCTTAACCACTAACATATGATGAACATTAGGATTTGCCTGATAACGACCACACAGACAAACCGCAAACATGATATCTGGTCGAGAAGCTGTAAGAAACATTAGAGAACCTATGATAGCCCTGTATAACGTTTGGTCCACTGCGGCACCCTCACACTCAGGTGAAATACCATGGTTCACAGACAACAGAGTATTAGCCGGTCTTTCTGCTTCCATTTGAAACCTCTTCAGAATATCAGCAACATACTTGGTTTGATGCAAGAAGATGCCTTTATCTGTCTGAGCTACCTGTAGACCCAAGAAAAACTTAATCGTTCCCATTAAACTCATCTTGAACTTCTGCTGCATGACCTTCTCAAACTCATCAACCATACCCTGATCTGTTGACCCGAATATAATATCATCAACATAAACCTGCACTAACATAAGATGTTGTCCCTTCGTTTTGATGAAAATTGTCTGATCAATGACACCTCTCCGAAAACCGTTTTCAATCATGTAATTGGACAACGTTGCATACCATGCTCGAGGAGCTTGGTGAAGACCATAAAGTGCCTTTTCAAGTCTATAAACCTTTTCTGAGAAATGAGGGTCTTCGAAACCGGGTGGTTGTTCAACAAACACCCTTTCATTGATCTTTCCGTACAAAAACGCGCTTTTCACATCCATCTGAAAAACTTTAAATCCCATGAAGGATGCAAATGCCAAGAAAATCCTGATTGCTTCCAGTCGTGCAACCGGAGCAAAAACCTCATCATAGTCAACTTCAGGGATTTGTTGATATCCCTTTACCACCAATCTAGCTTTGTTTCTGATAACTATACCCTGTTCATCCTTCTTGTTCTTCAAAACCCATCGAAGACCATAGGGTACACAACCATGTGGTGGATTGACTAGTTTCCAAACCTTCAAATGTTTAAACTGTAACAGCTCCTCTTGCATTGCACTAACCCACTCATCATACTTCAGTGCCTCATACGCATCTTTCGGTTCAATTTGACATACATAGCATGAGTGAGCATGCACAAATATCCTACCTGTCTTATTCAGCGAAGAATAAAATGCTGTAACCACATTCGCACTTTCAGTCTGAACATCATCTACTGCTGTTGAACTATTGTTAATCACCGGGACCTCTGATGTGGTCGAAACCTCAGAAGTTGATGCCTCTGTTGTCGTACTCTGGGGAATATTAATATGAGGAATTCCACGTGCGTCCACATAATAATCCTGTAGACGTTTAGGCGGTAAAATAACACGATTGGATCTTCTCACCCCTCCTGCTTCAGTTGGCCGTTCAGGCACTGTCACAGTTGGTGGTTGATTATATAGAGGATTAAGATGTTCCTCTGTCAATCGTGATCGGTTAACTTCCTCATCATCTTCAAGATCACTATCGTCATCTGTATATACTACCCCGTCCGCATTGGAATCAAAAGCATCTGTCACTCTCTCTGTGGACTAGGTTGCAAGCTAGAAACCGGATTCTGAATCTGCGATGGAATAGTAACAACATTCTCAGTTGAGTTTTGAGAATCAAACAAAACCTGAGTTAAAATCTCCTTCTCTGTAGCATCGGGTGGAAGATCGAAGGAATCAAATAATTTATCATATTCAAATTGCCAAGCGAACCCTTTACTGACACGAGGTGGAGCATTGCGCTGAATATCCACCTCATAACGTTCCTCCACACGCCTAGACTCAGTATTATATACTCGTTTGTTTGGATTCCCATATCCCAAGAAGATACCAGAGATCACCTTTGAATTGAATTTCCCTCCAGCGTCTCGTACCAGAATAGTACAAGGAGCACCAAAAGGTTCGAAATGTTTGATATTAGGCTTTCTCTTATGCAACAGCTCATAACACGTTTTACCATGTATCTTTACCACCGGAACTCGGTTCATCACATAACACGCAGTACTCACGGCTTCTCCCCAGAAAACAATTGGAAGACATGAATCAGATAGCATAGTTCTTGCGGTTTCGATTAGAGTCCTATTCTTTCGTTCAGCAACACCGTTTGATTGAGGTGTATAAGCCGGACTGAACTGTTGTTGTATCCCTTTCTCATTACAAAACAGCTGCATCTGAATGTTCTTAAATTCTGTACTATTATCAGTACGAATCCTCCTTACCTTCAAGTTATACAGACTTTCGAGCTTCAGAATCAACACTTTAATATGCTCAAATGTGTCTGACTTGAGTTTCAACATCACAACCCACGAAAACCGGGAATACTCATCTGTAACTACCAAGCAATATGATTCTCCAGTGAGAGTTTTACAATTAACTGGACCAAAGAGATCCATGTGTAACAGCTCCAAAGGAATATTGACAGAATGATGCTTTTTGGTAGTATGTGACTTTCTAGTCTGCTTCCCCTGTTTACACGGAAGACAAACCTCAGGAATATGAAAACTTTTAACATTCACACCATCAACTAATCCATTGTGGACTAGATTATTCATCTTCCTCAGACTCAGATGACCCATACGCTTGTGCCAAAGAATCGACTCCTGTTCAGTAGCTTTAGAGACAAAAGCTTGATGGCCTGTAGCTGCCTTAACATGAGCCTTACGCATATCAAGGATATAGAGATCCTTGCACCTTGGAGCAGTCATCAGAATCATGTCCTCCGGAATTACGAACTCTTTTCTTAAAATATAACAAAACTTATCATCAAAAGCAACAGTATATTTCTTATCAGCAACTTGTGAAACAGAAAGCAGATTGTTCGACATCTGCTCTACATAGTTAACTTTATCAAAGCTGACATTCTCATTAGCAATAACACCCTGAGCAGTAATAAATCCTCCTTCACTACCTGCAAAAGAAACTGGTCCTCCATCTACTGTTTTCACATTAGACAGCAAAGACAAGTTCCCTGTCATGTGCCTGGATGCCCCACTATCAACAATCCAAGTACTGCAGCATGGATTGTAGGCAACCTGCACATTAAAGTAAGAGGATTAGTTAGAAAAGGCCACCCATGCCCTAATGGCAGTGGGTTTCCCATCAACACCAACAACTGGCAACTCCACCCATTGTCCTTTAGATCCAGAAGAACCTTCAGGATGCTGAACACTTTTAACTTCTGATTTAGGTTTCCAAACTGTGTTATTCGGTAATGGTTTTCTATAATAATCATTAGTCTGAAAAACCTTTTTATCATTTGTTTGCACTAAAAAAGAATTAAACACCGGTGACGGTGATCTCCTATTAGAGAACCGATTTGGACTAAGATCAACCTTCCTTCTTGGTGTCTGTCGAATGGGTCTGCAATTCATAGCCCTGTGTCCCAACCTCCCATAATTAAAGCAGTTAACATTATCAAAATCATGAGAATTAAACACTTTGCGTCTAATTGGTGAAAACTGTCTTCTAGGTGGTTCAGTATGTTGTCTAGTCGTAGGGGATGACGAGACTTGTTGCTTAACAGTCTGTCGACGACCAGGCGGAACATACTTGGATACATTCTCAGATTTGGAACTCGCCTCTGTTGGTGATTGTTCTACCTTAGGACATGATTCATCTATTCGGCCCTTACTGATAAACTTAGGTGACACTCCCTGGGTGTTCTTCTTCTTATTCTGTTTGGGACTCACAGTTTTCTTAGGCTGAGCCTTTTGACTCTGAGTCATCTTACTAGCATTAACTGGATTTTTCAGAATGGTAACAAGTTTAGTGACAAGCTCAAATGGTTTGCTGTCTTTTTCAGTGTCGATATCAGTATCTGACTCTGTTTCATAGACAGCATCTAAAGGCTTCTTCGACTCAACTATCTTAACAGTGCTCTCAACAGGTGCTTCTTTAGGCTTACCATATTCTAGTTCTACAACATGACCCTTACTTTTCTTAACTGGTTTGTTAATGTACTCACCCAAAAGTGGCGGGGCTACCTGGTTATAACCTAAACCCTGCTGTTTAGGAGGATTCAAAGTCTGTTTCACATAAGACATCCTCTGCCAATTGTCGATCCTAGCTTTTTCAGACTCGTATTTCAACTTAAATGAATCTCTTTCAGCCTTAAGAGTCTCTATCTGGCCCAAATACATAGTAATCACTTTTCCATCATCTATAACAGTTGATTTTAAGTGACCTACCTGATTCTCTAAAGACTTAATAACATCAACATAGTCTTTCTGTTTGTTAAGGTAGAAAAGTGCATCATCATAGTTCTTTTTATTAGTCTGATTCTCCAATCTAAGATCCTTAAGGTCAACTAAAAGCTTAGGACAGGTCTCACATGTAACAGATATCTCATTAAGCTTCGAAATTACACACTCGAGCCTCTCAATTTCCTGTTCATAATCAACGCATCTAGAACATTTAGAAACTGAATGATTACATACCTTATCGTTACCGGATGTGTTGGCCATAAATGCATAGGTATTTTCTCCAACCTGAGTGTCTTCATCTGATTCTGACTCAGACTCTGAACTCGTACTGTCCGCGTAGTCAGCCTCATAACCTCCTTTGTTCTCGTTTTCGTCTGAACACACTGGACTCCGAACTGTAACAATCTTCTTGTTACCACTCTTAAGATCACAGTTGAGCAAATGTCCCAACTCTTGTCTGAACCAAGTACCAACATGACAACTTCTTTCTTCATCCTCATCGGAAGAATCAGTCGTAAACTCAAAATCTGATAGGTCTCGAGCTTGGCGAAACTTATCATACAGTCGATCTTTAATCCTCTTTCTGAGGCACAACTTCATAATCTCCTCAGCTCTTTTCATTCTAGCATCACATTTGCACACATAGCAGGTGCAATTCGGATTATCTTTTCCAGTACAACCTGCATTTCTCCTAGCAATTCTTTCTTCTTCAATTTCAGCTTCAGTTTTACCTACAAACACAACATTAGCTTGATGCGTATCTGCCGTGATGGACCAGTCACACACTTCATCAGCATACGTGGTCGTCAAGGCCTTAGATTGAGTAGACCCCGAAGATTCTTTCTCAACAATAACATGTTGTGGAGTAACTGAAATGGTTGTATTGTGAAAAGGATCAGAAAAACCAGTCTTGGGTGGCCTTGTGCAAGTCTTCTTAAAATGACCAAGCTCATCACAATTGAAGCATCTAACCTTTGACATATCAAAACCAAACATCGAGTCTCGATTCAAACTCAAAGACCTCTGTCCGGTTTTCTTCAAGTACTTCCTAGCCCGTCTAACAATGCTACCCATGCAATAAAGTATATCCATCCTTTCGATATCGTCCTCATCAATCTGATCATAGTCTTCATTTTCAAGATGACTATTAATCACTTGTCCACTAATCATATCGTTGTATGAGTTAACAACAATAGCTGCCAGAGCCATATCTTCCTAAATTGATTCGATGGGTCTCTTCATGATATTCTCAGTTTGAAACACAGGAGTCTGAGTCTGAGTCTGTTGAGAAGGAGAATTCTGAATCTGAGCTTGTGATTTAGCATTAAAGTAGCCAGACTAAGATTGTGGAGCAGACATTTGAGAAGCATTTGCTGTAATATAAGCTGTTTGTAATGGAGCATGACCAGAAGATGAAGCTAAAGTGGATGCAGAAGCAACTACCGAACCAAGTCTCTTCCTCTTAGCTTCTAACTGAATATCCTTCTCCATCAACTTAGAAGTAAAAGTTGTCAATGTTAACGTACCACCTGATGTGCTGTACATGTTCTGAATCTTTTCAATCTCATGGTCCCACTTTTCTGGAAGACCATCTTTCAACACCCTGACTGCCTTATCATCAGGTACATCAATCCCATAATCCGCCATCTCTGCTACCAGTAAACGATATCTCTCCAAAGTTTGTCCCAGTGACTCTGATGGAAGAGCAGCAAATGCCCTCCATTCATCCTTCAATACCTTACCTTTTGTTGCCCGATAAGTAGCAGTACCCTCTGTTGCAGATTGAAGGGCCAACCAAAGAGTCTACGCGGTTTTGTTACGGTTTTTGAACTGCTGGAAAATGTCCTTTGACAACGCTTGCGTTAGCTGAGCATAACATCTACACTCAAGATTATATTGTTCACGCTCTGTAGGACTAAACTGTTGTGTTTCTTTGGGTTCACCATCACCTCCACAAGGCCAAACAAATGGATTCTCAATACATTCCCAAAGTCTAGAGTCAACACCATTTAAGTAAATAACAAACCTAACTTTCCAGTCCAAGAAGTCTTTAAGATTGTCAAGTCGAGGTACTTTATTTGTCGATCCAGATTCGCTTTCATTAAGTAACAGTTTTTGTAGTCCAGGTGCAATTACTAACGCGCTATATTCATTTGTCACTTGTTCATTAGTGTCTGACATGTTAACTGATTAAGTTTGAAAATAAAAGATTAATTAAGATCCTGATTAAGTCACACGGTCGACTATCTCTGACACACGGTCGACTGTATAAGACACACGATCGATTGTACTTATCACACGGTCGATTGTCTAACAAAATTTTGCCAGCACTTCGTTACTATATAAGCCTTGGGTATTGCAAACACACACGGCCAATTGTCTAACTCTCACGGTCGATTGAAACTCTCACGGTCGAGAAACAATCTCACACGGCCGACTGACTTAGGGAATCTGGCACCGCTCTAGTAAAACTCACACGATCGGTGGAACAATACACACGGTCGATCTTAGGACTCACTCGGTTGGTTGTCAGGACACACACGACCGAGTGTGTTCTTGACAGAAGCTGGTCGACTATTAGGGTTTTCTAGACAAAAATCGATTTTGCAATCGATTATGGATGGAAAACTCAAAAACAACACGTAGATAACGAAAATAAGCACTCCAGAAACACCTTTTGACAATAAAAACACTATCAATAACGTGTAAACACAGATTAATAGACCAAAAACCTAAAAAACACCAAAAACACAAACTTTGACCCCAAAAACGATTTGATCAAGTAAAAACCAGAGACTCCAGCTCTGATACCACTTTGTAGACGATAAATCTATGGATCTTAGGTCGCTTGAACTCTAAACTAAAGGCGGAACACAATAGAATAGAGGTAAATCGAGATACGGGTCGTTTCGGGATCGAATTGGTCGAACCTAGTGCAAAACCTAGATTAGATCGACACCTAGACGATGTATTTCGGTGGTATTCGGTGTTAGGGTTTTCTGGAGACGAGAAACAACGATTTGGAACAAATGGGACGAGTAACCTCATCAAAGAAGTCAAAACCCGTATATATACTGCAAGTCAGACACACTCGGTCGAGTGTGTCTGTCAGTCGGTCGACTGACTTACACAGTCGGTCGAGTGTGTACACACACTCGGTCGACTGTGTGTAGTTTAACATATTGATTATTTAATAAACTAAGAACGCACAATCACCATAGTAATCAATAGTCACTAGTAAATAACATTATTACATAACCGAATGTACTAAACGTAAGAATAAACTACGGCTGGGGATTCATGCACCAACAGTTTCCCTTGGAGGATCAATGAGCCCGGACCCAAATGAAATTCTCCTTCAGAGTTAAGGTAGTCATCCAATGGCTGCAATGTGTCACAGAAAAATAATAGTCAAGTACTATCATTTATTGTAGCCGAGTATGCTGATTTATATATACAAGTAACAAACAAATTATATAAAGATTTATACATATATTATGTAATTATACCTTCAAATAGTAGACAAGTAACATGCACACAGAATAAACAACAAAACAACTAAAATCTAAAACAAGCAGCGAAAGCTAAATCCACAATAGTAGTTAGAGTTGCTTAATTCTCGTAAATTTAATCAAAATACATGTTAGAATTAGGGATGTGCATGGTCAATACTCGGACCGGACCAGCCAATACCCGGACCGGACCGAAACCCAAAATATTATGAAAATTGGAACCGATAACTGGACCATTCAAATATAGTTAGGTCCGGTCCGGTTCTAGCTTCGGTTCAATTGGTTCGGGGAAAAACCCGACCTATATATATATATATATATATATATATATATATATATATATATATATATATATATATATATATATATATATATATATATATATTTTAGTATACAAGAGTAATAAGGGGAAGATATATTTTCATAAGATTAAAACGTTAAAAATACTAGTAATAAATTTTACTTAATATTTTATAATGTCATTGTAGTTCTATACAATCATCTTAAATGATACCCTTTTGACTTATAATTTTATATGAATGTTTATATGTAATATAATACAAATTCGCCTGTTCACGTGAAATCCGGTTTTTATACAGAAATTTTTTGAAAATAAATTTAGTAGCATCTCTTTGTTGTTCATTATGTATAGCCGCACTTCTTGTGTACATATCCTTTTCAAATGTAAGATGAAAAAGGAATCATTATTTCTAAGGAAGATACACCGTACAATAATTTGGTTCGGTCCAAAATATTGTTTTTTTTTGGATTTGGCCCGGACCGGACCGAAACCCGAAATAATGAAAATATATGGACTAAGGGCCGAACCAAATATTCTCGGGTATTTCGGTTTCGGTTCGGTTTCTGCTCGGTCCTCAGTTTTTTCGGTTCTACCCGAAACATGCACACCCCTAGTTAGAATAAGGAAATTCGAGGCTTATCAATAATTGAACAACCAAGATAAAATGTTTTAATTTGGTATTCTAAAATAGTGATAATTCGACTCTATTATATTGATATACTAGTATCCATTAAGGTTAAAGATTACCAATAGTCATTAGAGCGGATTTGATTGCACAAGGAGATCAACGAGAGTAAAAAGACTTGATATAGGCAACAACTCCAGCAACATGTTGGCAAGCTCTTGATGTCCCGGACAGGATATTGTAATTGACAAAGTTTTCGTCGTGTAGATATCCAGATGGTGGTCCAAAAAGTGAAAACTCTACTAAAATTTCCACACACCGAGCAGTTAGTTACATCCGGCTATATGAAGATAACATTTTTCGTTAGTAACATGTAATATGAGTTAAAGAAGAAATAATTAGCGTAACGTTAATATCCACAAAAGGATCTTTTGCGCGATAATATGGCTAATTACTACGTGTGTGGTTCTTAATATTTTTATGGGAAATGATCAACCAATCAACTATGTATATCTTTTGAAACCAGATACAAGTAATCAAAATATAAGTGTTGCTAGCTAGCAGACCCGTTCAATATGGGACTTCTATTTGTAAGTGCACGGTTAATACAAGGACATCATTACGTACATTATAGAGTATGTGTAGTTTCTGACCAAGTTTAGAGTAATTGTACTTAGGCATACAACAATAAATGGCATGACTACATACACATTTAGTGATTTAGTGAATTTGAGGTGATGCAGCCAACGGCTCCGGCTATTAAACATGGTGCGATGTTACTGACATCATTCTCATCACAAATAACCACGTTATAGTCATCGTGTCTTGCGATGGATATCACATGAGTCCCATGTCGATCGACATTTCTAGCCGTATATCTTCTATAGTATATGTGCAAGCTCTTATGATCGTCTTATAGATTGTGATCATCTAAAAGCTACATTACTTTCAAAATTATGCTAAAAGACTGTAGCATACGATACAAGGAATTGGAAAAAGAAAACTAAGCCATATTATAAAAGAAAATATATAGACTTATAAGAAATTATGTAATAATTTTTTTTTTGAACATTAACAATACATACATGAGTGTATATTTGAGTTGAAATAAAAGGAAATAAATTGAATGAAAAACTATAGTTACTTCGTGTTAGTGCATGAATCTCATTTGTTAGTGCATGAATCCCCAGCCGTAGATTGATTCATAGTTTGATACATTCGGTTATGTAATAATGTTTACTTGTGACTATTGATTACGTTTGTGATTATGCGGGCTTAATTTGTTAAACAATCAATTTGTTAAACTGCTCACACGGTCGACCGAGTGTGTCTACACACTCGACCGACTGTGTTACACAGTCGATCGACTGAGAGACACACTTGACCGAGTGTGTCTGATATGCAGTATATATTCGGGTTGAGACTTCTTTGTTGAGGTTTGTGACGCCCCGTACAAAACCATCGTGTACGATTCGTCAACAACAGGATCTTCACACGGTCAAACACTATATGCTGTTTGAAAACCAGTTTGCATTCATAAAAGATAGCGTTTTACAAAAGATAACGTGCATCCTACGAATAGGAGCATAAACATAAGTATTTGACCCTAAGGTCGTTACAAAACCATTGTTTGAAATTAACATAAACTACGAATGCAAAAGAAAAGTTCCATGAATGAGACATCTCTAGTAATGCAGCGGATAACTAATACAGCAGGTCCTTAATGGCAATTCAATAACAGCATAACAACAAATCTAACAGCGGAAGCAAGAAACCTCTAGGCACCTGAGAAATACACGCTTAAAAGTCAACACGAATGTTGGTGAGCTATAGTTTAAGTTGTAACAGTAACGTAAGGTAGGCAACGAGATTTCAGTGTAACAAAACAGTATGAAAAGTATATGTATAACCGTGGGCACCCGGTAACTAGACTTAACGTTTATAACCCCCTGAAAGTACACTTGGCGAGTGCGTATGTTCACGAAGTATTAAACACCAGTTAAATGCTAGCAAGACTAGCCCGAGTGGGGATGTCAAATCATATGGATCCATATCTAAGATTCGCGTTCATCGGTTCAAAAACCAATGACTAAACGTTACCGTGCTAAGGGGAATGTTTATGCCGTTGTATAACCCACACACATATAAACTTTAAGTACTCGTGCCTAGTATGTAAAACGTAAAAAAACGCATGTATTCTCAGTCCCAAAATAATTAAAGTAAAAAGGGATACTATAACTCACAGTGAATAAGCAATACAAGTTGATACAAAAGTGTGCAAGTAGTAAGTCGGTCCGAAATGTAACGACCCTGGATTTTCCAACGTTATTTATTAATAATTATTATTAATACTTGTGATTTATTGAATGTATTGTTATATACGTTTACTTGTTACCATGATTGATCATACTTGACTTTAAATGCCCGAAACGTCTTTGTGACACGCGTACATTACACGAATAATATTTTCAAGTATTATTTACATTCATGATTGATTCTATTAATCATTTTAATTGACTAAGGTTATTAGTTAATTACTTGGGCTTTATTGGATTAATTTGTTAATTAATGGAACTTGGGCTTTTATTAGTGTTAATGGACTTAAAAGCCCACCCTACTTCTTTAATGGACTAGTTAGCCCATTCCTTTATGCAAGTAAAACTTTCAGACATAACTAGATGGATTAAGTTGTATGGAGAATCTAGTTACAACTCTTTCCCATGAAAACACATCTATTAACCACCTTTTAAGCCAAATGCATGATGTAATCTTGTGGACAACTCCCTCCCCCTCTCTTCTCCCAAAAACCGTCGGCCTACTAGGCCTTGGAGTGTGTTTTTTGTTTCAATTTTTGTTAACATATCAACTAGTATCCTTCATTCACTTCACACACATTCTTACTTGCATTTTCTCTTAAACATTTTCTCTTCTTTTTCTCTCCATTCTTGTAAGTAACTTGAACAATTATTTCTCTTCTTTCTTTGCCTAAAAACCGAAGCAAAACACTTCATCATCATCAATCTTTGTTGTTGTTTTGTTACTTGTTCTTGTTTGTAGATTAATTACTTGTTGTTGTAGTTGTTTCTTACTAATTACTAAGAACCAAACTCTTTAGTTTGTTCTTCATATTATCTTGTATTTACAAGAACATACAAGAACTAAACTCTCTAGTTTATGTTCTACATTTAATGTTTGAAAGATTGTAAGTTCATATGTTGTAAAAGCATACTTGTAATTCATGTTTGTAAACTTAAAGTTTACATTCTTAAAGATCAAGCCTTGGTTTGAATCTTTAAAGTATGAACAACCATGACTTGTTACTTGTATATTTAGTTTATTACTTCATTTCTTGTACATATAAATTCATGTTTGTTGTTAGATGGTCAAGTATTACAAGTTAGTCTTGATCTCATACTTCTTGGAACTAAAAGTTAACTTGAAAGTTCAAGAACATGGAAGTATAACTTTTTAGTTATAACTTCATACACTTGTGTTAGATTTAACTTAATAACTTTAGATCTAGACTTTTGGGTCTTGGATCTTCAAGATCTAACTAAGAACTATGTTCTACAACTTAAGATCTTGATTAGTTAGTTTACTTTCAAATTTATAGTTCAAAATTACTTTTATATTTCATGTATGTGTTAAATCTAAGACTTTGATGTAACTTTGGTTCATCAAAACACTTGCAACACTTAATTGAGTGTGCTACTTATCTTAGACTTACACTTGGGTTATGATGGTCAAAACTTGGTAAATATGATGTAAACACATCAACGAGTTGTACACTTGAAGCTATATGCATCAAGGATGAGAACCGTGATAAGCATCGAGCACCAAGAAACCCCGGAACCTACTATTTTACTGTTTATGGGTCTGATCAGTATGACCTGTGAAATGTCCCGTTCTTATTGATTAAAAACGTTCCATATTAATTGATTTCGTTGCGAGGTTTTGACCTCTATATGAGACGTTTTTCAAAGACTGCATTCATTTTTAAACAAACCATAACCTTTATTTCATCAATAAAGGTTTAAAAAAAAAACTTTACGTAGATTATCAAATAATGATAATCTAAAATATCCTGTTTACACACGACCATTACATAATGGTTTACAATACAAATATGTTACAACAAAATAAGTTTCTTGAATGCAGTTTTTACACAATATCATACAAGCATGGACTCCAAATCTTGTCCTTATTTAAGTATGCGACAGCGGAAGCTCTTAATAATCACCTGAGAATAAACATGCTTAAAACGTCAACAAAAATGTTGGTGAGTTATAGGTTTAACCTATATATATCAAATCGTAACAATAGACCACAAGATTTCATATTTCAATACACATCCCATACATAGAGATAAAAATCATTCATATGGTGAACACCTGGTAACCGACAATAACAAGTTGCATATATAAGAATATCCCCATCATTCCGGGACACCCTTCGGATATGATATAAATTTCGAAGTACTAAAGCATCCGGTACTTTGGATGGGGTTTGTTAGGCCCAATAGATCTATCTTTAGGATTCGCGTCAATTAAGGTGTCTGTTCCCTAATTATTAGATTACCAGACTTAATAAAAAGGGGCATATTCGATTTCGATAATTCATCCATAGAATGTAGTTTCACGTACTTGTGTCTATTTTGTAAATCATTTATAAAACCTGCATGTATTCTCATCCCAAAAATATTAGATTTTAAAAGTGGGACTATAACTCACTTTCACAGATTTTTACTTCGTCGGGAAGTAAGACTTGGCCACTGGTTGATTCACGAACCTATAACAATATATACATATATATCAAAGTATGTTCAAAATATATTTACAACACTTTTAATATATTTTGATGTTTTAAGTTTATTAAGTCAGCTGTCCTCGTTAGTAACCTACAACTAGTTGTCCACAGTTAGATGTACAGAAATAAATCGATAAATATTATCTTGAATCAATCCACGACCCAGTGTATACGTATCTCAGTATTGATCACAACTCAAACTATATATATTTTGGAATCAACCTCAACCCTGTATAGCTAACTCCAACATTCACATATAGAGTGTCTATGGTTGTTCCGAAATATATATAGATGTGTCGACATGATAGGTCGAAACATTGTATACGTGTCTATGGTATCTCAAGATTACATAATATATAATACAAGTTGATTAAGTTATGGTTGGAATAGATTTGTTACCAATTTTCACGTAGCTAAAATGAGAAAAATTATCCAATCTTGTTTTACCCATAACTTCTTCATTTTAAATCCGTTTTGAGTGAATCAAATTGCTATGGTTTCATATTGAACTCTATTTTATGAATCTAAACAAAAAAAGTATAGGTTTCTAGTCGGAAAAATAAGTTACAAGTCGTTTTTGTAAAGGTAGTCATTTCAGTCGAAAGAACGACGTCTAGATGACCATTTTAGAAAACATACTTCCACTTTGAGTTTAACCATAATTTTTGGATATAGTTTCATGTTCATAATAAAAATAATTTTCTCAGAATAACAACTTTTAAATCAAAGTTTATCATAGTTTTTAATTAACTAACCCAAAACAGCCCGCGGTGTTACTACGACGGCGTAAATCTGGTTTTACGGTGTTTTTCGTGTTTCCAGGTTTTAAATCATTAAGTTAGCATATCATATAGATATAGAACATGTGTTTAGTTGATTTTAAAAGTCAAGTTAGAAGGATTAACTTTTGTTTGCGAACAAGTTTAGAATTAACTAAACTATGTTCTAGTGATTACAAGTTTAAACCTTCGAATAAGATAGCTTTATATGTATGAATCGAATAATGTTATGAACATCATTACTACCTTAAGTTCCTTGGATGAACCTACTGGAAAAGAGAAAAATGGATCTAGCTTCAATGGATCCTTGGATGGCTCAAAGTTCTTGAAGCAAAATCATGACACGAAAACAAGTTCAAGTAAGATCATCACTTGAAATAAGATTGTTATAGTTATAGAAATTGAACCAAAGTTTGAATATGATTATTACCTTGTATTAGAATGATAACCTACTGTAAGAAACAAAGATTTCTTGAGGTTGGATGATCACCTTACAAGATTGGAAGTGAGCTAGCAAACTTGAAAGTATTCTTGATTTTATGAAACTAGAACTTTTGGAATTTATGAAGAACACTTAGAACTTGAAGATAGAACTTGAGAGAGTTCAATTAGATGAAGAAAATTGAAGAATGAAAGTGTTTGTAGGTGTTTTTGGTCGTTGGTGTATGGATTAGATATAAAGGATATGTAATTTTGTTTTCATGTAAATAAGTCATGAATGATTACTCATATTTTTGTAATCTTATGAGATATTTCATGCTAGTTGCCAAATGATGGTTCCCACATGTGTTAGGTGACTCACATGGGCTGCTAAGAGCTGATCATTGGAGTGTATATACCAATAGTACATACATCTAAAAGCTGTGTATTGTACGAGTACGAATACGGGTGCATACGAGTAGAATTGTTGATGAAACTGAACGAGAATGTAATTGTAAGCATTTTTGTTAAGTAGAAGTATTTTGATAAGTGTATTGAAGTCTTTCAAAAGTGTATAAATACATATTAAAACACTACATGTATATACATTTTAACTGAATCGTTAAGTCATCGTTAGTCGTTACATGTAAGTGTTGTTTTGAAACCTTTAGGTTAACGATCTTGTTAAATGTTGTTAACCCAATGTTTATAATAAAAAAAAGAGATTTTAAATTATTATATTATCATGATATTATGATGTACGAATATCTCTTAATATGATATATATACATTAAATGTCGTTACAACGATAAACGTTACATATATGTCTCGTTTCAAAATCATTAAGTTAGTAGTCTTGTTTTTACATATGTAGTTCATTGTTAATATAATTAATGATATGTTTACTTATCATAATATCATGTTAACTATATATATAACCATATATATGTCATCATATAGTTTTTTACAAGTTTTAACGTTCGTAAATCACCGGTCAACTTGGGTGGTTAATTGTCTATATGAAACCTATTTCAATTAATCAAGTCTTAACAAGTTTGATTGCTTAACATGTTGGAAACATTTAATCATGTAAACATCAATCTCAATTAATATATATAAACATGGAAAAGTTCGGGTCACTACAGTACCTACCCGTTAAATAAATTTCGTCCCGAAATTTTAAGCTGTTGAAGGTGTTGACGAATCTTCTGGAAATAGATGCGGGTATTTCTTCTTCATCTGATCTTCACGCTCCCAGGTGAACTCGGGTCCTCTACGAGCATTCCATCGAACCTTAACAATTGGTATCTTGTTTTGCTTAAGTCTTTTAACCTCACGATCCATTATTTCGACGGGTTCTTCGATGAATTGGAGTTTTTCGTTGATTTGGATTTCATCTAACGGAATAGTGAGATCTTCTTTAGCAAAACATTTCTTCAAATTCGAGACGTGGAAAGTGTTATGTACAGCCGCGAGTTGTTGAGGTAACTCAAGTCGGTAAGCTACTGGTCCGACACGATCAATAATCTTGAATGGTCCAATATACCTTGGATTTAATTTCCCTCGTTTACCAAATCGAACAACGCCTTTCCAAGGTGAAACTTTAAGCATGACCATCTCTCCAATTTCAAATTCTATATCTTTTCTTTTAATGTCAGCGTAGCTCTTTTGTCGACTTTGGGCGGTTTTCAACCGTTGTTGAATTTGGATGATCTTCTCGGTAGTTTCTTGTATAATCTCCGGACCCGTAATCTGTCTATCCCCCACCTCACTCCAACAAATCGGAGACCTGCACTTTCTACCATAAAGTGCTTCAAACGGCGCCATCTCAATGCTTGAATGGTAGCTGTTGTTGTAGGAAAATTCTGCTAACGGTAGATGTCGATCCCAACTGTTTCCGAAATCAATAACACATGCTCGTAGCATGTCTTCAAGCGTTTGTATCGTCCTTTCGCTCTGCCCATCAGTTTGTGGATGATAGGCAGTACTCATGTCTAGACGAGTTCCTAATGCTTGCTGTAATGTCTGCCAGAATCTTGAAATAAATCTGCCATCCCTATCAGAGATAATAGAGATTGGTATTCCATGTCTGGAGACGACTTCCTTCAAATACAGTCGTGCTAACTTCTCCATCTTGTCATCTTCTCTTATTGGTAGGAAGTGTGCTGATTTGGTGAGACGATCAACTATTACCCAAATAGTATCAAAACCACTTGCAGTCCTTGGCAATTTAGTGATGAAATCCATGGTAATGTTTTCCCATTTCCATTCCGGGATTTCGGGTTGTTGAAGTAGACCTGATGGTTTCTGATGCTCAGCTTTGACCTTAGAACACGTCAAACATTCTCCTACGTATTTAGCAACATCGGCTTTCATACCCGGCCACCAAAAATGTTTCTTGAGATCCTTGTACATCTTCCCCGTTCCAGGATGTATTGAGTATCTGGTTTTATGAGCTTCTCTAAGTACCATTTCTCTCATATCTCCAAATTTTGGTACCCAAATCCTTTCAGCCCTATACCGGGTTCCATCTTCCCGAATATTAAGATGCTTCTCCGATCCTTTGGGTATTTCATCCTTTAAATTTCCCTCTTTTAAAACTCCTTGTTGCGCCTCCTTTATTTGAGTAGTAATGTTATTATGAATCATTATATTCATAGATTTTACTCGAATGGGTTCTCTATCCTTCCTGCTCAAGGCATCGGCTACCACATTTGCCTTCCCCGGGTGGTAACGAATCTCAAAATCGTAATCATTCAATAATTCAATCCACCTACGCTGCCTCATATTCAGTTGTTTCTGATTAAATATGTGTTGAAGACTTTTGTGGTCGGTATATATAATACTTTTGACCCCATATAAGTAGTGCCTCCAAGTCTTTAATGCAAAAACAACCGCGCCTAATTCCAAATCATGCGTCGTATAATTTTGTTCGTGAATCTTCAATTGTCTAGACGCATAAGCAATCACCTTCGTTCGTTGCATTAATACACAACCGAGACCTTGCTTTGATGCGTCACAATAAATCACAAAATCATCATTCCCTTCAGGCAATGACAATATAGGTGCCGTAGTTAGCTTTTTCTTCAATAACTGAAACGCTTTCTCTTGTTCATCATTCCATTCAAATTTCTTCCCTTTATGCGTTAATGCAGTCAAGGGTTTTGCTATTCTGGAAAAGTCTTGGATGAACCTTCTGTAGTAACCAGCTAGTCCTAAAAACTGGCGTATGTGTTTCGGAGTTTTCGGGGTTTCCCACTTTTCAACAGTTTCTATCTTTGCCGGATCCACCTTAATACCTTCTTTGTTCACTATGTGACCGAGGAATTGAACTTCTTCCAACCAAAATGCACACTTTGAAAACTTAGCGTACAATTCTTCCTTCCTCAATACTTCTAACACCTTTCTCAAATGTTCACCGTGTTCTTGGTCATTCTTTGAGTAAATAAGTATGTCATCAATGAAAACAATGACAAACTTGTCAAGGTATGGTCCACACACTCGGTTCATAAGGTCCATGAACACAGCTGGTGCATTAGTTAAACCAAACGGCATGACCATAAACTCGTAATGACCGTAACGTGTTCTGAAAGCAGTCTTTGGAATATCATCTTCTTTCACCCGCATTTGATGATACCCGGAACGTAAGTCAATCTTTGAATAAACAGAAGAGCCTTGTAGTTGATCAAATAAGTCGTCGATTCTCGGTAGTGGGTAGCGGTTCTTGATGGTAAGTTTGTTCAACTCTCGGTAGTCGATACACAACCTGAATGTACCATCTTTCTTCTTGACAAACAAAACAGGAGCTCCCCACGGTGATGTGCTTGGTCGAATGAAACCACGCTCTAAAAGTTCTTGTAATTGGCTTTGCAGTTCTTTCATCTCGCTGGGTGCGAGTCTGTAAGGAGCACGAGCTATTGGTGCAGCTCCTGGTACAAGATCTATTTGAAATTCAACGGATCGATGTGGGGGTAATCCCGGTAATTCTTTCGGAAATACATCGGGAAATTCTTTTGCAATGGGAACATCATTGATGCTCTTTTCTTCAGTTTTTACTTTCTCGACGTGTGCTAGAACAGCATAGCAACCTTTTCTTATTAGTTTTTGTGCCTTCAAATTACTAATAAGATGTAGCTTCGTGTTGCCCTTTTCTCCGTACACCATTAAGGGTTTTCCTTTTTCTCGTATAATGCGAATTGCATTTTTGTAACAAACGATCTCCGCTTTCACTTCTTTCAACCAGTCCATACCGATTATCACATCAAAACTCCCTAACTCTACTGGTATCAAATCAATCTTAAATGTTTCGCTAACCAGTTTAATTTCTCGATTCCGACATATATTATCTGCTGAAATTAATTTACCATTTGCTAATTCGAGTAAAAATTTACTATCCAAAGGCGTCAATGGACAACTTAATTTAGCACAAAAATCTCTACTCATATAGCTTCTATCCGCACCCGAATCAAATAAAACGTAAGCAGATTTATTGTCAATAAGAAACGTACCCGTAACAAGCTCCGGGTCTTCCTGTGCCTCTACCGCATTAATATTGAAAACTCTTCCACGGCCTTGTCCATTCGTGTTCTCCTGGTTCGGGCAATTTCTAATAATGTGGCCTGGTTTTCCACATTTATAACAAACTACATTGGCATAACTTGCTCCGACACTACTTGCTCCGCCATTACTCGTTCCGACACCATTTGTTCCTTTCGTTCTATTAACCCCTGGTCCGTAGACCTCACACTTCGCCGCGCTATGACCATTTCTTTTACACTTGTTGCAAAATTTGGTGCAGAACCCCGAGTGATTCTTTTCACACCTTTGGCATAGTTGCTTCTGATTGTTGTTGTTGTTGCGGTTATTATTGTTGTTGGGATGATTGTTGTAGTTGCTGTTGTTGTTGTTGTTGTTGTTGTTGGGCCGTTTGTTGTAGTTGCGATTGATGTTGCGATTGTTGGGATAATTGTTGCGATTATTGTTGTAATTGCTGTTGTTGTTGTATTGGTGATTCTTATCACCGTTTTCCTCCCACTTTCTTTTGACTTGCTTCACATTGGCCTCTTCAGCAGTCTGTTCTTTAATTCTTTCTTCAATCTGGTTCACTAGTTTGTGAGCCATTCTACATGCCTGTTGTATGGAGGCGGGCTCGTGTGAACTTATATCTTCTTGGATTCTTTCCGGTAATCCTTTCACAAACGCGTCGATCTTCTCTTCCTCATCTTCGAATGCTCCCGGACACAATAGGCACAATTCTGTGAATCGTCTTTCGTACGTGGTAATATCAAATCCTTGGGTTCGTAACCCTCTAAGTTCTGTCTTGAGCTTATTGACCTCGGTTCTGGGACGGTACTTCTCGTTCATCAAGTGCTTGAATGCTGACCACGGTAGTGCGTACGCATCATCTTGTCCCACTTGCTCTAGATAGGTATTCCACCATGTTAACGCAGAACCTGTGAAGGTATGCGTAGCGTACTTCACTTTGTCCTCTTCAGTACACTTACTTATGGCAAACACCGATTCAACCTTCTCGGTCCACCGTTTCAATCCGATCGGTCCTTCGGTTCCATCAAATTCCAAAGGTTTGCAGGCAGTGAATTCTTTGTAGGTGCATCCTACACGATTTCCTGTACTGCTAGATCCAAGGTTATTGTTGGTATGTAGCGCAGCCTGTACTGCGGCTATGTTTGAAGCTAGAAAAGTACGGAATTCCTCTTCATTCATATTCACGGTGTGTCGAGTAGTCGGTGCCATTTCCTTCAAAATAGTTAAATGGAACAAGTTAATCATACAGAATATTAAGAGTAGTTAATAGTATTTCGTAGCATAATATGAACTCATTTATAAAAGCTTTTTCTTCATATTAGCGTTTTATAAGTTTAAATTCGGGTAGTACCTACCCGTTTAGTTCATACTTAGTAGCTAATATACAATTCAACTACTACAATTCTATATGAAAAACTGATTATAATAATATTTCGCGTTCAAACTTTTATACAATATTTTACAAACTTACAATACCGCTTATTTTACATAAAGCATGAAATATAGCACACAATAACTTTGATACAAGATAGTTGTGAAGACAATTCTAGCTAGTACACAAGTCGTTCAGCAAAGGCAATAAAGACACGTAATTCATACGTCCAGAAACAAGTCATGCATTCTGGTTTTACTAGGACTACTTCCCATCCTTGGTCTTGTGCAACATAACCGTTATGGCCGTTGATAAGACAGCGTGTTGTAACGTCATCAAAGGGACGAGGGTTACGTAATGTCCAACAGTCCCGTAATAATCTAAAAACCTCATTTCTTACCCCAATTACCGACTCCGTCACTTGTGGAAACGTTTTGTTTAATAGTTGTAGCCCGATGTTCTTGTTCTTACTTTGGTGAGAAGCGAACATTACTAATCCGTAAGCATAACATGCTTCTTTATGTTGCATGTTAGCCGCTTTTTCTAAATCACGAAGTCCAATATTCGGATATATTGAGTCAAAATAATTTCTTAACCCGTTGCGTAAAATAGCATTTGGGTTCCCCGCAATATATGCGTCAAAGTAAACACATCGTAACTTATGGGTTTCCCAATGTGATATCCCCCATCTTTCAAACGAAAGTCTCTTATAAACCAAGACATTCTTGGAACGTTCTTCGAATGTCTTACAAACTGATCTCGCCTTAAATAGTTGTGCCGAAGAATTCTGGCCGACTCTAGACAAGATTTCATCAATCATGTCTCCGGGTAGGTCTCTTAAAATATTGGGTTGTCTATCCATTTTGTGTTTTTAAACTGTAAAATAGACAAGAGTTAGATTCATAAAAAAATACTTATTAATACAAGCAATTTTTACATATATCATAAAGCATAAGAACACTATATTCCATATATTACACCACACGAATACAACTATCTTATTCCGACTCGCTCGTTTCTTCTTCTTCGGTTTTGGTTCGTTTTGCCAAGTTTCTAGGGATATATGATGTTCCCCTAATACGAGCCGTCGTTGTCCACATTGGTTTAGAAAAACCTGGTGGTTTAGAGGTTCCCGGGTCATTGTTACAACTTAAGGACTTCGGGGGTTAACGATACATATAAAGTTCATCGGGGTTGGAATTAGATTTCTCTATTTTTATACCCTTTCCCTTATTATTTTCTTTTGCCTTTTTAAATTCAGTTGGGGTAATTTCTATAACATCATCGGAATTCTCGTCGGAATCCGATTCATCGGAGAATTGGTAATCCTCCCAATATTTTGCTTCCTTGGCGGAAACACCATTGACCATAATTAACTTTGGTCGGTTGGTTGAGGATTTTCTTTTACTTAACCGTTTTATTATTTCCCCCACCGGTTCTATTTCTTCATCCGGTTCCGATTCTTCTTCCGGTTCCGATTCTTCTTCCGGTTCCGACTCTTCTTCCGGTTCCTCTTCGGGAACTTGTGAATCAGTCCACAAATCATTCCAATTTACATTTGACTCTTCATTATTATTAGGTGAGTCAATGGGACTTGTTCTAGAGGTAGACATCTATCACATAATATCAAACACGTTAAGAGATTAATATATCACATAATATTCATATGTTAAAAATATATAGTTTCCAACAAAAATGTTAAGCAATCATTTTTAAAGAAAACACGGTCGAAGTCCAGACTCACTAATGCATCCTAACAAACTCGATAAGACACACTAATGCAAATTTTCTGGTTCTCTAAGACCAACGCTCTGATACCAACTGAAATGTCCCGTTCTTATTGATTAAAAACGTTCCATATTAATTGATTTCGTTGCGAGGTTTTGACCTCTATATGAGACGTTTTTCAAAGACTGCATTCATTTTTAAACAAACCATAACCTTTATTTCATCAATAAAGGTTTAAAAAAAAACTTTACGTAGATTATCAAATAATGATAATCTAAAATATCCTGTTTACACACGACCATTACATAATGGTTTACAATACAAATATGTTACAACAAAATAAGTTTCTTGAATGCAGTTTTTACACAATATCATACAAGCATGGACTCCAAATCTTGTCCTTATTTAAGTATGCGACAGCGGAAGCTCTTAATAATCACCTGAGAATAAACATGCTTAAAACGTCAACAAAAATGTTGGTGAGTTATAGGTTTAACCTATATATATCAAATCGTAACAATAGACCACAAGATTTCATATTTCAATACACATCCCATACATAGAGATAAAAATCATTCATATGGTGAACACCTGGTAACCGACAATAACAAGATGCATATATAAGAATATCCCCATCATTCCGGGACACCCTTCGGATATGATATAAATTTCGAAGTACTAAAGCATCCGGTACTTTGGATGGGGTTTGTTAGGCCCAATAGATCTATCTTTAGGATTCGCGTCAATTAAGGTGTCTGTTCCCTAATTATTAGATTACCAGACTTAATAAAAAGGGGCATATTCGATTTCGATAATTCATCCATAGAATGTAGTTTCACGTACTTGTGTCTATTTTGTAAATCATTTATAAAACCTGCATGTATTCTCATCCCAAAAATATTAGATTTTAAAAGTGGGACTATAACTCACTTTCACAGATTTTTACTTCGTCGGGAAGTAAGACTTGGCCACTGGTTGATTCACGAACCTATAACAATATATACATATATATCAAAGTATGTTCAAAATATATTTACAACACTTTTAATATATTTTGATGTTTTAAGTTTATTAAGTCAGCTGTCCTCGTTAGTAACCTACAACTAGTTGTCCACAGTTAGATGTACAGAAATAAATCGATAAATATTATCTTGAATCAATCCACGACCCAGTGTATACGTATCTCAGTATTGATCACAACTCAAACTATATATATTTTGGAATCAACCTCAACCCTGTATAGCTAACTCCAACATTCACATATAGAGTGTCTATGGTTGTTCCGAAATATATATAGATGTGTCGACATGATAGGTCGAAACATTGTATACGTGTCTATGGTATCTCAAGATTACATAATATATAATACAAGTTGATTAAGTTATGGTTGGAATAGATTTGTTACCAATTTTCACGTAGCTAAAATGAGAAAAATTATCCAATCTTGTTTTACCCATAACTTCTTCATTTTAAATCCGTTTTGAGTGAATCAAATTGCTATGGTTTCATATTGAACTCTATTTTATGAATCTAAACAAAAAAAGTATAGGTTTCTAGTCGGAAAAATAAGTTACAAGTCGTTTTTGTAAAGGTAGTCATTTCAGTCGAAAGAACGACGTCTAGATGACCATTTTAGAAAACATACTTCCACTTTGAGTTTAACCATAATTTTTGGATATAGTTTCATGTTCATAATAAAAATAATTTTCTCAGAATAACAACTTTTAAATCAAAGTTTATCATAGTTTTTAATTAACTAACCCAAAACAGCCCGCGGTGTTACTACGACGGCGTAAATCTGGTTTTACGGTGTTTTTCGTGTTTCCAGGTTTTAAATCATTAAGTTAGCATATCATATAGATATAGAACATGTGTTTAGTTGATTTTAAAAGTCAAGTTAGAAGGATTAACTTTTGTTTGCGAACAAGTTTAGAATTAACTAAACTATGTTCTAGTGATTACAAGTTTAAACCTTCGAATAAGATAGCTTTATATGTATGAATCGAATAATGTTATGAACATCATTACTACCTTAAGTTCCTTGGATGAACCTACTGGAAAAGAGAAAAATGGATCTAGCTTCAATGGATCCTTGGATGGCTCAAAGTTCTTGAAGCAAAATCATGACACGAAAACAAGTTCAAGTAAGATCATCACTTGAAATAAGATTGTTATAGTTATAGAAATTGAACCAAAGTTTGAATATGATTATTACCTTGTATTAGAATGATAACCTACTGTAAGAAACAAAGATTTCTTGAGGTTGGATGATCACCTTACAAGATTGGAAGTGAGCTAGCAAACTTGAAAGTATTCTTGATTTTATGAAACTAGAACTTTTGGAATTTATGAAGAACACTTAGAACTTGAAGATAGAACTTGAGAGAGTTCAATTAGATGAAGAAAATTGAAGAATGAAAGTGTTTGTAGGTGTTTTTGGTCGTTGGTGTATGGATTAGATATAAAGGATATGTAATTTTGTTTTCATGTAAATAAGTCATGAATGATTACTCATATTTTTGTAATCTTATGAGATATTTCATGCTAGTTGCCAAATGATGGTTCCCACATGTGTTAGGTGACTCACATGGGCTGCTAAGAGCTGATCATTGGAGTGTATATACCAATAGTACATACATCTAAAAGCTGTGTATTGTACGAGTACGAATACGGGTGCATACGAGTAGAATTGTTGATGAAACTGAACGAGAATGTAATTGTAAGCATTTTTGTTAAGTAGAAGTATTTTGATAAGTGTATTGAAGTCTTTCAAAAGTGTATAAATACATATTAAAACACTACATGTATATACATTTTAACTGAATCGTTAAGTCATCGTTAGTCGTTACATGTAAGTGTTGTTTTGAAACCTTTAGGTTAACGATCTTGTTAAATGTTGTTAACCCAATGTTTATAATAAAAAAAAGAGATTTTAAATTATTATATTATCATGATATTATGATGTACGAATATCTCTTAATATGATATATATACATTAAATGTCGTTACAACGATAAACGTTACATATATGTCTCGTTTCAAAATCATTAAGTTAGTAGTCTTGTTTTTACATATGTAGTTCATTGTTAATATAATTAATGATATGTTTACTTATCATAATATCATGTTAACTATATATATAACCATATATATGTCATCATATAGTTTTTTACAAGTTTTAACGTTCGTGAATCACCGGTCAACTTGGGTGGTTAATTGTCTATATGAAACCTATTTCAATTAATCAAGTCTTAACAAGTTTGATTGCTTAACATGTTGGAAACATTTAATCATGTAAACATCAATCTCAATTAATATATATAAACATGGAAAAGTTCGGGTCACTACAACCTGGGCTACTGTAAAGATGATTTTCAGATATCTCTGTTCGAGTAGATAACTTTTCATTTAGGACTCGTCTTAATCCGAGTTACGGTTTGGGATTTATGGCCCTCCGATCGTCACTATGTCCTTTTAACGTTGTGCTGAAAATTCTGACCTACTCGCACTTAGACCATCGCCACGGTCAAAGGAAGAAGATTTTGCTTCTGGAATTTTTACCACAAATAAAGGACTCATATATGGAGCCATGGCCACTGGTCTCACCTTATTTCAGTAGGTATAGAGGCCGTGGTGACTGATCGAACTCAGCCTTTGTTTTAAACTCCTTTCATGAACGAAACTTACTTTACACCTTTTGTTTGATGATGAATGATGATGACCCTTAAGACCTAATTTACATACATTTAAACCTATTGGGACGATTTACTGACTTAGTACTATTTGACTTAGGTTGAGGACTTTCCGGACCTACGTACTTGCTTATTTCCCGACTCGACTTTACCACTACTTTACCACTGTGAGTTATAGCATCCCTTTTTACTTTAGCTATTTTGGGAACTGAGAATACATGCGCATTTTACGTTTTACATAATAGGCACGAGTACTTAAACTTTATATATGTGTGGGTTATACAACGGCATAAACATTCCCTTTAGCTCGGTAATGTTTAGTCATTGGTTTTTGAACCGGTGAATGCGAATCTTAGATATGGATCCATAGGGTTTGACATCCCCACTCGGGCTAGTAGCGCTAGCATTTAACGGGTGTTTAATACTTCGTAAACATACGCACTTGCCAAGTGTACTTTCAGGGGGTGATATATTATTAAACGTTAAGTTAGTTACCGAGTGCCCACGGTTGAACATATACTTTATCATACTGATTTGGATTACTGATTTAAACGCTTATTGAAGCACTGAAATCTCGTGGCCTACCTTACATTACTATTATACTTAAACTATAGCTCACCAACCTTTGTGTTGACGTTTTTAAGCATGTTTTTCTCAGGTGCTTAAGGTTAGCCGCTTCCGCTGTATACTAGTCTTGGTGTAGACACCCGCTGCTCTAGAGTTATCACCGCATGAACTGTTTATCTTGCATTCATAATTTTAATACTTTTGAACTATGATTTGTAACGACCTGAGGGTCACGTACTATTTCTAATTGCTTCTGTTCATTGAGGCATACTTTTGATGTAAAACATTTGACGTTGGTTATGACGTCACCTTTTATCATGAATGTAAACTTGTTTTGAAAATGCATATAGTGTTTGACCTTGTAATGATCCTGTTGTTGATGGTCCGTACATGTTGATTTAGTACGGGGCGTCACATTTGGTATCAGATCATTGGTTGTAGGGAATTAGGATGCATTAGTGAGTCTGGACCGACCCGAGTAGGATTCACTAATAGGACTAATCTACAACTTGCTAGTTTACTTGTTTCTGCACAACTTACTGCATACTGCTGCTTGCTTTTACTGCTATGTATCGTATACTGCTACTTGTATACACTACTGCATGATGTTATCTGCTTTCGATTACATGCTACCGTGTTATGTTACTGCATGTTACTGCTTAGTACTACTGCATACCACTACCTACTTCTACTGCTGTATGAACTTGTTGCATGCTACTGTTACTTTTTACTGCTATGTAAACTCGCTGTATGCTTTTGCTTACTCTCGCTACTGCATGCTACTATCTTTTTTTAACATGTTACTTCGGTATGATACTGTTACTATTGCCATGCTACGTGCTGCTGTAAACAATCTAGGCTGCTGTAGTTGCTATGCCTAATTACGCGCTTGCTACATATCTATTATTCGCTGTACCGACGTGGAGAACATGTCCTTCCCAGTTCAGATGTTTTCCTGAACTACTTTCCATCTCGTCTAACCCTAAGAACTAGTAGTGTAATCCACCTGTTACTACTGATCCACCGTTCCAGAGATCGAAACATTACTTCACGCGATCTAGAAGATTGTTCAGTTGACACATAGCCTGTACGCTTTCATGCCTGTCACATAACTCTTTCATTCTTTACCACTGCTCGACGATCTAACGACACTTCTGGACTTAGGTCCCTAACACTCCTAGACATTGGAGAAGTCGGGAAGGCATTCCCTTTAACAAGGTCACAGTGTCTTCTACTGATGCTCAGCCATACCCAAAGACTTGGGAGTCACCTCGAGACATATCGTATCACCACTTGCTACACGTACAACTCGACACGAGACCCAGATTGAATTTCTAGAAAGGAATCTAACGATGTTACTTGAACCCGAATATTTTGAAGAAATTTCGGAGCATTTAGGCATTGATGCATGACCTATGGAATTTACACATCCACACCGAGAAACCGTGAGATTAATTATGTAGATTTTATTTTAAGACAACAAAGGTAAAGTATCGTTATATGAAATTGAGTAGAACTTGAAGTGATCACGTTACATTGACCATATGAAGTAATATTGGAATGAACGTACGATTTAGTACAATATAATGAGGCCAGGCCAGCGTGATTATATTGAAGTAAATCATGTAGAAGTTCCAATGTCACTACATGAGGAATATGAGGTGATCCAGGGAAACTTTGGCAGGGATCACTTGAGCATACGCATTATAGTCTGTTAAAGGTAGGGAAGGAATAACCACATAGCCCAGATACTGTACAAGAAGGGCTTTGATTGCAGAACTGATAACCCAAAAATTTGTTATAGATATCAACACCCTGGACATTTAAGGAAAAAAGTTCCCATATAGGAAAAACTTTAAACTTACCTGCGGTAAAGCAATCATTATCTTAGTTATGGAAACTTACATGGATCCTGATTTTAGTTAGGGTACGTTTCATCACAACGTTTTATTGTCTCAAGGTTGTTTAATACTGGAGCGATAGAAACCTTATATTTAAGCACCTTAGTGTTATGACTAATAAGCCATTAACAACCATGAGGGTTAAGTATTCTATAGGAGAAGCAAATGGTAAGCTGAGAAAGATAGAGGAATAATTTAAGGTAGTACTTTAAGATTAACAGGTGGGTCATTTGGAGATGACCTCATATTAACCAAACTTGGAAGTTTTAATGTAGTTGTTGAAAAGGATTAGTTACCTACGCACAGACATATGTTATTTGAGAAGATTGATAAAAAATTTCACGATAGTATAATAAGATTGGTTGGAACGAACTGACTTTCAAGGATGAAAGCGGAATTTATTTTTAATGAGGAAAATTTATTCGTATACCTCGCAAGAATGATGAAACTATTATGAGAAGAGATGTAGCCCGAAAACTGAACCTTATTAGTTACATGACAACAACCTGAAGTCCCACAATGGAAATGGGAAGAAATTCATCACTAAACTACCAAAGACGGTAAGGCGGGTAGGACATCATCTGAGTTATTATTGACCATCTCGCCAAAAATCTCACTTTCTAGCCATGAAAGAAACTGATACAATGGACAAACTTGCACAACGATACTTAAAGGAAATTGTATCCCGTCACTTCAACAATTCAAATTCTATATTGAAGATTGCCCAAGAATCTCATTTGATACTCATTCTTATGCAACTCTAAATCCTAACTTATTACGAGGAATTTTATCCGATGATAACCACAACATCATCCTTCTTACCTCGATGTTAGTCATACCAGTTCGAAATTTTCCTAAAATCAATGAGTGGTTAACTCTCATCCTCATACTCTCCCATTCGTATCTCACTTATAAGCAACAACTTCACACTTAAGCATTTTTGGTCAAAGGACCTATGCCCTACTAATAGTCGTCAACCACATATAAATTCAATGGTTTTTATTACCTCAAATATCACTCGAATTTTTCAAAAGTCTTTTACTCGATTCTCATCAATCTTTTCCAACTTGTAACCTCCGAAATATGAAAATTTTGTTTGCCAAAATTTTACACACATTATGTTACTGTGCTATCCTCTCAAAGCTTTATAAAAATAAATTTATTCTGTTTGCCATACATGCAAATTTTTGAAATCGTACCCGTTATATAAAAGAAAGTAAATGATTACTTTTGACAAATACATATGAAACTTTACTTTCACTTTTACAAATCAAATCTTTCATTCAAAAGATATTATACTTTGAACGGTACGTGTTGTACATAACTCTAATTTACTAAGAACTTCGTTTCTTCACTTACATTGTCACCATAAACAATTTCTATAAAACTTTCGTTGCTTATTATATAAAACTTTTCGTGATATTCATATCCAAGTCATCGTAAAGGCTTTATAACCGTTGAAATCGAGAGAATTCATATGTATGTGATAAAGGCACTGACTACCACGTCATGCAAGGTCTTCGGGCATCCGCTAATACTTAAACCATTCAAAACTATTGCGTTACCCCATGGAATTATTTCACCACACCTGTTGGAACAATTCTCTTTCTTACATAGCTCTAAGTCCTGACTCATTCCAAGAAACTCTCATTTAGTGATATTAACACCATCAGTATTTCGACTTTATTATTATTAGTCATGACATGTTTGGCATTTTGCAAATTCAAGAAGCGATTAACTTCTCATCCTCGTGCTCTATCCTACGTACCTCACTTTTTAGCAACGGCTTCGCTCGTGAATATTTTCGACCCAAAGACTTGTGTCCTGATAATTACCAAAACTACATTTATGTCATTAGTTTTCGTTACCTAGTAACTGGTCACCCGATAATTCAAAGCTGTTCCACTCAATCTTTTCCAACTCGTAACCTTTGCAATACAAAAAACTATGTTTATCAAAATTTTTACACGTTGTTTATTTGTGCGGTCCTCACAAGGTTTACAGACAATGAAAGTACTAAAAACTTTTCTGTCACTTATATTATTTATAAAATCATATTTGTATAAATTTATACTTACTTATTTTGATAATAAGTTATATCTTCAAATTATTTAAAAACCGCTCCTTTACCGAGTTATTCAACTTAAGTCAAATAGTTTTGTGCAAAATGGTACACGTTGTACCTACTTCTAAATTTACTAGGAACTTCGTTCCGTTTACGTTGTCACAACAAACGGCTAAAGGTTTTGTTTTTCAAAACTCCCTTAGTTGATTTTACTAGAGGTTTTCATATTAGACTACACCATGTATGGATCACACTTTTTCTCGCCCTCTGTTAGAGATGAAACTTACTATTAAGATCTTTGTAAAAAAAAAAAACTCTTGAGCCACTTTGGATGGCGGTTTTATAAAATTTGTTAGAAAATCTTTGCACCCATAAAATATTCTTTTTAAAGCTAGACATGACAGCAACGTGGGCCGATAAATCAGTTTTCTGAGGTACACTCATTGGTCACCCCCTTTGTAGGAAAGGTACTAGGTGAGTTACTGTTCTCAATACTTCGCGGCAAATCACAACACCCTCGTAAACCTCATCTCTATGAATCAGTATGTTGAGACACTAGAATCATTTTTGGAGATTCTTTTCACTCGGAGTAAACCATTCGTTAGGGCCAAGGGTTCACGTACCTTCTCATCCGTACATCCCCTTAAGTACACGGATAAATTCAGAACGAACCACCCGGAGAGTTCACTCTCGTTCAAAAACCACACCTTTCGTGCGACTATCTTTCGAAAATGTAATATAAGATACTTTGAGAGCCTATGAATCTTGTTATCCCTTGGGAGGGGACTGCTTAAAATATTTATGACACTGATGTGGATACTCTATATGTTCCTTCCTTCATTGGTTGCAACTGTATGTTGCTCTAGTTAACGTTAACCCTAACTTCAACATGTAACTGAAAGGATGAAGTTACATTACGGAACTGTGTTTTCATTTCATCCAAGGATAGGTTCACCTGCAGTGTGGTAAACTAGGTGATATCCCTCATTGTTCGTTCAGACCGTTCCGAAGACACTATGAATAATTATGGCTTGCAAGTCCGATTGGTCACTTTTAGCTAAAATTTCAATTCACTTATTCAAATGAAACGTTCTTAAATATCGGATTCCTTATGCCTATGGCCTCCTTCCGAAATCAAGGGGTTAGTAAAATCCATGGCTAACACTATCCAGACATCAAATCGCATGGTTGTGATCACCATGTTTTCCATCCTACCTGTCAGCTTTGTATTACGACATAAGCGCTCGATGTTTTAGATGAGCTTAGGAACGTTCATGATACATTTCACGCATCCAGCTTACTGAAGGTGCCTATAAGGCTAAACACACCATCTTTTCTATTGTTGATATACATTCAGATGACATACTCCTGTTAATCAGAAACGAAATCAATTTGTTGACCTCTTAGGACAAGAGACTTAATTAATGACATATACATATTCTCACTTTCATACGCCGAAGTACCTTTCAAGGTAAATAATTCACTTCTGAGCCGCGAGACTCATGGAACTTTTATACGCTCCTCCTTATTTATATTGTGATGACCCGGGAATTTCCGACCAAATTTAAACTTAATTCTAAATTAATTTCGACATGATAAGTAAAAGTCTATAAGGTTGAGTCTCAAGAGTTTTGAACTATTTTCATGAGATCTTTTGACCTTTGACTATTCTCGACGATTCACGAACAATTGAGTGTAAGTAATTATGTATAAATGTATGTATATATATATATATATATATATATATATATATATATATATATATATATATATATATATATATATATAAACGTTATAGATGTTATGTGTCAAAATTTTAATTTTGATAAAAGAAAATAACATAGCAAGTAAGTATATATATATAATATTAATAAATATATATGACAATTATATTTAATATGCAAACACATATTATATAATGTCTTTATATTTAATTGTATAAATAATACATATGTATCATATAATACATATGGTATAAATATAATATATCATATTAATATAATGAATGTAAATTATAAATGTGATTGTTATATTAATATCAACATTAATACTAATATTAATATTAAAAATTTTAGGGATAGTATTATTGAAATAGGTATTAAAATTAATATCGGTATTAATAATATTATGATAAAAAATTGAAATTTGATATGTAAAAATATTAACATAATTATTATCATTAATAAAATTAATATTTTTATTTATACCATGAATAATATTATTATTATCATTTTTATAGTTAATATCATTATTATTATCTATTATTATTATAATTATTATTAATATTAATATCAATATTATTAGTGTTTTTATATTTAATATAATTAGGAAATAATACATTTAATTATTTTCAACCTTAATAATATCTTTATTATCATTGGTATCATTATCATTATTATTTAATTATAATTATTATTAATATAAGTATTAATTATTAATTATTAATAATAATTATTATATAAATTATATACCAGTGATTAGGAACGATTTTGTTACACATATCTATCAACTATATTAGATTGATCTTCCTGTCTACAATCCAGTACAATAGGATTCCATTTAATCAAATGCAAACAAAAATCAGTAGAGATCAATTCAACTTTTATAATTTTTTATTTATTTCTTATCTATTCCTGATTTCAAAAGTCTCGATCGAATTTGGCTGTATATAATTTTCTTAGTTGATAATTTATATCGTACAAACTTCATATTATCTTTCACAACACACAGAACTCTTTAACAACTCCTGGTTAATCAAAATTAATAAGAAAAATTGAAGAACAGCAGGTACTGTTCTGTTCTTGGTCCAAATTTTAAAAGCTCTCTTTTTTGTAATCAAATTCAAAAAGTATTATTGCAGTATTGTTATATATAACTCGTTTTAACTACCTGAAAAGTTTCAAAACCCAATTGTTAGTATCGAGTTCCAATTTTAGGGTCAAAGTTAATTTTCCAAAAGTCAACAGATTTGATTTTAAAGAAATTTGAGTTCGTTCTTGTGTTTTAGATTAAATTAATGATTCATAGAGTTTATATGAATGATTTAGAATATCTTTCATGATATAATTACACCCTGAAACATCCTAAATTTCTGAAGTTGATTCAAGTTTTCTTTTTTTTTTGTCCGACGGCTTTTACAGCCATTTTTCAGTTTATCATTCTGTTTTAATTAATTAGATTAATCAGGACTGGTAACATAACTTCAATTAAAGATGATAAAAGATGTTAATTCGTTTTTTTTTATTTGGGTTGAACCTTAGTCGATTAAAATGGTGAAGAAGATGAAGCACTTAAGTTACGGGTTTAATATAATTAGCTTCTGAAATATTTCGAGAAATGGGCGACAGCCCAGCTGGTTCAAGTATGGTGTCGGGTTACGAGAGGTCGCGGGTTCGAGTCCCGGGGATGGCATAATTTTTTTTAAAAGGCTTTTGAGGTAGTTTTTCCATTTTCATTATTATTATTATTATTATTATTATTATTATTATTATTATTATTATTATTATTATTATTATTATTGTTATTATTATTATTAGTATTAATTATGTTATTGTTATTATGATAAGTAGTATTGTCACTAATATAAATATTACTAATATTATTATCATTAACCTAGCTAAATGTTATTATTATCATCATTGTCATTATTATTATTATTAACATTATTATTGTTATTTTTATTGTTATTATTAGTAATTATTATTATACATATTAAGATTAGTAATATAATTGATATTATCACTAATATTATTATCATTATTAATAATATCATTAGGAGTAAAATTATTAAAGTTATTATTGTTATCAGTATTAGTGTTATTATTATTATTATCATTAATATTAGCGCTGTTATCACATGTATAGTTATTATTGTCATTACAATCAAAAGTATCATTTTCATTAATATTAGTATTATAAGTACCATTTAACATTAATGATAGTATTATTAATCTTATGATCATTAAAATTTTCATTGAAGCGATAACTATTATTAAGCTTATCATTACGATTAACCTTGCTAAAAGTATTAGTTTTAATATATCATTATAAGTTAAATTATCATTTTTATTAAAATTATTATTACAATATTACTATTATCTTTAAACTAGTATTATTACAAGTAATAATTTTATAAAGCAAAAGATATATATATATATATATATATATATATATATATATATATATATATATATATATATATATATATATATATATATATATATATAAGTATAAATATAATTATTATATATATAAAGTATACTAATACTACTTAAAAATGTCATTTTTAACTAATAACATTAATTAAAAATCAAATAAGTATCATAATGTAATATAAGCATTAATAAAATCATATATAAGAATATTAATCTTAATACATAAAATAATATGTATATATATAATTGTTTAAATTACGATTGTTTATTTTAATATATATATACAAATGATATAGGTTCGTGAATCCAAGGCCAACCTTGCATTGTTTAGTTGTTCAATGTCGTTATATGTATTTTTACTACAAAATACATTAGGTGAGTTTCATTAATCCCTTTTTAAATGCTTTTGCAATATATATTTTTTGGGACTGAGAATACATGCGCTGTTTTTATAACTGTTTTACGAAATAGACACAAGTAATTGAAACTACATTATATGGTTGAATGATCGAAATCGAATATGCCCCTTTTTTATTAAGTCTGGTAATCTAAGAATTAGGGAACAGACACCCTAATTGACGCGAATCCTAAAGATAGATCTATCGGGCCCAATAAGCCCCATCCAAAGTACCGGATGCTTTAGTACTTCGAAATTTATATCATGTCCGAAGGAGGATCCCGGAATGATGGGGATATTCTTATATGCATATTGTGAATGTCGGTTACCAGGTGTTCAATCCATATGAATGATTATTTTTGTCTCTATGCATGGGACGTTTATTTATGAGAACTAAAAATGAGAATCTTGTGGTCTATTAAAATTGATGAAATGAATATTTATGTTAAACTAATGAACTCACCAACCTTTTGGTTGACACTTGAAAGCATGTTTATTCTCAGGTACGAAAGAAATCTTCCGCTGTACATTTGCTCATTTTCGAAATATTACTTGGAGTCATTCATGACATATTTCAAAAGACGTTGCATTCGAGTCGTCGAGTTCATCAATTTTATTATTAAATCAATTATAGTTGAATATATTATGAAATGGTATGCATGTCGTCAACTTTCGTTGTAAAGAAAGTTTGTCTTTTAAAATCGAATGTAATGTTTGTAAAATGTATCATATAGAGGTCAAGTACCTTGCAATGTAACCAACTGTTGTGAATCGTTTATAATCGATATGGACTTCGTCCGGATGGATTAGGATGGGTCTCTACATATATGCGGTACCATTGTTGGTCACTACTTAAAATTTCGGGACGAAATTTTCTTTACCAGGTGGGTAATGTAACGACCCTGGATTTTCCAACGTTATTTATTAATAATTATTATTAATACTTGTGATTTATTGAATGTATTGTTATATACATTTACTTGTTACCATGATTGATCATACTTGACTTTAAATGCCCGAAACATCTTTTTGACACGCGTACATTACACGAATAATATTTTCAAGTATTATTTACATTCATGATTGATTCTATTAATCATTTTAATTGACTAAGGTTATTAGTTAATTACTTGGGCTTTATTGGATTAATTTTTTAATTAATGGAACTTGGGCTTTTATTAGTGTTAATGGACTTAAGAAGCCCACCCTACTTCTTTAATGGACTAGTTAGTCCATTCCTTTATGCAAGTAAAACTTTCAAACATAACTAGATGGATTAAGTTGTATGGAGAATCTAGTTACAACTCTTTCCCATGAAAACACATCTATTAACCACCTTTTAAGCCAAATGCATGATGTAATCTTGTGGACAACTCCCTCCCCCTCTCTTCCCCCAAAAACCGTCGGCCTACTAGGCCTTGGAGTGTGTTTTTTGTTTCAATTTTTGTTAACATATCAACTAGTATCCTTCATTCACTTCACACACATTCTTACTTGCATTTTCTCTTAAACATTTTCTCTCCTTTTTCTCTCCATTCTTGTAAGTAACTTGAACAATTATTTCTCTTCTTTCTTTGCCTAAAAACCGAAGCAGAACACTTCATCATCATCAATCGTTGTTGTTGTTTTGTTACTTGTTCTTGTTTGTAGATTAATTACTTGTTGTTGTAGTTGTTTCTTACTAATTACTAAGAACCAAACTCTTTAGTTTGTTCTTCATATTATCTTGTATTTACAAGAACATACAAGAACTAAACTCTCTAGTTTATGTTCTACATTTAATGTTTGAAAGATTGTAAGTTCATATGTTGTAAAAGCATACTTGTAATTCATGTTTGTAAACTTAAAGTTTACATTCTTAAAGATCAAGCCTTGGTTTGAATCTTTAAAGTATGAACAACCATGACTTGTTACTTGTATATTTAGTTTATTACTTCATTTCTTGTACATATAAATTCATGTTTGTTGTTAGATGGTCAAGTATTACAAGTTAGTCTTGATCTCATACTTCTTGGAACTAAAAGTTAACTTGAAAGTTCAAGAACATGGAAGTATAACTTTTTAGTTATAACTTCATACACTTGTGTTAGATTTAACTTAATAACTTTAGATCTAGACTTTTGGGTCTTGGATCTTCAATATCTAACTAAGAACTATGTTCTACAACTTAAGATCTTGATTAGTTAGTTTACTTTCAAATTTATAGTTCAAAATTACTTTTATATTTCATGTATGTGTTAAATCTAAGACTTTGATGTAACTTTGGTTCATCAAAACACTTGCAACACTTAATTGAGTGTGCTACTTATCTTAGACTTACACTTGGGTTATGATGGTCAAAACTTGGTAAATATGATGTAAACACATCAACGAGTTGTACACTTGAAGCTATATGCATCAAGGATGAGAACCGTGATAAGCATTGAGCACCAAGAAACCCCGGAACCTATTGTTTTACTGTTTATGGGTCTGATCAGTACGACCTGGGCTACTGTAAATATGATTTTCAGATAGCTATGTTCGAGTAGATAACTTTTCATTTAGGACTCGTCTTAATCCGAGTTACGGTTTGGGATTTATGGCCCTCCGATCGTCACTATGTCCTTTTAACGTTGTGCTGAAAATTCTGACCTACTCGCACTTAGACCATCGTCACGGTCAAACGAAGAAGAGTTTGCTTCTGGAATTTTTACCATAAATAAAGGACTCATATACAGAGCCATGGCCACTGGTCTCACCTTATTTCAGTAGGTATAGGGGCCGTGGTGACTGATCGAACTCAGCCTTTGTTTTAAACTCCTTTCATGAACGAAACTTACTTTACACCTTTTGTTTGATGATGAATGATGATGACCCTTAAGACCTAATTTACATACATTTAAACCTATTGGAACGATTTACTGACTTAGTACTATTTGACTTAGGTTGAGGACTTTCCGGACCTACGTACTTGCTTATTTCCTGACTCGACTTTACCACTACTTTACCACTGTGAGTTATAGCATCCCTTTTTACTTTAACTATTTTGGGAACTGAGAATACATGCGCATTTTATGTTTTACATACTAGGCACGAGTAATTAAACTTTATATATGTGTGGGTTATACAACGGCATAAACATTCCCTTTAGCTCGGTAACTTTTAGTCATTGGTTTTTGAACCGGTGAACGCGAATCTTAGATATGGATCCATAGGGTTTGGCATCCCCACTCGGGCTAGTAGCGCTAGCATTTAACGGGTGTTTAATACTTTGTAAACATACGCACTTGCCACGTGTACTTTCAGGGGGTGATATATTGTTAAACGTTAAGTTAGTTACCGAGTGCCCACGGTTGAACATATACTTTATCATACTGATTTGGATTACTGATTTAAACGCTTGTTGAAGCACTGAAATCTCGTGGCCTACCTTACATTACTGTTATACTTAAACTATAGCTCACCAACCTTTGTGTTGACGTTTTTAAGCATGTTTTTCTCAGGTGCTTAAGGTTAGCAGCTTCCGCTGTATACTAGTCTTGCTGTAGACACCCGCTGCTCTAGAGTTATCACCGCATGAACTGTTTATCTTGCATTCATAACTTTAATACTTTTGAACTATGATTTGTAACGACCTGAGGGTCACGTACTATTTCTAATTGCTTCTGTTCATTGAGGCATACTTTTGATGTAAAACATTTGAAGTTGGTTATGATGTCACCTTTTATCATGAATGCAAACTTGTTTTGAAAACGCATATAGTGTTTGACCTTGTAATGATCCTGTTGTTGATGGTCCGTACATGTTGATTTAGTACGGGGCGTCACAGATTTAGTACGGGGCGTCACACGAAAGGTCATCAACCTAAATCAAGGGTTACTAGGTCAGTAGTTTGTCTTTATAAATTCTAATAGTGTATAAAATAAGTTTAAGTATCATCATCATCATCATTCATCATCATAAAAGCTAAGTAAGTTAATCAAGTATAGTGGTCTAAACAATAGGCTGAATTGGATCAGCTGCTACGACCTCTACGTAAATCGAAAAGACACAAAATCAGTGGCCATGGCTCCATATGGAAGTCCTCTAGTTGATGACCAATTTCCAGACTCAAACTAGTCTTAGTTTGACCGTGGCAACGGTCTAAGTGCGAGTAGGTCCGAATTTTCAGCACAACGTTACAAAGGAGTATTGACTTTCGGAAGGCCATAGATCCTAAACCGTAACTCGGATTAAGACGAGGTCTAAACGGAAAATCATCTACTCGAAACGAACTAACTGAAAATCAGCTTTACAGTAGCCCAGGTGGTCTGATCAGATACCAAAAACAGTAGGTAAGTGCTCCGGTGGGGTTCTTAATGCTTGATGCTCATCACGGTTCTCATCCTTGATGCTTGTAGCCTCAAGTGTACAACTCGTTGATGGGTTAGCATCCCCTTGACTAAGATTCCACTATCAACACATAATATGTTAAGACCAAGTAAGAATACAACTCAATCAAGAGTCTTAGATGGATGATGAACCAAGGTTACATCATATTCTTAGTTTTAACACAGTTACAAGTCACATTTACAACTAAAGCTACAAACTTTACATCAATCAAACAAGTATAAACACAATCTAAGTCAAATGAGGTGATGGAACCCTAAGCTAGAGAGCTTGGATCCTATTCACACAAGTTACAAGGTTGCAAAGCTAGAAAGCTTGAACCTTTATTGTTCTTGAAAATCTTGAAGCATAAAGCTTGGATCTTTAAGTTACATAAAGATAACAAACACAAGTTTGAATCTTTTTAACAAAATAACAAGATCATAAGTTAGAAAACTTAGATCCAACAATAAGATATGAAGATTCAAGCTAGAAAGCTTGCATCTTGGTTGTTCTTGAAGATCTTGAAGCATAAAGCTTGGATCTTTAAGATACATGAAGATTACAAACACAAGTTTGAATCTTTATAACAAAATAACAAGATTAAAGTAAGAAAAATATAGATCTACAAAGTTGGTGAAGATTCAAAGCTAGAAAGCTTGAATCTTCCATGTTCTTGAAGGATTCATGCTTGAATCTACAAGATCTAATCAAGATCAAAGCTAAAAGGCTTGATCTTTAATGATGATGATGATGACCACGAAATAGAAAGGAGAAGGAGAAGAAGAAAAAGCAAAACTTACAAGTTTCTAGAGTGAGAAAGACTATAAAGGAAATAAGAGAGCAAGTGTGTGTGAAATTCAAATGAGAGCAAGTGTTAAATGAATGGGATTAGGCTAGTATTTATAGGTGAATGGGGTGTGGGGAGGGGTCTTATGGCCGTAGGTTTTGTAGGGGGGAGGGGGGGGACACAAAGTTGCTTTTTGGTTAATAGTTGTCTAAAGTAGGTACTTATGCTAGAATCCCATGTAACATTATGGATAATACTTGACATTTTTGCTAGCATGTTCGCTCTAATTAAATGGGTAATTGTCTTATATATTAATGGGTCACTAGTAATTAATAAGTGGGCTAATTAACTGGGCCACTAGCTAGAGTAGGGTGGGCTTAGGCCCAATAAGGTAGAAAGTCCAACAAGACTAACTAGTGTGATCTAGTAAATAATTAAATGAAATTAAGCATCCAAAAGCGCAAGTAATTATTATTATAAAATAATAATTAATATTTCGCAGTCATAATATTCCGGTTACGACAAAAGTCAAACGTATGCGCAGTCCGCGGTTTATTCGAAACGTCAAATAACACTAACGGTTATAATGGCTTCCGGTGAACAAGTTAAGTATCCTACGTACTCTAAGGCATGTTTTAACATATAAATGAAAGTAATCCATGTGTATAAAGATTCCAGAGTATAAAATAGCACAGTACGCACAAATACGCAGTTTCGTGAAAGCACAAAGCACAAAAGCAAGTCGAAAATGCCGGGTCGTTACATTACCCACTTGTTAATGGAAATTTCGTCCCGAAATTTGAGAAATGACTAAAAATGGTACCGTATCTAAATAAGAAGTAGCGTATCATGGTTCCGTGAGACTCGTGGGCTTTGAAGTGAGTTATTTGCCTTGAAAGGTACTTGGGCATATAAAAGTAAGAATATGTATATGACATTAATTAAGTCTCTTGTCCTAAGGGATCAACAAATTGATTTTGTTTCTTGCTAATACGAATATGTCATCCGAATATATATCTACAAAAAGAAAGATGATGTTTTTAGCCCTACAGGCATCTTCAGTAAGCCGGATGCATGAAATACATCATGAATGTTTCTAAACTCATCTAAAACATTGAGCGCTTATGTCGCAATACAAGCTGACAGGTAGAATGGAAAACATGGTGATCACAACATACTGCGTGTGAACTTATCCTTGGATGGAATGAAAGCACAGTTCCATAGTGTAACTTTATCCTTTCAGTTACATGTTGAAGTTAGGGTTAACATCGACCAGAGCAACACATAGTTGCAACCAACGAAGGAAGATATATATAGAGTAATCACATCAGTGTTACAGATGTTTTAAGAAGTCCCTTCCAAGAGGATAACATGATTCTTAGATTTCTAAAGTAATCTATATTACATTTCCGAAAGAAAATCGCACGAAAGGTGTAATATTTGAACGAGAGTGAACTCTTTGAGCGGGTTGTTCTGAATTTATCCTTATACTAAAGGGGATGCACGGATGAGAAGATACGTGAACCCTTGGTCCTAAAGAATGTTTTACTCTTAAGTGAAAAGAATCTCCAAAAATGATTTCTTGTACCTCAATCTACTGTTTCATAGAGATGATGTTTACGAGGGTGTTGTGATTAGCCGTGAAACATTGAGAGTAGAAACCCACCTGGTGCCTTTCCTACGATAGGATGATCACCTAGTGTACCTCAGAAAACTGATTTATCGGCCCGCATTTTTACCATGTCTAACCTTAAAAGAACATTTTAGAAGCGCAAAGACTTCCTAAAGAATTTTTATAAAACTGCCATACAAAGTGGCTCGAGAGTTTTTAACAAAGATCTTAATAGTAAGCTTTATCCCTAACGGAGGGCGAGAAGAAGTGTGATCCATACCTGGTGTAGTCTTAATACGAAAACCTTTAATAAAAATCAACCAAGAAAGTTTTGAAAAACCTTTAAACGTTTGATGTGACAACATAAACAGAACGAAGTTCCTAGTAAATTTGGAAGTATGTACAACGTGTACCTTTTTGCACAAAACTATTTAACTTAAGTTAAATAACTCGATAAAGGAGAGATTTTTAAATAGTTTGAAGGTATAACTTAGTATGTACTAACTAAAATAAGTACGGATAATTTATACATATATGATTTTATAAGTCGCATAAGTGACAGAAAAGTTTTTAGTACTTTCATTTGTCAATAAATCTCGTGAGGACCGCGCAGATAAACCACGTGCAAAAATTTTGATAAACATAATTTTTCGTATTTCAAAGGTTACGAGTTGAAAAAGGTCGAGTGAAAAATCTTTGAGTCATCGGTTGACATGTTACTAGGTAATGAAAACTAATGAATTAAATGTAGTTTTGATGATTATCAGGGACTTAAGTCTTTGGCCCAAAAATGTTCACGTGCGAAGCCGTTGCTAAAAAGTGAGGTATGAAGGATAGAGCATGAGGATGAGAAGTTAATCACTTCTTGACTTTGTAAGATGCCAAACAGGTTATGACTAACATTAAAGTCGGAATACTGATGGTGTTAATATCGCTAGATGAGAATCTCTTGGAATAAGTCAGGACTTCGAGTTATGTATGAAAGAGCATCGTTCCAACAGGCGTGGCAATTAAGATCCTTAGGGTAACGCAGTAATTTTGAATGGTTTAAGTGTTAATGGATGCCCGAAGGCTCTGCAGGACGTGGTAGTAAGTGCCTTCATCACATACACACGCACATAAATCTCTCAATTTCGACAGTTGTAAAGTCTTCATGATGACTTGAATACGAATAAGCAACGAAAAATTTTATATAATAAGCAACGAAAGTTTTATAGAAACCGTTTTAGGTGACAATGTAAGAAAAGAAACAAAGTTCTTAGTAAACTAGGGTTATGTACAACATGTACCATTCAAAGTGAAATATCTTTTGAATAAAAGATTTGATTTGTCAATGCGAAAGTAAAATGTCATATGTATTTGTCAAAATAAGTAATCATTTACTTTATTTTATATAACATATATGATTTCAAAAAAAATTTGCACGAATGACTAATAAAATAATGTAAAACTTCGAGAGGATCGCACAGTAAAATAGTGTGTAAAAAATTTCGGCAAACAAAATTTTCATGTTTCGGAGGTTACAAGTTGGAAAAAGATTGAGTAAAAGATTTTGAAAATTTCGGGTGACATTTGAGCATCAATGTCACGAGGTTATGAAAACTATTGAATTTTAAATGGGGTTGATGACTTTTAGTAGGACATAAGTCCTTTGACCAAAAATGCTTAAGTGTGAAGTTGTTGCTTATAAGTGAGATACGAGTGGGAGAGTATGAGGATAGGAATTAACTAGTCATGGATTTTGGAAATTTCGAACTACGACTAATATTGACGTAAGAAGGGTGATGGTGTGATTATCATCGATTAAGAATTCTCTCAGAATAAGTTAGGATTCAGGGTCGCGTAAGAATGAGCATCAAAAAAGATTCTTGGGTAGTATAGAATTTGAATTGCTGAAGTGACGGGATACAATTTCCTTTATGTATCGTTGTCCATTGTATCGGTTTCTTTCATGGTTAGAAAGTGAGCAGATTTGGTGAGGCAGTCAACGATAATCCCGATAATGTCATAACTGCCTATTGTTTTCAGTTGCTTCGGGATGAAATCCATCGTCATCCCTTCCCATTTCCATTGTGGGATCTCGGGTTGTTGAAGTAACCCAGATGGATTTTGGTGTTCGGCTTTGACCTTTTGTGCCTTCATGCAACTAATAAGGTTTAGCTTCGGCTACTTCTCTCCTCGTAAACTATTAATGGTTCGCCATTCTCGCGAGGTATACAAATAATCTTCTCACTATAAATAACTTTCACTTTCATCCTTGAAAGCCAGTCCGTTCCAACTATTTCATCAAAGCTTCCTAACTTGATGAGTATTAGGTTAATCCTAAAGTCCATTCCAACTAATCTTATTATACTACCGTGAAAAATTCTATCAATCATCTCAAATAACATCTGTTTGTGCATAGGTAACTAATCCTTTCCAACTAGTACCTTAAAACTTCCAAGTTTTGTTGATATGAGGTAGTCTCCAATGACCCACCTGTTGATTTTAGGGTACTACCTTAAATTATTCCTCTATCTCTGCCAGCTTACCATTAGCTCGTCCTATAGAATGTTTAACTCTCATGGTTGTTAATGACTTATTAGTCATAACACTAAGGTTCTTAGATATAAAGTTTCTATCGTTCTAGTATTAAAAAATTTCGAGACAAAGAAAACGTCGTGATGAAACGTACCCTAACAAAAATTAGGATCTATGCGAGTCTCCATAACTGAGGTAATGATTGCTCTACCGCAGGTAAGTCCGAAGTTTTTTTTTCTTCCTATTTCAGAACTTTTTCCTTAAGTATCCAGGGTGTCTATATCTATAACAAATTTTCGGGTTATCAATTCTGCAATAAAGGCCTTCCTTGTACAATATCTGAGCTACGTGGTTATTCTTTCCCTACCTCTAACAGACCATAATGCGTATACTCGAGTGGTTCCTACCAAAATTTCTTTGAATCACTTCATGTTCCTTATATAGTAGCATTGGGACTTCTGCATGATTTACTTCAATATAATCACGCTGGCCTGGCGTCATTATATTGTACTAAATCGTACGTTCATTCCAATATCACTCCATATGGTCAATGTAACGTGATCACTCCAAGTTCTACTCAATTTTATCTAACGGTGCTTTATCTATGCTATCTCAGAACCAAATCTACATAATTAATCTCACGGTTTCTCGGTGTGAGTGCGTAGGTTCCGTAGGTCATGCACCAATGCCTAAATGTCCCGAAATTTCTTCAAATGTTCGGGTTCAGGTAATGTCGTTAGGTTCCTTTCTAGAAATTCAGTCTGGGTCTCGCGTTGAGTTGTACGTGTAGCAAGTAGTAATACGATATATTTTGAGGCGACTCACAAGTCTTTGGGTATGGCTGTGCATCAGTGGAAGACACTATGACCTTGTGAAAGGAGATGCTTTCCTGATTTCTCCAATGCCTAAGAGTGTTAGGGACCTAAGTCCAGAAGTGTCGTTAGATCGTCGAGTAGTAGTGTAGAATGAAGGAGATAAGTGACGGTCATGAAAGCTTACGGGATACGGGTCAACTAGTGGAAACTGAACATCCTTCTAATGTTCATACGTTGTAAGTAGCTAATTAGGGTGAGCTCGGGGTGCGGTTACCAGGACAAATCCTCCAATATCTCCTCCTCCGAGGATCAACTTTAGTGGGCGTGTAATCCGAGGGGTACTCCTCCTAGATTGCGTGAAGAATCGTTTCGATCTCCAGAATGGTGGGACGATAGTAACAGGTGGATTACAATACCAATCCTTAGGGTTAGACGTGTGGGAAAAGGGTTCAGAAAAACATCTGAACTAGGAAAGGTAAGTTTTCCAAGTCGGTACAGTGAATAGCAGGCATGAAGCAAGCACGTAATCAGGCACTATAGCAATCTAGATCGTCTACTGCAGTATATAGCATGGCAATATTAACATTACTAAACAGAAGTAACATGAAATCGAAAGCAGCTAGTAGTATGCAGTAGCGAGGATAAGCAATAGCATACAGCGAGTTCACATAGCAGTAAGAGTAAGCAGTAGCATGCAGCAGTTCATGCAGCAGTAGAAGTAAGCAGTGGCATGCAGTAGTAGTAAACAGTAACATGCAGTAATATAAAATAGTAGCATGCAGCGGTCAGCAGAAACAGGTAAACAAGCAAGTTGTAGATTAGTCCTATTAGTGAATCCTACTCAACCTGGTCTAGACTCACTAATGCAACCTAATTCCCTACAACCAATGCTCTGATACCAAATGTGACGCCCCGTACAAACCATCGTGTACGATTCGTCAACAACAGGATCTTCACACGGTCAAACACTATATGCTGTTTGAAAACCAGTTTGCATTCATAAAAGGTAGCGTTTTACAAAAGATAACGTGCATCCTACGAATAGGAGCATAAACATAAGTATTTGACCCTAAGGTCGTTACAAAGCCATTGTTTGAAATTAACATAAACTACGAATGCAAAAGAAAAGTTCCATGAATGAGACATCTCTAGTAATGCAGCGGATAGCTAATACAGCAGGTCCTTAACGGTAATTCAATAACAGCATGACAGCAAATCTAACAGCGGAAGCAAGAAACCTCTAGGCACCTGAGAAATACACGCTTAAAAGTTAACACGAATGTTGGTGAGCTATAGTTTAAGTTGTAACAGTAATGTAAGGTAGGCCACGAGATTTTAGTGTAACAAAACAGTATGAAAAGTATATGTATAATCGTGGGCACCCGGTAACTAGACTTAACGTTTATAACCCCCTGAAAGTACACTTGGTGAGTGCGTATGTTCACAAAGTATTAAACACCCGTAAAATGCTAGCGCGACTAGCCCTAGTGGGGATGTCAAACCCTATGGATCCATATCTAAGATTCGCGTTCACCGGTTCAAAAACCAATGACTAAACGTTACCGTGCTAAGGGGAATGTTTATGCCGTTGTATAACCCACACACATATAAAGTTTAAGTACTCGTGCCTAGTATGTAAAACGTAAAAAAAACGCATGTATTCTCAGTCCCAAAATAATTAAAGTAAAAAGGGATGCTATAACTCACAGTGAATAAGCAATACAAGTTGATACGAAAGTGTGCAAGTAGTAAGTCGGTCCGAAAAGTCGTCAACTTAAATCAAGGGTTACTAGATCAGTAGGTTGTCTTTATAAATTCTAATAGTGCATAAAATAAGTTTAAGTGTCATCATCATCATCATTCATCATCATAAAAGCTAAGTAAGTTAATCAAGTATAGTGGTCTAAACAATAGGCTGACTTGGATCAGCTGCTACGACCTCTACGTAAATCAAAAAGACACAAAATCAGTGGCCATGGCTCCGTATGGAAGTCCTCTAGTTTCTGACCATTTTCCAGACTCAAACTCGTCTTAGTTTGACCGTGGCAACAGTCTAAGTGCGAGTAGGTCCGAATTTTCAGCACAACGTTACAAAGGAGTATTGACTTTCGAAAGGCCATAGATCCTAAACCGTAACTCGGATTAAGACGAGGTCTAAACGGAAAATCATCTACTCGAAACGAACTAACTGAAAATCAACTTTCCAGTAGCCCAGGTGGTCTGATCAGATATGAAAAACAGTAGGTAAGTGCTCTGATGGGGTTCTTAATGCTTGATGCTCATCACGGTTCTCATCCTTGATGCTTGTTGCCTCAAGTGTACAACTCGTTGATGGGTTAGCATCACCTTGACTAAGATTCCACCATCAACACACAATATGTTAAGACCAAGTAAGGATACAACTCAATCAAGAGTCTTAGATGGATGATGAACCAATGTTACATCATATTCTTAGTTTTAACACAATTACAAGTCACATTTACAACTAAAGCTACAAACTTTACATCAATCAAACAAGTATAAACACAATCTAAGTCAAATAAGGTGATGGAACCCTAAGCTAGAGAGCTTGGATCCTATTCACACAAGTTACAAGGTTGCAAAGCTAGAAAGCTTGAACCTTTATTGTTCTTGAAGATCTTGAAGCATAAAGCTTGGATCTTTAAGTTACATGAAGATAACAAACACAAGTTTGAATCTTTTTAACAAAATAACAAGATCATAAGTTAGAAAACTTAGATCCAACAATAAGATATGAAGATTCAAGCTAGAAAGCTTGCATCTTGGTTGTTCTTGAAGATCTTGAAGCATAAAGCTTGGATCTTTAAAATACATGAAGATTACAAACACAAGTTTGAATCTTTATAAAAAAATAACAAGATTAAAGTAAGAAAAATATAGATCTACAAAGTTGGTGAAGATTCAAAGCTAGAAAGCTTGAATCTTCCATGTTCTTGAAGGATTCATGCTTGAATCTACAAGATCTAATCAAGAACAAAGCTAGAAGGCTTGATCTTTAATGATGATGATGACCACGAAATAGAAAGGAGAAGGAGAAGAAGAAAAAGCAAAACTTACAAGTTTCTAGAGTGAGAAAGACTAGAAAGGAAATAAGAGAGCAAGTGTGTGTGAAATTCAAATGAGAGCAAGTGTTAAATGAATGGGATTAGGCTAGTATTTATAGGTGAATGGGGTGTGGGGAGGGGCTGTAGTGACCCGAACTTTTCCATGTTTATATATATTAATTGAGATTGATATTTACACGATTAAATGTTTCCAACATGTTAAGCAATCAAACTTGTTAAGACTTGATTAATTGAAATATGTTTCATATAGACAATTGACCACCCAAGTTGATCGGTGATTCACGAACGTTAAAACTTGTAAAAACTATATGATGACATATATATGGATATATATATATATAGTTAACATGATACTATGATAAGAAAACATATCATAAAGTATATTAACAATGAACTACATATGTAAAAACAAGACTACTAACTTAATGATTTTTAAACGAGACATATATGTAACGATTATCGTTGTAAAGACATTTAATGTATATATATCATATTAAGAGATATTCATACATGATAATATCATGATAATATAATAATTTAAAATCTCATTTGATATTATAAACATTGGGTTAACAACATTTAACAAGATCGTTAACCTAAAGGTTTCAAAACAACACTTACATGTAACGACTAACGATGACTTAACGACTCAGTTAAAATGTATATACATGTAGTGTTTTAATATGTATTTATACACTTTTGAAAGACTTCAATACACTTATCAAAATACTTCTACTTAACAAAAATGCTTACAATTACATCCTCGTTCAGTTTCATCAACAATTCTACTCGTATGCACCCGTATTCGTACTCGTACAATACACAGCTTTTAGATGTATGTACTATTGGTATATACACTCCAATGATCAGCTCTTAGCAGCCCATGTGAGTCACCTAACACATGTGGGAACCATCATTTGGCAACTAGCATGAAATATCTCATAAAATTACAAAAATATGAGTAATCATTCATGACTTATTTACATGAAAACAAAATTACATATCCTTTATATCTAATCCATACACCAACGACCAAAAACACCTACAAACACTTTCATTCTTCAATTTTCTTCATCTAATTGATCTCTCTCAAGTTCTATCTTCAAGTTCTAAGTGTTCTTCATAAATTTCAAAAGTTCTAGTTTCATAACATCAAGAATACTTTCAAGTTTGCTAGCTCACTTCCAATCTTGTAAGGTGATCATCCAACCTCAAGAAATCTTTGTTTCTTACAGTAGGTTATCATTCTAATACAAGGTAATAATCATATTCAAACTTTGGTTCAATTTCTATAACTATAACAATCTTATTTCAAGTGATGATCTTACTTGAACTTGTTTTCGTGTCATGATTCTGCTTCAAGAACTTCGAGCCATCCAAGGATCCATTGAAGCTAGATCCATTTTTCTCTTTTCCAGTAGGTTTATCCAAGGAAATTAAGGTAGTAATGATGTTCATAACATCATTCAATTCATACATATAAAGCTATCTTATTCGAAGGTTTAAACTTGTAATCACTAGAACATAGTTTAGTTAATTCTAAACTTGTTCGCAAACAAAAGTTAATCCTTCTAACTTGACTTTTAAAATCAACTAAACACATGTTCTATATCTATATGATATGCTAACTTAATGATTTAAAACCTGGAAACACGAAAAACACCGTAAAACCGGATTTACGCCGTCGTAGTAACACCGCGGGCTGTTTTGGGTTAGGTAATTAAAAACTATGATAAACTTTGATTTAAAAGTTGTTATTCAGAGAAAATGATTTTTATTATGAACATGAAACTATATCCAAAAATTATGGTTAAACTCAAAGTGGAAGTATGTTTTCTAAAATGGTCATCTAGACGTCGTTCTTTCGACTGAAATGACTACCTTTACAAAAACGACTTGTAACTTATTTTTCCGACTATAAACCTATACTTTTTCTGTTTAGATTCATAAAATAGAGTTCAATATGAAATCATAGCAATTTGATTCACTCAAAACGGATTTAAAATGAAGAAGTTATGGGTAAAACAAGATTGGATAATTTTTCTCATTTTAGCTACGTGAAAATTGGTAACAAATCTATTCCAACCATAACTTAATCAACTTGTATTGTATATTATGTAATCTTGAGATACCATAGACACGTATACAATGTTTCGACCTATCATGTCGACACATCTATATATATTTCGGAACAACCATAGACACTCTATATGTGAATGTTGGAGTTAGCTATACAGGGTTGAGGTTGATTCCAAAATATATATAGTTTGAGTTGTGATCAATACTGAGATACGTATACACTGGGTCGTGGATTGATTCAAGATAATATTTATCGATTTATTTCTGTACATCTAACTGTGGACAACTAGTTATAGGTTACTAACGAGGACAGCTGACTTAATAAACTTATAACATCAAAATATATTAAAAGTGTTGTAAATATATTTTGAACATACTTTAATATATATGTATATATTGTTATAGGTTCGTGAATCAACAGTGGCCAAGTCTTACTTCCCGACGAAGTAAAAATCTGTGAAAGTGAGTTATAGTCCCACTTTTAAAATCTAATATTTTTGGGATGAGAATACATGCAGGTTTTATAAATGATTTACAAAATAGACACAAGTACGTGAAACTACATTCTATGGTTGAATTATCGAAATCGAATATGCCCCTTTTTATTAAGTCTGGTAATCTAAGAATTAGGGAACAGACACCCTAATTGACGCGAATCCTAAAGATAGATCTATTGGGCCTAACAAACCCCATCCAAAGTACCGGATGCTTTAGTACTTCGAAATTTATATCATATCCGAAGGGTGTCCCGGAATGATGGGGATATTCTTATATATGCATCTTGTTATTGTCGGTTACCAGGTGTTCACCATATGAATAATTTTTATCTCTATGTATGGGATGTGTATTGAAATATGAAATCTTGTGGTCTATTGTTACGATTTGATATATATAGGTTAAACCTATAACTCACCAACATTTTTTGTTGACGTTTAAAGCATGTTTATTCTCAGGTGAATATTAAGAGCTTCCGCTGTTGCATACTAAAATAAGGACAAGATTTGGAGTCCATGTTTGTATGATATTGTGTAAAAACTGCATTCAAGAAACTGATTTCGATGTAACATATTTGTATTGTAAACCATTATGTAATGGTCGTGTGTAAACAGGATATTTTAGATTATCATTATTTGATAATCTACGTAAAGCTTTTTAAACCTTTATTTATGAAATAAAGGTTATGGTTTGTTTTAAAAATGAATGCAGTCTTTGAAAAACGTCTCATATAGAGGTCAAAACCTCGCAACGAAATCAATTAATATGGAACGTTTTTAATCAATAAGAACGGGACATTTCAGGGGCCTTATGGCCGTAGGTTTTGTAGGGGGGGGACACAACGTTGCTTTTTGGTTAATGGTTGTCTAAAGTAGGTACTTATGCTAGGATCCCATGTAACATTATGGATAATACTTGACATTTTTGCTAGCATGTTCCCTCTAATTAAATGGGTAATTGTCTTATATATTAATGGGTCACTAGTAATTAATAAGTGGGCTAATTAATTGGGCCACTAGCTAGAGTAGGGTGAGCTTAAGCCCAACAAGGTAGAAAGTCCAACAAGACTAACTAGTGTGATCTAGTAAATAATTAAATGAAATTAAGCATCCAAAAGCCCAAGTAATTGTTATTATAAAATAATAATTAATATTTCGCATTCATAATATTCCGGTTACGACAAAAGTCAAACATGTGCGCAGTCCGCGGTTTATTCGAAACGTCAAATTACACTAACGGTTATAAAGGCTTCCGGTGAACAAGTTAAGTATCCTACGTACTCTAAGGCAAGTTTTAACATATAAATGAAAGTAATCCATGTGTCTAAAGATTCCAGAGTATAAAATAGCACAGTACGCACAAATACGCAGTTTCGCGAAAGCACAAAGCACAAAAGCAAGTCGAAAAAGTCGGGTCGTTACAAGGTTACTCATCCCATTCAGCCTAATCGACAGGTTTTCGTCTCTGCCGAACCCTAACACCAAATACCACCGAAATACTTCATTTAGGCGTCGATCTAATCTAGTAATTGTCCTAGGTTGATTTATTCGATCCCGATACGACCCATATCTCAGTTTAACCCAATTGTAGTGTATTCCACTTCTAGGATTGTTAGCAAGCGACCTAAGATCCTTAAATCTTCGTCTACAAAGTGGTATCAGAGCTCGAGTCTCTGGTTTTGCTTGATCTAAATCGTTTTTGGGTCAAATAGTTGGTGTTTTTGGTGTTATTTGTGTTTTGAACGATTAATCTTTTTTCTTATGTTATAGTTTGTGTTTTCTTTGTCAAAAAGTGTTTCTGGAGTCATTGCAGTTGTTTTCTACATTTTGGTTTAGAGTTTTTCATCAAAAATCAATCAAAAAATCGATTTGAGTCTTGAAAACCCTAAAAGTCGACCTGTATCTGTCAAGAACACACTCGGCCGTGTGTCTTGCCAATCGACCGTGTGAGTACCTTAATCAACCGAGCGAGCTTGTTAGTCGACCGTGTGTGTATTACCAAAGCCGTGTGAGATCAATATAGTCAGTCGGTCGTATGTGTCTAGTCACTCGACCGTGTGAGAAATACAATCGACTGTGGGAGTATGACAGTCGGCCGTGTGAGTTGGAATACCAAAGGCATAGTGTGTAACGAAGTACTGCCAAAATTTTGTCAGACAATCGACCGTGTGTCTTACACAATTGACCGTGTGTCTTAGTCAATCGACCGTGTGTATTAGTTAATCGACCGTGTGTCTTACACAATCGATCGAGTGTATTTTAACCCAGAAACTTAATTTACATTTAATTGTCACATAATTAATTAAAATGTCGGACACTAATGAACAAGTATCAAATGAATACATTGCCTTAGTAATTGCACCAGGACTTCACAAATTACTACTTTTCGAAAATGAGTCTGGATCTACCAATAAGGTTCCCAAACTTGATAATCTAAAGGACTTTTTGGATTGGAAGGCACGTTTTATGATATATTTGAACGGTGTTGATTCTAGATTGTAGGAGTTGATAGAGAATGAGTATGCTTCGCCAAATGGTGGGGATGGGGAACCAAAGGAAACGTCAGAGTTTAATCCTGCAGAGCGAGAACAGTATAACTTGCAATGTAAGTGCTACGCGCAGTTAACTCAGGCACTATCTAAGGAAATCTTTTCCTAATTCAAAAACAGGAACAAGACCTCGCATACACTTTGGCTTGCTCTTCAATCAGCCACAGAGGGTACAACTACTTACCGTGCCACTAAGGGTAAGGTTTTGAAAGATGAATGGAGAGTATTCGCAGCTCTTCCCTCCGAGACTCTTGGGCAAACCTTAGAAAGATATCGCCTGCTGGTTGCAGAAATGACAGATTATGGAATAGACATATCAGATGATAAAGCAGTTAGAGTGTTGAAAGATGATCTTCCTGAAAAATGGGACAACGAAATTGAAAAGATTCAGAACAGGTACATTGCATCTGGTCGTACGTTAACCCTGACAGCTTTTACATCCAAGCTGATGGAAAAGGATATTCAGGTTGAGGCAAAAAGGAAGAGACTTGGTACTCTAGCGGCAGCTTCAACTGTTGGGTCATCTTCAGGAGGTCATGCTCCATTGCAAACAGCTTTCCTCTCAACCAAAGCATCACAGACCTCGGCACCACAGTCAGAGTCAGGGTATTTCAATGCAAAGTCTCAAGCACTGAAGTCAACTGCTAAACTTATTGATTCCAACGTTCTGCAATAGTCTCAATCACCAGTGATCAAGACAGATAATATCAAGAAGAGGCCTCTAGAACAGATTCAGGAGGATATGGCTCTAGCTGCTATCGTGGTTAACTCTTATAATGATATGATCAGTGGGCAGATAATAAATGGTCATCTGGAGAATAAAGACTATGATCAAATAGATGAGGATGAGATAGAAAGAATGGACATCTTGTATGCTATGGGTAGTGTCGTGAGACGAGCAAGGAAGTATCTAAAGAGAACATGACAGAGCACTTTGAGTTTGAATCGTAACACTAAATTTGGGTTTGATATGTCCAAAGTGAGATGATTTAACTGTGATGAACTAGTTCATTTCAAGCGGACATGCACAAGACCACCCAAGCCTGGTTTTCATAATCCTTTTCATAATACTTTAATTGAGGTGACTCTTGGACATGCTGGTCCGACAGTGAATAAGGAAGCAACTTCTAGTGGTCAATCCAAAGCTTTGACTACTACTTATGCTGATGAAGTGTGTGATTGGTCAATCTCAGTTGATACTGAAAAAGCTAATGTGGTTTTTGTTGGTAAGAGTGAAGCAAAAATAGAAGAAGAAAGGGTTATCAGGAGAAAAGCTGGATGTATAGGTAAAGATGATCCAGCTTGCACATGCTATGTATGCAAATGTGACGCACGTATGAAACGGGTTGAAGCAGTAATGAAGATGTGTCTTAGAAAGAGAATTAGTGATAGGTTGTATGATAAGTTTCGCAAAGCCAAGGATCTATCTGATCTTGAATTCACAACTGACTCTTCAGATGATGATGAATCCTCAGGAATGAGTTGTCATACAGGAACCTGGTTTAGAAAAGAACTGGCACATTTGATCAAGGGTGATGTTGAAGGTACTGATGAGAAGGTAGTCACGGTGACAAGTTTGGATAATCCTGCTAATGTTGAAGGCAAAGAAGGTTATGATGCTGATTATTCAGACAGTACAAGTTCAGAGTCAGAATCAGAATCAGATACAGATTCGCAGGCCGGTAGAAAAGATTACGAGTTCATGGCTAACACATCCAGCAATGATAAGGTATGTAATGATTCAGATTCTTTATGTTTAAAATGCACTGACCTTGAACAGGAAATAACTAGACTTGAATGTGTAGTCTCTAAGCTTAATGAGATACCTGCTACCAGTGAAACTTGTCCGAAACTTAGACTTGAACTTAAGAACTTGAGTCTAGAAAATCAGACAAATAGAAAGAACTATGATGATGCTCTCTACTACTTGAATAAGCAGAAAGAGTATGTTGATGTCATTAAGTTTTTAGAAAATCAGGTAGGTCATTTAAAATCAACTATTGTAGATGATGAGAAAGTGATTCACCTGTATTTAAGCCAGATAGAAGCACTTAAGGCAGAAAAAGATTCATACAAGTTAAAGTATGAGTCAGAGAAGGCTAGGATTGATAATTGGCAGAGAATGTCATACGTGACACAAACCTTGAAACATCCCAAAAACCAAAGGATAGGCTACAATCAGGTTGCCCCACCACTTTTAGGAGAGTTTATCAATAAACCTGTTGAGAAGAATAGGGATCCGGTTGTAGATCCGAAGTATGGTAAGCCTGAGAAAAATTTTGTAGAGAGTAAAAGTGAGTCTGGTGAGGTTAAGAAGCCATTAGATGTTGTTTATGAGACGGAGTCCGACACTGATGTCGACACCGAAAAGGACGGGAAACCCTTTGTAGTTGTGACTAATGTAGTGACCTGAACTTTTCCATGTTTATATATATTAAATGAAATTGGTATATTTACATGATTAAATGTTTTCAACATGTAAAGCAATCAAACTTGTTAAGACTTGATTATTTAAAATGTGCTTCATATAGACAACTGACCACCCAAGTTGACCGGCGATTCACGAACGTTAAAAATTTATAAAAAAACTACATGATGATATATATATATAGATATATATATGGTTAACATGATATTATGATAAGTAAGTATCTCACTAAGTATATTAACAATGAGTGATATACATAAAAATGAGTTTATTGAATTAAGAAACTCAAAACGATATATATAACGATTATCGTTATAACAACGTCTTACTAAATACATATGAATCATATTAAGATATTGATACACTATGTTTAACATGATAAAATGATAATTAAGTATATCATTAAGTGTGTTAACAACGAACTACATATGTAAAACAAGACTACTAACTTAAGAATTTCGAAACGAGGCATATATGTAACGATTATCATTGTAACAACATTTAACTGTATATATATCATACTAAGATATATTAATATATCACAATATCATGATAATGTAATAATTTAACATCTCTTTAGATATAATAAACAATGGGTTAACAACATTTAACAAGATCGTTAACCTAAAGGTTTCAAAACAACATTTACATGTAACGACTAACGATGACTTAACGACTCAGTTAAAATGTATATACATGTAGTGTTTTAATATGTATTCATACACTTTTGAAAGACTTCAAGACACTTATCAAAATACTTCTACTTAACAAAAATGCTTACAATTACATCCTCGTTTAGCTTCATCAACAATTCTACTCGTATCCACCCGTATTCGTACTCGTACAATACACAGCTTTTAGATGTATGTGCTATTGGTATATACACTCCAATGATCAGCTCTTAGCAGCACATGTGAGTCACCTAACACATGTGGGAACCATCATTTGGCAACTAGCATGAAATATCTCATAAAATTACAAAAATATTAGTAATCATTCATGACTTATTTACATGTAAACAAAATTACACATCCTTTATATCTAATCCATATACCAACGACCAAAAACACCTACAAACACTTTCATTCTTCAATTTTCTTCATCTAAGTGATCTCTCTCAAGTTCTATCTTCAAGTTCTAAGTGTTCTTCATAAATTCTACAAGTTCTAGTTTCATAAAATCAAGAATACTTTCAAGTTTACTAGCTCACTTCCAATCTTGTAAAGTGATCATCCAACCTCAAGAAATCCTTGTTGTTTATAGTAATATATCATTCTAAATCAAGGTAATACTCATATACAAACTTTTATTCAATTCCTATAACTATAACTATCTTAATTCGAGTGATAATCTTACTTGAACTTGTTTTCGTGTCATGATTCTGCTTCAAGAACTTTCAATCCATCCAAGATCCTTTGAAGCTAGATCATTTCTTGTCACTTCCAGTAGGTTTACCTACTAAACTTGAGGTATTAATGATGTTCATAACATCATTCAATTCATATATATAAAACTACCTTATTCGAAGGTTTAAACTTGAAATCACTAGAACATAGTTTAGTTAATTCTAAACTTGTTCGCAAACAAAAGTTAATCCTTCTAACTTGACTTTTAAAATCAACTAAAAACATGTTCTATATCTATATGATATGCTAACTTAATGATTTAAAACCGGGAAACACGAAAAACACCGTAAAACCGGATATACGCCGTCGTAGTAACACCGCGGGCTGTTTTGGGTTAGTTAAGTAAAAACTATGATAAACTTTGATTTAAAAGTTGTTCTTCTGGGAAAATGATTTTTCTTATGAACATGAAACTATAACCAAAAATCATGGTTAAACTCAAAGTGGAAGTATGTTTTTCAAAATGGTCATCAAGACGTCGTTCTTTCGACTGAAATGACTACCTCTTACAAAAAAAACTTGTAACTTATATTTCCTACTATAAACCTATACTTTTTCTGTTTAGATTCATAAAATAGAGTTCAATATGAAACCATATCAATTTGATTCACTCAAAACGGATTTAAAACGAAGAAGTTATGAGTAAAACAAGATTGAATATTTTTTGATTGTTGTAGCTACGTGAAAATTGGTAACAAATCTATATTAATCATATCCTAGCTAACTTATATTGTATTACATGTATTCTAATATATTATGTAATCTTGGGATACCATAGACACGTATGCAAATATTTTGACATATCATATCGACCCATGTATATATATTATTTGGAACAACCATAGACACTCTATATGCAGTAATGTTGGAGTTAGCTATACAGGGTTGAGGTTGATTCCAAAAATATATATACTTTGAGTTGTGATCTAGCCTGAGACGTGTATACACTGGGTCGTGGATTGATCCAAGATAATATATATATATATATATATATATATATATATATATATATATATATATATATATATATATATATATATATCGATTTATTTTTGTACATCTAACTATGGACAACTAGTTGTAGGTTACTAACGAGGACAGCTGACTTAATAAACTTAAAACATTAAAACGTATTAAAAATGTTGTAAATATATTTTGAACATACTTTGATATATATATATATATATATATATATATATATATATATATATATATATATATATATATATATATATATATATATATATATATATATATATATATATATATATATATATATATATATATATATATATATATATATATATATATATATATATATATGTACATATTTGTTATAGGTTCGTGAATCGACAGTGGCCAAGTCTTACTTCCCGACGAAGTAAAAATCTGTGAAAGTGAGTTATAGTCCCACTTTTAAAATCTATTTTTTTTTTGGGATGAGAATATATGCAGTTTTATAAAGTTTTACAAAATAGACACAAGTAATCGAAAATACTTTCTATGTTGGATTATCGAACCGAATATGCCCCTTTTTAGCTTGGTAGCCTAAGAATTAGGGAAATGGCCCCTAATTGACGCGAATCCTAAAGATAGATCTATTTGGCCCAACAAGCCTCATTCGAGTTACGGATGCTTTAGTACTTCGATTTATCATATCCGATGAGAGTTCCGGAATGATGGGGATATTCTATATGCATCTTGTTAAGGTCGGTTACCAGGTGTTCAACATATGAATGATTTTTATCTCTATGCAGTTTGCGAAATACCTGATATAAGATGTATTATAAAAATGAAATCTTGTGGTCTATTATTATGATTTGATAATATGTAGGTTAAACCTATAACTCACCAACAATTTTGTTGACGTTTTAAGCATGTTTATTCTCATGTGATTATTAAGAGCTTCCGATGTTGCATACTAAATTAAGGACAAGATTTAGAGTCCATGCTTGTATAATATTGTTTAAAAACTGCATTCGAAGACTTATGTTGATGTGTAATATTATTGTAAACCATTATGTAATGGTCGTGTGAAAAATGCTATATTTTATATTATCATTATTTGATAATTGTCGTAATATTTTAAAGGTTATGGTTTGTTCTAAAATCGAATGCAGTCTTTGAAAAATGTCTATCAATTAATATAGAACGTTTATAATCAATATGAATGGGACATTTCAACTAAACCCTTTACAATTTTGAAGAATCCAAATAATGTAGCAAATAGGAGTGAAAGTCAGAAGACTGAGAAAAGGAGTGTTAGTAAGCCAAAACAATCTAGGAAGAAAAACACTCAGCACACCCCTGTTAAGTTTGTTAAGGATAGTATTACTGTGAATTTTCAGATTGTTGATCCCAAAACTGAACCTCCACCAAAAGGTGAGGGTTCAAATTTAGGAAGGGTGACGAAATATATTCCACCTAATTGTAGACAGACTGTTAAACAGCAAGTCACGTCACCCACTTCAGCTAGGCAACAGAATACACCCTCGAGGAGACAGTATTCAACTTCTAGGTGTCAAGTGTCTAATGTTAATAGTTTTGATAATGTTAACTGTTTCAATTGTGGGATGTTGGGACACAGGGCTATGAATTGCAAACCCATTCGACAGACACCACACAGGAAGATTGATCTTAGCATTAAACGTACTTTCAATAGAAGATCATCTTTACCTGTGTTTAAATCTACTTCTGTGAAATCAACTGAAACTAAAGTTTTCCAAACAAATGACTATTACGGAAACCTTTACCAAAAAATACTGTTTGGAAACGTAAGTCAGAAAGGTGTCCAGAATTCTGAAGGTCCTTCCGGATCTAAGGGACAATGAGTGGAATTGCCAGTGGTTGGCGTTGATGGGAAACCCACTGCCATTCAGGCATGGGTGGCCCTTTCTAACTAATCTCCTTATGTTTACGTGCAGGTCACCTACAATCCTCGTTGAAGTACATGGATTGTTGATAGTGGGGCATCCAGGCACATGACAGGGAACTTGTCCTTACTTTCTAATGTGCAAACAGTGGATGGAGGACCGGTTTCTTTTGCAGGTAGTGAAGGAGGTTTTATTACTGCGCAGGGAGTGATTTCAAATGAGAATGTCAGCTTTGATAAGGTCAATTTTGTGGAGAAAATTTCGAACAATTTGCTTTCAGTTTCACAGGTTGCTGACAAAAAGTATACGGTCGCTTTTGATGACAAATTGTGTTATATCTTGAGAAAAGATTTCGTGATTCCGGAAGACATGATTTTGATGACTGCTCCATGGTGCAAGGATCTATATATCCTTGATATGCGAAAGGCTTATGTTAAAGCAGCTACAGGCCATCAGGCTTTTGTTTCCAAAGCTACTGAGCAGGAGTCTATTACTTGGCACAAGCGTATGGGTCATCTGAGTCTAAGAAAGATGAATAATTTAGTTCATAATGGACTAGTTGATGGTGTCAATCTTAAGAGTTTTCATATTCCAGAAGGATGTCTTCCGTGTAAGAAAGGGAAATAGACAAGAAAACTTTATGCTTCCAAGAAGCATCATTCTGTTAATGTTCCTTTGGAGTTATTGCATATGGATCTTTTTAGTCCAGTTAACTGCAAGACTATCACAGGAGAGTTATACTGCCTGGTAGTTACGGATGAGTATTCTCATTTCTCTTGGGTTGTGATGCTGAAGCATAAATCAGATACTTTCGAGCACATTAAAGTTTTGATTCTGAAGCTTGAAAGTTTGTATAAGTTGAAGGTTCGAAAGATTCGTACCGACAATGGTACGGAGTTTAAGAATAACATCATGATGCTGTTTTGTAATGAAAAGGGGATACAGTAACAGTTCAGTCCTGCTTATACACCTCAGTCAAATGGGGTAGCTGAAAGAAAGAATAGGACGTCAATTGAAACCGTAAGAACTATGATAGCTGATGCGTGTTTACCTATTGTTTTTTGGGGAGAAGCGGTGAGCACGGCGTGTTATGTGATGAATAGAGTTCTGGTGGTGAAGAGACACGGAAAGACCTGTTATGAACTGTTACATAAGAGAAAGCCTAACATTAAGCATTTTGAACCCTTTGGTGCTCCTTGTACTATTCTAGTACGAGACACTGGAGGGAAATTCAATTCAAAGGTTGTCTCTGGTATCTTCTTGGGTTATGGGAATCCAAATAAGCGAGTGTACAATACTGAATCTAAGTGTGTTGAAGAACGTTTTGAGCTTGATATTCAGCGTAATGCTCCAGCTCGTGTTAGTAAAGGATTCGCATGGCAATTTGAATATGATAAATTGTTTGACTCTTTCAACGTTCCACTGGAGGCTACAGACGATGAATTACTTACTCAGATGTTGTATGATGCTCAGAATTCCACAGAGAATGTCATTTCTATTCCTAGCCAGACTCAAGTTCAGACTCAAAGTTCTCATCAAAGTCCGATTCAGAGTCCGAGGCAAAGCATCCAGAGTGACCATTCTAATGCCGACCCTAATGTGGAGATTGTGTATGAGACAGATGAAGATAGTGATTCAGAAGAAGATGAGGGTGTTAATCGAGCACGGTTGACAGAAGAACACTTAAATCCTCTTTATAATCAACCTCTAACTGTAACAAGGACTGAACAACTAATTGAAGCAGGAAGGGTACGTAGGTCAAATCGTGTTATCATGCCTCCAAAACGTTTAGATGATTACTATGTTGATACAAGAGGCATACCTCATATTGGGATTCCTCATGCCATGACTAATGAAGCGTCTACTTCCGAAGTTCCTAATACATCTGAGACCCCAGTAGTATGTGAGAGTCAATCATTAGCAGAAGGTGTTGAATTAGAAAGTGCGAATGTGGTAACAGCCTTCTATTCCTCATTGAACAAGACAGGGAGAGTATTTGTGCATGCTCATTCATGTTATGTGTGTCAAATTGAACTAAAAGATGCTTTTGAAGCATTGAAATATGATGAGTGGGTTAGTGCTATGCAGGAAGAGCTGTTACAGTTTAAACACTTGAAGGTTTGGAGACTTGTCAATCCACCACATGGTTGTGAACCCTATGGTCTTCGATGGGTGTTGAAGAATAAGAAGGATGAACAGGGTATCGTGATCAGAAACAAAGCTAGGTTAGTGGTAAAGGGATATCAACAAATCCTTGAGATTGACTATGATGAGGTTTTTGCTCCAGTTGCTCGACTGGAAGCAATTAGAATTTTCTTGGCTTTTGCATCTTTCATGGGTTTTAAAGTATTTCAGATGGATGTGAAAAGTGCGTTTTTGTATGGAGAGATCAATGAAAGAGCATTTGTTGAACAACCACCCGGTTTCGAAGATCCTCATTTCTCAGAAAAGGTTTATCGACTTGAAAAGGCACTTTATGGTCTTCACCAAGCTCCTAGATCATGGTATGCCACGTTGTCCAACTATATGCTTGAAAACGGTTTTAGGAGAGGTGTCATTGATCAGACACTTTTCATCAAGAAGAAGGGACAACATCTTATGTTAGTGCAGGTTTATGTTGATGATATTATCTTTGGGTCAACGGATCAGGGAATGTTTGATGAGTTTGAAAAGGTCATGCAGCGGAAGTTCAAAATGAGTTCCATGGGAACTATAAAGTTTTTCTTAGGTTTGCAGGTAGCTCAAATTGATAATGGCATCTTCTTGCATCAGACCAAGTATGTTGTTGATATTCTGAAGAGGTTTCAGGTGGAAGCAGAAAGACCCGCTAAGACTCCGTTGTCAGTGAATCATGGGATCTCACCTGATTGTGAGGGTGCTCCAGTGGATCCTACGTTATACAAGGAGATCATAGGTTCACTAATGTATCTTACAGCCTCTCGACCAGATATAATGTTTGCAGTTTGTCTGTGTGCTCGTTATTAGAGGAATCCTAATGTTCATCATATGTTCGTGGTTAAGAAGATTCTAAGGTATTTGAAAGATACACCGAGTTTAGGGTTATGGTATCCGTATGAGGATGGTTTTGATCTCACAGCTTATAGTGATTCTGACTATGGCGGTTGCAAGAAAGATTTCAAATCAACGTCAGGAGGTTGTCAGTTCCTTGGTAGCAAACTAGTCACTTGGAAGTGTAAGAAGCAGACAGCAGTGGCTCAGTCCACTTGTGAAGCAGAATATATTGTCACGACCAGCTGTACATCACAGGTTATCTGGATTCAACAGCAGCTACAAGACTACAGTTTGCATATTTCTAACACTCCTATTTATGTTGATAATACTGCTGCTATAGCTGTCACTAAAAATCTCGTAAATCACTCTAAAATGAAACATATAGGGATTAAATACCATTTCATTAGAGACTGCTATGAGAAAAAGTTAATAGATGTAGTGCAGATAGACACTACAACCTAACGGGCTGATCTCTTCACTAAAGCTTTTGATAAACCACGCTTTGAGTTCTTGTTAAAAGAAATCGGAATTAAATTGCTAACTGATGTGGTTCCTGAAACTGAGGATCCTAACACCGAGGACCCTTCCAAAGAAACTGAGTTGTGAATGCCCTAGAACTGCCTGTATAGTATGTGTACCTTGCATAGTATTTAGTAGGTCATTTGCATGCTTAATTTTCATTTGCATGATAGTTTTTTTTTTCTGATAGTGCTGCATGCTAGTTTGTGTTTTATTTTGTTTTTATGTTTTTGTACTGATAGAATTGAAAAGCCATAAAAATTATAAAACCAGAAAATCAAATAAAAAAAATGAAAAATTTAGAAAATGAGTGGCTTATTTTGTCTGTGGAGAAGTGATTGCAATACTGAACTGACATGTCTAGAGGATGATTGATAGTATATCGATAGACTTTATTGACATAACTTTAGAGAGATGATCACAATAACAACGTGTAAATATCATGATGAGAAAATCATGGAAAGGTTTACAGCGGTTGAGGGTAGTCACCTACTTATCACTGAATATGTACTGAGAAATGATTGTTCAGAAACTCAATAGACGGTTGAGGTCTCCCCTACTACGATTTATACTCGGTAGCAAAGGATAATTGTGTGAGTCTCCAAGGTGAGCATACTTTGTCTAGTGTGCATACTTGTTTCTATTTACCTTTAATGCTTGAACCAAAAGTCAACAATATACATGTCGGGTATCCAAAGGGAGGTGTTCTCTCTAGATGGGTTGAGAAGTGCGATTCTGTATCACAGACATAGAATGATTTGAACAACGCAACGTTATTGGGTTATAGACTTCAACATCAGAAGATTGATTTTCTGTGCAGACACCACAAAAGTCAAAGACAATGGTGAATCATCATGTACAGTTATATTATTTTATTTATTTTGTTTAGTTTACTTTTTGTAATCTAGCTTGGAGATATTTGCAACATCAGAAAATCCAAAAAAAAAAAAAAAAGTTTGGATGCACCACTTTATTGCAAGAGAATCATGGATCAAGAATTGAACAAGGTGATGGATTCATACAGTATGTTTGCTCGAGACATGTTTGGATAATTAAGTTATCTATATCCGAGGGGGAGAATTGAATTGTATCAGATCTTCAGATTTAGAGAACTTAAATCATTCTGTGATATGGGATTGTACCTATTGACCTGGATAGTAGGGAATATCGTATGTAGGATACCTTAGGGTTCCATCACTCAAATATATATCACTACCATCCAACCAACATCATACATCATACGATTTCCGTTTAAGTATGGGGTTTATAGCGACCGGTATGCGTCTTTTCAAAGTATGCAATAAATTTGAGATAAACAATGTTATCTGAAATGAAAGGTATAAGTTTAAAGTAGAAGCTCATGGCTGACAGGGTTGCTAGAAACATCGTGAGATGGTTCTGTTCAATCAAATTGAAAGTACATTGAGGTGATAAGAGGACAGCGTCAATATACTTGTGCTCAATTGTTCTACCTGAAACATCGTGCGATCTCAAATGAGGACTGACTTCGTGATCAAAAACTAATATTGTAAGATGTTAAAGTAATTAATCTAACGTGATCATCAAAGTCTAGGGTGAAAATTGGTGAATGTTTATTGATATATTTGAAAGTTATTCTGTTTATGCTATAAAATGAGTGAATCATGTCAACGTAGTTCAGTTCTGATCCCCGAATCATAAGATTACATCAATTTGATATGTCAACTCACAAAAATATGTGTTATGCTCCTCGTAGTGTGATTCATGATAAGCTGTATTACTTGTTTTCATACTAATAACATCATTTATCTGCTTACGCTATCGTGTAATGAAATTGATGTTAGAAGGTGGATTATTACAGACCTGTAAGGTTAAATGTTATTTACTATGTCTGTCTTAATACTGTTGATCATGACACGCTAGATCTTGTATAGTTGTTCGCTTTGTAAATTTGCATGTGCATACATATCTGAAAAATCAAAAATATTTGCATTCATAAGTTAGTTGCGTGTGAATTTCTGTTTTTTTATTAAGCTTAGCAACTCAGTTCTCGGAAAGATTTACTGTGAAAGGAATCCTATGTTTTACGTTAGATTTGAAAATAAGTTGTTCGGCTCTTAAAGGAATAAAGCGTGTTTGTTTCTATACTGTAGAGATCAGTCCTAGGGGGAGTGGACTGGAAAAGTCAGTGAAGTTGAATGTTAAAGTTTTTAAGTTTTAAAGCTATAAGACAGTCGGCTGAGTGAGTAGACACACACGACCGTGTGACTCTCTCACACGACCGATTGAGTTGGTAAGATAATGTGTTTTGTTTTATAAACACACTCGGCCGAGTATGTATACTCACACGACCAAGTGAGTGACACACTCGACCGAGTGTGTCTGAGGGTATAAAAAGGTTTGGATCACGAACGGCTCAGAACACTTGGTGATTTTGAGTCGAATTTTACCTAGATTTTTCGTTGTTAAGGAAGAAGGTTTTGATTCAGTATTCTAGATACAACTTTCTCTTGTGATTCCAGCGCCAGTAACGAGGTAATCTAACTCGTTTTCATATGCTCTAAATCATTGATTTTATGTTCGATGTGTAAAACTCTAATCGAGTGCTTTTTAGACTTAAAATGTTAAAATTGATGATATAAGTGTATTAATCGGCCTATTTAGAGGCTAATATGACCAGGAATCGAACCAAAAACAACAAATTTGATCGATTTGATAAGTTGGGTGAACACAGATCTGAAGAACACACTCGACCGAGTGTGTGACACACTCGACCGAGTGAGTTCACACACTCAACCGTTTGTCGACACACACGATCGTGTGTGTATACACACTCGACTGAGTGTATAGAAACCCTAATTTTTGATTTTTGCAGTTTTTGATTATTTTGTTGCGTTCATGCCATATTATTCTGAATGTTCTGTATAGTATTGTGTAATAATGTCAGGTGGTTCTTTTGTTGGACAATGGATGTTTGACATTGAGCGTAGGAGAATTCTAGCTAGTAATCGTCGCATTCTAGTGGAACAGAAGGTCATTGCGACTCGACTGACTTATGCTCCTTGGGAACAAATTGAGTGTCAGGCATTCCTAGATATTTGAGATTACTTTTGTCCAGTATTGGTGCGTGAATTCTATGCCAATGTGGCATTAGAAGATGGTAAGAAGAAGTTTATTCATTCCACACTGTTTGAGCAATAGTACAAATGGACCTTGGAGGAATTTTCAACTTTGTTGAATGTTCCTCACACTGGTGTTAAGATACTGTATCCTAGCAAGAACATGAGAAAGATTCCCAACAAGTTCAACCTGTCTGAGCTAATTGCAAAGATTTGTAAGCCAGAGAAAGAAGTTAGTTCTGGTAGGATTGAGATTAGTGATGACGAGGTGTTACCTCAACTTGAAATTCGCCTAAGGATAATCAAGCAAAATGTCACTTTTAGGAATTATGAAGACAATCTATTGAGCGGTACTGAAGCACTACTATTTTATTGCTTACTAGAGGGTATTCAGGTGAATATGGGTCACTTTCTCATTAATGTGATAAAAGATTTTCTTGAGATGGAAGAACCATTTCCCTATGCAGCCTTATTACATAACTTGTTTGACAAACTTGGCATGGTGCAATATGTCACAAGGCTGGTGCCAGAGAATTCCATTGTGGGATAAGTGATTATGAGTTTCAGTTTTTATGCTTAGCTTGGTATATTGTGTAATTTGATAAGGCTAGTCTGTTAGCCTTGGAACTATGGCTTGTAATAAACGATAATTTCTGAACGATGTATTTGTGCGTTTCTTAGTTAATGTGATTATTATGTTTGTTTATCAAAGGTTTCATGAAATTAACTTGATACCTCATTATTCATGGTGGTAAACGCTTAATATTTGTATTGTTTTGAGTTTCGTACAGATTATTTGAGACGTCTCAAGAGCAACAACATATGGAAGAGGAAGTAGAAGAACAATAGATCCTGCTGTCATCTGAACTTCCAGGTCTAATCGGACGAGAAGATACTAATGTGCTTGCTTGTGTTGATGACACCGAAACGGAAGCTCAAAGAGGAGGTTTTGGTCCAATTATCGCATTTCTGAAGCGATCGAGAATCTTTAAGGGAATTACCGCTGAGTGCACTCCATACTATTCACATCAGAGAAATTTTTAGGAAGTTGCTAGCATTTTTATTGAGAACAATCGGCAGGTGATTCTAAGCTCAGTCAACAATACCATTGTTTGGATCTCTGCTCAGACTATCAGGGAAGATTTGGGGTTTCCGGATAATGATGATATGCCAACTTCTTTACCAGTTCTGAAGGTAAGAAGGTGTTTGAGGAGATGTGGTTATGCTGGTGATATAACCAAGACTGTGAAACGTACTAAGCTCCTAAGGCAGTACAGATACTTTACATACGTTCTTTTGAGGAGTTTGAGCCCGATGCAGGGTGGTTTCGATGAGATGACTGCAAAATATGGTTCTATGTTTATTGCGTTGGTCTTGAATGCTGATTTTAACTTTTCTCAAGTTATATATGATGATATGGTTCTGAATGTTAAAAGGAAGGTACATCTGGTGTTTCCGAGGTTTCTTCAGATTATGCTAGAGAAGCAAGTTCAAGGGTTAGTGAAAATTCCTCAGGATGAACTGAAGCAGAATCATTTGAATGATCAGTCCTTCAATAGGTTTTTGCAGAACAGGGTTGAGGTTCCGGAGAAGAGGTTGATCGGTCATCTGGCTAATGAAAAGTATGTGTGTCCAGAAGGTTTAAGCTGCCGACATAAAAATAGTACTTCTGGAGATGAGACCGACATTACTATCGAAGGTGAGGAAGAGGTAAATCAGCCTCCACCGAAGCATACTGGTCCTCGATTAGTTGATGAAGAGGATGTGACTGTGCTTGATGACAGTCAAGTTGATTTGGTTAAAAGAAAGTTAGCTGAAGCTCCTAAGGTGTCAACCAGACAGAGACAGAAGCGTTTGAAGATCTTGGTTAAAGACGGAAGTTCATCTTCTACAACAAAGTCGCAACCGAAGGTTGCTCTGATTGTTCAAGCTACTGGTGATGCTGGTGGTTCTACTCAAGTGTCACCCACTCAACAACAACAAACTCCATTTACTCAACAAGTCCAAACTACTCAGCGTCCTGAAGGAGTTACAGGTGATCTGACAGGAATAGTTAATCGGCGATTGATTCAGTTGACTGCTGATTTTGCTAAATTTCAAAAGGCTGCTGATGAAGATAAGCAAAGAAGGGAAACTGAAATGTCTGCGTTGAGGGAGTTAGTTGATCGACAACAACTGAAAATTGAGGAACTTGAGAAAAATGTTGGAAGTCAGGCTGGAGAAATTTTGACTCTTCAGACTCAAAATCAAGAATTGACTGAGAGGTTAAATGAATGGGAGAAGAAAATAGTGATTGAAGAAGAGGGGGAGGGTCCAGATCCTTTTGGTACCCTAGGTAATGAGGAGGACATGGCAGTTGAGATTGCTAAAGGTTACACTGAGGATCACCCACTGTATGTAACTCCACTTCAAGTAATAACAGTTTCTGACTTTTTAGCTATGCAGGATCGATTTAATCACTCTACTGTTTATACTGATTTAGAAGAAGGGGAGATCCCTCTGGATCTCACTGAGACGGAACAGGAATTGATGGAGCGTCTAGAGCGACAAACTAGGGAATCTGCTGACGCTGCATCAAAGGCCTCGACTGAAGCTTCGACTTCAGGGGCTCATAATTTTGATGATGAGTTGAGTGATACAGAAGTTGTTGATGAAAGTGATAATAGTTTTGATGAGGTGATTATTGAGGATGAGCCGACAGAGCCGTATCCACGTTATGAAGGTTTTGCTGATAATGATCTTCCAACTTTTGCTGATTACTTTCAAATGAATGATGAACTTTTGGATAGAAAGTGCAAGGAAAAAGAACAGAAAGAACAAGAAAGTGTGTTGCCGGAAGGGTTTTTGCCGGTGAAAATCAACAAAGAAAAGATTGAAGTTTTGGAAGAAGAATGGAAGATTTTGATGCGAATTAGGCAGTATGTTATGAAGCCTAAGGTGGAGCCGCAGTTTTTAAAGTTTATCGAGCACTGTGAAAGTTTACGTGCTAAGGGAAAGATAATAGCCTGGGCTTATATAAAAGAATTTGATATATATGCGATCAAGAAAGAACACGGAGTGGATTATATCAAGTATGCATACGAGTTCAAATCGTTACCATATTTTGAGTTTATGTAGGTGGCCAGGCTTAAGATGTTGTATCAGGATTATTGTGGAATTCCTGATATTTTGGTTCGTAAGATAAGAAGATCATTTCGGTCACCTAATTTTGTAGGCTTTCGACCACAATTTCCAAAGATCTCTTACAGAACGAACAGGAAAACAGGGGTAAGGAGGAAGATAGTAAAATATCAACATGTGAAGTATATGCGAAAGGTTCCTTTGCGAAAGATGCCGCAGCACTTCAGTCCTCGTTTTCGTTGGTGGTATTATGATGAACGCTCGGAGGAAGCGGTTATTGTGTTAGACAAAGATGGAGGAGATGAAAATGATAGTATAAGGGTTTTGGATCCAGTTTGGTTGAGGAACTGCTGTGAGGAAGATATGTTCACCTTATACTACAACCGGATGCTGTATCGTCCAGAAAATCGTGTGCAAGCTGAACAGTACTGCAGAGTTGTGAAACTCTGCTATCTGAAGAACTGGGTGACAGATCCTTTTAGTGATTGATAACTGAATTTTTATGTTCTACTGCTAGGTCATAGGGGGAGTTTGTTAGTGCATGAATCCCCAGCCGTAGATTGATTCATAGTTTGATACATTCGGTTATGTAATAATGTTTACTTGTTACTATTGATTACGTTTGTGATTGTGCGGGCTTAATTTGTTAAACAATCAATTAGTTAAACTGCTCACACAGTCGACCGAGTGTGTCTACACACTCGACCGACTGTGTTACACAGTCGACCGACTGAGAGACACACTCGACCGAGTGTGTCTGATATGCAGTATATATTCGGGTTGAGACTTCTTTGTTGAGGTTACTCATCCCATTCACCCTAATTGGCAGGTTTTCGTCTCTGCCGAACCCTAACACCAAATACCACCGAAATACTTCGTTTAGGCGTCGATCTAATCTAGTAATTGTCCTAGGTTTGATCTATTCGATCCCGATACGACCCATATCTCGGTTTAACCCGATTCTAGTGTATTCCGCCTCTAGGATTGTTAGCAAGCGACCTAAGATCCTTAAATCTTCGTCTACACTTTGAATTTCAATTTTAAGTGGATATTAGAAAAGGAAAGAAGTCATATCAAATAGTAGTCAATTTTAAGTGGAACGAAAAGGAAAGAAATTATATCAATTTTAAGGTACTCATCCAATGCTCGCACTATGTCATAGAAAAATAATAGTCAAGTACTGTCATTTATCAAGATTGTGTAACCGAGTAAGTTGATTTATATATACAAGTAACAAACAAATGATATATAGCTTTATATAAATTTTAGGTAATTATACATTCAAATAGTAGACGAGTAACATGTACATAGAATAAACAACAGAACATTTAAAATGTAAAACTAGTAGCTAAAGTTAAATCATCAACAGTAATTTAAGTTGCTTAATTCTCGTAAATTTAATCAAAATACATGTTTGAATAAGGAAATATGAGGCTTATCACTAATTGAACAGCTAGGATGAAATGTTTTTATTTGTTATTCTAATATACTGATAATCCGGCTTTATTAAATCGATATACTAATATCTATCGAGATTAGAGATTACCAGTAGTCTTTATAGTGGATTTGATTGCAAAAGGAGACCAATTAGGGTAAAAAGACTTGACATAGGCAACAGCTGCAGCAACAAGTTGGCAAGCTATTGATGTCCAGACTAGGATATTGTAATTGACAGAGTGTTTGTCGTGTAGATATCCAGATGGTGGTCCAAAAGGTGAAAACGCTGCTAAACTTTCCACACCGTAGCAGTTACATCCGGCTATAAGAAAATGACATTTTCATTAGTGATATGTACTATGAATTAATGAAGGAAAATCAACGTAACGTTCTTATCCATCGAAGGATCTTTTGTCCAAATATATGGTTAATTACTATGTGCGTAGTTTTTAAGATTTATATGTGAAGCGATCCGTGAACCAATCTACCATATATATCTTTTGAAACCAGTTTCAAGTAACAACAAGATGCGTGTTGTTAGCTAGCAGGCCCGTTCAATATGGGACTTCTTATTATTGACTAGAGGTAACGTTATCCGCCATCCCATATTCAATTACTTGAGTTTCTATAGAATAATTTCAATTTTCACTTGGATGATATCCGCTTAAAGAAAAGAATAACAAGTTACAGTACCTTTATGATATCAACAAGAAGTGTGATAGGTCCTCCAGAAGAAAATGTAGCTACAAGAGGGAGAAATTACATCGTCAATAGTTTCACTTTTTAAAATTTGGACGCTTTGGTTTCTGTTTTATTGACAAGTAATAGTTGGGTGTTATATTAAACTAATAAATGTTCTATTTGTAAGTAGAGACGGTTAATACAAGGACATCATTGCATACCTGGTAGAGTATGTAAATTTTCTCCAAGTTTAGAGAATATGTACTTAGGCATACAACAGGCAATGTGATGACTATATACACATTTAGTGGATTTGAGGTGATGTAGCCAACGGCTCAGGCTATTAAAAGTGGCGCAATGTTATTGGCATTATTCTCATCACAAAGAGCCACTTTATGCTGAACCAAGCTACTTCTTATGCAATCAACATCACAGTTCCTATAGCCATCACAGATTTAGTTAATATATTGCTACTGGCAGTTTATTTTTTTACCTTTACAAATGTATATATAAATTAGAAAGTTTCAAAGAAATTCTATCTATCTTGCATTTATTTTGGAGCACTCGTCTGACATGTATCACCAACTGCTATTTTATTACTCCACACCCAAGTCCTATTCGGACCAACTTCCTCAAGCTTACACACTGGCCCATATATAACGAGTCACTTTTCAATTCAAATCTCCAGCATCATTTCCCAATATTCATATAGTTTTCTAAACAAAATATAAATATTTTCTTCATAGTAACACCTATGCCTGGCAAATCAAACATATAGTCTAAAAAATGGGTTCATTGGGTCTTAATATTAGGGTCCAATAGGGTCTCAATTTATAAAGGATAAGATATCTTGTGGGTCCAAAATTGAACTACTTATATCACAAGGAAAAAGTGACGGGTCCAACGGGTCCTATGTTCGGGTCTAATGGGTCCTACATTTTTTATGCCTGTTTTCATTACCCATTTTCGGCGCGCGTTTTCATTGCCCATTTTCGGCGCGCGTTTTTGGCGCTAGTTTTTCGTAGCGCGTTTTTCGAAGGCGGTTTTCAGCGCGGTTTTTGCAGGGCGTTTTCAACGCCCGTTTTCGCAGCGCGTTTTCGGCGCGAGTTTTTCGCAGCACATTTTTGGCAGGCGTTTTCGGCGCGCGTTTTCAGCGCGGTTTTTGCATGGCGTTTTCGTCGAATGTTTTCAACGCGCGTTTTCAAAAAAAATATTCATTTGAATCCATAAATTAAGTTGAGATCCAAGGAATCAATGAGAGCGCGACATGTGGCATGAAAATCACATGCGATTGAAAAAAAAAATTCAGAATTTTTTTTTTCGAAAATAGTTTTTTAAAATTTTTTTTTTCGCATTGCGAATCCGAAAACTTCAATTGGCAACGCGAGTCTGAAAATGAAAACGGAAACCGGAAACATAAAAAAAAAATTTCAAAAATTTTTTTTCGAAAATATTTTCAAAACTTTTTCTTTCGAAAAAAATTTCAAATTTTTTTTTTTGAATTTTTTTTCTAATTTTTTTTTTAATTTTTTTTCGCATTGCGAATCCGAAAACTTCATTTGGGAACGCGAGTCTGAAAATAAAAACGGAAATCGGAAACATAAAAAAAAATTTAAGAAAAAGGGTCTTGACCCGACCCAACCCGGGGGAAAATGGGTCTCGACCCAACCCGATCCAACCCGACCCGCTCTTGACCCGACCCGTTGGACCCGTTCAAAATTTCTGACCCGTTTAGACCCGGACTCGTTCAAACCCAAACCCGTTTCGACCCGACCCAAACCCAACCCAACCCGACCCGATTGCCAGGTGTACATCAGTGCCTTCACTTGTGAACAACAGGGACCCATTCTGTTGATTGCTTCTTTGCCCTAGCTCTAACAAACTGGTTTTTCTTTCTCACAGAATTAGGGAAATCATTAGATTCTTCTTCCTTCTTTCGGTAACATATACCGAGATAGGCTGGGAAATCCCCCTTCGATAGACAGGTGGCAACTTGACCTCTAAGTAAGGACAGGAACGCGCGGATGTTCGTATGGTGATTTTTCCGCTCCTGTGCCACCAAAGACGGGAACCCGATTCTAGGGCGAGTGCTCAACCGCGTAATGCAAAAAGGAGGTCCAGGACGGGGCCCCGACCAAGAAAATTGACTCTAGCTTGAAACCTCATCTCATCTATGAGCAAGGGAGAAGAAAATGAAGAAAATGGCGTTAAGACGGTCGGTCCAGTGGAAATGACCAGTCATCCCCTCAGCCACGAACTCCGGCCCGGAGTTCTCAATAGCACTAAAGCGCGGAAACCTTTAAGCGTGTTGAATCAGTGTCCTAAAATCGAAGAAGTCAATTTGGAATGAGAAAACCCCTGGAAATAGAATGCTGAAGTTTTGGGTAAGCTCAAGTAATCCCTAGAGAACTGAGAAGAGATAGAAGTCAGATTAGCTCTCTAAAATGAGTAGAAAAGAAAGTCTAGCTTACCATTGAGTTAGCAGTATCCGGGTCTTTCTTAGATGAAGAATCGCGATCAACCTCATTTTGAACCCAACTTTCTAGGGTTGTTTTTTTTTTCCCATGGTATTCTACATATTGAAGGCAATACAACGCCGCATTCTTCGAAGATTGAGGAACAAGACGAGATCTATTAAGAGAATGATTTATTCTCGAAAAAAATCTGAATAGTTACATCCAATTACAAACTACACGAAAGTTGCCCCTTTTTCATGGAGATTTACCCATCACAGAGATGCATAGAGGACGATATCGAGCTGGAACAACTTGTTGTTCCTGAATACCTTGATTCAAGCCAAAACTGGCCATATGGAGTATAGCCAAGTGGTAAGGCATCGGTTTTTGGTACCGGCATGCAAAGGTTCGAATCCTTTTACTCCAGATTATGAACACCCGATCGGATCTGTCAAAAACGAGCTGACGACTACAGGGGAAGCGGCTGACTGCAGTCCCTGAGCCCAGCTTGTAGAACCACCAGTGTTTGGTGCAGCACCTGCATTTTGGTGCATTCTTCTTTCTTTTCTCGTCAAGCAGCAAGAAAATCCTGGGAAAAAGGTAGGGTAGAATCGCCGAGTCGTCTAGAACACCTAACAATAGACAAATATATCAAGACTTGCCAATAAGGCAACAAGAATTCCAGATCGTTACTTCTTCTATAATTGCCATCTTTATCTATGAAGAAAACTCTTGAAACCAAACTATTAAAATTGAAATCTGCTTTTAAAAGTGCTCACATACGATCACGTATTACAATGACCTTGGCATAAAAATATTGAGGTTTTTTTAGTGAGATAACTATGATGTGATAGCGGTATTTTCTGAAAGGAGTGTTATGGTAGGATTGTGTGAAGATTTAGAATGATAGGATGAAAATATATGTAATTGTTACTAGTTAAGTGAAAAGTTATTAAAATATTACCCATTTAAAATAAAAACTCAACAAATGACACCATTTTTTCTCATTGTGTATTTGCCTCATGCTTCATATTGTTAACGCCCTGTAAGAGGCGTCGTTTTCATCAGTTCTGTACCATGTAAGATTTTGACGAGCATCGTGTTTACAGTAAGAGATGGTCTAAATCGGAAACGGTCATGTAGTTGGTCCTAAAACAAGAAGTAAATCAAATCGATAATTGATCAACAGTTTTATAACAATCTATCCATACATATAGCTACAATTTGAGTTTTATACTTCCCAGAATACAAGAATATGACAGTTAAAAATCAACAACAAATTTGTGTAAAAAAATAATTAAATATTTTGAACCCACTTTCACAACAGACCTCACAATCACATACTCATTCTACAACTTCATATATATGGTCCCAGAAACCGAACATATTAACGGACCAGAACCAATAGGTCCTAACCAACTTCACATCACTAGCAACCAACTTGACCTCGAAACTCAAGAAACACAAGTGCAGCACCATAATGAGCCAATGCACCCATGATCACAAAACAATGAAATATCTGGTGACTATGGCCCGCCAAATCGAACCACCCCGGCTTCCATCTTTCTGGAATTCTTGTTATATAAAACATAGTACCAGTTAAATACGAAACCGCCATTGTTGTTTCATACGCTAAAATCCCATTTCTTTGAGGTTCGTGCCAGTTTACAGTGACAGCATGAATTGCAGGTACAATCCCAAAAAGACCCATTCCCATGAAAAGAAAAGCACGAAAAGATCGAAACTTTCCACTCGAAAGAGCCGGTGCTAATAGGGTTATTATGGTAAAAACACCCATAGTTGTGATCCCACCAAGATATACGAATTGCCAAACGGGTTCACATTGGAAAATGTAATAAATTGGTGGGAAAAATGATGTGATGATCATGATTGTGATACCGACATAATCCATTTGAAGAAGTAATAGGTTTAGGTCGTGCGAATGGCAGCCGAACAGGTGGCAGACACTGCTGGATAAGAGACAGAACATTGAGCCGCCTAAAAACACGAAGAATGGCCACTGTGCAGCCACCACTAGTGGTGATCCGATATCCAAATCTAGCGTTGATTCGTGTTTTAAGTCAATGAGTTTTGGTGTATCCTGTAGAACATCTCGGGAATTTAGTAAAAAAAGGTTGACTTTTTGCAGTCAAATGCATCTGTCTTTTAAATTCAATAACATTCGGCATAACAAAGTACTAAATTATAAGTCAAATGCATTATGCATCTGTCTTTTAAATTCAATAGCCTGCATAACCAAATATTAATTCTAAAGATCAGATGTCAATGTTTGTTCTGTCTATAAAATTCGACATTAAGGTGAGATTATTCTACATCACTTTCGATCATCAGCAGGCCTAAAAAAGTCAAACTGTATTTGTAATATGAAATGGAGTGAAAGGAATAACACGTCAACGTACCATGATAGCATTATGTGAGGCATTTCCACCTGGGCTTAACGGGAAAGACCTGATAATTTGTAAAGATTAAATTAAAAAATTAATTATATAAGCTAATATAAAAAAACTTGAATTTTTGAAGAAAATCATTTGCAACATCAATCAAAGAAAACAACCTTAACATGTTTTACAGCCTGTTCTTAAGATTCTTCCTTTAAATATATTATATAATTTCTTTCCAGTTCTTGACAGGCAGTTATTTGTCACAATATTCAACTAGTTGTGACCATTAAAGGATATAAGATATACAACATAATAACCAACTAACAAAATCAAGAACACGAAGGAACGATATGTCACAGAGTACTACATTTGACCCATAATTGAAGTGGGTCCGCGACATTTTAAATCTAGTTGTGATTGAAGAATAATAAGAGCAATAAACATATTAAGTCTAATTAACAAAAGATCAAAATAAGTGCCTTGAATCATGCTTTATAAAAATGGGAAAATGGAATCTTTGCATACCAAGTTAATAAATTGAAGAAATCTGAAACTTGAGGCACATGCATCAAGTTTGTAATGGCCAATACCAAGAATACAACAAATCCAATTAGATGCCTGCACATAAAAAAATGAGCAAATAGCCAAAAAAAATATCAGTAATGCTACTAAAATGCCATAACACAACATAAGTTTTTAATAGAACAGCAGATAATCAATATAAGTCCTGACCCTTTTGATGATTGTGTGTGTTTAAAAGACAAGAATCACAAGTGTCATTGCACATAGTACAAGCCTTGTCACACAGCATTTCATTAGCTTTTGAACTATCAACATCTTACAAATGAAAGGTACACTAAATACACTTGTAAGTGTTTGGGATTGCAAAATGCATATCTGTATTATTCCATTTCAAATGACAAATAATCACTTTTATAACTTTCAAGTGTTTAAATGAAACTGATTATCTGACAATGAAATAATCGGTTCAGTTTGAAAGTAGGTTATCCAAACAAGCCAAACACAACCCCACACTCTGAAAACTTTGAACGTTTAATATGGCCAAAAACAAATTTGTAAAAGTCTCTAAAAACAAGAAAAGTCCTCATGAACATGGTAGAAGTGCAGGGGTGTTTGGGACACTTATTTCTATAGTTTACGGGCTACTGTAAGTTGGAAAGCCGATAAGTGCAAATTTTAATGGCTTACGAGCTTAAGAAATTGAACTTATGGTCTAAAATAAGCTTAAGCTTATAACTCCATTAGTTTGTAAAATTAGCTCATTGACTTTTCCAAATTTCAATACCTCCTTAATCTATAAATTTAAGCTTAATCATGATCGGGACATAGACAAATTTGAAATTAATTCATTTCCTAAGACCATTCCCATTCATGACACCATTCTTCATATTAACACACTGCCACACCATCGCTACATCATCATTGCTTCTCATTTCCTTCTCATCACTAACACATCACAATTCACTCCCAACCATAACATACTATCACATAGACCCACTTTATTATTTTATTTTTAAACTAAATTTTAATTTTATCATTATTACCATGTAACCATTTATTTAATACCCATGTAACCATTTATTCTCGTGAAGAAGTATGCTAAAAATCCACGAAATGAAAGACGATATAAGATTGGCGATGCATTAGCAACATGTTCCCATTGGTGGTATGGAATTGACAAGAGTAAAGACAAGCAAAAGACTAGGCGTTGGGAATCCTCTAATGGTAGACTAGAAAAAGATGAAATCACTCACAAAACATGAGCAGCATGTTCTCAAGTACCAGTGAAATAGGAATAGATAGCCCCCACCCATCCACAAAAAACTTGGTCTAATGATCAAAATCAATACCAAAAGGAAGATACAAGAATCTATGCATATTGTACATAATGTACTTATACATTGAAGCTTTGTGAATCATCAAATTCAACCCAATAATAGTTTGAATAATAATGAAATCAATAGCAAACAACCAAATATCAACAACTGAAAGTTCCCATTTAGTGGGAGTCAAGTAACTTGCAAAATATTTATATTTTATTAATACATAAATATAAATAATATAATATAGAATAAATTATATTCAAATTTACTGAATATTTCCAAAGTATTAAACTTTCCCCCAAAAAGATGAAATTAGTAACATACCCATCATCAAACTTTATGAAAACAAAACAAATTTGAAATTTTTACAAGAAATGGAGAGATAGAGAGAGATTATACTTACGTCCATACATTTAGGGTTTCATTGTGCCAATGAAAAAGACTAAAAAAGGCATGTTTCAAAGGCCAATCAGCTCTGTAATAATTTAAAATAAACTCATTATCCTTCATGTATTCTGGTAATTCATCGTATCTCAATAAAGGATAGTCTTTTTGAGTCTTGTGATCCACAATCTTCTTCTTGTTTTTGCTCTTATTTTTGTTTTTATTTTTGTTTTTAATAAAAAGATTTGATTTTTCATCATCATTCAAGATCTCTCTAGATCTTCTTCTCTTCCAAATAGAAGACCCATCAATTGAGTTCATACTTTATTGTATAATTTGAATGAATTTGAATCTGTGACACCCACAACACAAAACACAAAAGTGTGTGTGTGTATTGTAAAAAATGTAATCAGATTCAATAATAGCAATGTGCTTATGTAATAATAATGGAGATGGGGATCAATAAATAGATAAAATGAATCAAAGACCCACCCACATGTATGATTGTATTTATGGGAATGAAAATGTTTTTTTTTTTTCAATGTATTGTTTGAATGTGTAAAATGGTAGTAGGAGAGAAATAGAGAGAGAAGTAAAGAGATTTGATTTGAAGGCAGTTGAGACAATTGCAGCAATTACTACCTACAAATTTAAAATACACATTAAAGCCACCCACTTTGCTCCATTTTTGATTAAAAGACTTGTTTGTAGATCCTTTTAAGATATTCTATTCCCTTTGCTTCTGTTATTTTATTAGAAATAATCACATATTAAACTTTTTCTTATGTATAAAACAAAATGATATTTTACTTTTTGGACTTATTAAATGACACATTACATTAGATTAACTTTTTGCTTGCGAAACATCATTAATAGCTTTGAAGCTGAAACCCGTCATATAGAAGCTTGATCCTAAAAATAACGGAGGTTCAATTCTTACTCGTGGTAAATTTTTACAACTCTTAGCGAGAGGTCATGAGTTCGACTCTCATGAAGTGCAGCATTGCACATAATGTTGCCCCTTTTTTCTAGGGAAATTGGTAAAAATACCCTCATTTTCAAAAGTCTTTAACAATGTGCCCTAAAAATGGAAATTGCAGGAAATGTCTCTTATCCACGCATCATGCACCATGCATTATGCGTGGATCTTGGCGCGTGATGTGTGGTTACAAGAAAATGACCGAAACGGACAATTTTACTCGCAAACATGCACCGTGCGTGGTGCATGGTGTTTGGTGCATGGTGCTTGGTGCTTGGTGGGAAGAACTTTGAATGACCATATACTTTGACGCGTAGGCGGTTTGTCCCAAAAAAAATTTCAAAACGAGGTCTCGAAGACCTTTAATTTTGCCGTTTTCGTTGATTTTGACTTTTTAACATACTAGTTTGTGATACATTAAATTTATCACCAATATTAACTAAAAGTATACGATACCCGTCAATCAATTTGAATAAACGTCACATTTCGCAACTCGAGCATTTACAAAGTTATTAAAAAAATCCATCTGCATATCAGGTCTCTATTCAAATTATTTTTTTGTCAGTTTAGAAGCGTTCCAACGGATAGATCTCGATAAGATACACATTTTCACAAAAAAAACGGTGACTAAATCGGAGCTACGAGTCAAAAGATATGGTCATTCAAAGTTTTTTTTTCCCAACAAGCATCATGCACCACGCACGGTGCATGGTGCTTGGTGCATGGTACGTGTTCGCGAGTAAAAGTGCATGTTTCGATCATTTTCTCGTAACCACGCATCACACATCAAGATCCATGCATCATGCGTGGTGCAGGATGCGTGGATAAGAGGCTATTCCTACTATTTTCATTTTTTGAGAGCATATTATTAAAGACTCTTAAAAGTGAGTTAAAAAATGAGAATATTTTGACCGATTTCCCTTGTTTCTATGGTAACCAAATAAGATTTGTTATATCCTACTTATAGTGGGAACAAAAATTATATCAAAATAGGTCATTTTGAATGATTGAAGAAACTTGTTAATTTCGATATCAGTTGTCCATTCCAGTCTTTTGACATGACATATAAACTTAAATCTGTTCAAACTTGTCCAGAATTTAGTTAGTCGGTTACTAATAACTAAAATAAGTAGCTACGCTAATAATGAAACAAGTACCTTTTGTTTTAATTTGATAAGTAAAAAATGATCGGTTGTATTGATTAACTTTGTGTTCATACAATCTGAATTGTTTTGATTATCAACCTAACAAGTGATATATTACATAAAATAAATAACAGCTAATTCCTATTGTGGGTAGGATCCAATAACACTTTTGGAACCCCCATTACATAAATGGAAAAGTAGCTGCAGAGGGTCAGAATTGACCCGTTATCCTTGGCTGTTACTTGGTCTTCTTAAATGGGAAGTGATGAGAGTAACTTTCTGATCCCAATAGTCAAATTACCTTAAATGGTAATTTGCCTTTTCATCACTTTCTTCTTATTGCAGTTTAACACTCCCCCTCAAGTTGAATAGTGGGGTTTCCAATATTCAACTTGCCAAGAACTTCATTGAATAATCTCCCGTTGACTGACTTGGTGAGAATATCGGCTAACTGGTCTTCTGATCTGATAGATGGAAGGGAAATGATTTTATCATCTAATTTTTGTCTAATAAAATGTCGATCAACTTCCACATGTTTGGTTCGGTCATGTGGAACTGGATTTTCTGATATGGCAATGGCTGCTTCGTTATCACATAATATCTGAATGCTATCCTCTGGTGGAAATCCGATCTCTGTTAGTAGTTTTCGGGTCCACAATACTTCTACAACTCCTTTGGCTATCCCTCTAAACTCTGATTCTGCACTTGATAGAGAAACAACCTTTTGTTTCTTACTTTTCCATGCAACTAAATTACCTCCGACTATTGTAAAGAATCTGGATGTAGATCTTCTATCCCCTTTTTCTCCAGCCCAACTTGCATCTGTATATATTTGAGTTCTCAGATGACCATTTCTTTTGAACACAACTCCATGATCCGCTGTTTTCTTCAAATATCTGATGATTCTCATTACAGCTTCCATATGGTGAACTTGTGGTTGATGCATGAATTGACTCACAACTCCAACTGAATGTGCTATATGAGGTCGAGTATGAGCAAGATAGATGAGTTTTCCCACCATCCTTTGGTATTGCCCTTTATCAGCAAGAGCAGCTTCATCTTCCATATATAGCTTCTGGTTTAGAATCATTGGTGTATTAGCTGGTTTGCAATTAATCATACCTGTTTCTGCAAGAAAATCAAGAACATACTTCTTTTGACAGATAAATATTCCCTGTTGGGATCTTAACACCTCAATTCCCAAAAAATATTTAAGTCTTCCCAAGTCTTTCATTTCAAATTCTTTAAATAAGTTCACTTTTAAGTTAGAAATCTCCTCTTTATCATTTCCTGTTATTATCATATCATCAACATAAATGATTAAACATGTAATCAAATTTCCTTTTCGTTTAAAGAAGAGAATATGATCCGAGTTACTTTGTTTGAAATCGTATTTTTTCATAAATAAAGTAAATCTCCCAAACCAAGCCCGTGGGGATTGTTTTAACCCATATAAAGCCTTTCTAAGTCGACAAACTTCCCTATTTTTGAAGTTGTCACTAAATCCTGGTGGTGCTTCCATATAGACTTCTTCCTTTAATTCGCCATGTAGAAAAGCATTCTTCACATCAAATTGGTGAAGTGGCCAATCTTCATTTGCAGCGATAGAGAAGAGAACTCTAATGGTATCAATCTTTGCAACTGGTGAGAAGGTTTCAGAGTAATCAATCCCGTATGTCTGAGTGTACCCTTTTGCAACCAGTCGAGCTTTGTATCTTTCAATGGTTCCATCTAGTTTATATTTGATTGTAAATACTCATCGACATCCTACTAGTTTCTTTCCTTGAGGCATCGCACATTTCTCCCACGTGTTATTATCATTCAAAGTTTTCATTTCAACATCCATTGCTTTTTTCCAGTTTTTTGATTTTAGGGCTTGATCAACGGAGGCTGGAATATTTTCGGAGTAGATTGCGGAGTTAAATTTATGAGCTTCTTTTGACAGATTTTCTTGTGCTATATTAGCCATAGGATATCTGGATCTTTGCGCTTCTTTTTCTGGTGAGTATCGTTTAGGTGGGACACCTCTATTGATTCTTTGTGGTAGAACATATCTTGAGGTGGTTTCATTCTGGTTTGATTGTATGTCGGGATTGGTGTCATCGGGATTGGTGTCATTGGAATTGGTGTCATCGGGATTGGTGTCATCGGAATTGGTGTCATCGGGATTGGTGTCATCGTGAATGGGGTTGTTGTTTCGGATTTCATGAATTGTTTCACTATCTGAGGTGGTTTCGGTAGATTCAGAATTTTGTGTTGGTGTTTCGGGATTTGGTGTAACTATTTGGATATTGTCGGGACTTGGATTTTCGGAATTTGGATTTGGTGTTGGAATTTGGACATTATCAGTTTTAGGTGTCCATTGTATCCAACTTAGAGTGTCATCATCCTTTTTCTTCCCCTCACTCGTGAGTTGGGTATCATAATAATATTCGGTTTCGACAAAGTCGCAGTTCATTGTAGTAAAAACATGACGTCTTTTTGGACTATAACAGCGATATCCTTTTTGGTTTATTCCATAGCCAACCATGACACATTTTTCCGCACATGGATCTAGTTTGGTACGCTCATGTTTTGGAATATGAACGAAGACCGAGCACCCAAATATTCGAGGTTCAATGCTAAACGAAGTCGGAAGGGTATGGAATTGGGAAAGCGTATCTTTAGGGGTTTTTGTGCCCAAAACCTTTGTAGATAAACGGTTGATAAGATAGGTAGCGGAAGCAAGGGCTTCGGGCCAAAAACTTTTCGGAGCCTTGGATTCAATTAATAAAGCTCTTGTCATTTCTAAAAGTAGTCGATTCTTATGTTCGGCTACGCCATTTTGCTCGGGGGTATGAGCACACGAGGTTTGATGAATAATCCCATTATTTTCGCAAAAGGATTTCATTGATGAGTTTACAAACTCACCCCCATTATCGGATGTTAACATTTGTATGTTTTTATTAAATTGGGTTTGTACCATTTTATACAAGTGAGAAAATTTCTCAAAAACTTCTGATTTGTGGGTTAGAAAATAAATCCAAGTCATTCGGCTATGATCGTCAATAAATAAGACAAAATATCGAAATTTTTTCCCCCCAATGACCGGTGCGGGACCCCAAACATCCGAATGGATTAAAGCAAAAGGAATATCTTTTCTCGTATTACTTGGTTTAAAAGTACTTCGGTGGCTTTTAGCCAAAATACAAGTTTCACAATTTAAAGCAACATTGGATGGAAAAAAACTTGAAAATAAAGCATGTAAGTATCCGACAGATGGGTGACCCAATCTCCTATGCCATAACCAAGCTTCCCTCGTAGGTGTTCCGTGAGCAAGCATCACGGTACCTTGTTGGGTTACTTCGTTCACATAGTACAACCCACCTCGTTCAGTACCACGCCCAATAATCACCCCAGTCCTAATATCTTGAAGTATACAGAACGTGGGGTGTAATAAAACGGAACAATTTAACTCTTTTGTAACGTGACTAATGGATAAAAGTTTATGAGACAATGTGGGAATATATAAAAAATTTGATAATTTCATAGTCGGGGTAATTTCGATTTTCCCACCCCCTTCTACTTGTACAATGCCCCCATTAGCCGTTTGAATTTTATTAACCCGAGGTTTTGATTCGGAACAAAAATCTGATTTTTCAAAAGTCATGGTGTGAGTAGCTGATAATGCTAAAAACGAACATATATTTCATAGCATTATTCCTCAAGAAAGACAAGCTTTTAGTTGCAATTGTTCTATTTACAAGTAATATTCGTTTAAATAATAAAAGGTGAAGACAAAAGACAGATTCGACGAATTGAAGACGCAAACGACCAAAAAGCTCAAAAGTACAAAAGACAATCAAAGAGGTTTCAATTATTGATAAGAAACGTCTCGAAATTACAAGAGTACAAGATTCAAAACGCAAAGTACAAAATATAAAATTGTACGCAAGGACGTTCGAAAATCCGGAACCGGGACTAGAGTCAACTCTCAACGCTCGACGCAACGGACTAAAAATTACAAGTCAACTATGCACATAAATATAATATAATATTTAAATAATTCTTATAATTATTTATATATTATAATTAATAATAAAAACCGTCGGCAAGAAAGACTCCAAACCAGAGTGAGCTGTAATTGCAAACTCCGCGACTCGCGGAGTTTGAAGGCAAAAATGCCGCGAGTCGCGGAGCCCCAATTTCAGAAACCCCCTATAAAGCTCGCGCATTCTGATCGTAAAATATCATATATATCTCTCTCTCAATATACGTAAAATATATATATATATATATTTTTAATTTAATTTTAATTATAATTCTAATAATAAGGGTATGTTAGCGAATGTTGTAAGGGTGTAAGTCGAAATTCTGTCCGTGTAACGCTACGCTATTTTTAATCATTGTAAGTTATGTTCAACCTTTTTACATTAATGTCTCGTAGCTAAGTTATTATTATGCTTATTTAATCCGAAGTAATCATGATGTTGGGCTAATTACTAAAATTGGGTAATTGGGCTTTGTACCATAATTGGGGTTTGGACAAAAGAACGACACTTGTGGAAATTAGACTATGAGCTATTAATGGGTTTTATATTAACTAAACAATACCTTGTTAATTTAATATACAAACTTATAATTCGACGTATTTATATATAACCACATACGCTTGACTGGGTACGATGGGCGGGATATCTATAAATACCAATAATTATTCATTTTACCGGATACAGAACTGGATTAATAGTTAATAAACTTGTTGAAACAGGGGTGAATTACATTCAAGGGTAATTGGTGTAATTGTTAACAAAGTAGTAAAACCTTGGTTTACACGCAGTCGATAACCTGGTGTATTCATTAAACAAAGTATTAAAACCTTGTTACAATTCGAATCCCCAATTAGTTGGAATATTTGACTTCCGGAATAAGAATAATTTGACGAAGGCTTTCGCTCTTTATATTTATGACTGATGGACTATTATGGACAAATCCGTATGGACATATTAAATAATCCAGGACAAAGGACAATTAATCCATGGGCATAAAACTAAAATCAACACGTCAAACATCATGATTACTGAAGTTTAAATAAGCATAATTCTTTTATTTCATATTTAATTTCCTTTATTTTATATTTAATTGCACTTCTAATTATCGCATTTTTATTTATTGTTATTATATTTAATTGCACTTTTAATTATCGTACTTTTTAATTATCGCAAGTTTATTTTATCGCACTTTTATTATTCGCAATTTCATTATCGTTATTTACTTTATGCTTTAATTTAAGTTTTGTATTTATTTTTGGTTTTAACTGCGACTAAAGTTTTAAAATCGACAAACCGGTCATTAAACGGTAAAAATCCCCCTTTATAATAATAATATTACTTATATATATATATATTTGTATTTTTATAAAAGTAAACTAATATAGCGTTAAGCTTTGTTTAAAAAGATTCCCTGTGGAACGAACCGGACTTACTAAAAACTACACTACTGTACGATTAGGTACACTGCCTATAAGTGTTGTAGCAAGGTTTAAGTATATCCGTTCTCTAAATAAATAAATATCTTGTGTAAAAATGTATCGTATTTAATAGTATTTCCTGCTAAAATTAATAACTATTTTATATACCCCTCGCGAAACATCAAGTATTTTTGGCGCCGCTGCCGGGGAACTCTCTTAAACGCCGGAAGCGCAACGCTACATAAAAAAAAAAAATAATAAATTTTAGTTTACTTTTATTAAAATTTGTTTTTATAAAAATACGTTTTTAAATATTCAAAAATATAAAAAGAAAAACAAAAATTTATATATTTTTAAGAGTTTGTTAAAAGTTTTATAAGTTTCTTTATTTTTATTTTATTTTATAAAAATATAAGTTTTATTTAAATATCTTTTATTTATATTAAAACAGAAAATTAGAAAACATAAAAAAAAAAAACGCGTAAATTTCCTGTTCCAGAGTTGAAAACTGGAACCCCGCGACTCGCGGGGTTTGCAGCTTTGAGAACCGCGACTCGCGGAGTTTCTCTGACACCGACAGAAACCCTAAACTGCATTTATTACGGATTATTATTAATTATAATTATTATTTAACCCTAATTATTATTATTATTATAATTAGTTTTAATTTAAGTTTTATTTAATTTATATTTTAGTTAAATTAGTTTAATTAAATTGTAAAATTAGTAGTTTTATTAAATAAATAATATAAAAATAATATTTTTTATAAAAATTGTACTTTTTATAACTTTTTGTATATTTTTATATTTTGTCCCTTTTTAATTGTTTTAGCGTAATATTTGTATTTTTTGCTCATATTTAGTTTTAAACTTAGTTTTTGCCATAGTTATTTTTCTTCTAGATTTTTAAGCTTTGCCGTAGAATTCCTTAAGTGCTTTTTCTTTAGACTATGATTTATGTGCTTTAGAATTTTGCGACGCCTTTTTAAGTTTTAGTTCCTTTTTAAGTTATTTTCATTTGGGATTTAGTTTTCCTGTAAGCTTTAATATTTTTAGACACCTTTTACTATGTACCAATTATCATTCCAATTAGTAATCTCAATTTGCGATTATAATTTTAAGTTAGTTGTAGTAATAAGGTTAGGTTAATCAAGTATTTTTAAGTCTTATAAGTTTCTTTTATTTTTCCGTCACCTTTTATTTTTCAACCATTTTTCTTTTTCAACCTTTTCCGACGAACTCTTTTTCTTTCTTATTTCTCGCTATTCTAGTTTTAGGACATAGATTTTTATTCTACTTCTTATCTAAATTTCTTAAAATTACGAAAATTTATTTTAAGTGGTTAAATTAATAGACATCAAAATTTTCTGGTTCGTAGTAATAGTTGGATTTGTACGTGGACCGGGTTATTGGAGCCAAACAGTCCTCAATTATATTGAGACCAAACGAATCCTGCCCCTCTGCTGCATCTTTTGGCTATTCGAAACGTGGGCAAAATCAGAAAAGTCTATTGATTGGATAACTTATTATAATTTTTCTTTCCTTTTAAAAACTAATAGGATATTCAGTGAATGCACCGAGCAAGACGATCACCACCTTTTGTACGTTCACCACCTGTAACTAGATCAAGACATTTAGCAAATATTACTGCCGTTGATTTTTCTTTAGAATCGTCATCCAGTCGACCAAGTACTTCAGTTCAAATTTCCGATAATCCATTTTTTGAATCCGACCTCACAATTGAGAATCCGGAGAATATTCAGGAACGGTTCGTAGATCCTGAACCATTAAACTTTCCTCCGGAGCCACCAATCATTCAAACAGAGATTGTTGAGGAACGAACCATTAAATCAGAATCATCTAGTGATACCGATTCAACAAATTCAATTATGGAGAATCTGGAACCTTTAAGTATGGAAGACCGAATGAGAGCTAAACGCACTGGCCAAGGTCACGCAATTACTCATCCAGACATTAATGCGCCAGATTATGAAATCAAAGGACAAATTCTACACATGGTGACTAATCAATGCCAATTTAGTGGTGCGCCGAAGGAAGATCCAAATGAACATCTACGTACCTTTAATAGGATCTGCACACTATTTAAAATCCGAGAAGTGGAGGATGAACAGATATATCTCATGTTATTTCCCTGGACTTTAAAGGGAGAAGCCAAAGATTGGTTGGAATCGTTACCTGAAGGGGCGATCGATACATGGGATGTTTTAGTTGAAAAATTTCTTAAACAATTCTTTCCTGCATCTAAATTCGTAAGACTTCAAGCAGAAATTGTTACGTTTACACAGAAACCAAATGAAACTCTATATGAGGCATGGACAAGATATGGAAAGTTGTTAAGAGGATGTCCGCAACATGGTTTAGACACCTGTCAAATAGTACAAATATTCTACCAAGGATGCGACATCACTACAAGAAAAGACATAGATATAGCAGCTGGTGGTTCTATTATGAAGAAAACCGAAACTGATGCTTACAAAATTATTGATAACACTGCTTCCCACTCACATGAGTGGCACCAAGAAAAAGATATCGTTAGATCATCTAAAGCAGCTAGAGCCGATTCTAACCATGACTTAGATTCCATTTCCGCAAAGATAGATGCTGTGGAGAGACGAATGGAAAAGATGACTAAAGATATACACTCAATACGAATTAGTTGTGAGCAGTGTGGAGGACCACATTTGACAAAAGATTGTCTCAGTATTGAATTAACAATGGAACAAAGAGAGAATATTTCATACATAAACCAAAGGCCTGGAAATAATTATCAGAATAATTATCAACCGCCAAGACCGATTTACAATCAAAACCAAAATTATAACCGAAATATTCCATACAACAACCAACAAGGTCCTAGCAATCAACAAGTATCCAATAATACTTACAATCAGCAACGACCTAATTTTCAAAACAAACCACCACAACAAACCGATGATAAAAAGCCGAATTTAGAAGATATGATGACGAAGCTAGTTGAAACTCAAACGCAGTTTTTCACATCTCAGAAACAAACAAATGAACAAAATACTCAAGCATTTAGAAATCAACAAGCTTCTATTCAAAATCTAGAACAAGAAGTGAGTAACCTAGCAAGGTTAATAGGTGAAAGAAAACCAGGAAGTCTACCTAGTGATACAAATGCTAACCCCCGGAATGAAACAGCTAAAGCCATTACCACAAGAAGTGGTACAACACTTAAACCACCGGAAATGCCTGTAACTTCTGATGAAACTATTCCTACTCCACAAGAACCACAACCTGATCAAGATAAGGAAAAAGAACCGGTAGTTGAAAAGGTTAATGAAGATAACACAGTTAAGGATAAACCTTATGTTAAACCATACCAACCACCACTTCCTTACCCGAGTAAAATGAAGAAAGAGAAACTTGAAGCCGAGCAATCCAAATTTTTGGATATGTTTAAACAGATAAATGTAAATCTTCCTTTCATTGATGTGATTTCAGGAATGCCTAGATATGCTAAATTCTTGAAAGATCTAATCTCAAATAGAAAGAAAATGGAAGAGCTCTCGGCTGTTACTATGAATGCTAATTGTTCAGCAGTGCTGTTGAATAAGATACCAGAAAAACTATCTGATCCAGGAAGTTTCACAATTCCATGTTTTCTGGGTAGTCTTAGTTCAATAGAAGCATTGGCAGACTTAGGTGCTAGTATAAATTTAATGCCATATTCACTATACGCTAAACTAGACCTTGGAGAATTGAAACCAACCAGAATAAGCATACAACTAGCCGATAGATCAATAAAATATCCTAGAGGGATAATGGAGAACATGCTAGTTAAAGTTGATACTTTAGTATTTCCAGTAGATTTTGTTGTTTTGGACATGGAAGAAGATTCTCAAGTTCCTCTCATATTAGGAAGACCATTCTTAAACACGGCTAAAGCAATGATAGACGTGTTCGGTAAGAAATTGACCCTAAGTATAGAGGATGAGAGTGTTACCTTTTCAGTTGATAGAGCAATGCAACAACCACAATCTGCAGATGATACATGTTATTATATTCAAACTATAGATGCACATGCAGAATTATTAGAAGAATTTCCAGAATTACAAGGAACAGGAGAATGTTCTTTAGGAGAAGGTAATGAACCAATTGATGAAGCTGAAATGTTAGCTACACTTATAGCTAATGGATATGAACCAACAACAGAAGAAATTCAAATGCTAAAAGAAGAAGACAGATATCGATACAAATCATCGATAGAAGAACCTCCGAAATTAGAGTTAAAGCAACTTCCAAACCATTTGAAATACGCTTATTTACATGGTGAATCTGAATTACCTGTAATAATATCGTCTTCTCTTACTGAAAATGAGAAATCACAACTCATTTCTATGTTGAAAGCTCATAAACCAGCCATTGCATGGAAGATTCATGATATTAAAGGAATAAGTCCTTCGTATTGCACACATAAAATCCTTATGGAAGAAGGTCATAAAACATATGTGCAACGCCAACGAAGACTAAATCCTAATATGCAAGATGTAGTTAAGAAAGAGATTATTAAACTGCTAGATGCAGGTTTGATATATCCAATTTCTGATAGTCCATGGGTAAGCCCAGTTCAATGCGTGCCTAAGAAGGGTGGCATGACTGTCATTACAAATGAAAAAAATGAGCTTATTCCTACTAGGACTGTAACAGGATGGCGTGTATGTATTGATTATAGAAAATTAAATGACGCCACCAGAAAAGATCACTTTCCCTTACCTTTCATAGATCAAATGTTGGAAAAATTAGCCGGAAATAGTTACTATTGTTTTCTAGATGGATTTTCCGGATATTTTCAAATTCCAATAGCACCCGAAGATCAAGAGAAAACCACATTCACGTGCCCTTATGGTACTTTTGCTTACAAACGCATGCCATTTGGACTTTGCAACGCCCCTGCAACCTTTCAAAGGTGTATGATGGCAATTTTTCACGACATGATAGAAGAATGCATGGAAGTATTCATGGATGACTTTTCAGTCTTCGGTGATACATTTGAATCATGTCTAGTTAATCTTGAACGAATGCTTATTAGATGCGAACAATCAAATCTAGTACTTAATTGGGAGAAATGCCATTTCATGGTTAAAGAAGGCATCGTTCTTGGACATAAAATTTCAAAAGAAGGAATTGAAGTGGATAGAGCTAAAGTAGATGTAATTGCTAAACTTCCACATCCCACCAATGTTAGAGGAGTTAGGAGTTTTCTAGGGCATGCCGGTTTTTACCGACGTTTCATAAAAGATTTTTCTAAAATTGCCACTCCTATGAATAAACTCCTAGAAAAGGATGCTCCATTCATCTTTTCAGATGAGTGTATCAAATCTTTTAATATTCTTAAAGAAAAACTCACTAATGCGCCGATCATGATAACGCCAAATTGGAATCTACCATTTGAACTAATGTGCGATGCAAGTGATTTTGCAATGGGAGCCGTTTTAGGACAAAGGATTGAAAAACGATTTCAACCTATATATTATGCTAGTAAGACGTTACAAGGAGCACAAATGAACTATACAACTACTGAAAAAGAACTCCTTGCTATTGTCTTTGCTTTTGACAAATTTCGATCATATCTCGTTCTAGCAAAAACGGTGGTCTATACCGACCATTCTGCTCTTAGATACTTATTTTCAAAACAAGATGCTAAACCAAGATTAATCCGTTGGATCTTACTCTTACAAGAGTTTGATATTGAAATCCGAGATAAAAGAGGAGCAGAAAATCTCGCCGCTGATCATCTTTCTCGTCTTGAAAATCCTGAGTTAGAAGTTCTAAATGAATCGGCCATACAAGACAACTTTCCTGATGAATATCTATTGAAGATAGATTATAATGAAATCCCATGGTTTACAGACTATGCAAACTACTTAGTTTGTGGATTCCTTGAGAAAGGATTATCGTACCAAAGACGAAAGAAATTCTTCAGTGATATAAAACACTATTTTTGGGAAGATCCACATCTGTTTAAAAGTTGTCCCGATGGAATAATACGCCGATGTGTATTTGGAGATGAAGCTAGTAAAATATTAAACCATTGTCACACAGGACCAACAGGAGGGCATTATGGGCCTCAACTAACAGCAAGAAAAGTTTATGATGCTGGATTCTATTGGCCTACAATTTACAAAGACGCACACCTTCTTTGCAAATCCTGTGATGCATGTCAAAGGGCCGGAAAAATAAGTCAACGTGATGAAATGCCACAAAATGTCATCCAAGTATGTGAAGTATTTGACATTTGGGGTATTGACTTTATGGGTCCATTTTCAAAATCTCATAATAATCTATATATACTCGTAGCCATTGATTATGTATCTAAATGGGCGGAAGCACAAGCTCTCCCAACTAACGATGCACGAGTTGTAGTCAACTTTTTAAAACGTCTTTTTGCAAGGTTTGGAACACCGAAAGCTTTAATAAGTGATCGGGGTACTCATTTCTGTAATAATCAACTTGAGAAAGTTCTTAAAAGATATGGAGTAACTCATAAAATCTCCACCGCATATCATCCACAAACAAGTGGACAAGTTGAAAATACCAACCGGGCTTTAAAACGTATTCTAGAGAAAACCGTAGGATCAAATCCGAAGGAATGGTCCATTAAATTGGAGGATGCACTCTGGGCTTTTAGAACAGCCTACAAAACTCCAATTGGAACCACACCTTTTAGACTTGTTTATGGAAAAGCATGTCATCTTCCAGTAGAAATTGAACACAAAGCATTTTGGGCTTTGAAGACATGTAATCTTGATTTACATGAAGCCGGACGTCTACGATTAAGTCAACTAAACGAATTAGAAGAATTAAGACATGAAGCATACGATAATTCGTTAATCTATAAAGAAAGAACGAAGAAATGGCATGATAAAAGAATCAGAAGTTCAAAAGAATTTAAAGAAGGAGACAGAGTCCTTCTTTTCAATTCACGATTCAAGCTATTTCCTGGAAAATTGAAATCAAGATGGTCTGGACCATTCATAGTCAAAAGAGTTTTCCCATACGGAACGATAGAATTGATAAATTCAAATGGGATTGAATTTAAAGTTAATGGTCATAGAGTTAAACATTACATACATGGTCCGATGGAAGTTGACAATGAAGTTAATCATAATTTCACCACCCAAGAAAACCTTCAAAATGAAAACATAAATATGTTATCAACAACATATGAAAAATCAAAACTGGAATATAGGGAGGATTCAAAATTGAGTGATGAAGAAGAATTCCTATACAAACCTCCCATTCCAAGAAACGAAGAAAAATGTGAACAAGAAATTCAAATAGAAATGAAAGAACCAAGGAAAGAACACCCGAAAAAGGTTTACAAACCAACTCGACTTACTAAAGCAGGAGACCCGGGTGAATTTATCATTTCTTGCTTACTTAATGATGGTGCTGTATATAATGGACTCGCAGATTTAGGAGCAAGTGCAAATATTATGCCTCTTTCCTTATACAAAAGATTAGGCATGGGTAAATTAAAACCAACCAAAATAGGTGTTCAATCATTTGACCAAACCATTAAACACCCGGTTGGAATAGCAGATAATTTACTTGTTAACGTGGGAAGTTTGACCTTTGTTGCAAACTTCATAGTGATTAATATGGAGGAAAACCTTGATATTCCTCTAATTCTAGGTCGCCCATTTTTAGCAACCACCGAGGCATTCATTGATGTAAGAGAAGGTAGAATAACACTTAGGAATGGTGATACATCGATCACCTTTGTGAACCGAAAAGTTAGATCTCCACAAACTAAAACTGTTAGACTAATAAAAATGCATAAGTGTGGGGAAGATGAAGAAACACTTAATGATGATCCAATCACAAAGAATGCCGTTGATGATACAAAATTAGATGAATCCATTTTTAACAGTTCAACGAAGAAACTTTATAAACGGATTCACGATGCTAAGATTAAAGGAAACTTTAAGTTATATAACCGATTAATATCCAATTTATCGTCAAAAGAAAAGGCAATGTTAGTTGAATTTGTGAAAGTTACGGAGGAAATCAACAAATGGATTGAAGTAAAAGTCAAAGATATACAAGTTGTTAATGATTCAATTGAAAATAATGTTAATCACAATTTCGATACCACAGCCAACTAAGTGTGGGGAGAATCAAGGGGTTTATGTATTTCTGTTAGAGTTAGATTGTCTGTTTTCGTGTAGTTCTCGAAAATGGAACCCAAATGGTCTTTCCCTAGCAGACCCTAAAGAACTAGCCTTCTCCCCCCATTCTGAATTTTTATTTTTTTTAGGTTTTTAGGAAATGAAGACTGCCTGTGAATTAAACCATGGTCTAATGCTACACGCTTTGATCACTAAACGTAATAATGACATACTACCGAGTGAATTAGTATCAGTAATCAGAGAAAGAATGGACGGAGTTAGAAAAGAATCCAGATGCGAAGATAATAAGTTACAATTTGGTAAAGGAAAATCAAAATCCGCAGCGAAAAGAAGAGCACGACACCTAGAAAGATGTCACAAATGCGGAAAATGGTCACATGGAGGTAAATGTTCAAATAATCAAACCTATTCAAACACCGAATTTGTTACTTTATGCAGAGACGGACCGTTCATATGTTTAGAAGAAAAGACACTGAATGCTCGAGGTTACGCCTATGTAGCTATGGAAAACCAATTAAACAGACTATCTTATGAATGTGATAGATCATATAACTAAGAAATCTATTTCACAGGTATGTTTGTACAGTTTTTTTTTTTTTTTAACCTTTTGATAATAAACGCTAATTTATTCACTAAAAAGTATTAAATTGGTATTGAATAAAATTAGGTTTGGCGACCGAAATTATTGATATCATTCAAAAATTTATTACATCACTGCGAAATTTAACGTTTATTCTTAAGGTATAAATATATTTAAACAATCAACCCAAAATATTTCAAAAATTCGTCATGAGTTAAATTAGGTCTTGGAACCGAAATTACTTTACCGAAAAGAGGGGCGCATATTTTTGATAATATTTGATTGATTAAAGTGGGATAAAAAGACAAAAAGATTTTTAATTTTACTTTTACCATGTTTTTAAAATTAATATTTAAATCTTAAATTAAAATTGTAAACTTTGTAAAAACAATATTTTTAAAATTATAAATATTTGAAAAATTAATATAAGTTTGGTGTGAATTTATAATATGAATTTTTAAATTAAGTTTGGTGTGAATTTTTAATTTTTAAAATATGAAATTTTAATTTTATGCATTTCAAATTTTAAGTTTGGTGTGAATTTTTAATATTAATTTTGAATTTTATATTTAAGTTGTGTGAATTTAAAAACAAAAATTTACTTTATCTCATTAAGTTAAAAATATGATTTTTAAAATTCGTCGTAAGTTGAAGACTAGGTCTTTGAACCGAAATTGCTTTACCCGAGGGAGGGACGAGAACTTTTATTATCATTATTTTTAATCTTATTGAATTAAAGTATGCCAAAAACATTAAAAAACCCAAAAATCTTAGCTTTTAAAACAATCGCTACAAAAAGACAAATTTTAAAATTTTGTCGAGGGACGGACTAGGACATCGATCCGAAACGACCTCGTCCTAAATAACAAGGGAAACAAAATTTTAAAATTAAGTACTTAATTGTTTTATAAGTTAATGATTATAAAAAAATATATATATATAGCAAACTCCGCGACTCGCGGAGTTTGGAGGTTTAATCCTCGCGAGTCGCGGAGGGACCAATTTACAGAAAAAAATAAAACGTAAAAAAACAGATCAGTGCACTCCACAACTCAAACAAACTGCGAAATAACAGCGAAAATACCCGAAAAATACACCCCAAAATCACAATTTTTAACCGTTAATCACCAAATCTTTTACTAAAATCATGTTGAGAAGGATGCTATCTAGGAATTACTCAAGAAAAACGGTAAATTTCTACACCTAAACACCATTTAATCCGAAATTTGGTGTTATTGAGCAATTTTTTCCCCAATTTGATTTTGATGCTTTTTAGTGTAATTAGGCTTAAATTGTTTATGTATTATGCTTGTATAACCTAGATTGATGCTGTTTAACATGATTAGAAGCTTTAAACTTCAAATTTTGAGTAATCTAGGGTTTGTGTTCTTGAGCAAATTTGGGGCTTTTTGATATAAACAGGTTATGGCCTATTTTTGTCATGAATTGTTGCTAAATTAAGTAGTGTAACATGTTTAGGTAGTTAAATGATCCAAACTTTGAGCCTAAACATGATTTTGAGAATTAAAGTGGACTTTTTCAAGTCTAAAATTCATGAACTTGATTTTTGAAAGATAATGCCATTTGAAACTTGTTTAATTGCTAGTAATGATTATTTTGACATGTTATTTGAGTTGAATGATTATGAACTTGGCGAACATTTTCGTATATGCTTATTTGAAAAAGTGTAGATTTGATAAAAATGTGAAAATGAGCTTAAGTTTGATATAAATAGATCATGTCATTGTAATTATTTTGATTGATGATTTTGCTGATACTAATGCATATTTGGATGCACAAAAATTGTGTTTGATGTGTTTTGCAGACTGAAAGGGGTGAATCTTCATCCCAAGCCCGTAATGCTCCTGCTGATAATGCGGAACAACAGGAGGTGGATAACTACTACAAGCAGGATATACCTCATCCAGTCATGACCTTTTCTGATATGCACTTGGAAGAGTTGCACCCGAACCTGAGATTTGACAGACTTTGGATAGATTATCCAAAATATCAAAGGGGTTTGCATACTCTTCATTCTAAGGTTGTTGAGGTACCGAGGGTCATAGAATGGGGACCCTTAGAAGCTGTAGAATTGGCCGGGCCAATTAGGGAATTACTTGTACAGAGGTATGGTAATTCTACTTTTAATGACTGGGTACGTTTATTCACCATGCGTAGACCTGTATATAAAGTATGGTGTGAAGAATTGTTATGTAGTATAGAGTTGAATGATCGGGTAGCTAGTTTAACCGATCGTTCTTTTATTAGATTTTTGTTAGGCGGTTCGATGCGCCACATGTCTTTACTAGACATGTGTGATGACCCGGAAAATTTCGACTTATTTAAACCAATTCTCTATACGATTTATTATTTTGACACGTTAAACAAAGTCTGTTAGATTGAGTCTCAAAATTTTGGAACTGTTTCATATATTTAATTACCTTTGACTACTCTCGACGATTCATGAACAATTATATGTATGTATATATGTATATGTACAAGTAAAAACGACTTTCCTACAGTAAAACACTATTTGCTACAGTGAAATCGTACTTTGCTACAGTGCTACAGTAAAATTGACTTTGCTACAGTGAATTGCTACAGTAAAATTGACTTTGCTACACTGAATTGCTACAGTAGCACTATTTGATGTCGACGAACTAGAAACAAAACGCCATGCGATCGCATGGCAAAAACACTGAAAACTCATGCGATCGCATGAGCTACAGTAAATGAAAAAGTATTATAAATACGCCAGTTTGTTCGACGAGTTACTCACCTCAATTTCTTTTCTTCCTTCTGTAAACGATAAGATATTTATAATTTTAATATTATAATTTAAGTTTAATAATAATAAGGTATTTACGAGGGTATTTTAATTCGGGTTTCAAACCGTTTCAAGCTAAGGTAATATTGGGTATTGTTCGGGGTATTGTTCTAGAATCCAAGGCCAACCATACAGTCGTCTACCATCATTACGTCTACGCTATTTCCCTACAATATTGAATCACAATATTGAACTGTGAGTTTATAGTCTCCCTTTTTAAATACTTTAAATATTTTTGGGCTGAGAATACATGCAATTTATTTTAAACGCGATAAGACACAAGTACATACTAAATTCTACACTGAGTTAAACCGAAAATCCCTTAGCTTTGGTAACTAGTAGCTGCCAGTACATAGGATATGGACTGGTGGGCGCGAATAATTGTATATGGATCCATAGGGCTTGACATCCCCGTCCGAGCTAGAGCGCTAGCCTTTTAACGGACGTATGTTATTTGAGTTTAAGACACGTTGGTTTGCGTGTATTAAAACGAATGGGGTAATTATCACTATAGCTTTAAGTTTAGTTACCAGGGTGCTCTGTTACGTAGAATCTATTGATAAACTTTTGATGAAATCTTGTGGTCTATCTTTATATATGTTTATGACTCGAGCAATTAAACAAATAACTCACCAACATTCGTGTTGACTTTTTAGCATGTTTTATTCTCAGGTCCTTAGAATGCTTCCGCTGTGATATGCTTGTTGCCTGCATGGAGTCTCTCATGCTTTGTACAAAGTTTATTGCATTCAAAATAAAACTGCGTTGTGTAATAAATAATTGGACTGTGATGTCAACCTGTAAATTAAAGACTTATGTATTTCGGGGTTTTGCTTATACCTAAGCACTTTCCCACATGTTTATAACTTTCTTTGTTTAGAAAGTCACTTATTTTAATGAATGCAATATTTTATCAAAACGTATCATATAGAGGTCAAAACCTCACTGTGGAATCAATGATTAACGTGCCGCGTCAATAGCGATTTTGACGGGTCGTTACAGTTGGTATCCGAGCTTGAGGTCATAGGGAACCAGAAATTACATTATTGTGTTTAACTGATAATTGTTAGGATGCATTAGTGAGTCTGGACTATGACCATATCTGTTTTTCCTGATTTTTGCTTATTATTTGGTCAAAAACATTATATGTGATATATTTATATGCTAACATAATTGTTGTTTCAATTATGTGATAGATGACTTCCTCTAATCCTATCATTTTGTACGACTCGAAATCGGACACTGAATCTATTCTATCCACAACTGAAAAGGGCGTTCCAATACCTATTAAAGAAGAAATTGTGTTAGCCGGGGAATCTCAACTCCCGGTAAACCCAGAGGAGGTTCCAGCTCCACCCAGCTTTAGTTTTCCGGAGCCACAGTATCGTTGGCATGGACCCATGATCCCTGGAGTAAACGAGGATCGCCCATTTCTAAACAAATATGGACATTGGTCCAGATATACCGCCGACGGGCGGGTTGTGCCGATTACGCCTGGCAGATTTCGGTTCATGACCACCGGTACATATTCTTGCAGTTCGTCATCATATTCTCCTACACATGACTCAGACAGTTCGTCATCAGACGAGATCAGTAAGGAGGAGGATTTCGCTAATGAAATAAAAGAGATCACTAATGAGAAATTCCAACTTGCTATAGATAATAAAAACAACCACAATAATAAAATGTCCTTAATTATTAAAAAAGAACAGGACCATTCGATCCGTAACCACCCTTATTGTATTAAACCCACTGAGGCAACGGGTACCTCAAAACCCCAACTAAAAATAAAATACACTGCCAGAATGTCTGTCGGACCATGTGCACACAAACAATTGGCAGAGAGAACCAAATGGGAAGAAGTTTCTGATAGTTCTGAATAAACGACCTCGCAACCATAAATCTTCCATGCGCTATTTTATTGCTTATGTGTGCTACTCTATCTTGTTATGTAAAATATGCCTATGTAAAATATCGGTATTGTATGGTATTGTATTATTTTGGTTTATTAATAATAAATGCATGGAATGATTATTTGTATTATTACTATTTCTTATTATTATTATTACATAATAATGTAATAACTCGCTATAATTTTTCATAGTGGAATATTATTAGGATTTTAGTAGTTAATTCCTTGTACTAGCTATTATGTATGAACTTAACGGGTAGGTAATACCCTAGAAATAATTATAAAATGCTAATAAGAAGAAAAGGCTTTTATAATAATCGGTTCATATTATTAATATGCTACGATTAACTATTGACAACTCATTTTACCTATAATATTCTATATGATTAAATTATATCTGTTGTGTTTATTGAAGAAACATGTCTCAAATGTCGGATGCTGAGTTTGAGCAACTAGTCGAGAAACGTGTGAATGAAAGAATTGCTGCAGCCGAGGCAGCAAAAGCAACAGCCGAAGCAGCAGCCAAAGCAGCAGCCGTAAACACAAACTCACGAAACGGATGCTCATACAAAACTTTTCAAGGATGCAAACCACAGACGTTTAGTGGAACCGAGGGACCAGTCGGTCTAACCCGATGGTTTGAAAAGATGGAGTCCGTTTTCAAAATCAGTAATTGTGCGAACGGAGACAAGTCAAAGTATGCTTCGTACACATTGCAAGATGGTGCACTTACTTGGTGGAACAATTATGCTAAAGCAGAAGGAATAGATACGGCATATGATATCTCTTGGGAAGAACTGAAAAAGATGCTAATCGAGGAGTACTGTCCTCGAAACGAGATCAGAAAAATGGAATCTGAGTTACGTAATCTGAAGGTTATCGGCGCGAATCTCAATAACTATGAAAAGCGTTTCATGGAACTAGCCTTGTTGTGTCCCGAATTGGTGCCAAACGAGAAACGAAAGATAGAAATGTATATTGACGGTTTATCGATCAATATCAAAGGAAATGTTACATCGTCCAAACCAAATACGATGCAGGAAGCCATGACAATGGCACACCAACTCATGGACCAGATCACAGAGAGTTCGATTAAGGCACCAATTACCGAAGTCAAGACAACTGAAGGAAAGAGGAAATGGGAACACTATAAGGGCAAAAGTACTCACCTGAAGAAACAAGAAACTTTTAAAGGTAAACAAGATGGGGCAACTGCAAGTCCAAACTATAAGGGACCCCATCCGTTCTGCAAAAGATGTTACACACATCATGCAGATTATTGTCAAGTGGTCTGTGATAAGTGCAACAAGAAAGGACATGTGGCGAAAGATTGTTATGCCATCGTTTCTGAAGTAAAGACAAAACTGACCGATGTCAAGAAATGTTTTGGATGCGGGAAGTCTGGTCACTTTATAAATCAATGCCCTGATAAGGAGAAGAACAAAGAACCCGCACGTGGGAGGGCATTTAATGTTAGTGCCAGTAAAGCACGTGAGGATCCTAATCTTGTCACGGGTACGTTTACCGTTAATAATCAACTAGCTTCTATTATGTTTGATACGGGTGCTGATAGAAGTTATATGTGTAAAGACTTTAGTTTTAAACTAAAATGTGCATCATTACCTCTAGACGATAAATATACTATTGAATTAGCTAATGGTAAACTGATAAAAGCCGATAAAATTTGCCATGGTTGCGAAATGAATCTCGCTGGTGAAACCTTCAAAATCGATTTGATACCCGTAGAATTAGGAAGTTTTGACGTAATCGTTGGCATGGACTGGATGTTCAAAACAAGAGCGGAAGTTGTTTGCGCTGAGAAAGCAATTCGCATCCCTCGTAAGGATGAAACGTCATTAATGATTTATGGGGAGAAGAGCAACTCAAAGCTGAACTTTATCAGCTGTATGAAGGCCCAGAAACTTATAAGAAAAGGTTGTTATGCTATTTTGGCACATGTAAAGAAGATCGATACTGAAGAAAGAAGCATTAATGACATGCCGGTTGTAAGAGAATATCCCGGAGTATTTCCAGAAGAATTACCGGGGCTACCTCCACACAGATGTGTAGAATTCCAGATTGATCTCATACCAGGAGCTGCACCTGTAGCCCGATCTCCATATAGACTTGCACCTTCAGAAATGCAAGAATTACAAGACCAGTTGCAAGAATTATCGGACCGTGGATTTATTCGTCCTAGTTTTTCACCTTGGGGTGCTCCTATTCTGTTCGTCAAGAAGAAGGATGGATCTATGAGAATGTGCATAGATTACCGAGAATTAAACAAATTAACGATCAAGAATCGGTACCCATTACCGAGGATTGATGATTTGTTTGATCAATTGCAAGGATCAAGTGTTTATTCTAAGATTGATCTACGCTCCGGATATCATCAACTGAGAGTGAAGGAAGAAGATGTTCCTAAAACCGCGTTCAGAACCCGTTACGGTCACTATGAGTTCCTAGTCATGCCTTTTGGATTAACTAATGCTCCAGCAGTATTCATGGATCTAATGAATCGCATCTGTAGACCGTATTTAGACAAATTTGTTATTGTTTTTATCGACGACATATTGATTTACTCAAAGAACAAGGAAGAACATGAGCAACACTTAAGACTGGTACTAGAGATACTCAAGAAAGAAGAATTGTACGCAAAATTTTCGAAGTGTGATTTCTGGTTACAAGAAGTACAATTTTTGGGCCATGTTGTCAGTAAACATGGAATTAAAGTTGACCCCGCCAAGATCGAAGCCATTAGTAAATGGGAAACACCGAAGACTCCAACACAAATTCGCCAATTCTTAGGTCTTGCTGGTTACTACCGAAGATTCATTCAAGATTTCTCTAGAATCGCCAAACCCTTAACTGCATTGACTCAAAAGGTAAAGAAGTATGATTGGTCCACAGAACAGGAATCCTCATTCCAGTTATTAAAGAAGAAGTTAACGTCTGCACCCATTTTGTCATTACCGGAAGGAAATGATGATTTCGTGATCTATTGTGATGCTTCACGCCAAGGTTTAGGATGTGTATTAATGCAACGCACAAAAGTCATCGCATATGCCTCACGACAACTAAAAATTCATGAAAAGAACTATACGACGCATGATTTAGAACTTGGAGCAGTAGTTTTTGCACTCAAAATATGGAGACACTATCTATATGGCACCAAGTGTACACTGTACACTGACCATAAGAGTCTTCAGCATATTTTTGATCAAAAACAACTCAATATGAGGCAACGTCGCTGGGTAGAGTTGTTAAACGATTACGATTGTGAAATCCGTTACCACCCCGGAAAGGCTAATGTTGTAGCTGATGCCTTAAGTCGAAAAGAAAGAGTAAAACCTCTTAGGGTTCGAGCTTTGAATATTACAATTCGTACTGATCTCACAAAGCAAATTCAAGCAGCACAGTTAGAAGCTTTAAAAGAAGAAAACGAAAAAGGCGAAATGAGCAAAGGGTTAGAAAAACAACTTGAAGTAAAAGCCGATGGAACCCTGTATTTTGCTGGTAGGATATGGGTACTAAAACATGGTAACCTAAGGCAACTAGTACTAGATGAAGCACACAAAACGAGGTACTCAATTCACCCAGGAAACGGGAAAATGTACCACGATCTCAAGAAGTTTTATTGGTGGCCTAATATGAAGATAGAAATTGCTACTTATGTAAGCAAATGTTTGACGTGTGCAAAGGTCAAAGTTGAGCACCAAAAGCCGTCAGGATTACTGCAACAACCAGAAATTCCGCAGTGGAAATGGGAAAGAATAACCATGGATTTCATTACGAAATTGCCAAGGACTACAAGTAGTCATGATACTATTTGGGTGATAGTTGATCGTCTAACTAAATCAGCTCACTTTCTACCAATAAAGGAGACAGACCGTATGGAGAAATTAGCACGCCTATATTTGAAGGAAGTAGTTTCCAGGCATGGTGTACCCATCTCTATCATATCTGATCGCGACACCCGATTCATATCACGTTTCTGGCAGTCGTTACAAAAAGCATTGGGAACTCGATTAGATATGAGCACTGCTTATCACCCACAGACAGATGGTCAAAGTGAAAGAACAATACAAACATTGGAAGACATGTTACGGGCATGCGTGATTGACTTTGGAACCAGTTGGGATCTACATTTACCGTTGGCAGAATTTTCATACAATAACAGCTATCATACGAGCATCAACGCAGCGCCATTTGAAGCACTTTACGGTAGAAAGTGCAGATCTCCTATCTGTTGGAGTGAAGTAGGAGAAAGACAACTTACTGGACCAGAAACTATTCATGAAACCACCGAAAAGATCATTCAAATACAACAGCGATTGAAAACGGCCATGAGTCGCCAAAAGAGTTATGCTGATGTAAGAAGAAAACCGCTAGAATTTCAAGTGGGCGACAAAGTCATGTTGAAGGTGTCACCCTGGAAAGGCGTTGTACGATTCGGTAAACGAGGAAAGCTAAGTCCTAGGTACGTAGGACCCTTTGAAATCACCGAAAGAATTGGAGCAGTTGCTTATCGATTAAAGCTACCACAAGAACTTAGTAGTGTTCACGACACATTTCACGTGTCAAATTTGAAGAAATGTTTAGCTGAAGAGGATGTCGTAATTCCTCTTGATGAAATACGAATCAATGATAAACTCCATTTTGTCGAAGAACCTGTTGAAATCATGGACCGTGAGGTCAAACAATTAAAACAAAGCAAAATACCGATAGTTAGAGTTCGTTGGAACGCTAGACGAGGACCCGAGTTTACTTGGGAACGTGAGGATCAAATGAAGCAAAAGTATCCACATTTGTTCACTGATATCGCTCATAAAACAGGTACTACTCAAAATTTCGGGACGAAATTTTCTTTAACGGGGAGGTTATGTGATGACCCGGAAAATTTCGACTTATTTAAACCAATTCTTTATACGATTTATTATTTTGACACGTTAAACAAAGTCTGTTAGATTGAGTCTCAAAATTTTGGAACTGTTTCATATATTCAATTACCTTTGACTACTCTCGACGATTCATGAACAATTATATGTATGTATATATGTATATGTACAAGTAAAAACGACTTTCCTACAGTAAAACACTATTTGCTACAGTGAAATCGTACTTTGCTACAGTGCTACAGTAAAATTGACTTTGCTACAGTGAATTGCTACAGTAAAATTGACTTTGCTACACTGAATTGCTACAGTAACACTATTTGATGTCGACGAACTAGAAACAAAACGCCATGCGATCGCATGGCAAAAACACTGAAAACTCATGCGATCGCATGAGCTACAGTAAATGAAAAAGTATTATAAATACGCCAGTTTGTTCGACGAGTTACTCACCCCAATTTCTTTTCTTCCTTCTGTAAACGATAAGATATTTATAATTTTAATATTATAATTTAAGTTTAATAATAATAAGGTATTTACGAGGGTATTTTAATTCGGGTTTCAAACCGTTTCAAGCTAAGGTAATATTGGGTATTGTTCGGGGTATTGTTCTAGAATCCAAGGCCAACCATACAGTCGTCTACCATCATTACGTCTACGCTATTTCCCTACAATATTGAATCACAATATTGAACTGTGAGTTTATAGTCTCCCTTTTTAAATACTTTAAATATTTTTGGGCTGAGAATACATGCAATTTATTTTAAACGTGATAAGACACAAGTACATACTAAATTCTACACTGAGTTAAACCGAAAATCCCTTAGCTTTGGTAACTAGTAGCTGCCAGTACATAGGATATGGACTGGTGGGCGCGAATAATTGTATATGGATCCATAGGGCTTGACATCCCCGTCCGAGCTAGAGCGCTAGCCTTTTAACGGACGTATGTTATTTGAGTTTAAGACACGTTGGTTTGCGTGTATTAAAACGAATGGGGTAATTATCACTATAGCGTTAAGTTTAGTTACCAGGGTGCTCTGTTACGTAGAATCTATTGATAAACTTTTGATGAAATCTTGTGGTCTATCTTTATATATGTTTATGACTCGAGCAATTAAACAAATAACTCACCAACATTCGTGTTGACTTTTTAGCATGTTTTATTCTCAGGTCCTTAGAATGCTTCCGCTGTGATGTGCTTGTTGCCTGCATGGAGTCTCTCATGCTTTGTACAAAGTTTATTGCATATTCAAAATAAAACTGCGTTGTGTAATAAATAATTGGACTGTGATGTCAACCTGTAAATTAAAGACTTATGTATTTCGGGGTTTTGCTTATACCTAAGCACTTGCCCACATGTTTATAACTTTCTATGTTTAGAAAGTCACTTATTTTAATGAATGCAATATTTTATCAAAACGTATCATATAGAGGTCAAAATCTCACTGTGGAATCAATGATTAACGTGCCGCGTCAATAGCGATTTTGACGGGTCGTTACAACATGGCTCAGGCTTTACGTATATATACGCCTGAGGAGTTAGCATCTGCCGATTGTAGAGGGTTGATACTAAACGGTAGAAAGATAGATGTAAATTTTGATACACACGGTGTGTGGAGTCAAATGACAAGCCATCACCGTTTCAAAGGGGGAAATTACTCTTATTTGGATATAGATAGAGCCGAATTAAGAGTGATTCATAGGTTTTTAGCTAATTCGATTACACAAAGGGGTAAGAACAAGGAAAAAGTAAATGAACAGGATTTGTTTTACCATATGTGTATTCGAGACCCACAAAGCGCTGTAAGTATACCGTATTGTGTGGGTTATTATTTATCAGCTATGGTTCGGGGGATGCGACCGCATAGCATAATAGGAGGTGGTATTTTTATTACTTTGATTGGTGAATATCTCGGTGTGGATATAAGTCGGGGGGGATTATTAGTAGAAGAACCAGAACCACGCGATACTATAGGTTTAAATGTATACCATGGTTCGAAAGTTTTGAAAAGGCGAAATAACGCCGCAGTACCATACCATGGTAGACATCCACAGGTTGAGAGAAACCAACAACAAGGTAATGTAGGAGGGGGGAATGAGATGCAAGAAATGCAAAGGTTTATAGCTTCTCAGGAGTAAGAAAATGCTAGACAGAGAGCATTTGAAGATTGGCAAGTTCATCAGAACCAAATCATAGCTCATTGCCAACATATAGGTAGAAACTATATTCCTACACCGAAACCCATCTTCCCTCCCTGGTCTATAGAGATGCAGCCACCATATCCTACGTATAACCCTGCCGAAGCATTCTATAGCACCTATGGTTATGCCTGGAACCCCTATTGGTACCAGTATCATCCCTAGTATAATTTTTTTTTTTTTTTTTTTGGTAATTTGTAATTATTGATACGTTTAATACTTTTATTAATATTGTAATCATTTTTATAATTATCTAACTTTTATTCTTAGATTTTAATAATTTTTGAATGTGGGGTAATATACCAAACTTCAAAAATATGTATATATGTTTGCAGTTTATCTTATGTACACAACAGGGTAAAACAACGCATTTTCAAAGACTGGCATTAAGTTCAGCAAAAGCAACTAATTTTGACGACAAGATGCAAAATATATGTGAAATAACAACAAGACGGAATGAACAAATGATGTGCACCATTTATCATTCAGCAAACAAACGCCAATATATTTGGAAACTTTGGTAAAAATTTAATCATTTTTACACAAATCACCCTCAATAATTTAAATTGTTACTGATTTCTTGCAAATGAGGGCATTGCAAGATCTTAAGTGTGGGAAGGGGTTAAATTCTTTCGGATTTTAAAATTTTTATCTTAAACACTTGGTTACCATTAAAAATACTAGTAAAGCAGTAGTTGTATTAGAATCTAGTGCTCTCTGATAAAAAAAGAACAGCCCTAGTCTTATATACTAACTACCCAATTCTAGTAAAAATTTTCAAAATTTTCAATTAAATGAACTCAAAATCATGTTTATACATATTTATGAACGATAAAACTAGGTTTTAACACCGAAATTATTGTAACCTCGGAAAGGACATAAATTGAGAAACAAACCAAAATGTTAAAATTCATTTAAAATGGAATAGAGGACGATAAAAAGGAAAATAAAAGCCAAGTGTGGGAAAATTTACCAAGTTATCTAAAACATATATCACATATTTCTGTAACAAATAACTGAAAATACTTTTGCTTTGGACTAAACTAAACTGTTTTACCCGATGAAAGAAAAGAAAAGATGGATCTACACGATGAATCAATTCCATCATTAAAAGGAAGTAAAGTCTTCCGAAATAGACACGCGCTTCTTGATTTAGGTCATGAAGTTGTCGTCCAGACCAGCTGTAGGTTGACGAAAAATCTAGAAAAGTCATCACTAAAATCAGCAGGAAATCCACGGACCTCAGCATTAAACAGGGTCGCCAAGTGGTCAGATTTATCCTAACCATGAGAAGGATTTATCTCGTACAATGGGGGGCACCATGCAAATTAGCTGGATAAGACTAATGAATCAGATCCCCAGAAAGGATAATCTCCTTAAAGATTAAAAATCAGCTTTTAAGACTGATATTACTCAATCCTAGAGATTGACCTTAAAGAATGAGAATTCAAACTCATGGAATTCAATGATATCTAAACTTGAGCTTGAACGAGAAAATATTTTGATCAAAATTACAAACCGATTTGTTTTCTGAAAACCCTATTTTCAATGCGTTCATTACCATTGAACGTAAAATCCTAGGAATTCACCTGGAATTCATTAGGTCACCTGAACCAAATCGGGTGTCAACCGTAAGAACAGTGGTTGCATAGCATGGTCAAAGACAGGACCTTGTGCCATATCGGAAAATTATAAGGGTGAGCTTTACTATTGCTCCTACCAAGGATAGTAATTGCATCCGACACGTTATAGACCATAATTATAAGCATGTCAGAAGACATTGCCTTAACAGTTGCTTGTTCAACGTTTTTCTTTACAACCGGACGGTAGTTTACCGAAAGGTAATATACAGAGCAAGTTTACCGAAAGACGCAAACGACCAAAAAGCTCAAAAGTACAAAAGATAATCAAAGAGGTTCCAATTATTGATAAGAAACGTCTCGAAATTACAAGAGTACAAGATTCAAAACGCAAAGTACAAAATATAAAATTGTACGCAAGGACGTTCGAAAATCCGGAACTGGGACTAGAGTCAACTCTCAACGCTCGACGCAACGGACTAAAAATTACAAGTCAACTATGCACATAAATATAATATAATATTTAAATAATTCTTATAATTATTTATATATTATAATTAATAATAAAAACCGTCGGCAAGAAAGACTCCAAACCAGAGTGAGCTGTAATTGCAAACTCCACGACTCGCGGAGTTTGAAGGCAAAAATGCCGCGAGTCGCGGAGCCCCAATTTCAGAAACCCCCTATAAAGCTCGCGCATTCTGATCGTAAAATATCATATATATATATCTCTCAATATACTTAAAATATATATATATATATATATATATATATATATATATATATATATATATATATATATATATATTTTTAATTTAATTTTAATTATAATTCTAATAATAAGGGTATGTTAGCGAATGTTGTAAGGGTGTAAGTCGAAATTCTGTCCGTGTAACGCTACGCTATTTTTAATCATTGTAAGTTATGCTCAACCTTTTTACATTAATGTCTCGTAGCTAAGTTATTATTATGCTTATTTAATCCGAAGTAATCATGATGTTGGGCTAATTACTAAAATTGGGTAATTGGGCTTTGTACCATAATTGGGGTTTGGACAAAAGAACGACACTTGTGGAAATTAGACTATGAGCTATTAATGGGTTTTATATTAACTAAACAATACCTTGTTAATTTAATATACAAACTTATAATTCGACGTATTTATATATAACCACATACGCTTGACTGGGTACGGTGGGCGGGATATCTATAAATACCAATAATTATTCATTTTACCGGATACGGAACTGGATTAATAGTTAATAAACTTGTTGAAACAGGGGTGAATTACATTCAAGGGTAATTGGTGTAATTGTTAACAAAGTAGTAAAACCTTGGTTTACACGCAGTCGATAACCTGGTGTATTCATTAAACAAAGTATTAAAACCTTGTTACAATTCGAATCACCAATTAGTTGGAATATTTGACTTCGGGAATAAGAATAATTTGACGAAGGCTTTCGCTCTTTATATTTATGACTGATGGACTATTATGGACAAATCCGTATGGACATATTAAATAATCCAGAACAAAGGACAATTAATCCATGGGCATAAAACTAAAATCAACACGTCAAACATTATGATTACTGAAGTTTAAATAAGCATAATTCTTTTATTTCATATTTAATTTCCTTTATTTTATATTTAATTGCACTTCTAATTATCGCATTTTTATTTATTGTTATTATATTTAATTGCACTTTTAATTATCGTACTTTTTAATTATCGCAAGTTTATTTTATCGCACTTTTATTATTCGCAATTTCATTATCGTTATTTACTTTATGCTTTAATTTAAGTTTTGTATTTATTTTTGGTTTTAACTGCGACTAAAGTTTTAAAATCGACAAACCGGTCATTAAACGGTAAAAATCCCCCTTTATAATAATAATATTACTTATATATATATATATATTTGTATTTTTATAAAAGTAAACTAATATAGCGTTAAGTTTTGTTTAAAAAGATTCCCTGTGGAACGAACCGGACTTACTAAAAACTACACTACTGTACGATTAGGTACACTGCCTATAAGTGTTGTAGCAAGGTTTAAGTATATCCGTTCTCTAAATAAATAAATATCTTGTGTAAAAATGTATCGTATTTAATAGTATTTCCTGCTAAAATTAATAACTATTTTATATACCCCTCGCGAAACATCAGTAGCACCGTAGTCAAAAATCCACTCATGATTTTGTATATTATTTGAAATCAGGTTAACTTTTCCGGTACCACGATACGTATTTAAATGTTTATTATTTAAAATAATAGATTTTTGGGCCTCACTGTTTTTTATAAAATGATTTTGGGCCAAAGAACAAATTTTGGCCTTATTGTTTCTCATAAACTGATTTTGGGTCGAATCAGTTTCAATAAAGGGATCCATTTCCCTTTTTCCTTTTTGGGCCAAATCACTTGCACGAGCCCACCATCCATGTTTTAAATCCTTTAAGGGTTTGGATTTGGGATAGACAAACCCGTCGTTCCCTTTTTCCTTTCTCCCAGACGATTCATGGTCAAAATTAGGGTTCATACCCTCCCTTTCCCATTTGGTCGTTTTCTGGGATTTGGATTCCTGATGAGGGTTTAATGCCTCTTTTTCGATTAATTCTTGAAGACATTGAAACTGATTATGGTTTTCCCATATTGCTTCATCTTTACCCCGGAGAGGGTTGTTTTTCTGATCTAATCTTTTTACTCCGGCCGTTTTGAAGCGATTAGGGTCTTCCCTTTTTGCTCCGGCCGTTTTATGTAATCGAGAAAAACAATTGAGAGGAGACTTACCTCTGCTATTAGCCCAGATGGTGGTTGAGGCGTTTTTTTTAGTGACTTCATGGTTGCCATCGTTTGCTGCCACCGTCGTCACTACCCTCTTCAGCCTTGAACCTTTTTGGTGGGCTATGAAGTTTTCGATGTTGGTGGTGACCAGTGGTGGTTTACACAGAACATTGAGGTAAGTATTTTTACTCAGCCTCATTTGTTCAGAATTCATATTCTGTATTCTGAAATCATTGGTGTTGCTTTGATTAATCGAGCTACCGTCACTCATTGACATGACAGCTCTTATTTTTTCTGCTAAATGAATGAAGCTGTGAAGATGTTTGTGGATTCAAACCTTCAGCTCTGATACCATGTTTTAATTTGATAAGTAAAAAATGATTGGTTGTATTGATTAACTTTGTGTTCATACAAGCTGAATTGTTTTGATTATCAACCTAACAAGTGATATATTACATAAAATAAATAACAGCTAATTCCTATTGTGGGTAGAATCCAATAACACTTTTGGAACCTCCATTACATAAATGGAAAAGTAGCTGCAGAGGGTCACAATTGACCCGTTATCCTTAGCTGTTACTTGATCTTCTTAAATGGGAAGTGATAGAGTAACTTTCTAATCCCAATAGTCAAATTACCTTAAATGGTAATTTGCCTTTTCATCACTTTCTTCTTCTTGCAGTTTAACACCTTTACACCATGCTACTAATAATGAGACAAGTACTACTTCTACAACATGAAATATGACTCAACTGTGAAAGAAAACATAAGGAGAGTCGGAAATAAATGGTAGTCTCACTATTATCGTGTAATAATACATGTTTGTTTAGAGAACTTGATAAAATAATAATTTATGTTCGTTAAATACATAATAATAATGCATTATGCATTTATAGTTTCGCACCTAGATGTGTGGGATGATCTATTAAGGGGCAACTGGGGTCAGCCGCCCCAGTCCCCCCGACGATTAATTTAATGATAATTATACGTTAAATCCAACGTTTATTGTATAATTTTTTCGGTTAAATTTCGACATTTTTACCCCCTTCTTTTTCTTTTCTACAAACTTTTAACGATTTACACTCGTAGAAAAAAAAAATTGAATCCACTACTGCGTAGATGATGATTAATAATTTATCAAAACTTAACATATCAAAACGAGTATATAGCCCTTTCCTCTAAATATGATCGATTAAACAAAATTACTAACATTAATCTGTGTGAATCATGAAGTGACACGATAACAATCTATGTCAAATGTATTAATAGCATCTATTTAAAATGTTGGTCACAGAAAACGGTCAGGTGTCACATAAATTGCATATTAAGTGCTAGTACATTATATTATATTATTATACCTACATGCTAATTGTATACCTACATGCTAATTGTTGTATACCTACATGCTAATTGCCATGACCAAAATCGTAGTTTCACCTACTCCCGATTATCGTTTTGAATTCGCGTTCACACTACAAACAGCCCCTCAAATTCGCCTCACTTTATACAACGGTCCCTGGACTTTCCACGTAAATATATAATTTTATTAAAATAAAAGAAACTAATTTCACCCGAACTTTGAACGGGCCCTATCTTCTCGCTCGGTGCGAGTTAAATTTTTCCGAAATCACCGTTAAACTCGAAAAAATCTAATGCATACAACGGGACTAACTACGCGCGAAACGGACATCGTTAAAAAAACACTAAATATTTCGGGCTATATTTCATCCATATACATACACGTACAACAAACAACTCAACCTATTAGATATATTAGGTACCATACAACATATATCCAAATTCGACCACGCGTTGAATACAACCGCAGCAACGCGCGGTAGAATTTTTTTCTAGTTAGTACTATAAGACTTATAAGTCACGTAGATAGCATCTTAATCACAGAAATGGACACATCGTATAGTACTGTAGACATTGGACAACACAAAAAGGTTGGCGAGACAAATGTTGGCTTGAATGTGTTTTGAGAAACGATTTCTGTACGCCAAGAAATTGGAAGTACAGTTGCTTTAGAAGTTAGATAAAAACATTAATCTTTTGTTAAGTTACATTACATAATCAAATCAAATAGTTACATTTCTAAGACCACTTTTAACTCTGACTGCAAAGTAAAGGTAAAAATGATTTGTTGACTGTGACGTGACAATGTTAATGAATGAAGGTAAATAATGGTGAGTGTTAAATTTGAGCCACAAGTTTTTGAGTTATATAGTACAGTATGATTGAAGTTTGGTGGAACTATAATAATAATAATAAAAAAAAAAAAAAAAAAAGAAGAAGAAGTGAGGTGTCAACATCAAAGGCAAAGATAGGATTCATGGATAAATTTGATCTTTCTTGGAAAAAAAAAAAAAAAAAAAAAAAACTATATTATTCATATTTAAAGGATATTAAAATTTATAATTAGGGGATACTGGCCATTAATTTACAAATTTTAATACACTATAGTAGGCTTATTTGGAGAGTTGGGAGTGACAAAACATTCACATGCATCTCCCTGTATCCAATGTATCCAACTTTGGTGAACATATTATTGGGTGTCACTTTGTATTTGTTGGTGTCACAAAAGTAACCGACGCCTCGAATCCGACACTTTTGACGCCCATTCAATGGCGTCAAGGGCGTCTAATTTGTTCCAAGTAAGTGCCAGCTAAGAGAAGCAGGGGCGTAAGATTTTTTTATGAAGCCAAGTTAAATAGGGTCTAACATCATTTCAATTCTACAAGTTTCCTTTTCTTTAAAAGAAAACTCGTACTCTCAACACAATTGTTTGTTTCCAATGATCAGAACAAAGTTGAAGTTATTAACATGTATGTTTTAATATATATTTGTAGTTTCATGTGACGATCCGAAAATTTTCGACCAAATTTAAAACTTAATCTTTATATGATTACGACAAGATAAGCAAAATCTGTAATATTGATTCGCAAAATTTTTGAACTAATGTTATATATTCAGTTAACCTTTGACTATTGACCGACGATTCACGAACATCTATTTGTATATATATATATATATATATATATATATATATATATATATATATATATATATATATATATATATATATATATATACAATAAGTTGGAATATTAATTATTAAAATTAATTATAAATAACTTGCAATGTGTATTTAAAAACTGATTTATGTATATTAAATAAAGATATGTATACATATATATAATTTCAAGTTATTTAGTAAACGATAGTAACATTCGATTATTGATTCGATTGATATTTAGATAAGTTAACTAAAACGTTTAAGATGGACAAGTAAAAACACTAATTTGCTACAGTATTTTCGAATTGCTACAGTACCCGAAAAGCTACAGTGTTTTCGAAAACCACTATTTGCTACAGTAAAAATCATTTTGCTACAGTAAAACACTATTTCAAAATGAAAATGTATGTATATTTTACAAATGTTATAAAATATAATATTAACTTAGATATAAAACGTTTTGATTTAAAATAATATTATTATATATTAAGACGTTAATTTATAGACGCAAATGATCAAAACACTCGAACATACAAGATACACTTCGGGTAATATAGTTATTGATAATGTAAGTCTATATTTTGACAAAGATACACGTCGCGAAACGTAAAGTACAAGTTATTAAAGCATACGAAGTAACGTTCGAAAATTCGGAACCGGGACATAAGTCAAGTGACAACGTACAAGTAATCGGAACTAAAATTACAAGTCACCTATACACGAGAATATAATATAATATATATATAATTAATATAAATTATATATATTATATATATAATTAAATAATATGTCGACGAACTAGCAAACAAAGGGAAATGAGCTGGATCAGCATCTCATGCGATCGCATGGGATTTGGGCATCACCTCCATGCGATCGCATGGCCCTAAAATTCTGGCCAAGTCTATAAAAGGCCACGAGTTCTGCCCGAATACTTACACTTTCACATTTATTTTCTTTCTTTCTCTCTATATTTATATTATTATTATTATTATTATTATTATTATTATTATTATTATTATTATTATTATTATTATTATTATTATTATTATTATTATTATTATTATTATTATTATTATTATTATTATTATTATTATTTTTATAATTAAGATTAATATTATTATTAATCTTATAGTTAGGAGTATTATTATTAGTATTATTATACATAAAATATTACGACGAAGTTATGTCCAAACGATTTCAAAACAAGCTTTTTGAGCGGGATAGAACTAAGGAAATTATGGGTTATAGCTATGGAGGTTATGAGTATTGCTTGGGGGTTATGATCATGAGTCAAAGGTGCGTTTATCATCTCCGTTTCGTCTACGTACTTTCCTACAATATTGAATCACAATATTGATACGTGAGCATTCATATCTTACCTTTTATATATTAATAGTGTATCCATGTCTAGTGCTCGAGTATATATGTTTGTGCATGCTTGTATGCTTTAATTTTGTCGTTAAACAGTTTATGATGAATCACGAATTTGATACATATGCTACTGATATAAAGTATATGATATGCATGTCGTTTGAAAGAATAATGCTAAAAACGAACATATATTTCATAGCATTATTCCTCAAGAAAGACAAGCTTTTAGTTGCAATTGTCCTATTTACAAGTGATATTCGTTTAAATAATAAAAGGTGAAGACAAAAGACAGATTCGACGAATTGAAGACGCAAATGACCAAAAAGCTCAAAAGTACAAAGTACAATCAAAGTGGTTCCAATTATTGATAAGAAACGTCTCAGAATTACAAGAGTACAAGATTCAAAACGCAAAGTACAAGATATTAAATTGTACGCAAGGACGTTCGAAAATCCGGAACCGGGACCAGAGTCAACTCTTAACGCTCGACGCAACGGACTAAAAATTACAAGTTAACTATGTATATAAATATAATATAATATATAATTAATTATATAAATTATATATATATATATATATATATATATATATATATATATATATATATATATATATATATATATATATATATATATATATATATATATATATATATATATATTATATTTATATATTAAAACCGTCGGCAAAGAAGATCCAAAAAGGGATGAGCTATAAAAGCAAACTCCGCGACTTGCGGAGTTTGAAGGGGAAATATACCGCGACTCGCGGAGCCCCAAATTCTGAAACTGCCTATAAAAGCCAGCGAATTCGACGAGTTTTATATATCTTTTTCTTCTCCTCATTCATACGTAATATATATATATATATATATATATATATATATATATATATATATATATATATATATATATATATATATATATATATATATATATATATATATATATATATATATTATAATTTTAATTTTAATTTTAATTTTAATTCTAATAATAAGGGTATGTTAGCAAATATTGTAAGGGTGTAAGTCGAAATTCTGTCCGTGTAACGCTACGCTATTTTTAATCATTGTAAGTTATGTTCAACCTTTTTAATTTAATGTCTCGTAGCTAAGTTATTATTATGCTTATTTAAATCGAAGTAATCATGATGTTGGGCTAATTACTAAAATTGGGTAATTGGGCTTTGTACCATAATTGGGGTTTGGACAAAAGAACGACACTTGTGGAAATTAGACTATGGGCTATTAATGGGCTTTATATTTGTTTAACTAAATGATAGTTTGTTAATTTTAATATAAAGATTTACAATTGGACGTACCCATAAATAACCATATACACTCTATCGGACACGATGGGCGGGGTATTTATATGTACGAATAATCGTTCATTTAACCGGACACGGGAATGGATTAATAGTCTATGGAATTATTAAAACAGGGGTGAAATTTTGTACAAGGACACTTGGCATAATTGATAACAAAGTATTAAAACCTTGGGTTACACACAGTCGATATCCTGGTGTAATTATTAAACAAAGTAATAAAACCTTGTTACAGTTTAAGTTCCCAATTAGTTGGAATATTTAACTTCGGGTATAAGGATAATTTGACGAGGACACTCGCACTTTATATTTATGACTGATGGACTGTTATGGACAAAAATCAGACGGACATATTAAATAATCCAGGGCAAAGGACAATTAACCCATGGGCATAAAACTAAAATCAACACGACAAACATCATGATTACGGAAGTTTAAATAAGCATAATTCTTTTATTTCATATTTAATTTCTTTTATATTTAATTGCACTTTTAATTATCGCACTTTTATTTATTGTTATTGTATTTAATTGCACTTTTAATTATCGTACTTTTTAATTATCGCAATTTTATTTTATCGCACTTTTATTTATCGCAATTTCATTATCGTTATTTACTTTACGCTTTAAATTAAAGTCTTGTATTTATTTTTAATATTTTACATTAGGTTTTAACTGCGACTAAAGTTTTAAAAATCGACAAACCGGTCATTAAACGGTAAAAACCCCCCTTTATAATAATAATATTACTTATATATATTTGTATTTTTATAAATTAAAACTAATATAGCGTTAAGCTTTGTTTAAAGATTTTCCCTGTGGAACGAACCGGACTTACTAAAAACTACACTACCTATAAGTGTTGTAGCAATGTTTAAGTATATCCATTCTATAAATAAATAAATATCTTGTGTAAAATTATATCGTATTTAATAGTATTTAGTTGTAAAAATAAAGCTATTTTATATACACCTCGCATAACATCAGAAAGCTATCGAAAAATTAATAAGTTTTCATTTAGAAATCGCGTGATTTCGATGAACGGATTAAAAGATATGGTCAACTGAATTATGTTAATTGAAATTGTGTTTGAAACTGCAAATTAATATTTAAACAACTTGTCTATGAGATTGATAAATTGGATTTTTAGATATTAATAGTCGATTAAATGAACTCTTATATAAGACACGTCTCGTTTTGTTAAACAATTGTCAAAGTTGACTTTTTGAGATGACTTTTGTTAACTTTTACATGTCAGCCTCGAGCATTAGGATTGTGATACACTATGACCCGACCTAGCTTGTTAGACATGTATTGACCAACATATGTTCTCTAGGTTGAGATCTACGCTTATTTTGCATTACGAGTTTCGGTCACATTTCGGTGAATGACCTTATGTGCTGCTAAGGTGAGTTTCATTTGATCCCTTTTTACTAATTGCTTTTGCAATCTATATTTTTGGGCTGAGAATACATGCACTTTATTTTAAACGCAATGGACACAAGTACATACTAAATTCTACACCGAGTTTGAACCGAAAATCCCCTAGCTTTGGTAACTAGTAACTGCCGGTTATAAGAACTGGTAGGCGCGAATAGTTGTATATGGATCCATAGGGCTTGACATCCCCGTCTGTTCCAGGTATAGAAACCCTAGCATGAACTATAAAACAGACGTATACTATTTGAGTTTAGTACATGTTAGATTGCGTGTATTGTACATGTTGGTTGCATGTATGTTAAAACATGGGTACTTATTATAACGTTAAAGCTTAGTTACCAGGGTGCTCAATCTTGTAGAATATTTTGATAAACGTTTCTGGATGAAACAACTGAAATCTTATGATCCACCTTTATATACAGATTATGCGCAACATTAAAACTATGAACTCACCAACCTTTGTGTTGACACTTTTAAGCATGTGTATTCTCAGGTTTTTAGAAGTCTTCAGCTGTTTGCTTATAAGTTATACAAGCTATGTGCATGGAGTTATACATGCTTTATTCAAGAAAACTTTGCATTCACAAAAACATCACCATGTATCTTATTTGACTGTATTGTCAACAGATGTATTGTTAAAAACTATTATATACGGTGATTGTCTATACGTAGAAATCATCAGATGTCGAAAGCCTTGGATTTATATATTCATTTATGGTGTGCCTTTTCAAAAGAATGCAATGTTTACAAAACGTATCATATAGAGGTCAAAACCTCACTATGAAATCAATGAATGATGTACTCGTCCAAATGGATTTAGACGGGTCATCATAGTTGGTATCAGAGCTTGAGGTCATAGGGAACCAGAATTTGCATTAGTGTGTTTAACTGGTAATTGTTAGCATGCATTAATGAGTCTGGACTATGACCGTATCTGTTTTTATCGAGTTTTGCTTATCATTTCTTGTCAGAAATTACTTGCTTATCATTATTAAGTCTAGACACGTTTCTTGCATTTATTGCATACATAGTGTACAGACGAATTCATATCTTAGCATATCTATTACTGTAAACTTTGCTTGACATCTTCCGAAAATTCCTCCGTGATTTATGGAATTTAACACCCCAGATTTTTTTATTTTTTTTTTTAAAATACAGCGGAAGACCAATTTAACAAATACATAATATAAACATGTATATATATACAATCCAATGATAAACACATTAATAAATAAATGATCGGGTGTTATATTAAAACGTAAATACAACTTTAATAGAAAAGACTCGACATCAGAGTTCCGACTAGTCAAACATATCTCCCAACAATCCGTCTCCCTGGAATCTATCAAGTATGCAACAGTCAACCTGCAGGGAAGAGGAGGGGGTTAGCACGAAACTAAGTGGGTGCAACTAGCTTCAGGTAATAGTATACAGGAACCGTCATACTAAGCATGTCACATAGTCTAACACATAAACATCTCCCAAGTGCCGTCTACAGAGACTCTGGCGGCTCGACCAAACCATTAACCACCAGTTGATCGGACTGGGGCTTACCAGAAGTTCCTCCACCACCGTGTGTATATATATAATCCACACGCGACGGACGCGTCATTCACATATATATACACCTCGATTGTCTAGGCTACCACATGAGGAACCCAACCCGCAGGTTGATCTCTCCTACCGAGGCTACCACACAATAGGGACGCACTGGGCTCCAGCAGACAAGTATCAACTAACATGCACACATCACAACGTATAACTAACCACAACAATAAGTATATCTAACAAGCATGACAATCATAATATAACATGCTACTATATACTATATTCTCCAGTTAGTCCTACTCCCCGATACCGGCATCACTCGGTAGTCTAATATCACCGAGTCTTCTCCTCATCTGTATCACCTGAAAACAATACTCACAAGTTAGTAAATCATATTCCAAATACTAACAATATCACAATCACAATGTGTATATATATACAAATGCATATACTTCATCATTATACAAACAGGCAGCATAACGGTTACAAATCAACACTTAGTCAGAATTCCAACCGCCAAAGACCATCGGTCGATCGTCAGAGACGGTCGGCCGATCGTCACTACACCATCGGTCGATGGACTACTCTATCGGTCGATCATTAAAATTGCAGGAAGGACTCACACCATCGGTCGATGGTCTAGTCCATCGGTCGATCGCCAGACATCATCGGTCGATGGTCATCGACCATCGGCCGAGGGTATTTCATCAGCAGCAGCAGCTGAAAAGTGACGGGTTTCACCCCAAACTCACCAATTCTCAATCTAGAGCTCGTTTTTAACCTCAAAACTGACCAAATCAAAGACTCTATACATGTAGATACATAAACCCATAAGATTTTGACTCAAACAACACCAAATCTAACCATTTTGATCCAATTTACACTTTTATTAAAACTAACACAAAATTCTTAGTTTCTCAAAGGTTGAATCACGAAATGTAATAATTCTTACCTTAAACGAATCAGTGAATCATAGAGAACACAAAGATATAAATGATTTGAGCTCTAGAATAAGGATTAAAGATCTAGGGTTTGGTAGTAGATGAAGATGAGAGTATGTGTGTGTGTGAATATTCTGGAAACAAGAGCAAAAAAGGCAGGCATAAGTCTTTTATTTGGGATTAAATCCCATATGGTGCAACACACGGGTATCTATCAGTTATCTGATATCTTTCGTACTTAATTTGACTGCCCTAACGGAGTCCAAATTAAATAAACAAACCTGTTCTGTGACCCTTATCACAAATTGGTCCTATCCACATCATTAAATAATAATAATTATAAAATTAAAATAAAAGCATATAATAACACCACACAACCTGAGGGTAAAATAGTAATCTAACAGCTAGGCCCGCTTCGAGGGTGTTACAAATCTACCCCCCTTAAAGAGATTGCGTCCTTGGAATCTGCTAAGTCATAGCCAACACGGGTCGCAGGTAACAAATACCAACACAATTAGTCACACCAGTCGTTACACTAAAACACATCCTAATATGATAAGCATTACCAAGGTTCATTAGCTTTCTCAGCTGTCAACCCATAAGCCAAAATCGTCAATTTAAAAACTCACCGTCACTAAGTCAATGCCAACCCTTTCTGCTACGACCAACTCCAATCACGCAACACAACATTCAGATAATTTATCTCGCAATTGTCTATAGCATCACAATTATCGCTTGAAGGGGTAACCAAGTACCAACAATCTACAAAAAACAAGGGACGTGCACGACATCTTTTATCCTAGCGCTAAACGAAGAGGATAACGATCAAACAATTCAACACTAGATACAATCAACATTCATTCAAATATAAGACAACCCAAAAGTAATATATAGACCCATTATCAACTTAATTGACTTCCACGAAATGGTTCACAACAAGTTTCCGCTTGCATATCGTATTCTTGAATCATATGTAACTATCCATCATTTAGTCCTCTAATTTACATCAATGAGTCTGATTTTCTCGGTTTTTCATGAAAAGTTTCACGTCAAACTGTCACTACACCCTACTTTCTGAAGATACCAACGGTTATACACTGTCAATTTCATCGAATCGGACTGATCCATCAAATTTCGAGATTACCCATAAATTAAATCCATCCAATCTCCCATTTAGTTTATTCTAAGTCATCTATTTATTGTCAACTTGTCACATGAAGACACAACTCAGTTAAGCCCACAATTCTACACTACCAAATCAACAAAGGTCATGGGTATTACAAACCACCACAACGGGCCACAATGTGACCTAAGTCAAAACATGTCCTACGGTCATACGCCTTACAAAGCTTCGTCCATTCTCGTAGGTCAAAAGCTAACTTATCGGTCTAAAGCTAAACACGCCATCTGCTATTCTACTACCCAAGGGTCAAGACCCGTTATATGCCAATCTGCAAACTTACTTACTTACACTACACGATATCCGAATCGTTCCTCACCTTCTGGTCTAGAAAACAGTCTTTACCACTAGCTAAAGAAATTCATTGCTGAAAACCTACCGCCCTTTAATAACTGAACAAGTCTAATTTCTTCTGAATTTCAAATTTGATCTATCATCAATCTTATAAAATACCACGAAAATTCCATCTCAATTCTAGGTTTACACATTAACTCTCGAGTCACTACTAATGACCCACTACATGATATCTGTCAATCATGATTTGAGGTTATCCCCGAGTCACCTTCATCGAATTTCCTAGATCAACTCAGTCTAAAACACTGAATAATGGCTATTATTTACCTTAGAATACACAAACTTAGCTAATTTCATCACTACAACATAGCCAAATCAACTCAGATTACACTAAATTAGCCAAACTCCGTAATTTAATACCTGTTTCAATCTCGATATTTAAAGGTTTCGTCATAAATCACTTATCTAGGTTGATACTTACCCAAAATTCATCACTTAAAGCATGACTTTATTCATATCATCAATAGAAGAAACACTTACAAATGCAATATTAAACCAACATTAATCATTCGAACATGGATTTCAAGTCAACGATATCCACTACCACAAGCAATAAACATCCATCTAACAATTAAGTCCGTCAAATGATATCAATACACGCGTTTGATACCACTAAAACTATCTCTACATCGACTTTATTTTGCTTCGAACTTCATCAGAACTCAAAACTAAGGCTTATTCGATCATCAATAGCCTAGGTCCAAATATTGTTCAACTAACATTACTATGTTGGGAAACTCTACTTGTAACACCTGCCATTTTTTTTTTCTTTTTTTATACACAGCGGAAGACTTTAATAATAAACACAATATAAGTCACGTCATTACATTAAACTGTATAATTAAGTTTAAGCTTACACAACAGTGTTACGTTATTACAAAACATTATTTAAACAAAAGTCCACATCAGAGTAGGGTTGTCAAACATGTCTTCTGCATCAATACCCATCCCGACTAGCAGTACCTAAACTGCAAGGGGGAAAACATGTGGGGGATTAGCGCACCGCTAAGTGAATGGAATATATCTAACATATATAGCTTAAGCCACACAAGCTATATACATCAACAATACCTGCTAACTACCAACTAGCATACAATAAGACAATACGAGGATCGGCGGCTTGTACGAGCACACGACTCTCAGCTGATCGGGCCTGAGTCTACCGATAGTCCCTGGTACTCAATTCACAGTATAGTTATCCAGATGCAGGGGATGCATCATTCACACTATACTCCACAATCTGTAGCCTATGGACCCAACCTCCCCTAGGCACGGTTGACCTCATACGGACTCTAACCTCTCCTAGGCACGGTCTCGAGTCCCCAGTCTCCCTAGGCTCGACTGGTGCCATTCACACAGTGTACACATAATTTACACACAACATCAGGCATACGATATTATTCTATCATGGCAATTTCTACACTATGCATGGTAAAAGAGTCAACTACGGTAGCATGATATGCTACTTAAACTCTATCCGGAGATAGACCCACTCACCGAATACCAGCAACTAGCTCAGATAATCTATCACTGAGCGGCTTCCTTATCCTTATCACCTGAACATAAGGCAAATCAAGTTAGTTTCTGTCCGTTAACACAAAACAGCACAGTACAGAAAATCAGTCACAAAAAGCGCCACAAAAAGGTCTACTTAACACTTATGCATTTTTAGAATTTACATCCTGAAAATCATAAAAACACACGGACAGCATAACAGCTATAATTCAATATTTAGTAAAAATTTCACTGCCAAAGACCATCGGTCGATGGTCCTATCCATCGGCCGATCGTCCACACACCATCGGTCGATGGTCTCCCCCAATCGGTCGATCGTCAAAATTACATCCGCTGGTCAGAAGTCATACACTATCGGTCGATGGTCTTGTCCACCAACCGATCGTCCCTCACCATCGGTCGATGGTCAACGACCATCGGCCGAAGGTAGTTCATCAGCTGCAACAGCAGAAAAGTGACGGGTTTCAACCCAAAATCACCAAATCTCGACTTTGGACATGTTTTTGACCTCAAAACTGGTTACATCTTTTACACTAACCTTTTAGAAACATAAACCCACAACTTTTATGCACAAACAACAAAAATTGAAGCAATTTTGACATCAAAACCCACTTTTATAAAACTTACCCAAAACACCCATTTTGACACTGATTTGATCATGAAATCAAACAAATTTTACCTTGTTAGAATCACAACAACACAAGGAACTATTTGACACCAAAATCAAGCTTCAATTCGAGATCAAATGATTTAGGGTTGTTTGAGATGATGAAGATGAGGTTAGGTGAGAGTGTGAGTGGAAGGAAGGTTCAGGAAACAAAATGAGGGGAATTAGCTGCTTCTACACTTATTTTGGGGTTAAAACCCCATACCCCACAACACACGGGTATTTATCAGTTAACTGATATCTTTCGCACAAGATTAGGTAACCCAAACGAGGTCCAATTAAAATAAACAAACCTGTTCTGGGACCCTTGTCACAAACTGATCACAACACAATTATATTAAAACACTAATAAAATAATTAAAATAAAAGCACTTAAAACTAAGCACAAACCCTAAGGTAAAATAGACAACTTACAACTAACCCGGGTTTCAGTTTGTTACAAATCCACCCCCCTTAAAGAAGATTTCGTCCTCGGAATCAGGTCTTGGTCAAACAAATGAGGGTAGCGAGTTCTCATCAACTCTTCGGTCTCCAGCGTAAGATTAGAACCCAAACTGTGTTTCCACTCAATCAACACCATCGGAATCTCTTTCTTTCTCAGCTTAGTCACCTTTCGGTCAACTACACGGACCGGTTCTTCCACCAATTTCTTATTCAAATCGACCCTTAAATCTTCTATAGGAAGAAGTTGCGTTTCATCATCGACTTTACACTTACGAAGATAACATACGTTGAATGTATTATGAATTTTGGCTAATTCTGGTGGAAGATCTAACACCACAGTCTGATCATTCAACACTTCACTGATCGGAAACGGACCAATAAATCTTGGTGCTAACTTACCACGTTTACCGAATCTGATAACCCCTTTCCACGGCAAAACTTTCAGATACACTCGTTCACCCACACTAAAAGTTACCAGATGTCTATACGGATCAGCATACATTTTTTGCCTATCTCTAGCGGCTTTCAACTTTTCTCGCGCGATTGCAACTTTTTCGGCTGTCATTTGAACAATTTCGGGACCTGCAAACTGTTTCTCCCTGGCTTCTAACCAACAAGTTGGATATATATATATATATATATATATATATATATATATATATATATATATATATATATATATATATATATATATATATATATATATATATATATATATATATATATATATATATATATATATATATATATATATATATTCTGCAACGACGACCGTACAACATTTCATAGGGCGGCATCCCTATACTCGAATGATATGAATTATTATACGCAAATTCGACCAACGGTAAATGTGTATCCCACGAACTACCGTATTCTAACACACAAGCCGTCAACATATCCTCCAAAGGCTGTATCGTTCTTTCACTCTGACCGTCTGTCTGAGGATGATAAGCTGTACTTAAATTTACACGTATACCCAGATTCTGTTGAAGACTATTCTAAAAGTTTGACGTAAATCTGGAATCTCTGTCTGAAACGATCGATAACAGCACACCATGTCGACTAACTATTTCTTTCACATACAAATCGGCTAACTCACTTAACGAAGCTGTCTCACGAGTAGCAAGAAAATGAGCACTTTTAGTTAGACGATCCACTATTACCCAAATCATATCATGTCTTTTCTGAGTTCGGGGTAATTTGGTCACAAAATCCATCGTTATATGTTCCCATTTCCACTCCGAAATCTGTAACTGACGTAATGAACCATAAGGTTTCTTATGTTCTGCCTTCACTTGAGCACATATATGACACTTTTCGACATAACGGGCGATGTCTGATTTCATTGTTGGCCACCAATACACTGTTTTCATGTCATGATACATCTTATTACTACCCGGATGTACTGTTAATCTAGATTTGTAAGCTTCTGTCATGATTAAATCCCTCAAATCTCCAAACTTAGGTACCCAAACACGATTGTTTAAGGTCTTTAGTCCATGTGAGTCAACAATTAAGTCCACTTTTCGTTTGGTCATTTGCTCGGATTTAATATGTTTGTCCTCCAAAGAACAGGCCTGAACGGTTCTTAAACTGTTAATCAAATCTGAAGTTATATTCAAACGAAGGAATTTCACATTTTCACTTGACTTTTTACGACTTAGTGCATCGGCAACCACATTTGTCTTACCCGGATGATATTTAATTTCACAATCATAATCTTTGATCAACTCTTGCCACCGTCTCTGTCGCATATTCAATTCTTTCTGTGAGAAGATATACTGCAAACTCTTGTGATCTGTACAAATAACACAATGGGTTCCATACAAAATAGTGTCTCCACAGTTTCAAGGCAAACACTACTGCAGCCATTTCAAGGTCATGCACAGGATAATTCTTCTCATGAACTTTCATCTGTCGCGAGGCGTAAGCAATTACTTTACCTCTTTGCATTAATACATAACCCAACCCAGCATATGACGCATCACAGTATACCACAAAGTCATCTGAACCTTCTGGTAAAGCTAACACTGGTGCCTGACACATTAGCTGTTTCAAAATCTGAAAAGCCTTTTCCTGTTCATCAGTCCATCGAAAGGCTACATCTTTACGAGTCAACTTAGTCAACGGACCTGCTATTTTAGAAAAATCTTTGATAAACCTGTGATAATAACCAGCCAATCCCAAAAAACTCTTAATCTCAGTCGGAGTCTTCGGAGAATTCCAATTCATTACCGCTTCTATCTTTGTCGGATCAACTTTTATACCTTCGGCACAAATCACATGACCCAAAAACTGCACTTCACGTAACCAAAATTCACACTTTAAAATTTTTGCAAATAGTTGTTCACGTTTCAACAAGTTCAAAACTTGTCTCAGATGTTCAGCATGTTCACTCTCTGTCTTTGAATACACTAGTATATCGTCTATGAACACAATCACAAACTTATCTAAGAACGGACGACACACTCTATTCATTAAATCCATGAAGACTGCTGGCGCATTCGTCAACCCAAACGGCATGACAAGAAATTCATAATAACCATACCTTGTTCTGAACGCTGTTTTCGGTATATCTGATTCAGCAACACGAACCTGATGATACCCGGATCGTAAGTCTATCTTAGAAAAGAATGAAGCACCCTGTAACTGATCGAACAAATCGTCTATTCGAGGTAACGGATACTTATTCTTCACTGTTCTTTTGTTCAATTCACAATAATCAATACACATACGCATTGACCCATCTTTCTTTTTAACAAACAATACCGGAGCACCCCACGGTGAAGAACTCGGTCGGATAAACCCACAATCTAATAACTCTTGAATCTGTGACATCATTTCACGGATTTCAGACGGCGCTAATCGGTATGGAGCTTTTGCAACTGGAGTTGTTCCAGGAACCAACTCAATCTTATATTTGACTTCCCTTACCGGTGGCAGACCTGGTAACTCATCTGGGAACACTTCGGGAAATTCCGATACTACCGGAATATCAGCCACTGTTTTCTTTTCTTTCTTCGTATCAATCACATATGCAAGAAATGATTCACAACCCTTTGCCATCGACTTTTTCGCTTTCATCATGGTTATCAACGAAAAATTATGAAATGTCCCGTTCATATTGATTATAAATGTTCCATATTAATTGATTTCGTTGCGAGGTTTTGACCTCTATATGAGACGTTTTTCAAAGACTGCATTCAATTTTAAAACAATCATAACCTTTATTTTATCAATAAAGGTTTTTAAAAAAAAACATTACGTAGATTATCAAATAATGATAATCTAAAATATACTGATTACATACGACAATTACATAATGGTTTACAATAGAAATATATTACATCGACATATGTTTCTTGAATGCAGTTTTTACACAATATCATACAAACATGGACTTCAAATCTTGTCCTTATTTTAGTATGCAAAAGCGGAAGCTCTTTATATTCACCTGAGAATAAACATGCTTTAAACGTCAACAAAAATGTTGGTGAGTTATAGGTTTAACCTATATATATATCAAATCGTAACAATAGACCACAAGATTTCATATTTCAATACACATCCCATACATAGAGATAAAAATCATTCATATGGTGAACACCTGGTAACCGACATTAACAAGATGCATATGTAAGAATATCCCCATCATTCCGGGACACCCTTCGGATATGATATAAATTTCGAAGTACTAAAGCATCCGGTACTTTGGATGGGTTTGTTAGGCCCAATAGATCTATCTTTAGGATTCGCGTCAATTAAGGTGTCTGTTCCCTAATTCTTAGATTACCAGACTTAATAAAAAGGGGCATATTCGATTTCGATAATTCAACCATAGAATGTAGTTTCACGTACTTGTGTCTATTTTGTAAATCATTTATAAAACCTGCATGTATTCTCATCCCAAAAATATTAGATTTTAAAAGTGGGACTATAACTCACTTTCACAGATTTTTACTTCGTCGGGAAGTAAGACTTGGCCACTGGTCGATTCACGAACCTATAACAAATATGTACATATATATCAAAGTATGTTCAAAATATATTTACAACACTTTTAATACATTTTGATGTTTTAAGTTTATTAAGTCAGCTGCCCTCGTTAGTAACCTACAACTAGTTGTCCACAGTTAGATGTACAGAAATAAATCGATATATATTATCTTGAATCAATCCACGACCCAGTGTATACACGTTTCAGGCTATATCACAACTCAAAGTATATATATTTTTGGAATCAACCTCAACCCTGTATAGCTAACTCCAACATTACTGCATATAGAGTGTCTATGGTTGTTCCAAATAATATATATACATGGGTCGATATGATATGTCAAAACATTTGCATACGTGTCTATGGTATCCCAAGATTACATAATATATTAGAATACATGTATAATACAATATAAGTTAGCTAGGATATGATTTGTATAGAATTGTTAATATTTCCCGTAGCTACAAAAATCAAAAAATATCCAATCTTGTTTTACCCATAACTTCTTCATTTTAAATCCGTTTTGAGTGAATCAAATTGCTATGGTTTCATATTGAACTCTATTTTATGAATCTAAACAGAAAAAGTATAGGTTTATAGTCAGAAATATAAGTTACAAGTCATTTTTGTAAGAGGTAGTCATTTCAGTCGAAAGAACGACGTCTTGATGACCATTTTGAAAAACATACTTCCACTTTGAGTTTAACCATGATTTTTGGATATAGTTTCATGTTCATAAGAAAAATCATTTTCCCAGAAGAACAACTTTTAAATCAAAGTTATCATAGTTTTTAATTATCAAACCCAAAACAGCCCGCGGTGTTACTACGACGGCGTATGTCCAGTTTTACGGTGTTTTTCGTGTTTCCAGGTTTTAAATCATTAAGTTAGCATATCATATAGATATAGAACATGTGTTTAGTTGATTTTAAAAGTCAAGTTAGAAGGATTAACTTTTGTTTGCGAACAAGTTTATAATTAACTAAACTATGTTCTAGTGATTTTAAGTTTAAACCTTCGAATAAGATAGCTTTATATGTATGAATCGAATGATGTTATGAACATCATTACTACCTAAAGTTTTATGGATAAACCTACTGAAAAAGAGACAAATGGATCTAGCTTCAAAGGATCTTGGATGGCATGAAAGTTCTTGAAGTAGAATCATGACACGAAAACAAGTTCAAGTAAGATTTCCACTCGAAATAAGATTGTTATAGTTATAGAAATTGAATCAAAGTTTGAATATGAGTATTACCTTATATTAGAAAGATATCTCACTGTAAATAAGAAAGATTTCTTGAGGATGGATGATCACTCTACAAGATTGGAAGTAAGCTAGCAAACTTGGAAGTATTCTTGATTTTATGAAACTAGAACTTGTAGAATTTATGAAGAACACTTAGAACTTGAAGATAGAACTTGAGAGAGATCAATTAGATGAAGAAAATTGAAGAATGAAAGTTTTTGTAGGTGTTTTTAGTCATTGGTGTATGGATTAGATATAAAGGATATGTAATTTTGTTTTCATGTAAATAAGTCATGAATGATTACTCAATTTTTTGTAAATTTATGAGATATTTCATGCTAGTTGCCAAATGATGGTTCCCACATGTGTTAGGTGACTCACATGGGCTGCTAAGAGCTGATCATTGTAGTATATATACCAATAGTACATACATCTAAAAGCTGTGTATTGTACGAGTACGAATACGGGTGCATACGAGTAGAATTGTTGATGAAACTGAACGAGGATGTAATTGTAAGCATTTTTGTTAAGTAGAAGTATTTTGATAAGTGTCTTGAAGTCTTTCAAAAGTGTATGAATACATATTAAAACACTACATGTATATACATTTTAACTGAGTCGTTAAGTCATCGTTGGTCGTTACATGTAAGTGTTGTTTTGAAACCTTTAGGTTAACGATCTTGTTAAATGTTGTTAACCCAATGTTTATAATATCAAATGAGATTTTAAATTATTATATTATCATGATATTATGATGTATGAATATCTCTTAATATGATATATATACATTAAATGTCGTTACAACGATAATCGTTATATATATGTCTCGTTTCAAAATCATTAAGTTAGTAGTCTTGCTTTTACATATGTAGTTCATTGTTAATATACTTAATGATATGTTTACTTATCATAATATCATGTTAACTATATATATATATATATATCCATATATATGTCATCATATAGTTTTTACAAGTTTTAACGTTCGTGAATCACCGGTCAACTTGGGTGGTCAATTGTCTATATGAAATCTATTTCAATTAATCAAGTCTTAATAAGTTTGATTGCTTAACATGTTGGAAACACTTAATCATGTAAATAACAATTTCATTTATTATATATATAAACATGGAAAAGTTCGGGTCACTACAAATTATACCCGCCCCGCTCCCCTCGGGCCACAACACGGGTTCCATCGGTCGAACGAAAGGTAATCATTTTCCTATCACACTTAATATTAGCCCTAAGAGAGCTCAACCAATCCATTCCTAATACTACATCAAATCTAGAAATAGGTAACACTAAACAAGTCACTGGGAAAGACTTCCCTTCGATCTCTATACAAACCTCCGACACATATGTTGTGACGGGTGTGATCTTACCATCGACTACTTCTACACTAACCGGATTGGGTAACACAGTAACTGGTAATTTTAACTTAGCACAGAAATCTAGGGACATAAAACACCTATTGGCACCGCAATCAAACAATACGCGAGCAGGTATTGAGTTGATTAGAAACATACCGGTGATCACTTCGTCGGTTGCCACAACATTCTCAACCGACATCTGAAAAGCTCTAGCCTCTACTGTTGGAGGGTTCTTCCTTTTCTGCCCACTCGAGGCAGTTGAACCCTCTGGCTGATGCCGAAAGCACCCCTGACCCTACCCCGAAACTACCACTCTTCGACGGACAACTAACTGCACGATGCTCTGGTTTGTGACAACTTCAACACACACTATTCGGATACGGACATGCTGAAGACTCATGCCCAACAACACCACACTTTAAACATCTTCTTGTAGCCTCAGAACACTGACCACTATGAGAAGATCGACACGTGTGACACCAATTCCCTTTACCTGATCCAGACCCAGAACTACTCTGACCACTTTTACCCTTCGATTTAAACCCACTAGACTTCTTGGATTTAGATCCTGATTGATCATATACTTGCCCACCTTATTGTAGAACATTACCAAACATTCTGTTTCTGGCGGCCTGAACATCACTTTCTACCATCTTAGCCATCACAACAGCTTGAGACAACGATGTAACTGTTCTAACAAAAGTTCGGTACTCTGGCAAAATGATATTAACAAAATGCTGGATATGAGACGCTTCGTCTGGCACCCATTGTTGTACAAACCTCAGTTTATCCATATACTTTTCTACTACCTCATCGATCGTCATTTGAGGTGTCATCTTCATTTCAAGAAACTCAGTCTTGATTCGGTTCATATCAAACGGATTACAATATTGTTCACATACCTTCCCATGAAATTGCTCCCATGTGATCATACTCACTTGCTCTTTCGGTATACTGGAAATCAAGGAATCCCACTAAATCATAGCCCTACCTTTCAATAGTCGACTATCATATGTTACTTTCAGCTCAGGTTCACACTGATACGCTTCAAATACCCTTTCAATTTCTCGCAACCAATTGAGAGTTACATTCGGATCAGTACTTCCAGAAAACTCAGAGGGTTTGCAATCACGGAAGTTCTTATAAGTACACTTTTTGTGTGGTTGCATGTAAGGTTGTTGGAACATTTGCATTTGGTATGGGTTCATCATCATGGGATTTTGGTAAGTAAAAGTGTTTTGCGGTGGCATATAGTATTGGTTAGGTATTTGATTTTGACACTGGTTCTGGTGCACATTAGGTATCGTTTGAGATTGCGCGGTTGGGAATCCAGGTGGTGTATCATCATTTCCCGAATGCTTCGCCAACTCAAGTTCATTAATTTTGTCTTCAGCCTCTTTTAGCATACTTTCTAACTGAAGGATGTAACTATTCTGATCATCATCGGACTCAACACCCTCTTCTGGTGTTCTGAATGTTCCGGGATTGGATGGGCCAGTTACGTTTCTATCAGCCATACTTGTGCTACAAAACAGCTCACACAAAAGCTTAGTGGATATCAGTTAGTTCAATCACAACTAACACACACATATATATCCTATTTTCACTTAGCCCCCACACCCACAGACATGTTTGACTTGCCTCAGGGTTTGGGAACAAAATACGCGCACGTACTTGCTGCTTAACCATGCTCTGATACCAACTTGTAACACCGGCCATTTTTTTATACACAGCGGAAGACTTTAATAATAAACACAATATAAGTCACGTCATTACATTAAACCGTATAATTAAGTTTAAGCTTACACAACAGTGTTACGTTATTACAAAACATTATTTAAACAAAAGTCCACATCAGAGTAGGGTTGTCAAACATGTCTTCTGCATCAATACCCATCCCGACTTGCAGTACCTAAACTTGCAAGGGGGAAAACATGTGGGGGATTAGTGCACTGCCAAGTTAATGGAATCTATCTAACAGATATAGCTTAAGCTACACACAAGCTATATACATCAACAATACCTGCTAACTACCAACTAGCATACAATAAGACAATACGAGGATCGGCGGCTTGTACGAGCACACGACTCTCAGCTGATCGGGCCTGAGTCTACCGATAGTCCCTGCTACTCAATTCACAGTATAGTTATCCAGATGCAGGGGATGCATCATTCACACTATACTCCACAATCAGTAGCCTATGGACCCAACCTCCCCTAGGCACGGTTGACCTCATACGGACTCTAACCTCTCCTAGGTACGGTCTCGAGTCCCCAGTCTCCCTAGGCCCGACTGGTGTCATTCACACAGTGTACACCTAATTTACACACATCATCAGGCATACGATATTATTCTATCATGGCAATTTCTACACTATGCATGGTAAAAGAGTCAACCACAGTAGCATGATATGCTACTTAAACTCTATCCGGAGATAGACCCACTCACCGATTACCAGCAACTAGCTCAGATAATCTATCACTGAGTGGCTTCCTTATCCTTATCACCTGAACATAAGGCAAATCAAGTTAGATTATGTCCGTTAACACAAAACAGCACAGTATAGAAAATCTGTCACAAAAAGAGCCACAAAAAGGTCTACTTAACACTTATGCATTTTCAGAATTTACATCCTGAAAATCATAAAAACACACGGACAGCATAACAACTATAATTCAATACTTAGTAAAATTTTCACTGCCAAAGACCATCGGTCGATGGTCCCATCCATCGGCCGATCGTCAACACACCATCAGTCGATGGTCTTCCCCAATCGGTCGATCGTTAAAATTACATCCACTGGTCAGAAGTCATACACTATCGATCGATGTTCTTGTCCACCGGCCGATCGTCCCTCACCATCGGTCAATGGTCAACGACCATCGGCCGAAGGTAGTTCATCAGCTGCAATAGCAGCAAAGTGACGGGTTTTAACCCAAAATCACCAAATATCGACTTTGGACACGTTTTTGACCTCAAAACTGGTTACATCTTTTACACTAACCTTTTAGAAACATAAACCCACAACTTTTATGCACAAACAACAACAAATTGAACCAATTTTGACATCAAAACCCACTTTTATAAAACTTACCCAAAACACACATTTTGACACTGATTTGATCACGAAATCAAACAAACTTTACCTTGTTAGAATCACAACAACACATGGAACGATTTGACACTAAAATCAAGGTTCAATTCGAGATCAAATGATTCAGGGTTGTTTGAGATGATGAAGATGAGGTTAGGTGAGAGTGTGAGTGGAAGGAAGGTTCAAGAAACAAAATGAGGGGAATTAGCTGCTTCTACACTTATTTTGGAGTTAAAACCCCATACCCCACAGCACACGGGTATTTATCAGTTAACTGATATCTTTCGCACAAGATTAGGTAACCCAAATGAGGTCCAATTAAAATAAACAAACCTGTTCTGGGACCCTTGTCACAAACTGGTCACAACACAATTATATTAAAACACTAATAAAATAATTAAAATAAAAGCACTTAAAACTAAGCACAAACCCTAAGGCCAAATAGACAACTTACAACTAGCCCAGGTTTCAGTCTGTTACACTACTCTCGGTCAACAGTTCATCAAAAATCACAATCATAGTCAAACAACACCCGATCTAAACCTCGTTACATCTCTTCCGACTCTCGAAACTACTGTATGATTTACTACAGTGTATTTCCGCTGGCCAGACGTAATACATCATTCTAAATCACACTTTTATTCCGAGTATTTCGGAACAAGATCTTAATCGAGTTCATCAATACAACACGGTCTATTTTCTCAAGTCACTGGTAATTATAAATCTCCACTATATCTCAAACTAATAGATTTTACAATCTAAGACTATCAAAACCGCAAAAGTCTTGAAAGAAAACACCTAACTCGGTTCTAGTTCGATCTTAATTCTACTAAGTCCTCTTTAGCAGCATTTGTAAATCTGATCCAACATCCAATAAACTATACCTACTTACATCGTCTTATTTGCAAATACTATTATCGTCCGTCCTCGACCTTACATTCAAATCTGCAAAAGACATAAATATTCACAACAGTCACTATCGAACTACCAGATCAAAGATTCTACCTTAACAGTAATATGATCACTGTTCTAATCACGTCTCCTGACCTAGTCAAGATTCATCATAATTTAGCTTGAACCGAATCCCTATTCCTGTTAAGGTCTTCTCTACTTCCAAGAAAGTCACTAAATGACCGTCTCCTATACTGGCATCTAATGAGTCACATCAATTCACCAAAGTGAAAAACTTTTCAAGACAACTCTACGGGTCCTACATAGCTAGTCAAATCCTACAACGGTACAGCCAGGCTAGTAATACTCCTCTCACAACAACAAAACATAGTTTTTTTCCTATCTTTAGTCATGACTACATGGAAAGCTCCATTCAAACTTACTTCACAAAGGTCACCACCAACTCACATGAGTCTATGGTAGGAAAAGCGATTCCTCAAGGTCTTACTACGGTTACAATCATCTGAACCAAAAGTCAACATCATACATGACACACAAACCACCAATATACGACAGTAACAAACAGGGTTCGGGTCCTCTTATTAGAAGATAGGGAAACTACTACTCTATTCCAATCCTCACGGGCCACTATGTGTGTCCCGTTGATCCATGGAAAGGAATTATATTTCACCTAAGTCCAACACAACAAGCCCCGTTATCCTATAATATCATAGGGTCCGTCATCTACTGGTTCAATCACGGTTGACAAGCATGAAGACTACACTTTACATAGTTACACAATAGGGTTCAGGACTTTCACCAATCATCAAGGGGTCACTACCCTAATCAGTCTCTGTGGGTCACTACACATGTCCCATCAGTCAATGGTAAAGAAAGGACTTCATATTCGCCTTGGTTGAAACAAAAAAGAATCATTTACCTTAATTCTTCCAGTATATGCCAACAGTAGTCTCACGTAGTATAACAGGCCATATAACAAGCAATTCACCGTAACATGACACTATATCACAAAGGTCATATCTATAAAGTCTCACAGAATATGGCAGTCAGTCTAAGGGATTAAAATCCCGATAGTGGCAGGGTAGCTCCAGATACAATCGTCGTAACTGGGTCCGTCAACTGTCATCTACTTCTATCTTTTAAAATCGCAACTAAAAACATTAATCATCACAGATTATTATTACAACAAACACAAAATTCGACAAAGGCAGGAACACAATCTACCGGTACAATAATAATAATTATTATAGTAATGTAACAAGAATGTACCTTTATGGATACGAAGACATCTTCTATATCTATCAACACCTCGATCGCACCCAAACCCTTGACCCTCATCAACTTATGCAACTGAATCCTTATCCTTGAAACCACATCAACTAATACTCGTCAAGTCCTTCATCCAAATCGGCATCAAACACGTCCACCGAAGTTCTGTCAGCACTGAGGGTCAACGGGGCACCAGTAAGGTGGAATCGATCTTCATACCTGTCTTATCACAACATCTCACACACAAAAGCATAATAAATAATCTGTTATTTTCTGCCAACTAACTCATCAATACCTACTTCACTCACTTAACCCATCCCCAACATATGTTTGAATCGACACACGGTTTGGGAACATGTCACTTACGTGTACATGCTGCCAAACCTACGCTCTGATTCCAAGTTTTAACACCCCAGATTTTTTTATTTTTTTTAAAATACAGCGGAAGACCAATTTAACAAATACATAATATAAACATGTATATATATACAATCCAATGATAAACACGTTAATAAATAAATGACCGAGTGTTATATTAAAATGTAAATATAACTTTAATAGAAAAGACGCGACATCAGAGTTCCGACTAGTCAAACATATCTCCCAACAATCTGTCTCCCTGGAATCTATCAAGTATGCAACAGTCAATCTGCAGGGAAGAGGAGGGGGTTAGCACGAAGCTAAGTGAGTGCAACTAGCTACAGGTAATAGTATACAGGAACCGTCATACTAATCATGTCACATAGTCTAACACATAAACATCACCCAAGTGCCGTCTACAGAGACTCTGGCGGCTCGACCAAACCATTAACCACCAGTTGATCGGACTGGGGCTTACCAGAAGTTCCTCCACCACCGTGTGTATATATATAATCCACACGCGACGGACGCGTCATTCACATATATATACACCTCGATTGTCTAGGCTACCACATGAGGAACCCAACCCGCAGGTTGATCTCTCCTACCGAGGCTACCACACAATAGGGACGCACTGGGCTCCAGCAGACAAGCATCAACTAACATGCTGTCATCACAACGTATAACTAACCACAACAATAAGTATATCTAACAAGCATGACAATCATAATATAACATGCTACTCTATACTATATTCTTCAGTTAGTCCCACTCACCAATACCGGCATCACTCGGTAGTCTAATATCACTGAGTCTTCTCCTCATCTGTATCACCTGAAAACAATACTCACAAGTTAGTAAATCATATTCCAAATACTAACAATATCACAATCACAATGTGTATATATATACATATGCATATACTTCATCATTATACAAACAGGCAGCATAACGGTTACAAATCAACACTTAGTCAGAATTCCAACTGCCAAAGACCATCGGTCGATCGTCAGAGACGGTCGGTCGATCGTCACTACACCATCAGTCGATGGACTACTCTATCGGTCGATCGTTAAAATTGCAAGAAGGACTCACACCATCGGTCGATGGTCTAGTCCATCGGTCGATCGCCAGACACCATCGGTCGATGGTCATCGACCATCGGCCGAGGGTAGTTCATCAGCAGCAGCAGCTGAAAAGTGACGGGTTTCACCCCAAACTCACCAATTCTCGATCTAAAGCTCGTTTTTAACCTCAAAACTGACCAAATCAAAGACTCTATACATGTACAAACATAAACCCACAAGATTTTGACTCAAACAACACCAAATCTAACCATTTTGACCCAATTTACACTTTTATTAAAACTAACACAAAATTCTTAGTTTCTCAAAGGTTGAATCACGAAATGTTATAATTCTTACCTTAAACGAATCAGTGAATCACAGAGAACACGAAGATATAAACGATTTGAGCTCTAGAACAAGGATTAAAGATCTAGGGTTTGGTAGTAGATGAAGATGAGAGTATGTGTGTGTGTGTGAATATTTTAGAAATAAGAGCAAAAAAGGCAGGCATAAGTCTTTATTTGGGATTAAATCCCATACTGCGCAACACACGGGTATCTATCAGTTATCTGATATCTTTCGTACTTAATTTGACTGCCCTAACGGAGTCCAAATTAAATAAACAAACCTGTTCTGTAACCCTTATCACAAATTGGTCCTATCCATATCATTAAATAATAATAATTATAAAATTAAAATAAAAACATATAATAACACCACACAACCTGAGGGCAAAATAGTAATCTAACAGCTAGGCCCGCTTCGAGGGTGTTACATGGAATTTTGGTATTAAATATACATATGTAAATTATGTATTGAAGAGTGCCAATCTAAATTCTATAATCTATTTCATATCAAAAATCATCTCCCTAATTATACAAGATGGATCCCGTATCTAATTCAAATTCCTTAGATTCTGATAGCTATTCTGATATGGATTTCCACTCGAGCTCCGAAAGTAGCGTAACTGGAATGGATTAGCCAATTAGCCATCATCTATTCTGGATGAATTGGGGATGGGTTCGTAGCATACTTAATAATTGGAGATAAGAAGAAGGCGATCCCTTCCATCCACCACATTTCCATCTTGGCGAAGAACCTGAAGCACTTACCGGCGAACCTGTTCGAGACACCATTTTCTCTCTCATTTCCAGAGTATCTCGTCACGATAATATACTATCTCAAATTCTGAATCTTATTCATCTGCTCGTCCGAACCAACAATCATCCTGGTGTAGTAGAAGAAGTCAACGAGCTTCGCGCTCGGGTAGTGGCTTTGGAGAATATGGTGCAAAGGTTATTAGCACCAGCAGCATCACCGGCATCAACAATACCAATGACAACAACACCAACAGTACCATTACCACCACCAACAACAACCGCATCGCAAACCTCAACTTCACAATCTGTCACACGAGCATCAACGTCATACGCCCTGTATATACCAAGGAATACCATCAAGAACAAACGATGAAGTATTGATTCATAACTTCATCGAAGAAATATTCTGCAGAGAATATGTAGTTTCTAAAAGTTTTAGAGATTATATATTCTAGTGCAAATTGTAAATTAGATGAGTGGGCGGATAGAAATAATGAAGTGAAACCCTGACAGGAATAGTGGGCGATTTACAAGCTAGACTTGTTATACAAGAAGCATCAACAGTACCGTCAGCATCACCAGCACGTCAGCATCGTCAGCACAAGCAGCACCTATAACATCACAAGCTCCGCCAGTTCCATAATCACCAACATCATCACAAATCAACAACGCGTATATTGTATCAACGAGTTATGAAGTATTAACTCATTTCCCCTGAAGAAATTATATGTATATTATATATATATATATATATATATATATATATATATATATATATATATATATGAATTTTGAAATCAAAATAAATCTTTTTGTACTAAGCTATTACGTGTGAATCTTAACTGGTAGGTACTACTCGGTTAGTTCATGTTACTAATATGCCATGATGTACATCTTTCGTTAATGACTTAACAATCGTTAACTATAATCTCTGCTTTGACTTAATAGATTCCATTTCATAATAAATCAAGTGTATTATTCAAATACATGTTTGATTTTACACTTTCATTTTCGATGTACTTGAAATTTTCCAGAAAACATCATTCGTACCTTGCGAAACTCAAAAGAATTCCACGAGTACCAATATCATTCACCGAGGAATATCAATAAGAATATATAATGAAGTATCGATTACATTAGTGAAATACTCCGCGAAGATTATGTAATCTCTAATGTTTTAGAGATTATTTATTTCTAGTTCCAGCCGAAAATCAAATGAGTTTAATAGTATATTAACTCATTAAATCCGTATTACATCCGAAGAAAATATACATATATATTTTCATAAAGACTATAGTAAAATTCTTCTGTACAAAATATTACTTGTGAAATTTTTAATGGGTAGGTAATACCCGGGAAATATATAAGTTCACAATTAATATGTTACACTGTACATTCTTCAATTTTGATTCAAGAATCATTAACTATACTCACTACATTCACAGCGATATACATTCTTCCATAAGAATCATAACAACCATTTTCATACAAATTCGATTACACATTCTGATTTTTAACAGATCAGAATCCGAGTCAAGATTTAACAGAAGATATCACTATTAGATTTCACATCTTACAAAACCATACTTTGAATTCAAAACTGTGCTAGATCCTTTGACATTATTATTACCGAAAATAACTTTGCAACTCCTTTTCAAAGTAGCCAGTTTTGTCACACCTCCAGCAAATCAACTTCGACCTTTCATTCGAATAAGCCTTATTATAACTTGATATATAAGTTTGCCCTTGGTCATCGTTACCGGGGAACCGTTTATATTCCACCACATTAGCAGTAAACTTACCAGCAACATCATTGATCTTTAACTTTCCGAAAAATCATTATATTCATTAAAACCCTACCATGTACTCATCTGCATCTTGTAACGGTAATTGTGATACCAAAAAGCTTCAATCATTATTCTCGAATTTCCAATCAATTCTACGCCAACAGTTACATATATAACGTATATCTCCTAGACTTACACACTTCGAATGTGAAGTTTCTGAAAAACACCCTAAACTGCAAACCAGTTCTTCGAATTTTGGAAAAATGCTGATGAAGCAGGAAAAAAAACTGTAAACGACCTTAACAGTCAAAGGTTTGATGATAAAGAATAATGTGTTGACAAAGCTCAGAAAAATAGAAGGTTTGGAACTAGAAAACGGATTAAGCAAACCATGAAGGAGGCTGTGGACAAATCACAAAGACTAAACCTACCTTCGAAGAATCCAAATGATTCAGGATCTGCTGAAGTCATTAACGAATACCTTGCTCCTGACTCTAAACCTTTACAGACAAATCTTCTTTATCATCTTTCGATATTAGAAATTCTAAGATATCATCGTATCTTTCATTATAAATATTCTCAATATTTCTGAAGATATTTTCATAACTATCCTTATCTGAAGTCATTTATCTCCTAGCATTATCTGTATTACATCATAAAGGAAACTGTTTAGTTTCTATATTCTGTAAACATTCGAACTTAAATTATGAATGTTATTGAAGTAGTGTTGGGAACTAAAGCATGAGTTAGTATAATATAATGACACTTAATCAACGTGATTATATTACAGTAAGTCATGCTGAGTTCTAATGGAATATGATGATTCACAGATCATAACATCATCATGTGCCATGTTACACGACTCTTACACTCTATCTAGTATATAAACATATCAAGAACATAATTTCTTGATAGTTCTATCTTTTCTCTTGAATTCTGGTAATTTAACCAATCAAGATCGTGCTATTATAATTTCTCTCTTAGAACATTAGCCATGTTCATTCGAAACTCCATACCTACGAATTCTGGACTATTACTTGCGAAGAGAAAACAAAAGCATGAAGCTCCGAAATAGAAATGGGAGTATAAATCGCAGCAAATAGAAGAGAGCATTAACTATGGATGTCAATGATTATAGAAAGACAGAAGCAGAGACATCGAAATATAAGGAAAGATATAAAGCTCGACAACAACCCAGAAATTACAAACTGTGTATATCGATGCATATAGCAATATAAAGACACGGGAGAACTAAAAACACTATAAAACCAAGAGTATAGTAGAAGTAAATAGATTCTTCTGGCGGCAGATGAAAAAGAAGAATGACAGATATGAAAGTTAGGAGTATATCAAGAACCAGAACTGGATGGAGCATATTGACGAATACTTTAAAGTATGAATTGAGAGAGAAAGAATAGAAGATGTGAGCTGTGGAAATAAGGAAACGAAGGGAGTGGATTTATAGTAAAATATCCGACAGAGCAATCGAAATAGATCATTGCATTTAATCAAAGAAGATCCTAATTTTCTTAATTATCGGAGAATCAAATCTATTATAGATTTCAAGGATTATCTTTAAATTCCTTGAAATTCGGAAATCCACCGTGACTACGTCAAAAGTTAAATCTCTATCTCAACCTTTTGTGACAGCTTCACTCGTACGCTTCAAATAATCGAACCGTTTTATCTATATTAGTCAATAATGATAAAACTCTATTTATCAACTCATATTCGTCATGAAAACATTTTTATTGTTAGCCATGACAATCTCTATCAAATTTCGGGACGAAATTTCTTTAACGGGTAGGTACTGTGACGACCCGGAAATTTCCGACCAAATTTAAAACTTAATCTTTATATGATTTCGACAAGATAAGCAAAATCTGTAATATTGATTCGCAAAATTTTTGAACTAATGTTATATATTCAATTAACCTTTGACTATTGACCGACGATTCACGAACATCTATTTGTAAATAGATATATATATATAAATATATATATATACAATAAGTTGAAATATTAATTATTAAAATTAATTATAAATAACTTGCAATGTGTATTTAAAAACTGATTTATGTATATTAAATAAAGATATGTATACATATATATAATTTCAAGTTATTTAGTAAACGATAGTAACATTCGATTATTGATTCGATTGATATTTAGATAAGTTAACTAAAACGTTTAAGATGAACAAGTAAAAACACTAATTTGCTACAGTATTTTCGAATTGCTACAGTACCCGAAAAGCTACAGTGTTTTCGAAAACCACTATTTGCTACAGTAAAAATCATTTTGCTACAGTAAAACACTATTTTAAAATGAAAATGTATGTATATTTTACAAATGTTATAAAATATAATATTAACTTAGATATAAAACGTTTTGATTTAAAATAATATTATTATATATTAAGACGTTAATTTATAGACGCAAATGACCAAAACACTCGAACATACAAGATACACTTCGGGTAATATAGTTATTGATAATGTAAGTCTATATTTTGACAAAGATACACGTCGCGAAACGTAAAGTACAAGTTATTAAAGCATACGAAGTAACGTTCGAAAATCCGAAACCGGGACATAAGTCAAGTGACAACGTACAAGTAATCGGAACTAAAATTACAAGTCACCTATACACGAGAATATAATATAATATATATATAATTAATATAAATTATATATATTATATATATAATTAAATAATATGTCGACGAACTAGCAAACAAAGGGAAATGAGCTGGATCAGCATCCCATGCGATCGCATGGGATTTGGACATCACCTCCATGCGATCGCATGGCCCTAAAATTCTGGCCAAGTCTATAAAAGGCCACGAGTTCTGCCCGAATACTTACACCTTCACATTTATTTTCTTTCTTTCTCTCTATATTTATATTTATATTATTATCATTATTTTTATAATTAAGATTAATATTATAATTAATCTTATAGTTAGGAGTATTATTATTAGTATTATTATACATAAAATATTACGATGAAGTTATGTCCAAACGATTTCAAAACTAGCTTTTAGAGCGGGATAGAACTAAGAAAATTATGGGTTATGGCTATGGAGGTTATGAGTATTACTTGGGGATTATGATCATGAGTCAAAGGTCAACCTAGCGTTTATCATCTCCGTTTCGTCTACGTACTTTCCTACAATATTGAATCACAATATTGATATGTGAGCATTCATATCTTACCTTTTATATATTAATAGTGTACCCATGTCTAGTGCTCGAGTATATATGTTTGTGCATGCTTGTATCACGAATTTGATACATATGCTACTGATATAAAGTATATGATATGCATGTCGTTGGAAAGCTATCGAAAAATTAATAACTTTTCATTTAGAAATCGCGTGATTTCGATGAACGGATTAAAAGATATGGTCAACTGAATTATGTTAATTGAAATTGTGTTTGAAATTGCAAATTAATATTTAAACAACTTGTCTATGAGATTGATAAATTGAATTTTTAGATATTAATAGTCGAGTAAATGAACTCTTATATAAGACACGTCTCGTTTTGTTAAACAATTGTCAAAGTTGACTTTTTGAGATGACTTTTGTTAAGTTTTACATGTCGGCCTCGAGCATTAGGATTGTGTGTAGTGACCCGAACTTTTCCATGTTTATATATATTAATTGAGATTGATATTTACATGATTAAATGTTTCCAACATGTTAAGCAATCAAACTTGTTAAGACTTGATTAATTGAATTATGTTTCATATAGACAATTGACCACCCAAGTTGACCGGCGATTCACGAACGTTAAAACTTGTAAAAACGACATGACGATATATATATATATGGATATACATATGGTTAACATGAGATTATGATAAGTAAGTATCTCCATAAGTATATTAACAATGAGTTATATACATATAAACAAGACTACTAACTTAAGGATTTCGAAACGAGACATATATGTAACGATTATCGTTGTAACGACATTTAAATGTATATATATATCATATTAAGATATATTAATACATCATAATATCATGATAATATAATAATTTAACATCTCATTAGATATAATAAACAATGGGTTAACAACATTAATTGAGATCGTTAACTTAAAGGTTTCAAAACAACACTTACATGTAACGACTAACGATGACTTAACGACTCAGTTAAAATGGATATACATGTAGTGTATTTAGATGTATTAAAATACTTTTGGAAGACTTCAAGACATATATCAAAACACTCATACTTAACGAAAATGGTTACAGTTACTTTTCCATTCTTTTCTTTCATCAAGAATTCTAGTCGTATTCTTACCCGTATTATACACAGCTTCAAAACGTACTTACTATGAGTATATACCAATAGGAACTAGCATGGGATTCCACTCTTGATTATGTCATGTATGACTAATCAATTTTAACTTCTACCATGAGCTAGTCAACTAACTAGAACTCCTTTTAACCCCACTCACCACTCACCAATTACCACTCATCATTCACTCCATTTCACTTCCAATTCTCATTCTAATTCTCTCTCAACACACACACACACTATTATGAACGTATTTTTCCAGTAGTTAATCATCATCTTCATCAAAAATCACTTCAAGAATCAAGCTATAATCATCATAGGAAGAACACTTCAAGAACACTTCAAAAATCCCTTCAAGTTTACTAATTTACTTCCAAGCTTTCTAATCCATTCCAAGTAATCATCTAAGATCAAGAAACCTTTGTTATATACAGTAGGTTATCTTTCTTATTCAAGGTAATATTCATATTCAAACTTTGATTCAATTTCTATAACTATAAACTATCTTAATTCGAGTAAAAATCTTACTTGAACTTGTTTTTGTGTCATGATCCTACTTCAAGAACTTTCAAGCCATCCAAGATCCTTTGAAGCTAGATCATTTCTTGTCACTTCCAGTAGGTTTACCTACTAAACTTGAGGTAGTAATGATTTTCATAACATCATTCGATTCATATATATAAAACTATCTTATTCGAAGGTTTAAACTCGTAATCACTAGAACATAGTTTAGTTAATTCTAAACTTGTTCGCAAACAAAAGTTAATCCTTATAACTTGACTTTTAAAATTAACTACACACATGTTCTATATCTATATGATATGCTAACTTAATGATTTAAAACCTGGAAACACGAAAAACACCGTAAAACCGGATTTACGCCGTCGTAGTAACACCGCGGGCTGTTTTGGGTTAGTTAATTAAAAACTATGATAAACTTTGATTTAAAAGTTGTTATTCTGAGAAAATGATTTTTATTATGAACATGAAACTATATCCAAAAATTATGGTTAAACTCAAAGTGGAAGTATGTTTTCTAAAATGGTCATCTAGACGTCGTTCTTTCGACTGAAATGACTACCTTTACAAAAACGACTTGTAACTTATTTTTCCGACTATAAACCTATACTTTTCTGTTTAGATTCATAAAATAGAGTTCAATATGAAACCATAGCAATTTGATTCACTCAAAACGGATTTAAAATGAAGAAGTTATGGGTAAAACAAGATTGGATAATTTTTCTCATTTTAGCTACGTGAAAATTGGTAACAAATCTATTCCAACCATAACTTAATCAACTTGTATTGTATATTATGTAATCTTGAGATACCATAGACACGTATACAATGTTTCGACCTATCATGTCGACACATCTATATATATTTTGGAACAACCATAGACACTCTATATGTGAATGTTGGAGTTAGCTATACAGGGTTGAGGTTAATTCCAAAATATATATAGCTTGAGTTGTGATCAATACTGAGATACGTATACACTGGGTCGTGGATTGATTCAAGATAATATTTATCGATTTATATTCTGTACATCTAACTGTGGACAACTAGTTGTCGGTTACTAACGAGGACAGCTGACTTAATAAACTTAAAACATCAAAATATATTAAAAGTGTTGTAAATATATTTTAAACATACTTTGATATATATGTATATATTGTTATAGGTTCGTGAATCAACCAGTGGTCAAGTCTTACTTCCCGACGAAGTAAAAATCTGTGAAAGTGAGTTATAGTCCCACTTTTAAAATCTAATATTTTTGGGATGAGAATACATGCAGGTTTTATAAATGATTTACAAAATAAACACAAGTACGTGAAACTACATTCTATGGTTGAATTATCGAAATCGAATATGCCCCTTTTTATTAAGTCTGGTAATCTAAGAATTAGGGAACAGACACCCTAATTGACGCGAATCCTAAAGATAGATCTATTGGGCTTAACAAACCCCATCCAAAGTACCGGATGCTTTAGTACTTCGAAATTTATATCATATCCGAAGGGTGTCCCGGAATGATGGGTTAAACCTATAACTCACCAACATTTTTGTTGACGTTTAAAGCATGTTTATTCTCAGGTGAATACTAAGAGCTTCCGCTGTTGCATACTAAAATAAGGACAAGATTTGGAGTCCATGTTTGTATGATATTGTGTAAAAACTGCATTCAAGAAACTGATTTCGATGTAATATATTTGTATTGTAAACCATTATGTAATGGTCGTGTGTAAACAGGATATTTTAGATTATCATTATTTGATAATCTACGTAAAGCTTTGTAAACCTTTATTTATGAAATAAAGGTTATGGTTTGTTTTAAAAATGAATGCAGTCTTTGAAAAACGTCTCATATAGAGGTCAAAACCTCGCAACGAAATCAATTAATATGGAACGTTTTTAATCAATAAGAACGGGATATTTCATTGTGATACACTATGACCCGACCTAGCTTGTTAGACATGTATTGACCAACATATGTTCTCTAGGTTGAGATCTACGCTTATTTTGCATTCCGAGTTTCGGTCACATTTCGGTGAATGACCTTATGTGCTGCTAAGGTGAGTTTCATTTGATCCATTTTTACTAATTGCTTTTGCAATCTATATTTTGGGGCTGAGAATACATGCACTTTATTTTAAACGCAATGGACACAAGTACATACTAAATTCTACACCGAGTTTGAACCAAAAATTCCTTAGCTTTGGTAACTAGTAACTGCCAGTTATAAGAACTGGTGAGCGCGAATAGTTGTATATGGATCCATAGGGCTTGACATCCCCGTCTGTTCCAGGTATAGAAACCCTAGCCTGAACTATAAAACATACGTATACTATTTGAGTTTAGTACACGTTGGATTGCGTGTATTGTACATGTTGGTTGCATGTATGTTAAAACAGGGATACTTATTATAACGTTAAAGCTTAGTTACCAAGGTGCTCAATCTTGTAGAATATTTTGATAAACGTTTCTGGATGAAACAACTGAAATCTTGTGATCCACCTTTATATACAGATTATGCGCAACATTAAAACTATGAACTCACCAACCTTTGTGTTGACACTTTTAAGCATGTTTATTCTCAGGTTCCTAGAAGTCTTCCGCTGTTTGCTTATACGTTATACAAGCTATGTGCATGGAGTCATACATGCTTTATTCAAGAAAACGTTGCATTCACAAAATCATCACCATGTATCTTATTTGACTGTATTGTCAACAAATGTATTGTTAAAAACTATTATATGATGTGATTGTCTATACGTAGAAATCATCAGATGTCGAAAACCTTGAATTTATATATTCATTTATGGTGTGCCTTTTCAAAAGAATGCAATGTTTACAAAACGTATCATATAGAGGTCAAAACCTCACTATGAAATCAATGAATGATGTACTCGTCCAAATGAATTTGGACGGGTCATCACATTTCACCATAGAATTACTAGTCTAACGGTACCTAAGTGTATCTCTCTAAACATAAAGTGGAAGTGAACATTACCGGCTGATAATGTCCTGCTAACGTCGGCAATTTTGTCATTTTCCTATTATTATTTTTATATTTGAAAAAAAAATTACTACCTCGTGTCGCAACATATAAGAAAAAATCAATCAATAGAAAATAATAAAACAAATGGATTATAATATCTAATGGACAAAAAAGAAATCAAAACCAGTTTACATGTATTGTTGTCATCTGTGTTGGGGCCACATATATATTACAGTACGTTATATCAGACCATGAAAACCAACCAAGCATTGCTTCAACGGTACCCGGCCCTTGTGATCCCATCGGTCCCACATATGTAAGTGTTGGAAGAATGACTTCACGCAGGCTCGAATCTGGGCGCTGACATATTGTGGTGATTTATGGGTGAAGGTGTTTCGCCAGGCTCCAGTGGGCTACGGGGAACCGCTGGATGGGTTGACAAAGTCAACACAAAGCTTGCATATCCCTGCCGAAACATATGTTTTTTTTTTTTGGAAGAATATCAGACCATGAAAACTTGATCCTAAAATTCCTTTGGAATATACCATGGAAGAAGGCAAGATTAAGAGGATACTTGACGTTGTTAATAGGAAAATGAATAGTAAAAGTTATTGCATAACATCAAATCTCTTTAAAAGCTGGTACTTTTCCTGTTTAGACTATCCAAATAATATTTACGTACACAGCCATCGGATTATCCAATAACCGTTTTGTACAATTATCCTCTATAATATACCAAAAAGCTTATAGTCGTGCTATATTGAGGTGTTTTACATACTTAAATCAGAACGTTCCTGTTTCCAATCTTAATCGAGCATAACAGAAAGCTCGTGTAACGAGATCAAGTAATAGTTCTAATATTTGATCATTGAATTCTCGTAAACCATACAAACATTTTTCACGTAAATTTATTTTATTTAACTAATTACATTTGGTATTTTGATTTTCATTATCATGATCCTCATGCAGAACTCTCACTACCCAATACCGTTAACAAGATTGGGCCTAGGGTTTTTTGACATTTAATTTGCGGACGTCATTACTTGTAACTAAATTTTGGCCTAATTGCATGTGTGAGAGAATTTAGCTATACATCTAAAGATCACTTAAACCACTAGAAGATGGTCTAATAGTATTAGTTCAAATTCCACTAGTAACACATATTGAGGTGATCGTAGAATGAGGCATAAAAGTTCAAATGATAACCCGGTTAAGTCGCTTACATCAAAGTAAAAATACTTGCCCTTCACAGATAACTTGAATAGAGAAAGCTTTCATCCGTTTATCTGTTTACGTAATCAGAGAAAGCTTCATTCGTTTACCTGTTTAGGTAAGAATCACTTAAACAGTGGGTTAAACGTATTAAAAAAAAAATCAAACAAGGCGGTTTTAAGTGACCATCAATTTGTCATTCAATTTTAGCCCATATTGATCTACCTTATGCCACCATTTTAAAGAACACTAATGAGTAAATCAAAAGTCTTCGAATCGGATTATGTGTGTGAATCGTATATGTGAGAACTGTACATATATGTCTGTATTTATGTATTAAAGATGTTAAGTTACACGAAAAGACATCATTTTCTTTAATTTCCAATGGTTACTTGTATTCCTACATGTTATTTGGTACAAGAAGTTTACCTAATTTTCTGGTAAACAATGTCATATTAAACTTGTATTTTAAGTAATAACAAGTGTATACTATTTTATTAATTATCCTAAACTTACTTGCATACAAACGAGATACTGGCTTTTTATTAATTAAAAGATATCACGAGGTAGATAAAGAGTTAACGTAGTTGAACAAATTAATACATTTGTAACTGTTAACTAATATGACTGAGAAGAACTTAATACACTATTTACTTTTATTCAAATAACAATAACCGTAATTAACGTACAATATAAGATAAAGAGTACTCTCAATGATCAAAACAAGTTCTATATACAAGATTTAATTTAACAAAATATGGACTTACCTGATTTCGATACCGATTTCATCTTCACTAACCCAAACCCGTTGTTTGACTGATATTTATGATGTTGCGATTTCAGTTTGAGGAGTTCGATTAGAACATTTTGTTCCAAAGAGGGAACTTGAACCTTAATCTTTTCCATTTGCTTCTAGCCAACATTGGATGCAAACCAAGAATATGTTCTGGCATGAAATCATGTCTTGTCAATATACCAACGACAGGCAGTCTCTGCAAGAGAAAACGACAGACTTTAAAAGACGCATTTAGCGTTTCTGGATATAAAACCTGTTACCAAACCCATTTTGCCACCACAAATGTCAACTCGTATTCAAGCAAGCACAAATAAGTTGTGACGATATGCATTACCAATGTTGTAAAAGTCGGTCGAGTCGGCCGACGCGTCGTTTTTTAGGCATGACCGACGCGTGGTTGCTAAAAAGTCGGTCAACGGTAAAAAATCGGTCAAAGTCGGTCAACGTCGGTCAAAGTAAAAAAAAATATTTTTTTATTTTGTAACATTATTAATAATTGTCAATTGTTCATGTTTATTGAAAATGTAGTTTATATTTTAATATTCGATTTCTATATAATATTATATATAAATATATTTTTTAATAAAACTATCTTAAAAAGTCAACGTTGGTCAACGCCCGACGCGTCACTGTTGCGTCGCCGTCTCGACCGACTCGTCCCTCCAAGGTCTCGACCGATGCGTCACCGACTCGCGTCTTTTACAACCTTGTGCATTACTGATAATATGATATTTGCTTAAAAAAATAATGTCAACTATAAGACCAAAAATATACTCACTAAAACCCAAGTACATTTCAACAACTGCTCACGTGAAATGTAAAATAAAGAGACTTTAATAATGTAACAGAAGTGTGACAATGGAAGGGTTCTATAACCCAACCAAGTTGCACCGACAGTAAGGTACAATCTAGTGAAGATCTGGGTTATACACTGCCGTTAACGGGTCAAATGGTCAGGCGGGTCTACCCAAGTGTGTTCACAATGAATACAGTATGTATTTTGATCATGTTAAAAGTCTTAATTACATATACCCATACTAGAAAATACTCGTATTGAATTTTTAACTATTAACCAACCCGCCCATTTTGTCACATCTTGTATAAACTAAAGAAACTGAACATATATAATAAAGCATCAAGCTTACCCCAGAAGTCTTGGGCACCACCAATAAGTGTCGTAAACCGACACCTCTAAAAAGCGTAAGAGCCTTTGCGAGTGACATAGTCTCAACAACCGTATACGGTGACGCATTCGTAAACGGATGCAAGTCAACATACATCTCCATTTCTTCTTCGTTAAGTTCAATATCTTCAATCTTTTCGGCTTCATTAAGACCCTGTTTTGCAAAATCACTTGCTACAAATTGCTCTGCAACATCCACATTACTTAAAGTTGGACCCACCAAAAAAGCTTTCTTCTTTAGTAATGTAATAAGATGGTTTCTTAAAATCAAACCGTACAAAACTGGAGCTTCGGAATTCGGCGGCTCGTCAACAACAGGAAACCCGTTATGACCCGCAGTTTTGAGAACGTGTACAATATTACCCACGAGTTCAACCCCGTTAAATACACGAAGTGGGCCCGACACAACATCGCTAACAGTTAGTTGCCTCATGTATGGTTCAGCGTGCGTTTCTAAATAAGGAAAGCCTTTCAATTTCATTATCTGGTCGTAGATATTCGCGTTAAATGCATCAGCTACCGTTTTGGAAACAAGAAGAACCAGCATTATTAATGGTAACAGAAGTAAGTTATTAGTAAGTTCTAGAAGAATAACACATAACGAAACCGTCATTCTCATCGACCCGCCCAAAAGTGAAGCGGCACCCAAAACGGCAAATAACCCGTGGTTAAGATTTGAACTTGACCCGATTAACAAACCAACGAGTCGCCCGTAAGACGCACCGGTTACGATTACGGGAATAAAAAGACCGACTGGTGCTACGATACCGTAACTAAAGATGCTGAGGAAAAAGCAAGTGATGAAGAATATTAGTACCGATGTGGGGTGAAACTCGGTGTCGGTGTCTTTACTAAAGAGATTTTTTATTGCATCATCGTTTGTGTTGAAAAAAAGACTTGCGAGTTCGTTGTATTGATCGGGCTGACATTGGAACTTTTTGTAGTTGCCTGAGCGGCCGATTGTGGGACAGGGTTCTGATGCGCCAGCTGGACAAGGTTGGCACGATGCGAACCATGGTAACCCGAATAAGAGACAGGATGTGACGATGGAAACCGTGCAAGCCAGAAGTATTTTATAAACAGTGCCTTTCCTGGAGTAACATAGGTCAGAAATTTATAATAAGAGATAATTAAATATTTCAATTTTCAATAAATATGATAGAAAGCTACAATATCAACAATTCCATAACAAATTTAACATTTGGGAACTTATTTTAAGTAAATTGTTTGACTATCCATTACCTGTATCAAAAATATAAAAACTGGAAAATCTGACCCATTTACTTTTAACGGGTCAATCCGAGTAAAATTTGATCTCTGACAGGTAGAATAAACAGAAATGAGCCCACAGAGTCTCTAATTCACAATAATTCCAAAATAATTTTGATCAAAATTTATATTATGGTTGAATTAACAATAATTTTGTAATCATAGATTTGACACACTACCTATTTGAAAAAACTCCAGTGTTTTGGGTCAACACAGCCTGATCCAAAATTATTTGACCCCAAGAAGTTACACAACCAACCCAACCGACCCAACCGGCCCAATCTGCCTTTTGACCCCAAAATCATATGACCCCAAAGAGTGAGCTTACTCGTATATTAAATTGTAAAGTCGAAGTACTTTGCCCAGTAAAAAATTGTACAAACCCCCTGCAACGCCACCAATGACTCCGAGAAGAAGAACCGGAGGTACATCGGTTAGATGATACGATATATCTTCTGACGTAACATCAAATATTATCAAACCACCAGTGCCAAACAGTCCACATTTTCCACTCAAACACATATCAGTCAAACCCCGAAGCAATATTGCAACAATGGCAGTCGAAAAGAAAGCTCTCCACAAAAGCGCACTTCTCCACCTAAAGAACAATACAAAGAAACATAAGTTTTTTTGAAAAAAGTTTATTTTTTAATTTCTGTTATGTCTGAACGTAAGTTGGGTCAACGTATACATTCATAAAGATTACCAGGATGCCATTTCTTCAAGAGCAAAAAGTACACCGCCAACGGGGGCACGAAACGCAGCGGCAATACCAGCAGCTGATCCACAAGTTACAAGATCACGTCGGTCTCTATCGTTATTGAAAAATCTGAACCATCGCCATGTCAACCCGTATTTCTTTGATCCAGCTTGAGATGTTAGAGCTGCAATGCATGCACCGGTATGCACCATGGGCCCCGCCTTGCCAACATTTAGAGATGATGATACTGCTGCAATGCTGCCAACAATCTGTCAATAAGTCCACATCACATCACATGTAATATATCTATATAATATAACTTGATATATAAATGGATAAAAACAGTAAAATATAAACAATATGACAATTCAAGCAATATTCTAATAACACAATTTTTAAGGAAATTTTGCATTTATAAGTGCATTCCATGATATATTCATAGACTATACAATACAACAACAACAACAACAACAACAACAACAACACCAACACCAACAACAACAATACCCAATTCCACTAAAGTGGAGTATGGGGGAGGTTAGATGTAGACAGTCTTTCCTCTACCCTAGAGTAAAAGGGAAGTCATTCCTCCACCCACGGATACCTATCGGTCCGCGGGTAGAAGAAGTCGTCCCTCCCTATACTAGAGGGCAGAGAGGCTGCTTCCTAAGGACCTCCGGCCAGAAGAACCATGAAATCCGTTAAGTGAAGTAACTAAATGCAAGTAAAGTAGATAAAATAGAAACCTTACCATGGAAAATGTAAAGATAAATATAGCATGTAACAAAGTAAAGTAATAGAACATATAGGTGAAATATGTAAGTGTCAAATATGCAAGTATAACAAGCCATGTATGTATAATATGTGTATGTAAACATGTAGGTGTGAAGCATGTAGGTATAATATGCATCATAAAACATGTAAGTATACTATGTATGCATAAAGACATGTAACATGTAAATACATGTAATTTAATGCGATATAATGTAATGCAAAACATGTACCGGTATAGTGCACTAAGGCATGTAAATAAGTATAATGTAATGCACACAACATGTTGGGATATGCTACAATAAGTATAAGTATAGTATGTGGAAAAAAAAAAAAAAAAAAAAAAAAAAAAAAAAAAAAAAACATGGTAATACAAACATATATGAAGCAAAAAAGCAAGTAGGCAAAAAGGCATACGATAGAAATATATAAAACTAAAAAATAAATAAATAAGAATATAAAATAAAAAATATATACAACCTAGTCATCAATCCTAATCCTATACAATACAAGGATAAAAATCAAGATTACAAAAATCGCTACTTGGGAATTACTCGGTCAGGACTTTTTAGGAGTACTCGGACGTTGACCAAGTTTGACTTTGACTGATTTTGACCAGGTTTTGACCGATTTACCGAGCAATCCCGAGTTTTGGCTGAGTTTTGACCGAATTTTGACCATTTTTGACCGAGGTTGAACGAATACTTGGTGAGTACACTCCGAGTTCAAAAAACGAGTACTCGCCGAGTAATTCCGAGTTCTGCAACACTTGTTTCAAAATTTTAACGAAACAAATAAATCAACAATTAACATTCTACGTAAGTTGGAGCACATGTATCGAGTTATAAAGAAGAAAAAGAGATGACGAGATATTCGTGCATTAACTGCTGACATCACCTTAATTAACAAGGTTCTAAATGAAAAGATGGCAGGAGCATCAACACCGTTTAAATAAGCCTTCACTTCAGGTATGCCTGATCCAGCAGTCTCGGGAGCTATTAAAGTTGTTATCAAACAAGCAAACAACGTAAGCCCTAAATTCGCTGCTGCAAATATGAGAAATGCAGCCCAGTACCTGCGACAAATATGAAGTGAGTAGTTGTTTACATGTATAAAGTTAACAGTTCTTGTAACTAATATAAGTGTAATATCACAATTCACAATATAATAAATTTATGAGAACAAGTGTAACCTGTTTGATAGCATCATGTTAGAGGTAATAACAAACTTGACACCAGCAATATTTTCAATAGCTAGGTTATTGAAGAAGCCAATGAGACAGACAATGATACCGATAAGAAAACAAAGAACCCATTTCAAAGATGTGTACTGGAATATCTGGTTCTTGCTTCTGCTGCGCCAATCATGCTTGAAGATATCATTCTCAATGATCCTTAAAAAAGAAAGAAGAAATAAGATACAATTAATTTAATTAGCAACAATACTATTCGATGTGTACACCTGCTTGCATTGATTTATTTGTTGAAATTCTTATACACGAAATAATTGTTTTATACAATTGTATGTACTGAACTTTTAAAGTAACGAAATCTCCATTAGCTACTATTCTACGTAACCTGTGACCCTTCATCGAGAAACTAGTAAACTTCCAATCATTCGACATTTACTGCTGATGTGGCAACCATATAACATGACACGTCATCAAACTGGCCAGGTTATAAGTAGTTGAAGGTCAGATACATACAGTAGTAACAAACTGAGGGGGTGTTTACGGCTGTTAACTTCAAAGCCTTGTGCTGTTAAAAACCTAATAATAAGTGCAAACATGCTTATTATTTCCGTGTTTACTACACCTAAAATAAGCAATTAAGCAGTCTTCAAAAGGGTGTTTGAATTTGCTTATTATTTTAAATATTAGGAATCAGCCAACGCACACTTAGGGTGCGTTTGTTTGCCTCTTAATGGAATGATTTTAGCGATGAATAGCATTTAGCATTCAACGTGTTTGTTTCTGACCTCTAAATGACATATGTTCAAGTGTTGAATGGTTCAGAATTCAGTCTTGAACCATTCAGAGTTGAAACACTCTCTTAACCATTAAGCACCTAATTTTTTCTATAATATCCTTCTCAAATCATATCAAAAACGTTAAACCAACAAGTATATGGTATTTTTATTCATGTAACACGTTAATAAGGCACTTTTACTCAATTCACATCGTTCATTTAAAATGATTATCAAACCGCTTATTTTCATTCAGAACAAACTTTATTCAAAGGCTCTGAATGCTCTAAACCATTCAGATTCTGAACCATTCGACGCTAAATCATTCAGTTTTATCAAACTCACTTAAATTAGCAATCCCAAACACCCCATAAGCAGTTAAGCAGTCTTCAGCAGCATGTAGGTTTTTTATTTTTTTTCAAAATTCAATTTGATTGTATATGTATATGAGATTCAAACTGACAGTGATTTTGGACCTATTAGTGAAGAATTAATTGGCTCATTTTGGTCCAGATCATTAATGTCACAAACATATTACTAGTATTATCACTCAACTTAATTATTATTATAATTTAATAATTAATATTTAATATTAAATATTAATATACTGAAGAAACAAATAATATAAATTGAGTGGAGTAAAGAGAGTGAGTGGTTACTCATAATCGAGACTTTCAATAGGGCAAGGATTGGATCCAACGATGGCAATCTGAGAAGTGGTGTTGGAGGTTGATCGCCGGAGGTGAAGAAGCGGCGCCGTAAGTGATTCTTCATCCGGCGCCGATGATAATCCGTTCATATTTTTACTACTACTGTTAACTATTACCTATTGTTATTGTTGATTGAAGTGAAACCGCATGACGACATACCTCTATTCCACTGCTGCTATGATGTGGTATAATAGTGAGTGAGTGACTGCTTATGCTATACAGAATTGTTGTTTTATTATCCATCCACCTTAATAATCATGTTAAATTTAAGAGTTTTTATTCTGAAAATAGAGTAAGGTTCTTCTTAAGATTTTACAATATACTTAAATGACTAATATACTTAAATGACTTGTAAATTACTACTACCTCCGTCGACAATTGAACTGGGACGGAGGAGGAGGAAGTAACTTTTATATACCTTTTGACACGGAGAATTATGTTGATTTTTAGTTTTATGCTCTGTCGTTTTGTACGGGTTAAAGTATTCGATGAAATTACGTTGGTTTGAGTTTGAAAGCAACCTACTATCTATCGGTAGGCGAAAAAAGATTGTTATTAGCTGTTTCGCCTATTGATTCTATTCCGTAGCAACACGCGAACCATTTGTTAACTCGTTTTAACTATACACAAAACTATTACTATTCGTTATTATTTCTTGAAAAGATTGGGAAATAATTTTGTTTTTGTATTGTACTTGATTATTAAGAGTTCGGTGATTCGGGCCATGAGAGTCTTATATGAGGTGTTAAGTTCGAATCTTGTTACTACTATCCTACTTAATTTTTAATAATCAACTTCCCAATATTTTTTATGATAATCAAAATTCATTGATAAATTTCTTAAACATAACCTTTAAATTGTGATTACAAAAAACTCTTTATTTAATTGGGATTATCTAACTTATTTGTCACATGTCGTATATCTCTCTCTACATTCATGTTTATTTATATTTATATTCATATATCACATAAATTATGCTGATATCTGATTTTTAAAGTGAATAATAATACTAATAATCTTTATATTAGTATGAGGTGTCAAAGAATGAGAGTATGAGGTTTTGGAATTAGTGAAAAATACACTAACAAAATATCAAAATAAAAATAAAAATAAATTTTTTAAAGCAAACTCATATATCATACAATTATATTTTTTCTACACACATGATTTTCGGAGAAGTAAAAAAAGGGAAAGAGAAGGAAGCAGCATAATGAATGATATTTATCATTCATCAAGCTGCTTCATTTCTTTTTGTATCACTTGAAATTCATCTAACACGCATTATGATTATGATTTAGATTGCATCTAACTCAAAATTAAACCATCTTAAAAATAGTTAGAAATGAAAATGTTAAACATAACCCTTAGTGTTACACTTAAGATTATTATATTTATGTTTTTAAACTTGGTTGAATTAATTACAAAATATAAATATACATTTTTAATATTGACTTTCCTATTTAATTTTAGTATTATGCTATTCATGTTAACTTTAAGTTCTAGATATGAAATTAAGTTATATATGATATATGATATGATATATATGATATTCATAAATACAAAAATAAGTTTAGTTTCCTTTTATCAAATTACAATCAGAATCGGAAATGAGCACGTACAAGGCATCTACTTGTACATGATCAATAATTAAAGGGCCTATAATTTGTTCTAGCATGCTTCTAACTTTTTTTTTTTTTTTTTTTAAAGAATGTCCTTAATCTAAACTTCAAAGAAACATTCCAGCAACAATGTTTTTACTTATTAAATAAGCTCATAAAATTGATTGGATAATAACTATAATTACAATTAGGTAGTATTCTAGTGTGGATATTTGTTATCTGTTTTAGGCGGGGGTGGTCCTATTCTCATCTAGTCATCTCATTTCATTTCATGCTACATTAAACGACATTCAAGTGGTCCTAAACTATACGTTGTCCACACAATGGACGTTCCGTCTTTTAGCTATCTACATCGTATTAAATTAAATTAATGTTGTAAAAGAAGCCGTGTATCATTAGGCTATATGTTCACTATAACATATACTTCTATTTTATTTTATCATTATTCATTATTATTATTAATATATTAATATTAATTACTTTCCCCTTCATACTACTATTTATTATTAGTGTCAACTATTTATTTTTTAACTGTTACAAATTAATTATTCATTTTTATAAATTAGTAAAAATAATAAGATGAAGTTCTTTTATGCCATTATTTTTTGCATGTAAAACAAAAAAAAAGATAAAAAGTAAAAGATAAATATGAAAAGTAAACAAAAAAGACATTTGACGATCGTGTTAAGTGTAAAGATAGCAGTAATGTTAGCATTATTTTATTTGCAAAAACGAGTTTAATGGTGATGGTTAGAGATGGCGCACGTGAGCGACGAGCACAGATCTTATATACATGTAACATGTCCATCAGGTTTTTTTGCTCATTGGGACTCGTCACCTGTCCGTAGGTAAAAAGATTTCACTCATGCTCGTGACCACGAGTAATTGTAACCCGCGGGTAATAAAAATATACAGCTTAGTTAAACATTTATAAAAATCAATTATTTTTATTAATTAAATCCATATGTACAACATGTAAAATGGCGCGAGAATTAAGTTGTTTACTTCTATATAATATTTAATATTTAATTTAATTTAATTATTAATATAAACAAAATTACTTGTAAATTTAATAGTTCTACGTATAAACTCGCGGTAAATTAAAAATCACATAGATTGGCGGATTGAGTTATACCCGCGACGGGTAATATATCACGCGACGGGTAATATATACCCGTGATCCGTCTGATGGGTACAAATTTTTACTCGTATTTGTGCTCACGAGGATAGGATATATGCGAGTTGTGGGTTTTTTTCTCGCCAATTGTAATGGCGATAGTGAAATCTATCACTTTCGAATTTAAGAGTAATCCTACAAAATCTACAGGACTAAATTTAGATTTTGAAGGAGACGGGAAAAGTATGGAAAGTAGTGTGCATTCATCAACACCTTGACTGGAAAAGTACGGAGGCTGAGCTCACGGATCTAACAGCAGTGCTACGGGATTGTGTTCTAGTTACGTAAAAAAGTGACATTTGGCGTTAGGAAGGCTCGAGCAATGTGCTTTTCTCAACAAAAAGACTCGCTTATTTAATCGACTCAAAGTTACTAATTGTTGGTCCCAATGTGATAGAATCATTGAGAAATAATTTGGTCCCAAAGAAGGTTGAACTTTTTGTTTGGAGGTCGAGAAGAAAACCCATTCCAACTTTAATCGAGCTTGACAAATGTGGGATTGACCTCCACTCCGTTCGTTGCCCTCTTTGCGACGACGGGGTGGAATCAATTGACCAAGTCTTGCTCTTTTGTAAACATGCGTTCGAGGTTTAGGAAAAAAGTGTTTAAATGGTGGGGGTTTAATGTATACTCTTCGGCAAGTTTAAGTGAGATTCTTCAAGGTGTTTCAAATGTTACGATGACGGATTCGGGGTTCAAGTTTTGGCAAGCGATGCTTTGGTCTAGTTGCTACCTCATATGGTGGAACCGAAACCAAATGGTCTTTAACAAAAAATGTTGGACCTCTCCGGTTGCACTATGCGAGATACAAAGTAAATCTTTCGAGTAGATCGCGAAAAGATACAAGTCAACACATATCGATTGGCACTCTTGAATACATAATCCTATATCTCTAGTTTTTTAAATGTTCATGTGTGACGATCGCTCCAAATCCATATAGACGAACACGTCATTCATCGATTTCATTGCGAGGTATTTGACCTCTATATGATACGTTTTGTAAATATTGCATTCTTTTGAAAAGGCACACCATAAATGAATATTTAAATCAAAGGTTTTCGACATCTGATGATTTCTACATATAGACAATCACCGTAATATAATAGTTTACATTGGTACTTCCGTTGACAATGCAGTCAAAATAAGATACATGGTGATGATTTGGTGAATGCAACGTTTTCTTGAAAAATATGCCATGTAAGACTCCATGCATATAGCTTGTCTAACATATAAGCAAACGGCGGAAGACTTATAGGGAACCTGAGAATAAACATGCTAACAAGTGTCAACACAAAGGTTGGTGAGTTCATAGTTTTAATGTTTTGCATAATCTGTACATAAAGGTGAATCACAAGATTTCAGTTGTTTCATTCAGAAATGTTTATCAAAATATTCTACAAGATTGAGAACCCTGGTAGCTAAACTTTAACGTTATAATAATGTGATGACCAGGGAATTTTTGACCAAATTTAAACTTAATCTTTATATGGTTTCGACACGATAAGCAAAGTCTGTAATGTTGAATTCCAAAATCTTTGAACTATGTTAATATATTTATTTGACCTTTTACCATTTCTAACGATTCACGAACCTTTGTGTATAAATAAATATAAACATATATATATATATATATATATATATATATATATATATATATATATATATATACAAATATAAGTGTACATATCGCATTTAAAAAAAAAATACACTTAATTAAATGGAATTAAAACATACAATAATAAATAAGAATAATTAGGTTACTATTATATGAATATATATAAATATATATATATATATATATATATATATATATATATATATATATATATATATATATATATATATATATATATATATATATATATATATATATATATATATATATATATGATATTATTGATTTCTATAAATGATTACTATTATATTGTAAGGAATAGATAATAAATATTTAATATATGTTATTATATATATGTATTATATAATCATTAAATGTTACCTGATTAATAAATTGTAATATTAATATATTTAGATACAAGTTAAAAGATAAATGTTATAGCAATGTTAGTATATTTACTTTCATTATTAATATTAGTATTAATATTAATATTAATGATAGTATATTACTATGTAATATAATATATAGAAATGATACATCTAATTTGTTATATCATCATAATTAGTAGTAATATTTTTAATTTTAAGTTATGTTGATTATTTACTATTATTATTATTATTAATATCTTTATTAATAATATTATTATTATTAATAACATTAGTATTATTATAGTTATACTTAATAGAAAATAATACAATATATTATTATCATTAATAATATAATTATTACTAATTTTTTTTATGATTATTAGTATCATTATTATTTATAATAATTATTTATATAATTATTATTATTATTAATATATTTATTAATTATTAATTATATATAAATTATATAAAAAGTGGATATCGTATAAACTGGTCACCGGTATCTATCTTGCTGTATCTGATCTTGTCTCATGCCATTGATCTCATTACAAAATATAAGCCCAGCTACACAACAAAATTTAATGAGACTTTGTAAACCCACTTTATTTACTTTCTTCATTTATTGTTCTGTTCGAACAACCCCTGTCTCCATTCAGTTGCCCATCGATCATCTCATATTTGGATTAAAAAGTCATTCAATTTTCCTCGATCATTAACAATCAAAATTGTATAGCAGCTGCAAGTGGAAGCAAGCATTAAACAGTTATATTTTTTATATTTTTTTTATTTTTCTGCTAGTATATCTGTTTCTTTTTCATTTTACCAAGGTCACGAATTTGTAACGTTTTTAAAAATCTAAAAATGCAGTTATGATTGAAATCCCTTACTCAAACTATCTGCAAACTTTCAGGTTCCAATTTTTCGTATTGATTATCAATTTAAGAGTCAAACCTTATGTTTTAAAAAGTCAAATATTTGGTTCATCACTAAATTTGTGAATGTGTTAATGTTTCTTGATCAATTGATGAATCCAATAGTTTATGGAAGTGATTTGGAAAATAGTTTGTGAAAGAATCATTATCTAAAAACTCCTACAAATCAAAAGTGAAATTTTTTTCTTTCCTAATACTCGACGAGCTGCTACTGCAGCAACCTTCTATTTTTTTATTTTTTTATTTTTTCCGTTCTCAATCTGTTCCAGGACACATATAGATAGGTTTTATTTTGTTGGAAAGTATTAATTCAAATCATGAATTCCCTGTATGGTTAGTGGGTCTCGGGTTGTTTAATTGCTAGAAGAAGAAGGTGAAGTTGGTACAAGCAGAGGACGGGTCATATAAATTGGGTTGGCATTCTAATCAGAAAAACAATTATGGAGCCATGGTTAAGGAGTGTTGTGTGCGAACGAGGAGTCGCGGGTTCGAGTCCCGCTGGTGACACCTTTTATTTTTCAGCCATTTTGAGAGGTAGTTCCATCTTTAACATATTATTATTATTATTATTATTATTATTATTATTATTATTATTATTATTATTATTATTATTATTATTATTATTATTATTAGTATCATTATTATTTTTAATGTTTTTATGAATATTGTTATTGTTAAATATTATTACTAGTACTAATTATTATAGTTGTTGTTGTTATTATTATTATTATTATTATTATTATTATTATTATTACTAGTATGTATTAATTATCATTCATCATTATTATTATTATAATTATGATTATAACTAGAAATATTGCTATGACTATTATTATTATTATTATGATTATTATTATCTTATTTATTAACTACTACTAGATGTATTATCATTGTTATTATTAAGTTAACATAAATACTATGATTAATATTATATTCATTTTGTTATTAAGTAACTTTATTAAGTTTTATTAGCGTTATTATTAGTATTACTAATATTAAAATAAGTATTACTATGAGTAGAATTATTATTATTGTTATTATGAAAATAATACGAACAATTATTATTTTCTGTATTAGTATCACTTTTGTAATTACTAGTATTATTATTATTATTATTATTATTATTATTATTATTATTATTATTATTATTAAACAAATGTATCATTATTAACAATATCATTATTTTTATTAATATTATCATTCTTAATTAAGTTATTATTATTATTATTAGTAAATCATTAATATCATAACTATCATAAACAATAAAATTAATACTTTTACATGTACTATTATTAATATCATTGTTACTATCACTAATAGGATTGTTATTAACATATGTATACTATTAATGTTATTATCATTATTTTTACTAATATTAACTTAGTATAATAAAACTACTGTTTTGATAAACAAATGAAATACATACATAAATATATATATATATATATATATATATTTATATTTAACTCATATAACATAACAAAATTTAATATTTCTATATACAAAATGAACATATAAAACATATATATATTGTTAACATAAAAATGGTATAACTAATACAATTATATATATGTGTTCAATTACAACTATGAATATTAATAAATATACAAATGATATAGGTTCGTGAATCCGAGGCCAACCCTGCATTGTTCAATATCGTTATATGTATTTTTACTACAAAATACATTAGGTGAGTTTCATTATTCCCTTTTTATATATATTTTTGGGCTGAGAATACATACAATGTTTTAATAACTATTTTACAATATTTATATGTGTGAGTTTCATTACTCCCTTTTTAAATGCTTTTGCAATATATATTTTTGGGACTGAGAATACATGCGCTGTTTTTATAACTGTTTTACGAAATAGACACAAGTAATTGAAACTACATTATATGGTTGAATGATCGAAATCGAATATGCCCCTTTTAGTCTGGTAATCTAAGAATTAGGGAACAGACACCCTAATTGACGCGAATCCTAAAGATAGATCTATCGGGCCCAACAAGCCCCATCCAAAGTACCGGATGCTTTAGTACTTCGAATTTATCATGTCCGAAGGGAGTCCCGGAATGATGGGGATATTCTATATGCATCTTGTTAAGCTCGATTACCAGGTGTTCAATTCATATGAATGATATTTTTGTCTCTATGCATGGGACGTATGTTTATGAGAAATGGAAATATGAAATCTTGTGGTCTATTAAAATTATGAAATGATTATTTATGTTAAACTAATGAACTCACCAACCTTTTGGTTGACACTTTAAAGCATGTTTATTCTCAGGTAATAAAGAAATCTTCCGCTGTGCATTTGCTCATATTAAAGATATTACTTGGAGTCATTCATGACATATTTCAAAAGACGTTGCATTCGAGTCGTTGAGTTCATCAAGATTATTATCAAGTCATTCATAGTTGGATATATTAGGAAATGGTATGCATGCCGTCAACTTTTGATGAAATGAAAGTTTGTCTTTTAAAAACGAATGCAAAGTTTGTAAAATGTATCATATAGAGGTCAAGTACCTCGCGATGTAACCAAATGTAATGTATTCGTCCGGATGGATTAGGACGGGTCCTTTCAAATAAGTACCCCTGTTTTAACATACATGCAACCAACATGTACAATACACGCAAACCAACGTGTACTAAACTCAAATAGCATACATCTATTTTATAGTTCAGGCTAGGGTTTCTATACCTGGAACAGACGGGGATGTCAAGCCCTATGGATCCATATATAACTACTCGCGCCCACCAGTTCTTATAACCGGCAGTTACTAGTTACCAAAGCTAAGGGATTTTCGGTTCAAACTCGGTGTAGAATTTAGAATGTACTTTTATCCATTGCGTTTAAAATAAAGTGCATGTATTCTCAGTCCAAAAATATATATTGCAAAAGCATTTAAAAAGGGAGCAAATGAAACTCACCTTAGCAGTACATAAAGTCGTTCACCGAAATGTGACCGAAATTTGGAATACTAAATAACCGTAGATCTCAACCTAGAGAACATATGTTGGTCAATAATTGTCTATCAAGCTAGGTCAGGTCATAGTGTATCACAATCCTAATGCTCGAGATCGACATACAAAAGTTATCCAAAGTCGTTTCAAAAAGTCAATTTTGATAATAGTTCAACAAAACGAGACGCGCCTTATATAAGGATTCATTTACTCGGCTGGTAATATTCAAAATCCAATTTATCAATCTTACAAACAAGTTGTTTAAATATTAATTGCAGATTCAAAAGCAATTCCAATTAACGTCAATCATAATTCAATTGACCATATCTTTTAATTCGTTCATCGAAATTACACGATTTCTAAATGAAAAGTTATTGATTTTTCACCAGCTTTCCAAAAACATGCATATCATATACCTTTTATCAGTAATATATGTATTTAATTCGTGATTCATCATAAACTGTTTAACGACGAAATTTAGCATACATGCATGCATAAATATATATACTCGAGCACTAGACATTGATACACAATTAATATATAAAAGATAAGATATGAATGCTCACGTATCAATATTGTGATTCAATATTGTAGGAAAGTACGTAGACGCAACAGAGATGATAAACACTAGGTTTGACCTTTGACTCATGGTCATAACCCCCAAGTAATACCCATAACCTCCATAGCTATAACCCATAATTTCCTTAGCTCTATCCCGCTCGAAAACCCATTTCAAAAGTGACCCGCTCATGGCCTCGTCGTAGTATTTTATGTATAATACTACTAATAATAATAAGATTTATAATAATAATAATAATAATAATAATAATAATAATAATAATGATAATGATAATAATAATATAAATAAAATAAATACAGAGGAAGTAATATAGATTGAGAGAGATATGTGTTTTACAAAATAGAATTCGATCAAATTTATAGATGTGGTCAGGCCAGGTCTGCCATGCGATCGCATGGCTCCCAAGGCCTTTTCCCATGCGATCGCATGGGGATGTTTTACAGCTCACATTTGTTTAACGTGTACCTTGTCGACATATTATTATATAATATATTTAATTTATATAATTATTTATATATTATATTAAATTCTCATGCATAGTTAACCTGTAATTTTTGTTCCGATAAGTCGTACGTCATCACTCGACTTATGTCCCGGTTCCGGTTTTTCGAATGTCCATTCGTACGCTGAGAAAACTGGCTCTTTCATACCTTTGTTAAAATATAGTCTTAAATTATCAATAAACTATATCACTCAAAGTGTATCTTAAACTTTCGAGTGTTTTGATCATTTAGTTCTATAAATCATCGTCTCGTAGTATATACATATACATATATACATTTTTATTTTGAAACAGTGTTTTACTGTAGCAAGTTACTGTAGCAAATAGTGATTTTTTTAGTTTTTTAGTAATATAGTTTTTTTACTGTAGCAAATAGTGATTTTTGAAAACACTGTAGCTTTCCGGGTACTGTAGCAATTCGAAAATACTGTAGCAAATTAGTGTTTTACTGGTTCATCTTAAACGTTTTAGTTAACTTATCTAAATATCAATCGAATCAATAATTGAATGTTACTATCGTTTACTAAATAACTTGAAATCATATATATATATATATATATATATATATATATATATATATATATATATATATATATATATATATATATATATATATATATATATATATATATATATGCACATTAAGTTATATATATATATTGTTCGTGAATCTTCGAGAACAGTCAAAGAATAATTGATTACATGAATATAGTTCCAAAACTTTGAGACTCAATATTACGGACTTTGCTTATCGTGTCGAAAACATTAAATCATTTAAAGATTAAGTTTAAATTTGGTCAGAAAATTTTGGGTCATCACAGTACCTACCCGTTAAAGAAATTTCGTTTCGAAATTTGAGTGAGGTCGTCATGGCTAGCAATAAAAATGTTTTCATGACGAATATGAGTTGATAAATAGAATTTTATCACCATTGAATAATATGGATAAAACAATCCGATTTCTTGAAGCGTATGAGAGAAGTTATCGTAAAAGAGTGAAATGAAAGAATAGAGATTCGTCTTAACTTTTGATGTAGTTACGATTGATTTCCGGAATTTAAGGAATATAAAATCTTCATAATCTAAATAAGATTTGATTCTTCGAAATTTAAGGAAATTAAGATTTCCTTTAAATGCGTAATTTGCCTCGATTGTTATGTCTGATATTTTGCTATAAATTAACCACTTTCGTTTCATTATTTTCACCACTCCTACATCTTCTTCCTTATTTCATACTTTCAAAAGATTGTGAAATGCTTAATTCAGTTCTGATTCTTGATATTTTCTTGGCTATCGTATCCTTCATTCTACTTTTTCATCTGCCACCAGAGGAAGTTATTTTCTTCTACTATTACCTTGGGGTTATAGTATTTTTCATTCTCCCGTGTCTTTATATTGCTATACGCATTGATATACACGGTTTGTAATATATGTGTTGTTGTCAGGCTTTATATTTTCCCTTATATTTAGGAGCTCCATGCTTTCAATTTTCCTTCTCGACTTCAAGTCAAGCGAATAATGGTCCAGAATTCGTAGCTATACATTTCAGAATGAACATTGTTAATGTTCTTAAAAATAAATTGTAATGGCATGATCTTGATTTGTCAAATTACCAGAATATTTGGAAAAGACCGAATCATCAAGAAAAGTATTTTCTTGATATAATTAGAGATTAAATAGAATGAAAGAGTTATGTAACATGGTTCATGATGAGGGTGTGATCTGTGAACCTTTGTCACGTTTCATTAGAAACTCAGCATGACTTACTGTAATATAATCACATTGATCAAGTGTCATTATATTATACTAACTCATGCTTCAATTCCCAACATTACTTCAAAACATCTATTTTTCGAATTTTTCAGATTTTAGAAACTAAAATATTTTCTTTTAAGATGTAACACAGATAGCGCGAAGAGATGAATGATTTCAGATAAGAATGGTTATAAAAAAATATCTTCAGAAATATGGAGGATATTTATAATGGAAGATACGATGATATCTTAGAATATTTAAGATAAGATGATGATGAAGAATATTGTCCGCAAAGGTTTTAGAGTAAGGAGCAAGGTATTTGCTAAGGATTTCAGCATATACTGAATCATTTGTATTCTTTGAAGGTAGATTTCGTTTTTGTGATTTGTCCACAGCCTCCTTCATGGTCTGCTCAATCCATTTTCCAGTTCCAAACCTTCTCTTTTTCTCAGCTTTACCACCATACTAATCTTTATCATCAAACTTTTGACTGTTAAGGTCGTTTACAGTTTTTGCTGCTTCATCAGCATTTTTCCAAAATTCGAAGAACTAGTTTCGTAGTTTGGGGTGTTTTTCAGAAATTTCACATTTGAAGTATGTAAGTCTAGAAGATAGATGTTATCTATATATAACTGTTGTCGTAGAAAATGCTGCGAGATTCAAAATACTGATTGCTAATTCCCGGTGGTTGGTATGGCAATTATTGTTACAAGATGTGGATGAGTACATGATAGGGTTTCAATGAGTATAAGGATTTTTTGAAAGGTCAAGGATTAATAAAGTTGTTGGTAAATTTACTGCTAATGTGGTGGAACATGAAAGGTTCCCCGGTAACAAGAACGTATATGTTAAAGTTACAATAAGGCTAATCTGAAAAGTCGAAGTTGACTGGTTGGAAGTGTGATAAAACTGGATACTTTGAAAAGGATTGCAAGATTATTTTTGGTAATAACAATGCTAAAGGATCTTTCACAGTTTTGAAGTCAAAGTATAGCTTTGAAAGATGTAGAGATCTAAGAATGATGTCACTTGTTAAATATTGACTTGGATTTCGTTCTGTCAGAATATATAATTGAATTTGTATTAAAATGATTGTATATCACTGTGAGTATAGTTAATAATTTTTGAATCAAAGTTGAAGAATGTACAGTGTAATATATTAATTGTGAACTTATATACTTCCCGAGTAATACCTACCCGTTAAAGATTTCACAAGTAATATTTTGTACAAAAGAATTTTCATTACAATCTTTATGAAAATATATGTATGTATATTTTCTTCAGATGTAATACAGATTTAATGAGTTAATATCATATTAAGCTCATTTGATTTTTGGCTTGAATTAGAAATGAAAAATCTCTAAAACATTAGAGATCATATAATCTTCACGGAATATTTAACTAATGAAATCAATACTTCATTATTTATTCTTATTGATATTCCTTGGTGAAGGATGTTGTTGCTCGTGGAATTTTTTGTGAACCTTACAAGGCACAGATGATGTTTTCTGGAAAGTTTCAAGTACATCGAAAATGAAAGTGTAAAATCAATCATATATTTGAATAATACACTTGATTTATTATGAAATGGAATCTATTAAGTCGAAGCAGAGATTATAGTTAACGATTGTTAAGTCATTAACGAAGGATGTATAGCATATTAGTAACATGAACTAACCGAGTAGTACCTATCAGTTATGATTCACATGTAATAGCTTAGTACAAAAAGATTTATTTTGATTTCAAATTTCACATATATATATAAAATATACATATAATTTCTTCAGGGAAAATGAGTTAATACTTCATAACTTGTTGATATAATATATGCGTTGTTGATTTGTGATGATGTTGGTGATTATGGAACTGGTGGAAATCGTGATGTTATAGGTGCTGCTAGTGCTGACGATGCTGATAGTACTGACGTGCTGGTGATGTTGACGGTACTGTTGATGCTGCTTGTATAACAAGTCTAGCTTGTAAATCGCGCACTATTCCTGTCAGGGTTTCACTTTATTATTTCTATTCTCCCACTACTAATTTACAATATATAATCTCTAAAACTTTTAGAAACTACATATTCTCTGCAGAATATTTCTTCGATGAAGTTATGAATCAATACTTCATCGTTTGTTGTTGTTGATATTCCTTGGTATCTATAGGGCGTATGACGTTGATGCTCGTGGGACAGATTGTGAAGTTGAGGTTTGCGGTGCGGTTGGTGGTGGTAATGGTACTGTTGGTGTTGTTGTCGGTGGTACTGTTGATGCCGGTGATGCTGCTGGTGCTTGTAACCTTTGCACCATATTCTCCAAATCCACTACCCTAGCGCGAAGCACGTTGACTTCTTCTATTATACCAGGATGATTGTTGGTTCGGAAAAGCGGATGAATAAGATTCAGAGTTCGAGATAGTATATTATCGTGACGAGATACTCTGGAAATGAGAGAGAAAATGGTGTCTCGAACAGGTTCGCCGGTAAGTGCTTCAGGTTCTTCGCCAAGAGGGGAATGTGGTGGATGGAAGGGATCACCTTCTTCTTGTCTCCAATGATTAAGTAGGCTACGAAGTGTGACGACCCGGAAATTTCCGACCAAATTTAAACTTAATCTTTATATGTTTCCGACACGATGAGCAAAGTCTGTTAGGTTGAGTCTCAAAAAATTTGAACTGTTTCAGATATTCAATTGACCTTCGACTGTTCTCAACGATTCACGAACCACTATTTGTAAATAGATACATATATATTTAAATATATGAATTTGAAATATAAATTGAAAGATTATATGACGTAATTGTTATAATTAATAATGTAAAATAAAATAATGTATAATAACTATTATTTAAAATATATCTATATATGTAAATGAAGTATAATGAATATATATATTTTGGGTTTCGAATTCATTTAGTAAACAATAGTAGCACTCGTTTATCATTTGATGGTTATTTAAGCAAGTTAAATCCGAACTTATATGGTTTTAAAATAAACGGTGATCCGAAAATGAGTTTTACAAATTATAGACTTATTAATAATATATATTTAGATGTTATTTAATAAATTTTAAAAATTTTATATTTTACTCAGGGATGGGAGTGAATAATTAATGTAATTTTTATTTAATAGTTAATGATCGAATTTTATAGCATAATGACCGAAATAAATAAATATAATTACTGTAAAAATTTAGGATTTTTTTAAAGACTTTTATACACTACTGATTAACGACGGGGTACAAAACCCCGTGAAAGAAATAGTAAACCAATTATTACACGGCTGCTAAACTGTTTATAATATTTAATTTGAGATTTACTATTTATATACTAGTGATGAACGATTCTTTCCAACTTGATGTATTATTATTATTATATTATTATTTTATATATATATATATATATATATATATATATATATATATATATATATATATATATATATATATATATATATATATATATATGTGTGTGTGTGTGTGTGTGTGTGTGTGTGTGTGTATGATTGGAGTTAGAATGCAAATTCACCACAACCTCCATCGAGTAACCCATTCATCACCTCGGTCGTTCACCTCTATCCACCACCTGCCGGACCACCACCACCGGAGCAACACCTTACCACCATCTCCATCAATAAACTAACCGCCATCCCTAACCACCCATCTTTTCTCTCTTCCATTTCGATTACCATCTCACACCATCGGCTTCCACCACCACATCAACTAAACTGCCACCATGAACCACCTTTCACCTCCACTCTAAGCAACCACCGTCTACCATCTTACCCCACCACCACTAATACACCACCCTCTCTTTCTCTCTCTATCTATTATCGTTTGAAAACCTCAATGAAACGACCACCATTTACGATTTCTGTTTCTGCTAATCGATCCATCAATAATCACCACTACATCCGCCACCTTCCACCATGATAACCACTGGATACAACCCTACCACCACTGGCCACCTTAATCTGCCTTTATCTCTTCTCTCTCTCTCTCTCTCTCTATTAATCTTGATCGTGAATCACCCCATCACTCACCATTTATTTCTGTTGTTGTCTGTTAAACCTATCTTCACAAACGAAACCAACTGCAACCTATTGGTCTGCTTTTTCCTGTTCGTTACCGCCACTTTACATTTTTTTTTTCTGTTTTGTAACAGTAACGAGTGAGTGAGGTTGGGTTTATGTTTTAGGGCTGAACGAGGAGTGATAATCATTTGATGATGATGAGTTTAGGATGTTATGATGATTACGTGAGATTAATATTGTAAACGGATATATAAATGAAGATGATGAATGTGGAAGATGATGAATAGTTCTGGGTTTCATTTTAGAGAGGAAGAAGAGAAACAGAAAATGGGTTATAAAGTTTTTGATTGTGATTATTCCAGAAAATAAATGGTAGCGTAATGGTTTGGAGTGTTGCTGTTTAAACAAGAGGTCATGGGTTCGAACCCAAGCCACTACAATTTTTTTTATTAATTATAAGAGAAACCGTTGGGCTGCTAGACTCATTTTCTCATTGGGCCGCAGAATTTATTGTGTATATTGGGCTGTAAATGAACTTAATGAATGGGGATTGTTGTTGGGCCGAGATTATGTGTTAAGAAATTTAGTGTTGTAGATAAATCAAAGATGTAGCAAGCAGTGTAGTGGTTAGGCGTGTGGTATGGTTAACGTGAGGTCTCGAGTTCGAGCCTTGGCAGAGTCATTATATTTTTGGGCCGATTTATGAGGTAGTTTTTCTTATCAATATTATTATTATTTTTATTATTATTATAGTTATTACTATGATTATTATTATTGTTATTATTGTTATCATTAGTATTATAACACTTGTTATTATTATTATAATAGTTATAAGTATTAAAAACATTATTATTATTATCATTGTTGTTATTACTAATATTATCAAGAAGTATTATTATTATTATTATTATTATTATTATTATTATTATTATTATTATTATTATTATTATTATTATTATTGTCACTAACAAATAATATTATGATGAAAGAAGTAATTAATGTTAGGAAATAAAAAGATGAGTAAGATTATGAGTAAGGCCTTGAATTTAGTCAAGGTAATTACACCCGAGAAATATAATTATAAGTACGTATACGATTAAGATAATATAAATATATAGGTGAAGATGATTATAATTAAGTTATGATATCAAAATTCTTATTATTATTATTATTATTGTTATTATTATTATTATGAATACAATAAAAATTTATTATTACTTTTATAAACATTAGTATTAATATCATTATATAAATATCAGTGTTATCATTATTATTAATAACATATGTATTAACATTATTATTAATATGATTACAATTATTAGTATTCTTATTATTAAAAATGAATATTATTATTATTATTATTATCATTTTTACAAAAATTAATGTTTTGATATCACTAAAACTATCATTATTATCGTTACATGTAATGTTATGTAGTTACTAAAATCATTATCATAATTATTGTTAACAATAAAATTAACATTTTTACATTTATTATCATTAATATCATTATCATTATTAATGATAGAATTACTAACATTATTATCTATTTAATAATATTAAGTATTATAATCATTTTTACCGCTATTAATATTATTTTTGTATTATTATAACTATTATTATTAATATAAAAATGATATATTTAATACATATAACATAATAAAAATTAATATTTTTATATATACAAAAAAAATTGAATATATGAAACACATATATATTATTAATATAAAAAGGATATAACTTATAAATTTATATGTATATGTGTTCGATTACAATTATGTATGTTAATAAATATACAAATGATATAGGTTCGTGAATCGAAGGTCAACCCTGCATTGTTCAATATAGTTATATGTATTTTTACTACAAAATACATTAGGTGAGTTTCATTAATCCCTTTTTAAATGCTTTTGCAATATATATTTTTGGGAGTGAGATTACATGCGCTACTTTTATAAATGTTTTATGAAATAGACACAAGTAATCAAAACTACATTATATGGTTGAATGATCGAAGCCGAATATGCCCCTTTTACTTGGTAACCTAAGAATTAGTAAATATGACAACCCGGAAAATTTCTAATTTAAATTTAAACTTAATTTTGACTGTTTTCGACGATTCACGAGCCATTATTTATAAATGATTAAGTATTAATATTAATTTGTTATATTACTATTATTATTTATCATCATTTACAAAGTAATACAACTAATACTAATGTTTTCATTATTGTTAATAATTATTAAAAACATTAATATTATTAGTATTATCACTTTTACTAAAAAGTGATAAGATTATTATTAAGATTATTATAAATATCTTTACTCTTAATACATTTATTAATTAAAAGTGTTATTAACATTCTATAATGATTATTATTATTATTATAATTAAAATTATCATTTTTTTATTAATATTGTCATATTAATTATTCTTATTTATCATTAATAATAATAATATTATTATTATTATTAATTAGTATTATTAATATATTTATATCAATTAAAAAGTCAAATTAAATGTACTGATTATATAAATCAGATTATATTTTTTATATATATCGTGAACTGCAATTCCAATTATATATATCTGCTTTTGATTGATCGTGACCTGTATGATCTGCTTTTTTTTATTTTTTTATATTTTTCTTCAACATGATCTGCTTTTTATTTATAAATTCCATCGTGATTGTATTTTATAAATTCTACTGGTTTTTTTATTTTGTTTCTGTCGACCTTTATATATATATAAATTCGATCTAATTCAGTATTTAAGGATACCAATCGACTTTACATCTCCATTATCAATTACCACTATCCCTCATAATTAAAAAAAATAAAAACAAAAATAAAGAAAGAAACATGATACCCCTGTTCTTCTTCCATTTTTTAAAATATTCAAAAATGAATTCCATTTTAAAATCCTTAAATGCAGTCTTGTTTGGAATCATACACTCAAACTATCTGCAAAAGTTGAAGCTCCAATTCATTCTAACGATTCTTAATTTTGAAGTCAAAGTTGGATTTTTAAAAAGTCAACAATTGTTCTTCGATTAAATTCGAGTTCTCTGTTGTAATTCAAGTCCAATTAATGATTGAGATAGTTTCTAGGAGTGAAATTCAATCTTTTTCATGTTATAATCGAGGTCTAAAACGTTCTAAATTTTGAAATCACAATATGAGTTGTTCTTCGATTTATTTTCTGTTACAGCAATTTAAAAAAAAAATAAACTTTGGCATCACACCTGGGTTATAATCAATCCTTTCTGTATTAATACAAATCTCAAATCAAACAAACAACCCAACTTTTATTATGGTTGTTAAGTCACTGGTCGACTTTCAAATGGAAGAAGAAGAATATGTGAAACATATAAACGGGCTATATAAAATAAAATGGGTTTTAAAATAGATAAGATGAAACAAATCCATGGTCTTGAGTGTTTACGGGTTTCGAGAGGTCACGGGTTCGAGTCTCGTCCATGGCAATTATTTTTAAGAAAAGCTTACAAGGTAGTTTCCATTTATTTTTATTATTATTATTATTATTATTTATTGTTATTATTATTATTGTTATTCTAATTATTATTACTATTATTAGAATAATCATTATTATTAAGAGTATTATTATTACAATTTTAGAATTATAATAGTTATTAATATAAATATTATTAGTATTACAACTATATTAATATTATTATTATCATTATCTTTACTAACTAGTATCATTATTATTATTAAAATTATTATTTTCATTATCATTATTATTACACCTTTCATTTTATTTAAAAACTACTAGTATCATTATTACTATTACTATTGTAAAATTTACAAAAATATTAATATCATTACTATTGTTAACATATAACATTTTAATTATTATAAGAACTTTTATTTTTTACTACTATTCTTCTTCTTATTATTATTATTATTATTATTATTATTATTATTATTATTATTATTATTATTATTATTATTATTTCATTACATTATAATGATTATTATCATTTTTATTACAAGTATTATTATTATTATTATTATTATTATTACAAAATAATATAACTCTTTATTCATTATCATTATTAAAATCATTTTATCAAACAAATACTTATAGAATATATATATATATATATATATATATATATATATATATATATATATATATATATATATATATAGGAATATATAATAATTGAAATAACATATATAAACTTATTCGATTACGAGTATATGTATTAATATATATACTTGATATAGGTTCGTGAATCCGAGGACAACTCTGCACTTGTTCAGTGCCATCATACACATATTTACTACGAAATACGAAATACAGTATCGTGAGTTTTCATAACTCTCTTTTATATATATTTTTGGGCTGAGAATACATGCGCAACTTTTATAACTGTTTTACGTTTAGACACAAGTACTCAAACTTTTATGCTATATACATGCTTTGTCATGCTAAATCCCCACCGTAATATCGTTAATTGCTGAGGTATAAGATGCAAACTTAGTTATTGTGAGTAGCGCTACTGAGAGTGACGTCTCTAGTCAGTTGACCGTTGGTCTTTGACTACATAATAATGATTCAACGACACGAATAACAAGTGTCACGGGGTAACTTTTGTTTAGTCGCGATATTACAAATTCGGCATTACTTTTAGATTGGTATTTCTATATCAATCAACACTTTATATTGATATTTCTATATCAACTTTATTAAATCTTGTGGTCTAACACTATTATTGAAATCATTATTTATGATAAACCTATGAACTCACCAACCTTTTGGTTGACACTATTTAGCATGTTTATTCTCAGGTCTTACATAATGCTTCCGCTGTGTATTTGCTAATTGAAAGCAACATTTCAACAAGTCATTCATGGATAATTTGGAAGACTTGCACTTGCTAAATTGATGATGATTGCTTGCTATGCTTGGAGTCTTCATTACATACCATATCAATTAAAGACATTTAGTGCGTTGTTCATTATATACAATGTAACCTATTTATCTTCCGCTGCAAAACTCAATATAATGTCTCATATAGAGTCGTTCTCGTTTATACAACTGTGATTTGATGTAATTAGTCACAAATACCCCAGGCCCTATTTGGGGGTGTGACAGATTGGTATCAGAGCCAGGTTTTGTTGTAGAGAACCAGGATTGCATTTTAAGTGTGCCTTATACAATTAGGTACCTTAGCAATGTAGGACTACAACTTTCCTTGACTATAGTACCTTTAATTGTTGCCTTTAATTATTAAATGCTACACTATACTTTAGGAACTTTACTTATCTTAGAATTCCGAGCCAATCTAAGAACTCTGATAATTTCCCTAAGTATTATCCAATTACTCCACCGCATCTAAATGCGACACTATGATTTCTGAAATTCTTGACATTCCTAAGTCATCTATCATGGTTTGTGTATTACATATGTATTACATGAAATATTATCCATGAATTTTGAAACTCCTATATTTGTTACTATTCATACTCAAACATATATAACTCCCTGTTATATCACGTACCTATATGCCTTATGGCTTTATGCATCGGTTTGCGAACCAGAAAATGTCATTGAGTTATCGAGAATCTCAAAGACATTATAATGTCATCACTATTCATATTCATTACTTTCTTTGCTTTCTTGTTGTTTTGATCATTGAATTTTCCTGACGGATGACGTCTATGAAACTATAGAGTAGAAAGCGTTTGGATTACTAATTTAAAGGATCCTATAGCTCAAGCCCCTGGACCTGAATAGGTCATTACGAATTGAAAATCTTTAATCAAAAGATTATCAGATTACATACTTATCATCTAGACACGTCATACTGCCATTATTAGAGTATAGACACATCATATCTTATTATATCTTATCGTATCTATCCCAATAATCTTTGTCTAACACTTTTCCTAAATTTCCTCCATAAATTACGAAAATCTTTTTGCTACATATACATATTCAAGGAGATGAATATATCATCCAGTATTCAACACTAATCTCATATCAAACCCTAATTCTAATCACAAAATATGGATTTCTCAACTGATTCCTCGAGCTCCAATGGCACCGTAACCGAAACAAACGAACCAATCAGCCATCATCTATTTTGGATGAATTGGGGATGGGTTTGTAGTAAACTTAATCAATGGAGACAAGAAGAAGGTAATCCCTTCCACCAACCGAATTCACCTCTTGGTGAAGAACCTGAAGCACTTACCGGCGAACCCGTTCGGAACACTATTTTCACCCTCATTTCCAGGATATCCAGTCACGAATATATAATATCCAAAATTCTAGATCTTATTCATCCACTTGTCCGAACCGCCAATCATTCCGGAATAATAGAAGAAGTCAACGAGCTTCGCGCTTGAGTAGTGGCTCTGGAGAATATGGTACGAAACCTACGAACACCAGCAGCAGCACCAGCAGCATAACCAGTACCACCAATACCATCAGCATCACCACCAACAGCATCAGCTTCATCAACAACAACATCTGCATTCCACGCCTCAACATCACACTCAGTACCTCAAACATCAACATCATACGCCCCATAGATACCAATGAATATTAGTAATAATGAGTTAAGATGTATTGACTCATTTTTCCTGAAGAATTACATATGTATACTTTATATATATGGATTGGAACAATAATAAATCTTTTCGTACTAAACTATTACGTGTGAATCTTAACTAGTATGTACTACTTGGTTAATTCATGTCACTAATATGCTATGATGTACATCCTTCGTTATTGACTTAACAGTCGTTAATCACTGCTTCAACACAATAAACTCCATTTCATAATAAATTAAGTGTATTATTCAAATACATGTTTGATTTTACACTTCCATTTTCGATATACTCGAAACTTTTTAGAAAAACATTATTCGTATCTTGTGAATTTCAAAAGGATTTCACGAGCACAACATCATATACCAAGGTATATCAATAATAATGAACAATGAAGCATTGATTCATAACCTCATTAGCGAAATATTTCGCGACAATTATGAAATCTCTAAGGTTTTGGAGATTATTTATTCTCGTTTTACCGCGAATCAAATGAGCTTAATATTATATTAACTCATTAAAATCTATATTATATCTGAAGAATACATATATGAACGTATATCTTCATAAAGATTGTAATTCTTTTGTACAACTGTTAATTGTGAAAATATTTTAACGGGTAGGTAATACCCGAGAAATATTTCTATCTCACATTATTATGTTACATTATACATTCTCCAATTCTTATTCAATAATCAGTAACTATACTACTTACATCCACATATGTATCCGTTCACTAAAGAACAACCATTTTTATACAAATTCAATTACATATTCTGATTTTGACATATCGGAATTTAAGTAAAGCTTTAGCAAGTGTTATCTTTCTAAAGATCACTACATTCATGAATTATATTCATTCGCATTCTATGATGAATTATCACATCGACCCACCGAAATTATCTACTTTTGAAATTTACAACATGTCTTCGTCAACCGTTAGATCCATTGATGGATACATCTTACGCTTAAACATTTCAAATTCAAAATTCTTGAAAACATCCTTTGAATCTTGACGATCACAATTAGCGTTTAATCATCTAAAAATGAAATTTCTTGAAACCATCTCGGATTAATAACCGATGATTCAAATATGGCTGCATTAAATGCAGAGGAAACAAAAAAAATGTAGATGGTCTTAAGGGCCAACAATTTGATAATAAAGAATGGTACGTTGGAAAAGCTCAAAAGAAAATTTGAAACTGAAAAATGGATTGAGCTAACCATGGAGGAGACCAAGGACAAATACAAGGACCAAACCCTAGATTCAAAGAATCCAGGTAATTCTGGATCCGATGAAATCTTTAGAGAATATCTTGCTCCGAAGTTATGTTAAAAGTTTGCGGAAAATTTTTCTTCATCAACTTTCGAATTAAAAATTCCAAAATGTCGTTATAAATATCCTCTATATTTCTGAAGATATTTTCATAACGATTTTTGTCCGCAATTAATTATCTCTTTGCGATATCTTTAATATATCATAAAGGAAACTGTATTAGTTTCTATATTCTGTAAAATTCAAGTTTAAATTATAAATGTTTTGAAGAAGTGTTGGGAATTGAAGCATGAGTTAGTATAATATAATGACGTCAGGCCAACGTGATTATATTACAGTAAGCCATGCTAAATTTTTAATGGAAGATGATGATTCATAGACTTTATAATCATCATTCGTCATGTTACACGACTCTTACATTCTATTTAACCTCTAAACATATCAAGAAAATATTTTTCTTAATGATTCGGTCTTTTTCGGATATTCTAGTAATATGACAAATCAAATCGTGCTATTACCTTTTCTTTCTACTTTATATATTATGATCATTCAAAACTTCATACCTACGAATTCTGGACCATTACTCGCTTTACTTAGAGTCGAGAGGAGAATAAAAAGGCAAAAACCTCCGATATATAAGGGAAAATATAAAGCCCGATAACAACACGGAAATTACAACCCGTGTATATCAATACGTATTGCAACGTAAAGACACGGGAGAATTAGAAACATTATAACCCCGAGGGAAATGTAGAAGAAAACAAATTCCTCTTGTGGTAAATGAAAAAGAAGAATGACTGTATATATGGTCAATATAATAACTAGGATCAGAACTAGATTAAGCATTTCCTTAATCTTTTGGAAGTATGAATTTAGGAAGAAAGTATAGAAGTGGTGAAGATAATGAAACGGAAGAAGCTAATTTATAGCAAAATTCCAAACACATCAATCGAGGCAAATCACCGCATTTAATCAAAGAAATCTCAAAATTTCGTAAATATCGGAGAATCAAATCTTATAGATTACGAAGATTTCCTTTAATCCCTTGAATTTCGGAAATCAATCGTGACTACGTCAAAAGTTAAGGCGAACATTTAATTTTCTCATTCACTCTTTTACTATAGCTTCGTTTATACGCTTCCTATAATCGAATCGTTTTATCCATATTATTCAATAGTGATAAAACTTTATTTTTCAACTTATATTCATCATTACAATATACTTGTTATAAACAATGATGATATCTATCAAATTTCATAACTATAATTTTCATAAACTACTCTCTGTTTTGTCTGCCCTAATACTGTGGCATAAACGCTCAAAGTTTTAAACGAGCTCAATACTATTCATAACACATTTCATGTGTTCAGTTTACTGAAATGCTCGTATAGCACCATCATCCCTTTTGAGGATAACCTAGTCAAATGACACTATTGTTAATCCTTTAGATAACATCTGCATTAATGATAAAATGCACTTCGTAGAAGAACCTGTAAAAATTATGGATCGTATAACTTGAACGCTTGAAACAGAATAATATTATATCCGTTGGAATTCACGAAAGGCCCCGAACATACCTGGAAACGTGAAGACCAAACAAAACGTAAATATCCTCGTCTATGTACGAACAACGCCGATTGATGGCAACAACTAAATTTTGGGACGAAATTTCTTTTTACGGGTAGGTACTATGACAACCCGGAAAATTTCCAATTTAAATTTAAACTTAATTTCGACTGTTTTCGACGATTCACGAGCCATTATTTATAAATTATTAAGTATTAATATTAATTTGTTATATTACTATTATTATTTATCATCATTTACAAAGTAATACAACTATTACCAATGTTATCATTATTGTTAATAATTATTAAAAACATTAATATTATTAGTATTATCACTTTTACTAAAAAGTGATAAGATTATTATTAAGATTATTATAAATATCTTTACTCGTAATACATTTATTAATTAAAAGTGTTATTAACATTCTATAATGATTATTATTATTATTATAATTAAAATTATCATTTTTTATTAATATTGTCATATTAATTATTCTTATTTATCATTAATAATAATATTATTATTATTATTATTAATTAGTATTATTAATATATTTATATCAATTAAAAAGTCAAATTAAATGTACTGATTATATAAATCAGTTTATATTTTTTATATATATCTTGAACTGCAATTCCAATTATATATATCTGCTTTTGATTGATCGTGACCTGTATGATCTGCTTTTTTTATTTTTTTATATTTTTCTTCATCGTGATCTGCTTTTTATTTATAAATTCCATCGTGATTGTATTTTATAAATTCTACTGGTTTTTTTATTTTGTTTCTGTCGACCTTTATATATATAAACATTCAATCCAATTCAGTATTTAAGGATACTAGTCGACTTTACATCTCCATTATCAATTACCACTATCCCTCATAATTAAAAAAAAATTAAAAACAGAAATAAAGAAAGAAGCACGATACCCCTGTTCTTCTTCCATTTTTTAAAATATTCAAAAACGAATTCCATTTTAAAATCCTTAAATGCAGTCTTGTTTGGAATCATACACTCAAACTATCTGCAAAAGTTGAAGCTCCAATTCATTCTAACGATTCTTAATTTTGAAGTCAAAGTTGGATTTTTAAAAAGTCAACAATTGTTCTTCGATTAAATTCGAGTTCTCTGTTGTAATTCAAGTCCAATTAATGATTGAGATAGTTTCTAGGAGTGAAATTCAATCTTTTTCATGTTATAATCGAGGTCTAAAACGTTCTAAATTTTGAAATCACAATATGAGTTGTTCTTCGATTTATTTTCTGTTACAGCAATTTAAAAAAAAAAAAAAAAACTTTGGCATCACACCTGGGTTATAATCAATCCTTTCTGTATTAATACAAACCTCAAATCAAACAAACAACCTGATAATGCTAAAAACGAACATATATTTCATAGCATTATTCCTCAAGAAAGACAAGCTTTTAGTTGCAATTGTTCTATTTACAAGTGATATTCGTTTAAATAATAAAAGGTGAAGACAAAAGACAGATTCGACGAATTGAAGATGCAAACGACAAAAAAGCTCAAAAGTACAAAAGACAATCAAAGAGGTTCCAATTATTGATAAGAAACGTCTCGAAATTACAAGAGTACAAGATTCAAAACGCAAAGTACAAAATATAAAATTGTACGCAAGGACGTTCGAAAATTCGGAACCTGGACCAGAGTCAACTCTCAACGCTCGACGCAACGGACTAAAAATTACAAGTCAACTATGCACATAAATATAATATAATATTTAAATAATTCTTATAATTATTTATATATTATAATAAATAATAAAAACCGTCGGCAAAAAAGACTCCAAACCAGAGTGAGCTGTAATTGCAAACTCCGCGACTCGCGGAGTTTGAAGGCCAAAAAGGCCGCGAGTCGCGGAGCCCCAAGTTTCAAAAATCCCTATAAAAGCAACAGAATTCTGATCGCAAAAATCATCTTTTTCTTCTCCTCATTCATACGTAAAATATATATATTTATAATTTATATTTTAATTTTAATTTTAATCCTAATAATAAGGGTATGTTAGCGAATGTTGTAAGGGTGTAAGTCGAAATTCTGTCCGTGTAACGCTACGCTATTTTTAATCATTGTAAGTTATGTTCAACCTTTTTACATTAATGTCTCGTAGCTAAGTTATTATTATGCTTATTTAAAACGAAGTAATCATGATGTTGGGCTAATTACTAAAATTGGGTAATTGGGCTTTGTACCATAATTGAGGTTTGGACAAAAGAACGACACTTGTGGAAATTAGACTATGGGCTATTAATGGGCTTTATATTTGTTTAACTAAATGATAGTTTGTTAATGTTAATATAAAGATTTACAATTGGGCGTCCCTATAAATTACCATATACACTCAATCGGACACGATGGGCGGGGTATTTATATGTACGAATAATCGTTCATTTAACCGGACACGGGAATGGATTAATAGCCACTAGAATAATTAAAACAGGGGTGAAATTATGTACAAGGACACTTGGTATAATTGATAACAAAATATTAAAACCTTGGGTTACACTCAGTCGACATCCTGGTGTAATTATTAAACAAAGTATTAAAATCTTGTTACAGTTTAAATCCCCAATTAGTTGGAATATTTAACTTCGGGTATAAGAATAATTTGATGAGGACACTCGCACTTTATATTTATGACTGATGGACTGTTATGGACAAAAACCAAACGGACATATTAAATAATTCAGGACAAAGGACAATTAACCCATGGGCATAAAATTAAAATCAACACGTCAAACATCATGATTACGAAAGTTTAAATAAGCATAATTCTTTTATTTCATATTTAATTTCCTTTATTTTATATTTAATTGCACTTCTAATTATCGCATTTTTATTGTTATTGTATTTAATTGCACTTTTAATTATCGTACTTTTTAATTATCGCAAGTTTATTTTATCGCACTTTTATTATTCGCAATTTCATTATCGTTATTTACTTTATGCTTTAATTTAAGTCTTGTATTTATTTTTAGTATTTTACATTTGGTTTTAACTGTGACTAAAGTTTTAAAATCGACAAACCGGTCATTAAACGGTAAAAACCCCCCACATTCACGTGCCCTTATGGTACTTTTGCTTACAAACGCATGCCATTTGGACTTTGTAACGCCCCTGCAACCTTTCAAAGGTGTATGATGGCGATTTTTCATGACATGATAGAAGAATGCATGGAAGTTTTCATGGATGACTTTTCAGTCTTCGGTGATACATTTGAATCATGTCTAGTTAATCTGGAACGAATGCTTCTTAGATGCGAACAATCAAATCTAGTACTTAATTGGGAGAAATGCCATTTCATGGTTAAAGAAGGCATCGTTCTTGGACATAAAATTTCAAAAGAAGGAATTGAAGTGGATAGAGCTAAAGTAGATGTAATTGCTAAACTTCCACATCCCACCAATGTTAGAGGAGTTAGGAGTTTTCTAGGGCATGCCGGTTTTTACCGACGTTTCATAAAAGATTTTTCTAAAATTGCCACTCCTATGAATAAACTCCTAGAAAAGGATGCTCCATTCATCTTTTCAGATGAGTGTATCAAATCTTTTAATATTCTTAAAGAGAAACTCACTAATGCACCGATCATGATAACACTAAATTGGAATCTACCATTTGAACTAATGTGCGATGCAAGTGATTTTGCAATGGGAGCCGTTTTAGGACAAAGGATTGAAAAACGATTTCAACCTATATATTATGCTAGTAAGACGTTACAAGGAGCACAAACGAACTATACAACTACTGAAAAAGAACTCCTTGCTATTGTCTTTGCTTTTGACAAATTTCGATCATATCTCGTTCTAGCAAAAACGGTGGTCTATACCGACCATTCTGCTCTTAGATACCTATTTTCAAAACAAGATGCTAAACCAAGATTAATTCGTTGGATCTTACTCTTACAAGAGTTTGATATTGAAATCCGAGATAAAAGAGGAGCAGAAAATCTCGCCGCTGATCATCTTTCTCGTCTTGAAAATCCTGAGTTAGAAGTTCTAAATGAATCGGCCATACAAGACAACTTTCCTGATGAATATCTATTGAAGATAGATTATAATGAAATCCCATGGTTTGCAGACTATGCAAACTACTTAGTTTGTGGATTCCTTGAAAAAGGATTATCGTACCAAAGACGAAAGAAATTCTTCAGTGATATAAAACACTATTTCTGGGAAGATCCACATCTGTTTAAAAGTTGTCCTGATGGAATAATACGCCGATGTGTATTTGGAGATGAAGCTAGTAAAATTTTAAACCATTGTCACACAGGACCAACAGGAGGGCATTATGGGCCTCAACTAACAGCAAGAAAAGTTTATGAAGCTGGATTCTATTGGCCTACAATTTACAAAGATGCACACCTTCTTTGCAAATCCTGTGATGCATGTCAAAGGGCCGGAAAAATAAGTCAACGTGATGAAATGCCACAAAATGTCATCCAAGTATGTGAAGTATTTGACATTTGGGGTATTGACTTTATGGGTCCATTTCCAAAATCTCATAATAATCTATATATACTCGTAGCCATTGATTATGTATCTAAATGGGCGGAAGCACAAGCTCTCCCAACTAACGATGCACGAGTTGTAGTCAACTTTTTAAAACGTCTTTTTGCAAGGTTTGGAACACCGAAAGCTTTAATAAGTGATCGGGGTACTCATTTTTGTAATAATCAACTTGAGAAAGTTCTTAAAAGATATGGAGTAACTCATAAAATCTCCACCGCATATCATCCACAAACAAGTGGACAAGTTGAAAATACCAACCGAGCTTTAAAACGTATTCTAGAGAAAACCGTAGGATCAGATCCGAAGGAATGGTCCATTAAATTGGAGGATGCACTCTGGGCTTTTAGAACAGCCTACAAAACTCCAATTGGAACCACACCTTTTAGACTTGTTTATGGAAAAGCATGTCATCTTCCAGTAGAAATTGAACACAAAGCATTTTGGGCTTTGAAGACATGTAATCTTGATTTACATGAAGCCGGACGTCTACGATTAAGTCAACTAAACGAATTAGAAGAATTAAGACATGAAGCATACGATAATTCGTTAATCTATAAAGAAAGAACGAAGAAATGGCATGATAAAAGAATCAGAAGTTCAAAAGAATTTAAAGAAGGAGACAGAGTTCTTCTTTTCAATTCACGATTCAAGCTATTTCCTGGAAAATTGAAATCAAGATGGTCTGGACCATTCATAGTCAAAAGAGTTTTCCCATACGGAACGATAGAATTGATAAATTCAAATGGGATTGAATTTAAAGTTAATCGTCACAGAGTTAAACATTACATACATGGTCCGATGGAAGTCGACAACGAAGTTAATCACAATTTCGACACCACAGCTAACTAAGTGTGGGGAGAATCAAGTCTTTAAAGGATAATATGTATTTCTGTTAGAGTTAGATTGTCTGTTTTCGTGTAGTTCTCGAAAATGGAACCCGAATGGTCTTTCCCTAGCAGACCCTAAAGAACTAGTCTTCTCCCCCCATTCTGAATTTTTATTTTTTTAGGTTTTTACGAAATGAAGACTGCCTGTGAACTAAACCATGGTATAATGCTACACGCTTTGATCACTAAACGTAATAATGACATACTACTGAGTGAATTAGTATCAGTAATCAGAGAAAGAATGGACGGAGTTAGAAAAGAATCCAGATGCGAAGATAATAAGTTACAATTTGGTAAAGGAAAATCAAAATCCGCAGCGAAAAGAAGAGCACGACACCTAGAACGATGTCACAAATGCGGAAAATGGTCACATGGAGGTAAATGTTCAAATAATCAAACCTATTCAAACACTGAATTTGTTACTTTATGCAGAGACGGACCGTTCATATGTTTAGAAGAAAAGACACTGAATGCTCGAGGTTACGCCTATGTAGCCATGGAAAACCAATTAAACCGACTATCTTATGAATGGGATAGATCATATAACTAAGAAATCTATTTCACAGGTATGTCTGTACAGTTTTTATTTTTATTTTTATTTTTATTTTTAACCTTTTGATAATAAACGCTAATTTATTCGCTAAAAAGTATTAAATTGGTATTGAATAAAATTAGGTTTGGCGACCGAAATTATTGATATCATTCAAAAATTTATTACATCACTGCGAAATTTAACGTTTATTCTTAAGGTATAAATATCTTTAAACAATCAACCCAAAATATTTCAAAAATTCGTCATGAGTTAAATTAGGTCTTGGAACCGAAATTACTTTACCGAAAAGAGGGACGCATATTTTTGATAATATTTGATTGACTAAAGTGGGATAAAAAGCCAAAAAGATTTTTAATTTTATTTTTACCATGTTTTTAAAATTAATATTTAAATCTTAAATTAATATTGTAAACTTTGTAAAAACAATATATTTAAAATTGTAAATATTTGAAAAATTAATATAAGTTTGGTATGAATTTATAAATTTTTAAATTAAGTTTGGTGTGAATTTTTAATATAAATTTTGAATTTTATATTTAAGTTGTGTGAATTTAAAAACAAAAATTTACTTTATCTCATTAAGTTAAAAATATGATTTTTAAAATTCGTTGTAAGTTGAAGACTAGGTCTTTGAACCGAAATTGCTTTACCCGAGAGAGGGACGAGAACTTTTATTATCATTATTTTTAATCTCATTGAATTAAAGTATGCCAAAAACATTAAAAAAACCCACAAAAATCTTAGCTTTTAAAACAATCGCTACAAAAAGACAAATTTTAAAATTTTGTCGAGGGACGGACTAGGACATCGATCCGAAACGACCTCGTCCTAAATAACAAGGGAAACAAAATTTTAAAATTAAGTACTTAATTGTTTTATAAGTTAATGATTATAAAAAAAAAAAAAAAAGCAAACTCCGCGAGTCGCGGAGTTTGAAGGCTTAAATGCCGCGACTCGCGGAGGGGTCGGATTACAGAAAAAAAAATATAGCTGAAACAGATCAGTCCCAACCCACAAAACACACAAACTCTGTCAAAACTGCTCGAAAATACCCGAAAAATACACCCCAAAATCACAATTTTTAACCGTTAATCACCAAATTTTTTACTAAAATCATGTTGAGAAGGATGCTATCTAGGAATTACTCAAGAAAAATGGTAAATTTCTACACCTAAACACCATTTAATCCGAAATTTGGTGTTCTTGAGCAATTTTTTCCCCAATTTGATTTTGATGCTTTTTAGTGTAATTAGGCTTAAATTGTTTATGTATTATGCTTGTATAACCTAGATTGATGTTGTTTAACATGATTAGAAGCTTTAAACTTCAAATTTTGAGTAATCTAGGGTTTGTGTTCTTGAGCAAATTTGGGGCTTTTTGATATAAACAGGTTATGGCCGATTTTTGTCATGAATTGTTGCTAAATTAAGTAGTGTAACATGTCTAGGTAGTTAAATGATTCAAACTTTGAGCCTAAACATGATTTTGAGAATTAAAGTGGACTTTTTCAAGTCTAAAATTCATGAACTTGATTTTTGAGAGATAATGCCATTTGAGACTTGTTTAATTGCTAGTAATGATTATTTTGACATGTTATTTGAATTGAATGCTTATGAACTTGGCGAACATTTTCATATATGCTTATTTGAAAAAGTGTAGATTTGATAAAAATGTGAAAATAAGCTTAAGTTTAATATAAGTTGATAATGCCATTGTAATTATTTTGATTGATGATTTTGCTGACACTAATGCATATTTGGATGCACAAAAATTGTGTTTGATGTGTTTTGCAAAATGAAAGGGGTGAATCTTCATCCCAAGCTCGCAATGCTCCTGCTGAGAATGCGGAACAACAGGAGGTGGATAACTACTACAAGCAGGATATACCTCATACAGTCATGACCTTTTCCGATATGCACTTGGAAGAGTTCTACCCGAACCTGAGATTTGACAGACTTTGGATAGATTATCCAAAATATCAAAGGGGTTTGCATACTCTTCATTCTAAGGTTGTTGAGGTACCGAGGGTCATAGAATGGGGACCCTTAGAAGCTGTAGAATTGGCCGGGCCAATTAGGGAATTACTTGTACAGAGGTATGGTAATTCTACTTTTAATGACTGGGTACGTTTATTCACCATGCGTAGACCTGTATATAAAGTATGGTGTGAAGAATTGTTGTGTAGTATAGAGTTGAATGATCGGGTAGCTAGTTTAACCGATCGTTCTTTTATTAGATTTTTGTTAGGCGGTTATGCGCCACATATCTTTACTAGACATGGCTCAGGCTTTACGTATATATACACCTGAGGAGTTAGCATCTGCCGATTGTAGAGGGTTGATACTAAACGGTAGAAAGATAGATGAAAATTTTGATACACACGGTGTGTGGAGTCAAATGACAAGCCATCACCGTTTCAAAGGGGGAAACTACTCTTATTTGGATATAGATAGAGCCGAATTAAGAGTGATTCATAGGTTTTTAGCCAATTCGATTACACAAAGGGGTAAGAACAAGGAAAAAGTAAATGAACAGGATTTGTTTTACCATATGTGTATTCGAGACCCACAAAGCGCTGTAAGTATACCATATTGTGTGGGTTATTATTTATCAGCTATGGTTCGGGGGATGCGACCGCATAGCATAATAGGAGGTGGTATTTTTATTACTTTGATTGGTGAATATCTCGGTGTGGATATAAGTCAGGGGGGGATTATTAGTAGAAGAACCGGAACCCCGCGATACTATAGGTTTAAATGTATACCATGGTGCGAAAGTTTTGAAAAGGAGAAATAACGCCGCAGTACCATACCATGGTAGACATCCACAGGTTGAGAGAAACCAACAGCAAGGTAATGTAGGAGGGGGGAATGAGATGCAAGAAATGCAAAGGTTTATAGCTTCTCAGGAGTACGAAAATGCTAGACAGAGAGCATTTGAAGATTGGCAAGTTCATCAGAACCAAATCATAGCTCATTGCCAACATATAGGTAGAAACTATATTCCTACACCGAAACCCATCTTCCCTCCCTGGTCTATAGAGATGCAGCCACCGTATCCTACGTATGACCCTGCCGAAGCATTCTATAGCACCTATGGTTATGCCTGGAACCCCTATTGGTACCAGTATCATCCCTAGTATACTTAGTTTTTTTTTATTTTGTAATTTGTAATGATTGATACGTTTAATACTTTTGTTAATATTGTAATAGTTTTTATAATTGTCTAACTTTTATTCTTAGATTTTAATAATTTTTGAATGTGGGGTAATATACCAAACTTCAAAAATATGTATATATGTTTGCAGTTTATCTTATGTACACAACAGGGTACAACAACGCATTTTCAAAGACTGGCATTAAGTTCAGCAAAAGCAACTAATTTTGACGACAAGATGCAAAATATATGTGAAATAACAACAAGACGGAATGAACAAATGATGTGCACCATTTATCATTCAGCAAACAAACGCCAATATATTTGGAAACTTTGGTAAAAATTTAATCATTTTCACACTAATCACCCTCAATAATTTAAATTGTTACTGATTTCTTGCAAATGAGGGCATTGCAAGATCTTAAGTGTGGGAAGGGGTTAAATTCTTTCGGATTTTAAAATTTTTATCTTAAACACTTGGTTACCATTAAAAATACTAGTAAAGCAGTAGTTGTATTAGAATCTAGTGCTCTCTGATAAAAAAGAACAGCCCTAGTCTTATATACTAACTACCCAATTCTAGTAAAATTTTTCAAAATTTTCAATTAAATGAACTCAAAATCATGTTTATACATATTTATGAACGATAAAACTAGGTTTTAACACCGAAATTATTGTTACCTCGGAAAGGACATAAATTGAGAAACAAACTAAAATGTTAAAATTCATTTAAAATGGAATAGTGGACGATAAAAAGGAAAATAAAAGCCAAGTGTGGGAAAATTTACCAAGTTATCTTAAACATATGTCACATATATCTGTAACAAATAACTGAAAATACTTTTGCTTTGGACTAAACTAAACTGTTTTACCCGATGAAAGAAAAGAAAAGATGGATCTACACGATGAATCAATTCCATCATTAAAAGGAAGTAAAGTCTTCCGAAAAAGACACGCGCTTCTTGATTTAGGTCATGAAGTTGTCGTCCAGACCAGCTGTAGGTTGACGAAAAATCTAGAAAAGTCATCACTAAAATCAGCAGGAAATCCACGGACCTCAGCATTAAACAGGGTCGCCAAGTGGTCAGATTTATCCTAACCATGAGAAGGATTTATCTTGTACAATGGGGGGGCACCATGCAAATTAGCTGGATAAGACTAATGAATCAGATCCCCAGAAAGGATAATCTCCTTAAAAATTAAAAATCAGCTTTTAAGACTGATATCACTCAATCCTTGAGATTGACCTTAAAGATTGAGAATTACAAACTCATGGAATTCAATGATATCTAAACTCGAGCTTGAACGAGAAAATATTTTGATCAAAATTACAAACCGATTTGTTTTCTGAAAACCCTATTTTCAATGCGTTCATTACCATTGAACGTAAAATCCTAGGAATTCACCTGGAATTCATTAGGTTACCTGAACCAAATCGGGTGTCAACCGTAAGAACGGTGGTTGCATAGTGGTCAAAGACAGGACCTTGTGCCATACTGAAAAATCATAAGGGTGAGCTTTACTATTGCTCCTACCAAGGATAGTAATTGCGTCCGACACGTTATAGACCATAATTAAAAGCATGTCAGGGGACATTGCCTTAACAGTTGCTTGTTCAACGCTTTCCTTTACAACCGGACGGTAGTTTACCGAAAGGTAATATACGGGACAAGTAAACTGGACGTGTTGCTTTCCAAATACAAGGTTAGCAAGTGGGTGACACAAAACCGCAAGTTTTGAGCTAAAATTTTCAAATCTGAAACCCACCAAACCCATAAAAATATTTTGCAAACACCGGTAAAGGGTTATTCCGGAAAACTTATCTAGGGTAAAAACTAGATTTAATTTTCAAAAGATCAAATGTTTTCATAAAGATCCAATTTCCTTAATGGATCTAAATTTTTATAGTCATGTGGAACTGTAAACCATATCGTTACTACCATTGTTTATACCGCCGTATAGAAATCACTGATGTACAAAGTGTGAAGAATAAAGAAGTGATTCTAGTATTTCAAGACGATATTGCTTGAGGACAAGCAACGCTCAAGTGTGGGAATATTTGATAATGCTAAAAACGAACATATATTTCATAGCATTATTCCTCAAGAAAGACAAGCTTTTAGTTGCAATTGTTCTATTTACAAGTGATATTCGTTTAAATAATAAAAGGTGAAGACAAAAGACAGATTCGACGAATTGAAGACGCAAACGACCAAAAAGCTCAAAAGTACAAAAGACAATCAAAGAGGTTCCAATTATTGATAAGAAACGTCTCGAAATTACAAGAGTACAAGATTCAAAATGCAAAGTACAAAATATAAAATTGTACGCAAGGACGTTCGAAAATCCGGAACCGGGACCAGAGTCAACTCTCAACGCTCGACGCAACGGACTAAAAATTACAAGTCAACTATGCACATAAATATAATATAATATTTAAATAATTCTTATAATTATTTATATATTATAATAAATAATAAAAACCGTCGGCAAGAAAGACTCCAAACCAGAGTGAGCTGTAATTGCAAACTCCGCGACTCGCGGAGTTTGAAGGCCAAAAAGGCCGCGAGTCGCGGAGCCCCAAGTTTCAAAAATCCCTATAAAAGCAACAGAATTCTGATCGCAAAAATCATCTTTTTCTTCTCCTCATTCATACGTAAAATATATATATTTATAATTTATATTTTAATTTTAATTTTAATCCTAATAATAAGGGTATGTTAGCGAATGTTGTAAGGGTGTAAGTCGAAATTCTGTCCGTGTAACGCTACGCTATTTTTAATCATTGTAAGTTATGTTCAACCTTTTTACATTAATGTCTCGTAGCTAAGTTATTATTATGCTTATTTAAAACGAAGTAATCATGATGTTGGGCTAATTACTAAAATTGGGTAATTGGGCTTTGTACCATAATTGGGGTTTGGACAAAAGAACGACACTTGTGGAAATTAGACTATGGGCTATTAATGGGCTTTATATTTGTTTAACTAAATGATAGTTTGTTAATGTTAATATAAAGATTTACAATTGGGCGTCCCTATAAATTACCATATACACTCAATCGGACACGATGGGCGGGGTATTTATATGTACGAATAATCGTTCATTTAACCGGACACGGGAATGGATTAATAGCCACTAGAATAATTAAAACAGGGGTGAAATTATGTACAAGGACACTTGGTATAATTGATAACAAAATATTAAAACCTTGGGTTACACTCAGTCGACATCCTGGTGTAATTATTAAACAAAGTATTAAAATCTTGTTACAGTTTAAATCCCCAATTAGTTGGAATATTTAACTTCGGGTATAAGAATAATTTGATGAGGACACTCGCACTTTATATTTATGACTGATGGACTGTTATGGACAAAAACCAAACGGACATATTAAATAATTCAGGACAAAGGACAATTAACCCATGGGCATAAAATTATAATCAACACGTCAAACATCATGATTACGGAAGTTTAAATAAGCATAATTCTTTTATTTCATATTTAATTTCCTTTATTTTATATTTAATTGCACTTCTAATTATCGCATTTTTATTGTTATTGTATTTAATTGCACTTTTAATTATCGTACTTTTTAATTATCGCAAGTTTATTTTATCGCACTTTTATTATTCGCAATTTCATTATTGTTATTTACTTTATGCTTTAATTTAAGTCTTGTATTTATTTTTAGTATTTTACATTTGGTTTTAACTGCGACTAAAGTTTTAAAATCGACAAACCGGTCATTAAACGGTAAAAACCCCCCTTTATAATAATAATATTACTTATATATATATATATATATATATATTTGTATTTTTATAAAAGTAAACTAATATAGCGTTAAGCTTTGTTTAAAAAGATTCCCTGTGGAACGAACCGGACTTACTAAAAACTACACTACTGTACGATTAGGTACACTGCCTATAAGTGTTGTAGCAAGGTTTAAGTATATCCATTCTATAAATAAATAAATATCTTGTGTAAAATTGTATCGTATTTAATAGTATTTTCTTCTAAAATTAATAACTATTTTATACCACTCCGCTACCACATCACAACCCAACTGTTATGATGGTTGTTAAGTCACTGGTCGACTTTCAAATGGAAGAAGAAGAAGAAGAATATGTCAAACATATAAACGGGCTATATAAACATATTATTATTATTTATTGTTATTATTATTATTGTTAATCTAATTATTATTACTATTATTAGAATAATCATTATTATTAAGAGTATTATTATTAAAATTTTAGAATTATAATAGTTATTAATATAAATATTATTAGTATTACAACTATATTAATATTATTATTATTATTATCTTTACTAACTAGTATCATTATTATTATTATAAAGTATCATTATTATTATTAAAATTATTATTTTCATTATCATTATTATTACACCTTTCATTTTATTTAAAAACTACTAGTATCATTATTACTATTACTATTGTAAAAATTACAAAAATATTAATATCATTACTATTGTTAACATATAACAGTTTAATTATTATAAGAACTTTTGTTTTTACTATTATTATTATTATTATTATTATTATTATTATTATTATTATTATTATTATTATTTCATTACATTATAATGATTATTATCATTTTTATTACAAGTATTATTATTATTATTACAAAATAATACAACTCTTTATTCATTATCATTATTAAAATCATTTTATCAAACAAATACTTATAGAATATATATATATATATATATATATATATATATATATATATATATATATATATATATATATAGGAATATATAATAATTGAAATAACATATATAAACTTATTCGATTACGAGTATATGTATTAATATATATACTTGATATAGGTTCGTGAATCCAAGGATAACTCTGCACTTGTTCAGTGCCATCATACACATATTTACTACGAAATACGAAATACAGTATCGTGAGTTTTCATAGCTCCCTTTTTATATATATTTTTGGACTGAGAATACATGCGCAACTTTTATAACCGTTTTACGTTTAGACACAAGTACTCAAACTTTTATGCTATATACATGCTTTGTCATGCTAAATCCCCACCGTAATATCGTTAATTGCTGAGGTATAAGATGCAAACTTAGTTATTGTGAGTAGCGCTACTGAGAGTGACGTCTCTAGTCAGTTGACCGTTGGTCTTTGACTACATAATAATGATTCAACGACACGAATAACAAGTGTCACGGGGTAACTTTTGTTTAGTCGCGATATTACAAATTCGGCATTACTTTTAGATTGGTATTTCTATATCAATCAACACTTTATATTGATATTTCTATATCAACTTTATTAAATCTTGTGGTCTAACACTATTATTGAAATCATTATTTATGATAAACCTATGAACTCACCAACCTTTTGGTTGACACTATTTAGCATGTTTATTCTCAGGTCTTACATAATGCTTCCGCTGTGTATTTGCTAATTGAAAGCAACATTTCAACAAGTCATTCATGGATAATTTGAAAGACTTACACTTGCTAAATTGATGATGATTGCTTGCTATGCTTGGAGTCTTAATTACATACCATGTCAATTAAAGACATTTAATGCGTTGTTCATTATATACAATGTAACCTATTTATCTTCCGCTGCAAAACTCAATATAACGTCTCATATAGAGTCGTTCTCATTTATACAACTGTGATTTGATGTAATTAGTCACAAATACCCCAGGCCCTATTTGGGGGTGTGACAGTAAATCAGTCTACTAATTGACGCGAATCCTAAAGATAGATCTATTGGGCCCAACAAACCCCATCCATTGTAGCGGATGCTTTAGTACTTTGATGTTGTTTTATATCATGTCCGAAGGATTTCCCTGAATGATAGGGGATATTCTTATATGCATCTTGTTACTGTCGGTTACCAGGTGTTCAATCCATATGAATGATTTTTGTCTCTATGCATGGGACGTATATTTATGAGAACTGGAAATGAAATTCTTGTGATCTATTAAAATGATGGAAATGATTATTTGTGTTAAACTAATGAACTCACCAACCTTTTGGTTGACACTGGAAAGCATGTTTATTCTCAGGTATGAAAGAAACCTTCCACTGTGCATTTGCTCATTTTAGAGATATTACTTGGAGTCATTCATGACATATTTCAAAAGACGTTGCATTCGAGTCGTTGAGTTCATCAAGATTATTATTAAGTCAATTATAGTTGGATGTATTATGAAACGGTATGCATATCGTCAACTTTCAATGTAAGGAAAGTTTGTCTTTTCAAAACGAATGCAATGTTTGTAAAATGTATCATATAGAGGTCAAGTACCTCGCGATGTAACCAAATGTAATGTATTCGTCCGGATGGATTAGAACGGGTCCTTTCAGTTGGTATCAGAGCGGTGGTCTTAGCGAACCAAGTCTTGCATTAGTGTGTCTAACTGATAGTTGTTTAGATGCATTAGTGAGTCTGGACTTCGACCGTGTCTGCATGTCAAAAGTTTTGCTTATCATTTCTAGTCGGAAATCATCTACTTATCATCCGTAGGAAATTACCTGCTTATCATTCTTAGTCTAGACACATCTTACTGCCTCTATTGCCTAGATAGTGTATAGGCAAAACTCATATCTTAGCATATCTGCTAATTCATATCTTAGCGTATCTGTTACTTTTACCTTTGCCTGACAGTTTCCGTAGATTCCTCCGTAACTTATGGGATTTTAGTATTATATATGCATATGTAAATTATGTATTGCAGGGTACTAATCTACATCCTATAATCTATTTCTTATCGAAAATCCTTCATCTGATCATACGAGATGAATCCCTCAACCAGTTCGAATTCCTTGGATTCCGACAGCTATTTCGATATGGAGTTTCACCTAAGCTCCGAAAGCAGTGTCACTAGAATGAATCAACCAATCATCCATCCCCAATTCATCTGATGAGTTCGTAGTTGACTTAATCAATGGAGACGTGAAGAAGGAGATCCCTTCCACCAACCAAATTCACCTATTTGCGAAGAACCTGAAGCACTTACCGGCGAACTAGTCCGAAACACCATTTTCACTCTCATTTCCAAATTATCTCGTAATGATTATATACTATCTCAAATTCTGGGTCTTATTCATTCGCTCGTTCTTACCGATAATCATCCCGGAGCAATCGAAGAAGTCAACGAAATTCGCGCTCGAGTAATCAATTTGGAAAACGTGGTGCAAAATCTACCAGCTTCAACAACAGCACTGGCAAAATCAGTACCACCAACGACCCAAGTTTCAACATCACATGCCTCAACATCTCATTCTGTACCTCGAGTATAATCATCGTTCTACATGACGTTCTAAATCTTCGTTCTTCATGATGATTATGTAATCTCTAATGTTTTAGAGATTATATATTCATGTTCTAACGGTAAATCAAATGAGTTTAATATCATATTAACTCATTAAATCTATATTACATCTGAAGAAAATATATATATGTAAGTATATTTTCATAAAGATTGTAATTAAAAATTCTTATGTACAAACTGTTAATGGTGAAAATATTTTAACGGGTAGGTAATACCCTAGAAATATTTAGATTACGCATTAATAAGTTACTCGGTACATTCTTCGAATTTGATTCAACGATCAATTACTATCCTATTTACAACCACCGATATACGTATCCGTTCACCAAAGAATAACTATTTTCATTCAAATTCAATTTCATATTTGGATTTTGACCTATCAGAATCTAACAAGTGGCATAATGAAGAAATAATGGACACAATAAAAATTGATTAGAAACAGACTAATTAACAATATGAAATTTTGTTAATAAACCACGCTAACAAGATCCTAGCTAACTGTTCCTAGCTAACTGTTAATTCCTTATTACATTTTATTATCGCAATTTATTTATCGCAGTTTGTTTATCGCAATTTATATTCTCGCAATTTTATTTATCGTCATTTAATTTCTGTTATTTATTTTACGCACTTTATTTATCGTCATTTAAATACAGTTATTTACGCATTTAAATATCGGGACACGTATACAAGGTTTTGACATATCATATCAACATATATATATATATATATATATATATATATATATATATATATATATATATATATATATATATATTATTTGAAATAACCATAGACACTCTATATGCAGTAATGCTGGAGTTAGCTATACAAGGTTGAGGTTGATTCTACAATAATATATATACTTTGAGTTGTGATCGAGTCTAAGACATGTACACGGGTCACAACACGTATTAATTAATTCAAATATTATATATTGCTAACTGTGGACTATCAACCGAGGACTACCAACATTGGACAATTAAAATGAATTAAAATATTGATTATAACATATGAAACTAAATAATTCTTTAAGTTTGCCACTTAATTTCATCCTAAACTTCATTTGTATCTTGACGATGACAATCTGCGTTCAAACCTTTCATGATTCTTGAAAACACCTCAATAGAAAGGATGAACCAACCGCACTTCATCTACGGAAGGAAAGATTTATGCATATAGTTATGCACCTGAAAAACTCTCGGAACATGAGTAAACATTTAACACATATCTGTGCTAGCTCCTTTAGCATTGTTATTACCGAAAATAACTTTGCAATCCCTTTTCAAATTAGCCAATTTCGTCACAGCTCCAGCAAGTCAACTTCGACTTTTCATTTGGATTAGCCTTATTATAACCGTGAGATCTAAGTTGCCTTTCGTCATCGTTACCGGGAAACCGTTTATATCCCACCACTTTAGCAGTAAACTTACCAGCAATTTTATTACTCGTTGACTTAAGTCTCTCTGAAGAATCATTATATTTGTTCATTAAAACCCTATCATATACTCATTCGCATCTTGTAACGAGAATTGCCATACCAAATACCGAGAAGCATTAATTATTAATTCTCGAATTTTGCAGCGTTCCTACGTCAATAGTTATATATCTATATATAACGTATATCTTCTGAACTGATGAATTTCAGTGCGGAATCTTTGAATTCCTGGAAAGCACTCTAGCTTACAAATCAGATCTTTGAGTTCTGAAAAAGCTGATGAAGCAGTAAAGACTGAAGACTGCCTTAACAGTCAAAAGTTTAATGATAAAGAATGGAGCGTTGAAAAAGCTCAACGATTATGATAAACAAACTGAGCAAACCATGAAGGAGACTCTGAACAAATCACAAGAACTAAACTTGTATTTAAAGAATCCTGATGATTCTGTTTCTGAAGAAATCTTTAACGAATACCTTACTCTGTAACCACTCTAAATCATCGTGAATGAATTTCTTCATCACAATTTGATTCAAAAATTCTAAGATATTATCGTATCTTTCATTATTAATATCCTCAATAATTCTGAAGATACCTTCATAAATATTCTCGTCCAATATTAATTATCTCTCCGCGCTATCTGTGTTATATCATAAAAAGAAACTGTTTAGTTTCTAGATTCTGTAAACCTTCGAGTTTAAATTATGGATGTTTTTGAAGTAGTGTTAGAAGCTGATGCATGAGTTAGTATAATATAATGACACTTGATCAACGTGATTATATTAAAGTAGATCATGCTGAGTTTCTAAATGGAACGTGATGATTTACAGATCATAACGTCATCATGTGCCATGTTACACGACTCTTGTATTTTACTTAACCTCTAAACATATCAAGAAAATATATTCTTGATGATTCGGTCTTTTTCTGGATATTCTGGTAATTTGACAAATCAAATCGTACGATTTCGTTCTTTCTTGTCTAGAACATTAAGTTCATTCGAAGTTCCATACTTACGAATTCTGGACCGTTACTCGCTTTACTAGAGATCGAGAAGATAATAAAAAGGCAAAGAGCTCCGAAATATAAAGGAGGATATAAAGTCTGATAACAACACATAAATTACAAAACGTGTATATCAATGTTTATCGCAACATAAAGACTCAGGAGAATTAAAAACACTATAATCTCAAGGGCGAAGTCGAAGAAAACAGATTCCTCCGGTGGAAGTTGGAAAAAGAGAATGATTGTTGCGATAGTCAGGATAAGGACAAGGATCAGAACTGGATTAAGCATTTTCACAATCTTTTGGATGTATGAACTAAGAAAGAAAGTATAAGAATGGTGAGAATAATGGAACGGAAGAGTTTAGTTTATAAAGAAAAAATCAGACGTAACAATCGAGACAGATGACCACATTTAATTAAAGAGATCCTAATTCCCTTAAATCCCGAAGAATCAAATCTTTTAGATTTCGAAGATTTTCTTTAAATCCCTTGAATTCCGAAATTCAACCATGACTACGTCAAAAGTTAAGATAAAACTTTTCACTCTTTTGTGATAGCTTCACTCATACGCTTCGAGTAATCGAATTGTCTTATTCATATTACTCAAAGGTGATAAAACTCTATTTATCAAATCATATTCGTCATGAAAATTTTTTTAGTGTTAGCCATGACGACCTCGATCAAATTTCGGGACGAAATTTCTTTAACGGGTAGGTACTGTGACGACCCGGAAATTTCCGACCAAATTTAAACTTAATCTTTATATGTTTTCGACACGATGAGCAAAGTCTGTTAGGTTGAGTCTCAAAAATTTTGAACTGTTTCAGATATTCAATTGACCTTCGACTGTTCTCAACGATTCACGAACCACTATTTGTAAATAGATACATATATATTTAAATATATGAATTTGAAATATAAATTGAAATATTATATGACGTAATTGTTATAATTAATAATGTAAAATAAAATAATGTATAATAACTATTATTTAAAATATATCTATATATGTAAATGAAGTATAATGAATATATATATTTTGGGTTTCGAATTCATTTAGTAAACAATAGTAGCACTCGTTTATCATTTGATGGTTATTTAAGCAAGTTAAATCCGAACTTATATGGTTTTAAAATAAACGGTGATCCAAAAATGAGTTTTACAAATTATAGACTTATTAATAATATATTTAGACGTTATTTAATAAATTTTAAAAATTTTTATATTTTAATCAGGGATGGGAGTGAATAATTAATGTAATTTTTATTTAATAGTTAATGATCGAATTTTATAGCATAATGACCGAAATAAATAAATATAATTACTGTAAAAATTTAGGATTTTTTTAAAGACTTTTATACACTACTGATTAACGACGGGGTACAAAACCCCGTGAAAGAAATAGTAAACCAATTATTACACGGCTGCTAAACTGTTTATGATATTTAATTTGAGATTTACTATTTGTGTACTAGTGATGAACGATTCTTTCCAACTTGATGTATATATATATATATATATATATATATATATATATATATATATATATATATATGATTGGAGTTAGAATACAAATTCACCACAACCTCCATCGAGTAACCCACTCATCACCTAGGTCGTTCACCTCTATCCACCACCTGCTAGACCACCACCACCGGAGCAACACCTTACCACCATCTCCATCAATAAACTAACCGCCATCCCTAACCACCCATCTTTTCTCTCTTCTATTTCGGTTACCATCTCACACCATCGGCTTCCACCACTACATCAACTAAACCGCCACCATGAACTACCTTTCACCTCCACTCTAAGCAACCACCGTCTGCCATCTCACGCCACCGCCACTAATACACCACCCTCTCTTTCTCTCTCTATCTATTATCGTTTGAAAACCTCAATGAAACCACCACCATTTACGTTTTCTGTTTTTGCTAATCGATCCATCAATAATCACCACTACATCCGCCACCTTCCACCATGATAACCATCAGATACAACCCTACCACCACTGGCCACTTTAATCCGCCTTTATCTCATCTCTCTCTCTCTCTATTAATCTTGATCGTGAATCACCCCATCACTCACCATTTATTTCAGTTGTTGTCTGTTAAACCTATCTTCACAAACGAAACCAACTGCAACCTATTGGTCTGCTTTTTCCTGTTCGTTACCGCCACTTTACATTTTTTTTTTTCTGTTTTGTAACAGTAACGAGTGAGTGAGGTTGGGTTTATGTTTTAGGGCTGAACGAGGAGTGATAATCATTTGATGATGATGAGTTTAGGATGTTATGATGATTACGTGAGATTAATATTGTAAACGGATATATAAATGAAGATGATGAATGTGGAAGATGATGAATAGTTCTGGGTTTCATTTTGGAGAGGAAGAAGAGAAACAGAAAATGGGTTATAAAGTTTTAGATTGTGATTATTCCAGAAAATAAATGGTAGTGTAATGGTTTGGAGTGTTGATGTTTAAACAAGACGTCCTGGGTTCGAACCCAGGCCACTACATTTTTTTTTATTATTAATTATAAGAGAAACCGTTGGGCTGCTAGACTCATTTTCTCATTGGGCCGCAGAATTTATTGTGTATATTGGGTCGTAAATGAACTTAATGAATGGGGATTGCTGTTGGGCCGAGATTATGTGTTAAGAAATTTAGTGTTGTAGATAAATCAAAGATGTAGCAAGCAGTGTAGTGGTTAGGCGTGTGGTATGGTTAACGTGAGGTCTCGGGTTCGAGCCTTGGCAGAGTTATTATTTTTTTGGGCCGATTTATGAGGTAGTTTTTCTTATCAATATTATTATTATTTTTATTATTATTATAGTTATTACTATGATTATTATTATTGTTATTGTTATTATTGTTATCATTAGTATTATAACACTTGTTATTATTATTATAATAGTTATAAGTATTAAAAACATTATTATTATTATCATTGTTGTTATTACTAATATTATCAAGAAGTATTATTATTATTATTATTATTGTCACTAACAAATAATATTATGATGAAAGAAGTAATTAATGTTAGGAAATAAAAAGATGAGTAAGATTATGAGTAAGGCCTTGAATTTAGTCAAGGTAATTACACCCGAGAATTATAATTATAAGTACATATACGATTAAGATAATATAAATATATAGGTGAAGATGATTATAATTAAGTCATGATATCAAAATTCTTATTATTATTATTGTTATTATTATTATTATTATGAATACAATAAAAATTTATTATTACTTTCATAAACATTAGTATTAATATCATTATATAAATATCAGTGTTATCATTATTATTAATAACATATGTATTAACATTATTATCAATATGATTACAATTATTAGTATTGTTATCATTAAAAATGACTATTATTATTATTATTATTATTATTATTATTATTATTATTATTATTATTATTATTATTATTATTATTATTATTATTATTATTATTATCATTTTTACAAAAATTAATGTTTTGATATCACTAAAACTATCATTATTATCGTTACATGTAATGTTATGTAGTTACTAAAATCATTATCATAATTATCGTTAACAATAAAATTAACATTTTTACATTTATTATCATTAATATCATTATCATTATTAATGATAGAATTACTAACATTATTATCTATTTAATAATATTAAGTATTATAATCATTTTTACCTCTATTAATATTATTTTTGTATTATTATAACTATTATTATTAATATAAAAATGATATATTTAATACATATAACATAACAAAAATTAATATTTTTATATATACAAAAAAAATGAATATATGAAACATATATATACTATTAATATAAAAAGGATATAACTTATAAATTTATATGTATATTTGTTCAATTACAATTATGTATATTAATAAATATACAAATGATATAGGTTCGTGAATCGAAGGTCAACCCTGCATTGTTCAATATAGTCATATGTATTTTTACTACAAATTACATTAGGTGAGTTTCATTAATACCTTTTTAAATGCTTTTGCAATATATATTTTTGGGACTGAGATTACATGCGCTACTTTTATAAATGTTTTACGAAATAGACACAAGTAATCGAAACTACATTATATGGTTGAATGATCGTAGCCGAATATGCCCCTTTTACTTGGTAACCTAAGAATTAGTAAACCAGTCTACTAATTGAGGCGAATCCTAAAGATAGATCTATTGGGCCCAACAAACCCCATCCGTTGTAGCGGATGCTTTAGTACTTCGATATTGTTTTATATCATGTCCGAAGGATTTCCCTGAATGATAGGGGATATTCTTATATGCATCTTGTTAATGTCGGTTACCAGGTGTTCAATCCATATGAATGATTTTTGTCTCTATGCATGGGACGTATATTTATGAGAACTGGAAATGAAATTCTTGTGGTCTATTAAAATGATGGAAATGATTATTTATGTTAAACTAATGAACTCACCAACCTTTTGGTTGACACTTGAAAGCATGTTTATTCTCAGGTATGAAAGAAACCTTCCGCTGTGGTCAGACTTATCCTAACCATGAGAGGATCTGTCTTGTAAAATGGGGAGGACGTCGTGCAAATTACCTGGATAAGACTAATGAATCAGATCCCCAGAAAGGATAATCTCCTTAAAAGATCAAAAATCAGCTTTTAAGACTGATATTACTCAATCCTTGAGATTGACCTTAAAGATTGAGAATTACAAACTCATGGAATTCAATGATATCTAAACTCAAGCTTGAACGAGAAAATATTTTGATCAAAATTACAAAACAATTTGTTTTCTGAAAACCCCATTTTTAATGCATTCATTACCATTGAACGTAAAATCCTAAGAATTCACCTGGAATTCATTAGGTCACCTGAACCAAATCGGGTGTCAACCGTAAGAACGGTGGTTGCATAGCATGGTCAAAGACAGGACCTTGTGCCAGATCGGAAAATTATAAGGGTGAGCTTTACTATTGCTCCTACCAAGGATAGTAATTGCATCCGACACGTTATAGACCATAATTAAAAGCATGTCAGGAGACATTGCCTTAACAGTTGCTTGTTCAACGCTTTTCTTTACAACCGGACGGTAGTTTACCGAAAGGTAATATACGGAGCAAGTATACTGGACGTGTTGCTTTCCCAATACAAGGTTAGCAAGTGGGTGACACAAAACCATAAGTTTTGAGCTAAAATTTTCAAATATGAAACTCACCAAACCCACAAAAACAATTTGCAAACACCGGTGAAGGGTTATTCCGAAAAACTTATCTAGGGTAAAGGCTAGATTTAATTTTAAAAAAAGAAATCAAATGTTTTCATAAAGATCCAATTTCCTTAAAGGATCTAAATTTTCATAGTCATGTGGGACTGTAAACCACAACGTTACTACCATTGTTTATACCGCCGTATAGAAATCACTGATGTACAAAGTGTGAAGAATAAAGAAGTGATTCTAGTATATTTCAAGACTATATTGCTTGAGGACAAGCAATGCTCAAGTGTGAGAATATTTGATAATGCTAAAAACGAACATATATTTCATAGCATTATCCCTCAAGAAAGACAAGCTTTTAGTTGCAACTGTTCTATTTACAAGTGATATTCGTTTAAATAATAAAAGGTGAAGACAAAAGACAGATTTGACGAAATGAAGAAGCAAACGACCAAAAAGCTCAAAAGTACAAAGTACAATCAAAGTGGTTCCAATTATTAATAAGAAACGTCTCAAAATTACAAGAGTACAAGACACAAAACGCAAAGTACAAGATATTAAATTGTACTCAAGGACGTTCGAAAATCCGGAACAGAGACCAAAGTCAACTCTCAACGCTCGACGCAACGGACTAAAAATTAAAAGTCTACTATGTACAAGAATAAAATATAATATTTAAATAATTATATAAATTATTTATATATTATATATTATAATAAAAACCGTCGGCAAAGCTAGGATCCAAAGTCTGTGAGCTGGTTTTCAGACCTTCGCACTCGCGGTACTTTTGTGAAGGAGACGTCGGCACTTGCGGAGGTCTACAGTGAAGTCAGGATCTATAAATTCAGCATTTTCGGACGTTTTATTGACACATATTTTTATTTTTATTTTCTTTTTCTTAAAAACCCCATGTACCAAGTATCACTCCAATTAGTAATCTCAATTTGTAATTTTAATTTTAAGTTAGTGATAATAATAAGGTTGGGTTAGTCGAATGTTTTAAGGTCTTGTAAGTCGGAACTCTGTCCGTGTAACGCTACGCTATTTTTAACCACTATAAGTTATGTTTATATTATTTTCATTAATGTCTCGTAGCTAAGTTATTATCATGCTTATTTAAGCCGAAGTAATCATGATGTTGGGCTAAAAATATTAAAATTGGGTAATTAGGCTTTGTACCATAATTGGGGTATGGACAAAAGAACGACACTTGTGGAAATTAGACTATGGGCTATTAATGGGCTTTATATTTATTTAACTAAATGATAGTTTGTTAATTTTAATATAAAGATTTATAATTGGACATACCTATAAATAACCATATACACTCAATCGGACACGATGGGCGGGGTATTTATATGTACGAATAATCGTTCATTTAACCGGATACGGGAATGGATTAATAGTCTATGGAATTATTAAAACATGGGTGAAATTATGTACAAGGACACTTGGCATAATTGATAACAAAGTATTAAAACCTTGGGTTACACGCAGTCGATAACATGGTGTAATTATTAAACAAAGTATTAAAACCTTGTTACAGTTTAAGTCCCCAATTAGTTGGAATATTTGACTTCGGATATAAGGATAATTTGACGAGGACACTCGCACTTTATATTTATGACTGATTGACTGTTATGGACAAAAACCAGACGGGCATATTAAATAATCCAGGACAAAGGACAATTAACCCATGGGAATAAACTAAAATCAACACGTCAAACATCATGATTACGGAAGTTTAAATAAGCATAATTCCTTTATTTTCATATTTAATTGCACTTCTAATTATCGCTCTTTTATTTATTGTCATTATATTTAATTGCACTTTTAATTATCGTACTTTTTAATTATCGCACTTTTATTATTCGCAATTTTATTATCGTTATTTACTTTAAGCTTTAAATTAAGTCTTTTATTTATTTAATATTTTACATTAGGTTTTAACTGCGACTAAAGTTTTAAAAATCGATAAACAGGTCATTAAACGGTAAAAACCCCCTTTTATAATAATAATATTACTTATATATATTTGTATTTTTATAAGTTAAACTAATATAGCGTTAAGCTTGTTTAAGTGTATCCCTGTGGAACGAACCGGACTTACTAAAAACTACACTACTGTACGATTAGGTACACTGCCTATAAGTGTTGTAGCAAGGTTTAGGTATATTCATTCTATAAATAAATAAATAACTTGTGTAAAATTGTATCGTATTTAATAGTATTTTGTTGTAAAAATATAACTATTTCGTATACACCTCTACGCACATCAAGTATTTTTGGCGCCGCTGCCGGGGAATTATAAACGCCGAAAGCGCAACGCTATATATAAAATAAAAAAAAAGATTTTTATAAAAGTTTTTATTAAGTTTTTTTTATAAAAATATAAGTTTTAAAAATAATAAAAATATAAAAATATAAAAAGAAAGAAAAATACATTTATATTTTTATGAGTTTATAATATTTATAAAGTGAATAAGTATTTTTATTTTAGTTTTAAAATTAAATTTTTATTTAAGTTACCACTATATTTTTATATATATTAAAAAACAAAATTAAAAAAAAAAAATGAACCTGAATAAAAAATCGACCTGCATCTTATCTGAAACCGGGGTATTCGCACTCGCGGTACTTTATGCCAGCTGGGATCCGTACTCGCGGAACTTTCTGACAGGTCAAACCTCAGACTGTAATTAATGCGAAATTAGGGTTAATTTTATTATTATTAATATTAATTAGGGTTTTAATTAAATTATTATTTAGTTTAAGTTTTTAATTTATTTGTATTATTAAGTTATAATTAGTTTTATTAAATATATAAACTAATACTTTTATAAAATATTAATATAAAAATAATATTTTTATAAAAATTGTACTTTTTACAACTATGAGTTTTATTTTTAAAATTTCGTATCTTTTTAATTGTTTATTCGTAATATTTGTATTTTTCGCTCGTATTTAGTTTTAAGATATAGTTTTTGCCATAGTTATTTTTATTTCTAGATTTTTAGGCTTTGCCGTAAAATCCCTTAAGTACTTTTTCCTTAGACTAAGATTTAGATGCTTTAGAATTTTGCGACGCCTTTTTAAGTTTTAGTACCTTTTTAAGTTATTGCCGTTTTGGGATATAGTATTCTTTTAAGCTTTAATATTTTTAGACGCAACTTTTAATTCTTAGTTTTTAGTTCCTTTTTAAGTTTTGACGCGCTACTTTCTTATTTTTATTTTTCGACGTTTTTCGACGCGCTCTTTTTCTTTCTTATTTCTCTACATTCTAGTTTTAGGACTTAGATTTTTTTTCTATTTCTTCTCTAAAATATCTTTAAATTACAAAAAATTATTTTAAGCGGTTAAATTGATAGACATCAAAATTTTCTGGTTCGTTGTAATAGTTGGATTTGTACGTGGACCGGGTTATTGGAGCCAAACAGTACTCAATTATATTAAGACCAAACAAATCCTGCCCCTCTACTGCATCTTTTGGCTATTCGAAACGTGGGCAAAATCAGAAAAGTCTATTAATTTGATAACTTATATAATTTTTCTTATTGTTATAACTAATAGGATATTCAGTGAATGCACCGAGCAAAACGTTCACCACCTTTTGTACGTTCACCACCTGTAACCAGATCAAGACATCTAGCAAATATTATCGCCGTTGATTTTTCTTTAGAATCTTCATCCAGTCGACCAATTACTCCAATTCAAATTTCCGATAATCCATTTTTTGAACCCGACCTCACAATTGAGAATCCGAAAAATATTCAGGGACGATTCCGAGATCCTGAACCACTAATCTTTCCTCCGGAACCACCAATCATTCAAACAGAGATTGTTGAGGAACAAACCATTAAATCAGAATCCTCTAGTGATTCAGATTTAACAAATTCAATAATGGAGAATCTGGAACCTCTAAGTATGGAAGACCGAATGAGAGCTAAACGCACTGGCCAAGGTTACGCAATTACTCAACCTGATATTAATGCGCCAGATTATGAAATCAAAGGACAAATCCTACACATGGTAACAAATCAATGCCAATTTAGTGGTGCGCCGAAGGAAGATCCAAATGAACATCTTCGTACCTTTAATAGGATCTGCACACTATTTAAAATAAGAGAAGTGGAAGATGAACAGATATATCTCATGTTAATTCCCTGGACTTTAAAGGGAGAAGCCAAAGATTGGTTGGAATCATTACCTGAAGGGGCGATTGATACATGGGACGTTTTAGTTGAAAAATTTCTTAAACAATTCTTTCCGGCATCTAAAGCCGTAAGACTTCAAGGAGAAATTGTTACGTTCACACAGAAGCCAAATGAAACTCTATATGAGGCGTGGACCAGATTTGAAAAGTTATTGAGAGGATGTCCGCAACATGGTTTAGATACCTGTCAAATAGTACAAATATTCTACCAAGGATGCGACATCACTACAAGAAAAGACATAGATATAGCAGCTGGTGGTTCCATTATGAAGAAAACAGCAACTGATGCTTACAAAATTATTGATAACACTGCTTCTCACTCACATGAGTGGCATCAAGAAAAAGATATCGTTAGATCATCTAAAGCAGCTAGAGCCGATTCTAGCCATGACTTAGATTCCATTTCCGCAAAGATAGATGCTGTCGAGAGACGAATGGAAAAGATGACTAAAGATATCCACTCGATACGAATTAGTTGTGAGCAGTATGGAGGACCACATTTGATAAAAGATTGTCTTAGTATTGAACTAACAATGGAACAAAGAGAGAATGTTTCATATCTAAACCAAAGGCCTGGAAATAATTATCAGAATAATTATCAACCGCCAAGACCAATTTACAATCAAAACCAGAATTATAACCGAAATGTTCCATACAACAACCAACAAGGTCCTAGTAATCAACAAGTATCCAATAATACTTACAATCAGCAAAGACCTAATTTTCAAAACAAATCACCACAAACCGATGATAAAAAGCCAAATTTAGAAGACATGATGACGAAGCTAGTTGAATCTCAAACTCAATTTTTCACATCTCAGAAACAAACCAATGAACAAAATGCTCAAGCATTTAGAAATCAACAAGCTTCTATTCAAAATCTGGAACAAGAAGTGAGCAACCTAGCAAGGTTGATAGGTGAAAGAAAACCGGGAAGTCTACCTAGTGATACAAATACTAACCCCCGGAATGAAATAGCTAAAGCTATTACCACGAGAAGTAGTATTACACTTAAACCACCTGAAATACCTATAATTTCTGATGAAACTATTCCTACTCCACAAGAACCACAACCTGAGCAAGATAAGGAAAAAGAACCGGTAGTTGAAAAGGTGAATGAAGATAACACAGTTAAGGCTAAACCTTATGTTTAACCATACCAACCACCACTTCCTTACCTAGATATGTTTAAACAGATAAATGTAAATCTTCCTTTCATTGATGTAATTTCAGGAATGCCTAGATATGCTAAATTTCTGAAAGATCTAATCTCGAATAGAAAGAAAATGAAAGAACTCTCGGATGTTACTATGAATGCAAATTGTTCTGCAGTACTGTTGAATAAGATACCAGAAAAATTATCAGATCCAGGAAGTTTCACAATTCCATGTTTTCTGGGTAGTCTTAGTTCAATAGAAGCATTGGCAGACTTAGGTGCTAGTATAAATCTAATGCCGTATTCACTATACGCTAAACTAGACCTTGGAGAATTGAAACCAACACGAATAAGCATACAACTAGCCGATCGATCAATAAAATATCCTAGAGGGATAATGGAGAACATGCTAGTTAAAGTTGGTACTTTAGTATTTCCAGTAGATTTTGTTGTTCTGGACATGAAAGAAGATTCTCAAGTTCCTCTCATATTAGGAAGACCATTCTTAAACACGGCTAAAGCAATGATAGACGTGTTCGGTAAGAAATTGACCCTAAGTATAGAGGACGAGAGTGTTACCTTTTCATTTGATAGAGCAATGCAACAACCGCAATCTGCAGATGATACATGTTATTATATTCAAACTATAGATGCACATGCAGAATTATTAGAAGAATTTCCAGAATTACAAGGAACGGGATAATGTTCTTTAGGAGAAGGAACTGAACAAATTGATGAAGCTGAAATGTTAGCTACACTTATGGCTAATGGATATGAACCAACAACAGAAGAAATTCAAATGCTAAAAGAAGAAGACAGATATCGATACAAATCATCGATAGAAGAACCTCCTAAATTAGAGTTAAAGCCACTTCCAAACCATTTGGAATACGCTTATTTACATGGTGAATCTGAATTACCTATAATAATATCGTCTTCTCTTACTAAAAATGAGAAATCACAACTCATTTCTGTGTTGAAAGCTCATAAACCAGCCATTGCATGGAAGATTCATGATATAAAAGGAATAAGTCCTTCGTATTGCACACATAAAATCCTTATGGAAGAAGGTCATAAAACGTATTTGCAACGCCAACGAAGACTAAATCCTAATATGCAAGATGTTGTTAAGAAAGAAATTATTAAACTGCTTGATGCAGGTTTAATTTATCCAATCTCTGATAGTCCATGGGTAAGCCCAGTTCAATGCGTACCTAAGAAGGGTGGCATGACTGTCATCACAAATGAGAAAAATGAGCTTATTCCTACTAGGACTGTAACGGGATGGCGTGTTTGTATTGATTATAGAAAATTGAATGACGCCACCATAAAAGATCACTTTCCCTTACCTTTCATTGATCAAATGTTGGAAAGATTAGCCGAAAATAGTTACTATTGTTTTCTTGATGGTTTTTCCGGATATTTTCAAATTCCAATAGCACCCGAAGACCAAGAGAAAACCACGTTCACGTGCCCTTATGGTACTTTTGCTTACAAACGCATGCCATTTGGACTTTGCAACGCCCCTGCAACCTTTCAAAGGTGCATGATGGCGATTTTTCACGATATGATAGAAGAATGCATGGAAGTTTTCATGGATGATTTTTCAGTCTTCGGTGATACATTTGAATCATGTCTAGTTAATCTTGAACGAATGCTTATTAGATGCGAACAGTCAAATCTAGTTCTTAATCGGGAGAAATGCCATTTCATGGTTAAAGAAGGCATCGTTCTTGGACATAAAATTTCAAAGGAAGGAATTGAAGTGGATAGAGCTAAAGTAGATGTAATTGCTAAACTTCCACATCCTACCAATGTTAGAGGAGTTAGGAGTTTTCTAGGGCATGCCGGTTTTTACCGACGTTTCATAAAAGATTTTTCTAAAATTGCCACTCCTATGAATAAACTCCTAGAAAAGGATGCTCCATTCATCTTTTCAGATGAATGCATCAAATCTTTTAATATTCTTAAAGAAAAACTCACTAATGCGCCGATCATGATAACTCCAAATTGGAATCTACCATTTGAACTTATGTGTGATGCAAGTGATTTTGCAATGGGAGCCGTTTTAGGACAAAGGATTGAAAAACGATTTCAACCTATTTATTATGCTAGTAAGACGTTACAAGGAGCACAAACGAATTATACAACAACTGAAAAAGAACTCCTTGCTATTGTCTTTGCTTTTGACAAATTTCGATCGTATCTCGTTCTAGCTAAAATGGTGGTCTATACTTACCATTCTGCTCTTAGATACCTATTTTCGAAACAAGATGCCAAACCACGATTAATCCGTTGGATCTTACTCTTACAAGAGTTCGATATTAAAATTCGAGATAAAAAGGGAGCAGAAAATCTCGCCGCTGATCATCTTTCTCGTCTTGAAAATCCTGAATTAGAAGTTCTAAATGAATCGGCCATACAAGACAACTTTTCTGATGAATATCTATTGAAGATAGATTATAATGAAATTCCATGGTTTGCAGACTATGCCAACTACTTAGTATGTGGATTCCTTGAAAAAGGATTATCGTACCAAAAACGAAAGAAATTCTTTAGTGATATAAAACACTATTTCTGGGAAGATCCACATCTGTTTAAAAGTTGTCCCGATGGAATAATACGCCGATGTGTATTCCGAGATGAAGCTAGTCAAATCCTAAACCATTGTCACACAGGACCAACATGAGGGCATTATGGGCCTCAACTTACAGCAAGAAAAGTTTACGATGCTGGATTCTATTGGCCTACAATTTTCAAAGACGCACACCTTCTTTGCAAATCCTGTGATGCTTGTCAAAGGGCCGGAAAAATAAGTCAACGTGATGAAATGCCACAAAATGTCATTCAAGTATGTGAAGTATTTGACATTTGGGGTATTGACTTTATGGGTCCATTTCCAAAATCTCATAATAATCTCTACATTCTCGTTGCCATTGATTATGTATCTAAATGGGCGGAAGCACAAGCTCTCCCAACTAACGATGCACGAGTTGTAGTCAACTTTTTAAAACATCTTTTTGCAAGGTTTGGAACACCGAAAAGCTTTAATAAGTGATCGGGGAACTCATTTCTGTAATAATCAACTTGAGAAAGTTCTTAAAAGATATGGAGTAACTCATAAAATCTCCACTGCTTATCATCCACAAAAAAGTGGACAAGTTGAAAATACCAACCGAGCTTTAAAACGTATTCTAGAGAAAACCGTAGGATCAAATCCAAAAGAATGGTCCATGAAATTGGAGGATGCACTCTGGGCTTTTAGAACAGCCTACAAAACTCCAATTGGAACCACACCTTTTAAACTTGTTTACGGAAAAGCATGTCATCTTCCAGTAGAAATTGAACACAAAGCATTTTGGGCTTTGAAGACATGTAATCTTGATTTACATGAAGCCGAACATCTACGGTTAAGTCAATTAAATGAATTAGAAGAATTAAGACATGACGCATACGAAAATTCGTTAATCTATAAGGAAAGAATGAAGAAATGGCATGATAAAAGAATCAGAAGTTCAAAAGAATTTAAAGAAGGAGACAGAGTTCTTCTTTTCAATTCACGATTCAAGCTATTTCCTGGAAAATTGAAATCAAGATGGTCTGGACCATTTATAGTCAAAAGAGTTTTCCCATACGGAAAAGTAGAATTAATAAATTCAAATGGGATTGAATTTAAGGTTAATGGTCACAGAATTAAACATTACATAGATAGTCCAATGGAAGTTGAAGATGAAGTTAATCACAATTTCGACACCACAGCTAACTAAGTGTGGGGAGAATCAAATCTTTAAAGGATAATATGTATTTCTGTTAGAGTTAGATTTTCTGTTTTCGTGTAGTTCTCGAGAATGGTCTTTCCCTAGCAGACCATAAAGAACTAGTCTTCTCCCCCCATTCTGAATTTTTTTTTTTTTTAGGTTTTACGAGATGAAGACTTCCTGTGAACTAAACTATGGTCTAATGCTACACGCTTTAATCACTAAACGTAATAATGACACCCTTCCAAGTGAAATAGTATCATTAATCAGAGGTAAATTGGACGGAGTAAGAAAAGAATCCAGAAACGAAAATAATAAGTTACAATTTGGTAAAGGAAAATCAAAATCCGCAGCGAAAAGAAGAGCACGACACCTTGAAAAATGTCACAAATGCGGAAAATGGTCACACGAAGGTAAATGTTCAAATAATCAAACCTATTCAAACACCGAATTTGTTACTTTATGCAGAGATGGACCGTTCATATGTTTAGAAGAAAAAACGTTGAATGCTCGAGGTTACGCCTATGTAGCTATGGAAAACCAATTAGTCCGACTATCTTATGAGTGGGCTAGAGCATATCACTAAGAAATCTATCTCACAGGTAAGTATGTACAGTTTTTATTTTTATTTTTATTTTTAACCTTTTGATAATAAACGCTAATTTGTTCGCTATAAAGTATTAAATTGGTATTCGATAAAATTAGGTCTTGCGACCGAAATTATTGATATCATACAAAAATTTATTACATCACTGCGAAATTTACCGTTTATTCTTAAGGTATAAATATCTTTAATCAATCAACCAAAATATTTCAAAAATTCGTCATGAGTTAAATTAGGTCATGAAACCGAAATTACTTTACCGAAAAGAGGGGCGTATATTTTTGATGATATTTGATTGATTAAAGTGGGATAAAAGACCAAAAAGATTTTTAATTTTATTTTTACCATGTTTTTAAAATTAATATTTAAAAATTAAATTAATATTGTGAACTTTTTAAAATCAATATATTTAAGTTTGTAAATATTTGAAAAAATTAATATTTTTAATGTAAGTTTGTATGTATAAAAACAAAAATATAATATAAATTTGGTATGAATTTTTAAATTTTAATAATATGAATTTTTAATTTTATGCATTTTAAATTTAAGTTTGGTGTGAATTTAAAAACAAAAATTTACTTTATTTCGCTAAGTTAAAAATATGCTTTTTAAAATTCGTCGTGAGTTGAAGACTAGGTCGTTGAACCGAAATTGCTCTACCCAAGGGAGGGACGAGAAATTTTATTATCATTATTTTTAATCTTATTGACTTAAAGTATGCCAAAAACATTAAAAAAACCCAAAAATCTTTGCTTTTAAAACAACGTTTTAAAATGACGAAATTTTAAAATTTTGTCGAGGGATGGACTAGGTCAACATACCGAAACAACCTCATCCTAAATAAAAAAGGAAAACAAAATTTTAAATTACTCCATAAATTGTTTTATTATTAAAGGTTTTATATAATAAAAAAACCGCACTCGCGGTACTTTGTGGGTACCCACATTCGCACTCGCGGAGGTTGTAAAATGCAGAAGGGGATAACTGGTCGAACAGACCAGTCCCCAACACCCCATCTCATTTTTTTTTTATTTTTCTGCGAAAAACCTACAAAAACCGCTCCCAATTTCGCGATTTTTCACCGATAAACATCAAATTTTTTGCTAAAATCATGTTGAGAAGGATGCTACCAAGAATTTACTCAAGAAAATTGGTAATTTCTACATCTAAACACCATTTAATTCGGGTTATTAGTGTTCTTGAACAAAAATATTCATAATTTGATTTTGATGATTTCTAGTGTAATTGTGTTTGAATTGATTGTATATTGTGCTTGTATAACCTAGATTGATGCTATTTAACATGATTAGAAGCCTTAAACTTCAAATTTTGAGTAATCTAGGGTTTGTGTTCTTGAGCAAAATTGGGGCTTTTTGATATAAACGGGTTATGGCCGAATTTTGTTGTTAGTTTATACTAAATTGAGTAGTGTAACATGTTTAGGTTGCTAAATGATCAAAACTTTGATCCTAAACATGATTTTCAAGAATTAAAGTGGACTTTTTGAGTCAAAAATGCATAAACTCAATTTAATTGATATGAATTCCATTTGGAACTTGTTTAATTGCTAGTAATGATTATTTTGACATGTTATTTGAGATAAAAGCTAAAGAACATTGTATACATTCTCATATATGTTTATTTGTGAAAGTGTAGAATTGTTAATATTATGAAAATGTGTATAAAGTTTAATATGAATTAAACATGTCATTGTAATTGTTTTGATTTATGATTTTGTTAACACTAATGCATATTTGGATGCACAACAATTGTGTTTGTAATGTTTTGCAGACTGAAAGGGGTGAATCTTCATCCGCATCTCAGGCTCACAATGCTCCTCCTGAGAATGCAGTAGAACAGGAGATTAATGACCTGTATAGACAAGAACTACCACACCAATACATTCCATATTCAAATATAGAATTGGCAGATTTGCATCCTAATTTAAGGTTTGATCGACATTGGATAGATTATCCAAAATACCAGAGGAACTTGCACACCCTTCAGTCTAATGTTGTTGAAGTACCTAGAGTCATATATTGGGAACCATTAGAAACAGTTGGATTAGCCGGTCCAATCAGAGAATTACTTACACAAAGGTATGGTAATTCTACTTTTACTGATTGGGAACGTTTGCTTAATATACGTAGACGTGTATATAAAGAATGGTGTGTGGAGTTATTGTGTAGTATCGAAATAAATGATCGGGTATCTACCTTAACCGATCGTAGTTTTATTAGATTTTTATTAGGAGGTGTGATGCGCCATATGTCTCTACTAAACATGGCTCAGGCTTTGTGTATATATACGCCTGAGGAGTTGGCATCTACTGATTGTCAAGGGTTGATACTTAATGGTAGGAGAATTGATGAGAATTTTGATATGAATGGTGTATGGAGTAGAATGACTAGGCATACACGATTTCGTGGGGGGAATAACTCTTATACTGATATTGATAGAGCTGAGCTAAGAGTAATCCATAGGTTCTTAGCAAATTCGATTACACAGCGAGGTAAGAACAAAGAGAAAGTAAATGAGAATGATTTATTTTATCTCATGTGTATTCGAGACCCACAAAGCGCTGTGAGTATACCGTATTGTGTGGGTTATTATTTATCAGCTATAGTTAAGAGTATACGGCCTAATGGGATAATAGGAGGTGGTATCTTTGTTACCCTAATTGCTGAGTATCTCGGTATCGATAGAAATTGGGGGGATTAATAATTGCAGCACCGGAACCCCGTGATTCAATTAGTTTAAAAGTATATCATGGTGCTAAGGTTTTAAAGAAAAAACATAACGCTGCAGCACCATATGAGGGCTCTCACCCACAGGTCGAAAGAGATCAGCAGCAAGGTAACGCGGGAGGGGGGAATGAGATGACAGAAATACAACTTTTTATGGCTCATCATGAGTATGAAATGGCTAGACAACGAGCATTTCAAGATTGGCAGTATCATCAAAACCAAATCATGAGTCATCGTGCACACATAAATGCAACTTACATTGCGACTCCAATGCCCGTATTTCCTCCTTGGACTATACAGACCCGACCACCGTACCCTACATATGACCCAGCTCAAGCATTCTACAGTACATACGGCTATGAATGGGATCCATACTGGCACCAGCCTTATCAACCCTGATTTCTTTTATTTTTATTTTTATTTATTTGATAACTTGTAATTTTATACTTTTAATATTTCTTTTGATATTTTAATAGTTTTTATTTTCTAACTTTTATTATTAGATTTTTAATGATTTTTGAATGTGGGGTGATATACCCAACTTCAAAAATATGTATATATATGTTTGTAGTTTTTGAATGTGGTTGAATGATCGAAGCCGAATATGCCCCTTTTACTTGGTAACCTAAGAATTAGTAAACCAGTCTACTAATTGAAGCGAATCCTAAAGATAGATCTATTGGGCCCAACAAACCCCATCCGTTGTAGCGGATGCTTTAGTACTTCGATGTTGTTTTATATCATGTTCGAAGGATTTCCCTGAATGATAGGGGATATTCTTATATGCATCTTGTTAATGTCGGTTACCAGGTGTTCAATTCATATGAATGATTTTTGTCTCTATGCATGGGACGTATATTTATGAGAACTGGAAATGAAATTCTTGTGGTCTATTAAAATGATGGAAATGATTATTTATGTTAAACTAATGAACTCACCAACCTTTTGGTTGACACTTGAAAGCATGTTTATTCTCAGGTATGAAAGAAACCTTCAGCTGTGGTCAGACTTATCCTAACCATGAGAGGACCTGTCTTGTAAAATGGGGAGGACGCCGTGCAAATTAGCTGGATAAGACTAATGAATCAGATCCCCAGAAAGGATAATCTCCTTAAAAGATCAAAAATCAGCTTTTAAGACTGATATTACTCAATCCTTGAGATTGACCTTAAAGATTGAGAATTACAAACTCATGGAATTCAATGATATCTAAACTCGAGCTTGAACGAGAAAATATTTTGATCAAAATTACAAACCGATTTGTTTTCTGAAAACCCCATTTTTAATGCGTTCATTACCATTGAACGTAAAATCCTAGGAATTCACCTGGAATTCATTAGGTCACCTGAACCAAATCGGGTGTCAACCGTAAGAACAGTGGTTGCATAGCATGGTCAAAGACAGGACCTTGTGCCATATCGGAAAATTATAAGGGTGAGCTTTACTATTGCTCCTACCAAGGATAGTAATTGCATCCGACACGTTATAGACCATAATTATAAGCATGTCAGGAGACATTGCCTTAACAGTTGCTTGTTCAACGTTTTTCTTTACAACCGGACGGTAGTTTACCGAAAGGTAATATACAGAGCAAGTATACTGGACGTGTTGCTTTTCCAATACAAGGTTAGCAAGTGGGTGACACAAAACCATAAGTTTTGAGCTAAAATTTTCAAATATGAAACTCACCAAACCCACAAAAACAATTTGCAAACACCGGTGAAGGGTTATTCCGAAAAACTTATCTAGGGTAAAAGCTAGATTTAATTTTAAAAAAAAAATTAAATGTTTTCATAAAGATCCAATTTCCTTAATGGATCTAAATTTTCATAGTCATGTGGGACTGTAAACCACAACGTTACTACCATTGTTTATACCGCCGTATAGAAATCACTGATGTACAAAGTGTGAAGAATAAAGAAGTGATTCTAGTATATTTCAAGACTATATTGCTTGAGGACAAGCAACGCTCAAGTGTGGAAATATTTGATAATGCTAAAAAGGAACATATATTTCATAGCATTATCCCTCAAGAAAGACAAGCTTTTAGTTGCAACTGTTCTATTTACAAGTGATATTCGTTTAAATAATAAAAGGTGAAGACAAAAGACAGATTCGACGAAATGAAGACGCAAATGACCAAAAAGCTCAAAAGTACAAAGTACAATCAAAGTGGTTCCAATTATTGATAAGAAACGTCTCAAAATTACAAGAGTACAAGACACAAAACGCAAAGTACAAGATATTAAATTGTACGCAAGGACGTTCGAAAATCCGGAATCGAGACCAAAGTCAACTCTCAACGCTCGACGCAACGGACTAAAAATTACAAGTCTACTATGTACAAGAATAAAATATAATATTTAAATAATTATATAAATTATTTATATATTATATATTATAATAAAAACCGTCGGCAAAGCTAGGATCCAAAGTCCGTGAGCTGGTTTTCAGACCTCCGCACTCGCGATACTTTTGTGAAGTAGACCTCAGCACTCGCGGAGGTCTACAGTGAAGTCAGGATCTATAAATTCAGCATTTTCGGACGTTTTATTGACACATATTTTTATTTTTATTTTCTTTTTCTTAAAAACCCCATGTACCAAGTATCACTCCAATTAGTAATCTCAATTTGTAATTTTAATTTTAAGTTAGTGATAATAATAAGGTTGGGTTAGTCGAATGTTTTAAGGTCTTGTAAGTCGAAACTCTGTCCGTGTAACGCTACGCTATTTTTAACCACTGTAAGTTATGTTTATGTTATTTTCATTAATGTCTCGTAGCTAAGTTATTATTATGCTTATTTAAGCCGAAGTAATCATGATGTTGGGCTAAAAATATTAAAATTGGGTAATTAGGCTTTGTACCATAATTGGGGTTTGGACAAAAGAACGACACTTATGGAAATTAGACTATGAGCTATTAATGGGCTTTATATTTGTTTAAATAAATGATAGTTTGTTAATTTTAATATAAAGATTTATAATTGGACATACCTATAAATAACCATATACACTCAATCGGACACGATGGGTGGGGTATTTATATGTACGAATAATCATTCATTTAACCGGACACGGGAATGGATTAATAGTCTATGGAATTATTAAAACAGGGGTGAAATTATGTACAAGGACACTTGGCATAATTGATAACAAAGTATTAAAACCTTGGGTTACACGCAGTCGATAACCTGGTGTAATTATTAAACAAAGTATTAAAACCTTGTTACAGTTTAAGTCCCCAATTAGTTGGAATATTTGACTTCGGATATAAGGATAATTTGACGAGGACACTCGCACTTTATATTTATGACTGATGGACTGTTATGGACAAAAACCAGACGGGCATATTAAATAATCCAGGACAAAGGACAATTAACCCATGGGAATAAACTAAAATCAACACGTCAAACATCATGATTACGGAAGTTTAAATAAGCATAATTCCTTTATTTTCATATTTAATTGCACTTCTAATTATCGCTCTTTTATTTATTGTCATTATATTTAATTGCACTTTTAATTATCGTACTTTTTAATTATCGCACTTTTATTATTCGCAATTTTATTATCGTTATTTACTTTACGCTTTAATTAAGTCTTTTATTTATTTAATATTTTACATTAGGTTTTAACTGCGACTAAAGTTTTAAAAATTGACAAACCGGTCATTAAACGGTAAAAACCCCCTTTTTATAATAATAATATTACTTATATATATTTGTATTTTTATAAGTTAAACTAATATAGCGTTAAGCTTGTTTAAGTGTATCCCTGTGGAACGAACCGTACTTACTAAAAACTACACTACTGTACGATTAGGTACACTGCCTATAAGTGTTGTAGCAAGGTTTAGGTATATCCATTCTATAAATAAATAAATAACTTGTGTAAAATTGTATCATATTTAATAGTATTTTGTTGTAAAAATATAACTATTTCGTATACACCTCTACGCACATCAATAGGTGATGGCTGATTGGTTGATCCATTCCGGTTACACTGTCTTCGGAATTCAGGTGAATATCCATATCGGAATAGCTGTCAGAATTTAAGGAATTTGAACTAGATACGGGATCCATCTTGTATAATTAGGGAGATGATTTTTTTTTATTTTTTTTTATGAATTAGATTATAGAATTTAGTTTGGTATTCTTCAATACATAATTTACATATGTATATATAATACCCAATTCCATAAATCACGGAGAAATTTTCGGAAGATGTCAGGAAAAGTTTACAGTAACAGATACGCTAAGATATGAATTTTTGTCTATACACTATTTATGCAGTAAATGCAGGAAAACGTGTCTAGACTTAAGAATGATAAGCATGTAATTTCCGACAAGAAATGATAAGCAAAACTTTTAACATGCAGACACGGTCGAAGTCCAGACTTACTAATGCATTTGAACAACTATCAGTTAGACACACTCATGCAAGACCTGGTTCGCTAGGACCAACGCTCTGATACCAACTGTGACGATCGCTCCAAATCCATATGGACGAACACGTCATTCATCGATTTCATTGCGAGGTATTTGACCTCTATATGATACGTTTTGTAAATATTGCATTCTTTTGAAAAGGCACACCATAAATGAATATTTAAATCAAAGGTTTTCGACATCTGATAATTTCTACATATAGACAATCACCGTAATATAATAGTTTACATTAGTACTTCCGTTGACAATGCAGCCAAAATAAGATACATGGTAATGATTTGGTGAATACAACGTTTCCTTGAAAAATATGCCATGTAAGACTCCATGCATATAGCTTGTCTAACATATAAGCAAACAGCGGAAGACTTCTAGGGAACCTGAGAATAAATATGCTAACAAGTGTCAACACAAAGGTTGGTGAGTTCATAGTTTTAATATTTTGCATAATCTGTACATAAAGGTGGATCACAAGATTTCAGTCGTTTCATCCAGAAACGTTTATCAAAATATTCTACAAGATTGAGCACCCTGGTAGCTAAACTTTAACGTTATAATAAGTGTTTTAACATACATGGAACCAACATGTACAATACACGCAAATCAACGTGTACTAAACTCAAATAGCATACATCTGTTTTATAGTTCAGGCTAGGGTTTCTATACCTGGAACAGACGGGGATGTCAAGCCCTATGGATCCATATATAACTACTCGCGCCCACCAGTTCTTATAACCGGCTGTTACTAGTTACCAAAGCTAAGGGATTTTCGGTTCAAGCTCGGTGTAGAATTTAGTATGTACTTGTATCCATTGCGTTTAAAATAAAGTGCATGTATTCTCAGCCCAAAAATATATATTGCAAAAGCATTTAAAAAGGGAGCAAATGAAACTCACCTTAGCAGTACATAAAGTCGTTCACCGAAATGTGACCGAAATTTGGAATACCAAATAACCGTAGATCTCAACCTAGAGAACATATGTTGGTCAATAATTGTCTATCAAGCTAGGTCAGGTCATAGTGTATCACAATCCTAATGCTCGAGATCGACATACAAAAGTTATCCAAAGTCGTTTCAAAAAGTCAATTTTGACAATAGTTCAACAAAACGAGACGTGCCTTATATAAGGATTCATTTACTCGGCTGGTAATATTCAAAAATCCAACAAGTTGTTTAAATATTAATTGCAGATTCAAACGCAATTCCAATTAACGTCAATCATAATTCAATTGACCATATCTTTTAATTCGTTCATCGAAATTACGCGATTTCTAAATGAAAAGTTATTGATTTTTCGCCAGCTTTCCAAAAACATGCATATCATATACCTTTTATCAGTAATATATGTATTTAATTCGTGATTCATCATAAACTGTTTAACGACGAAATTTAGCATACAAGCATGCATAAATATATATACTCGAGCACTAGATATGGATACACAATTAATATATAAAAGATAAGATATGAATGCTCACTTATCAATATTGTGATTCAATATTGTAGGAAAGTACGTAGACGCAACAGAGATGATAAACACTAGGTTTGACCTTTGACTCATGGTCATAACCCCCAAGTAATACCCATAACCTCCATAGCTATAACCCATAATTTCCTTAGCTCTATCCCGCTCGAAAACCCATTTCAAAAGTGACCCGCTCATGACCTCGTCGTAATATTTTATGTATAATACTACTAATAATAATAAGATTTATAATAATAATAATAATAATAATAATAATAATAATAATAATAATAATAATAATAATAATAATAATAATAATATAAATAAAATAAATACAGAGGAAGTAATATAGATTGAGAGAGATATGTGTTTTACAAAACAAAATTCGATCAAATTTATAGATGTGGTCAGGCCAGGTCTGCCATGCGATCGCATGGCTCCCAAGGCCTTTTCCCATGCGATCGCATGGGGATGTTTTACAGCTCACATTTGTTTAACGTGTACCATGTCGACATATTATTATATAATATATATAATATATTTAATTTATATAATTATTTATATATTATATTAAATTCTCATGCATAGTTAACCTGTAATTTTTGTTCCGATAAGTCGTACGTCATCACTCGACTTATGTCCCGGTTCCGGTTTTTTGAATGTCCATTCGTACGCTGAGAAAACTGGCTCTTTACGTTTCGTGACTCGTACCTTTGTTAAAATATAGTCTTAAATTATCAATAAACTATATCACTCAAAGTGTATCTTAAACTTTCGAGTGTTTTGGTCATTTACTTCTATAAATCATCGTCTCGTAGTATATACATATACATATATACATTTTCATTTTGAAATAGTGTTGTACTGTAGCAAAGTTTTTTTACTGTAGCAAATAGTGATTTTTGAAAACAATGTAGCTTTCCGGGTACTGTATCAATTCGAAAATACGTAGCAAATTAGTGTTTTACTGGTTCATCTTAAACGTTTTAGTTAACTTATCTAAATATCAATCGAATCAATAATCGAATGTTACTATCGTTTACTAAATAACTTGAAATCATATATATATATATATATATATATATATATATATATATATATATATATATATATATATATATGCACATTAAGTTATATATATATTGTTCGTGAATCTTCGAGAACAGTCAAAGAATAATTGATTACATGAATATAGTTCCAAAACTTTGAGACTCAACATTACAGACTTTGCTTATCATGTCGAAAACATTAAATCATTTAAAGATAAAGTTTAAATTTGGTCAGAAATTTCCGGATCATCACATCATGTAATATTTTTTCATGTTAGCTTAACGGCTTGTTGCTTTAAAAAAAAAAATATATATATATATCCTACCGTAAGTTGAATGAACACTCAACTCAACCAGAGAATTTTTCTTCTTGAATAACTCTTATAAAAGTTTAATACCCCTAGTTTTTTGGTAAAAAAAGTAAAAGGAAAAATGAACTCAACCCGGCTCGATACTCAAAACGGGTACATGATCCGCTCCGAATTCTTTTTCTACAAATTTGATGAAGTCAAAATAAGTGTCAAAAGAAGTCAAAGCTACCAAGTCTACCAAAATGCTGTCCTTTGCCGGCCCAACGCCATTTTTCCCGGTTCGGATTCTTTGTTAGTAGACACATTTTAATTTTAATTAATTAATAATTATGTCATTACTAGTTGTTAATTAGGGATTAAAAGAATATTACTCCGTAGGACGGATCTTTCTATATCATTCACCGCCCATATTCCTCGCTTAATTCATCATTCGAAACTCAAAACCAACTTTTTTCCACTAAATTAAAATCCTGCAAACACCGAAACACCCATTACAAATCATCGTACATTGAACTGGTAGTTGCATTTGATCAGTAACCGTTTCAAGTATCTATTGATGTCGTTTGTTGTTGGATTAATAATCGGCATCGCAGTTGGATTCGCACTTATTTTTGGTTTCGTTCGATGCGAAAATGCTCGATCCAAACATCGTATCGCACTCGTAAGTTCTATAATTTTGAAATTATGTTTTCCGTACACACACTAGTATGTGTGTAATAAACGATTAATTGGTTTGACTTTTGTGTAGTAGGAGAACACATGAATCATTTTTGTTATATTGGTCCTATATATTGTTAATTAGGATTAATTATAGTACTATATGTTACGGAGTATGTGATTATTAACTTATGATAGTTAGTCACAATCAACTTCATAAATTAAAATTCCTAAGAAAAAGTTGATTTTGGGGTCCACTGCTGTCTTGGTTGCATTACTATCGTTTATCGAGATCATGTCTATTAATTCTAGTGACTTGTACTTGGATTAATCAATTGGTGTTTAGTTTAAGTTTAAGTTTAAGTTGAGGTGTTTAAATCAAGATTAACTTGAAAACGATCTATCCAATCAAGTAAATGGGACCTACAACAATCATAACTTAAGTTGTTTTAATAACCAGTTTTGAACTGATTTATGCAACCTATTTGCATACACACGATTTGTGACGTTAGGATCTGAATTCTATGCACCTAGTTGTATCTACCTGTACGAAAACATGCCGGCATCTGTAAGTATTTTAGTCCACTGATTACGGGTTAATTAATTTACGAAGGCAACGATAGTGGCTTCATTTGCAAGGATGACCCGTGAAGATTCAAAAAAGTTACTTGCACCAGAGTATTACCCGTCTTGGGTTGTTTTCTCGCAGCAGCAAAAGTTGAGTGTTTCCACTAGTCGATTTTAAATTCGCTCTGATTATTTATTTTAACTCTTACATGTTTTTTATATAATGGAACTAATAAAATTTTGCACTTTTGCAGTTGACGTGGCTTAATTCTCATCTTAAAAAAATTTGGCCCAGTGTCGATGAGGTCAGTTTGGTTATGTGTCATTGTTTGTATAATGCATCATATTATCATATGTATCATGCTGTAATTAAGCGACTTTCAATCGGCTATTGCAGGCGGCTTCCGAGCTTATTAAGGCAAATGTGGAGCCCGTTTTTGAGCAATATAGACCAGTTGTGCTATCTTCCTTGACATTTTCTAAACTTACACTTGGCACAGTTGCACCACAATTCACAGGTTAAAATAACAGATGATTTCCCACTTACATATATTCTCTCGTTTTGTTCTCCGTTCTTGTATTTATTTTTTCATTGTTTTAATTTAAGTTTTTATTTATTTGAGTAATATTTCAGGTGTTTCTGTTATTGAAGATGAAAGTGAGGGAATAACTCTAGAGTTAGAGATGAACTGGGATGGTAATCCTAATATAATACTTGATGTCAAGACTAGACTTGGTGTGCGTTTGCCTGTGCAGGTGATCTAGTTTATTACCCGCCCGTTCTATTTTTTTGGTTCCGGTTAATGTTAACTATGCTTGACAATAATAAGCATAATTTTATTTTTCCTTTTTTGGGAGTAAAAGACGCAATCGGTGGTTATGAAGTTAAATTTTCTTTTGTAAACATGATTTTGAATGAATTGTCTCACCCAAAAAAGATATTCATAACTTACACCATGCTTTCAATAATTAGAATTTTTTTTTGGAAGATCAACAAAATTTTATTAAAGAAAAGAAGTACAAGGGGGGCCAAAGGCCGTAAAACTCGAAACAAACATGAGAGAGCCTATACATGTATAATATAAATCCTACCGATCTAAGAGGTATACACTAACAATGACACAGGGAAAAACCCTCAACTCACGGGCTAACTCTCGGCTTTTCCTCACTTAAATTAAGCTGGGCCGATTATAATTACAGTACTAAACTTTCTTAGCGACAAAGCAATTAATAACCGACACCATTTAGGTACTAACCAAGAGGTCACCTGCGAGAGAGGATGAAAAAACCCTGTAGCATTAACCGATACCTTCTTTTATTGGTGGGTTTACATCAAATTTTCTCGGATTTGTTAGCCAATTATGCCAATCTAAAACCCCATTTTTTAGCCTTGAAGAAATCCATTCAAAGGATTTGATTTGGATTTCGGAGACTAGTTTAGCGTTGCAGAGTCTGGAATTATTAAACACGTGATCGTTTCTATTTTTCCAAATATAATAGCTGGTGACCCAAACTATAGCTTGCCAAATGGAAGCTCCGGTTGCCGTTTGGATTTGTAAGTTTGAACCCTTTGAGAGCTCAGCTGTATCCGCAAAAATAGTCATGTTAAGATTCCACCATTTAAAAATTCTTTCCCATATGTCAAAGGCCGTTTTGCAAAGGATGAATGAGTGGTTTATGGATTCAATGTCATCGTCGCAAACCGGGCATCTAACGGAATCCAAATCAATTCCCCGACGATCTAATTCGGATCTTACAGGTAATTTGTTCTGGGAAGCACGCCATATGAGGATACCCACTTTTTGTGGGATTAGATTGTTTCTGATTGTAGGTCTGACGTGTGAAGCAACGGAAGAGGTTAATAACTCGATTAATGACTTCGTGGTATAAATGCCAGAGTTACATGGTTTCCAAACCCAGATGTCTTCGCTTCTTCCCGAGCATTTAGTAACAGATAGCCGATTTTCGAGCTGTTGGAGATCGGACAATAAACGCCATCTTGGAAGAGTCGACCATTGACAAAAAAACTGAACACGTCCCTCTGAACCAGTCCACTGCATCATCCTGTCCGAAACTAGCGCCATCTTGTTAGAGTCGAGCCTGAATAACCTTGGAAAGGCTTGCTTTAAAACGGTATTACCAAACCATTTGTCATGCCAAAACAAAGTATCTGTTCCTGAACCAATAGACTTAACAAACTCGTTAGTAATATCACACCCTAACTTGGTTAGGGTGTGTTTGACATTGATAATATTGGACCATGTAATGCCAGAAAATCTTTTGAGGTTTGTAGGATTAGGAGAGATACATTCTAGCCCACCGTTAGACCCATAGATACTTTTAATGACTTTTACCCATAATGCCTCCTTGTTTGAAAGGAATTTCCACCACCATTTAGTTAAGAGAGCTAAATTTTTATTTTTTAGAGAAACGATGTTAAGCCCACCCGATTCATAAGGTAACATAATTTGGTTCCAATTAACCCACGCCATCTTTTTTTTGTTCAAAAGAACCACCCCAAAAAAATCCCGCCTAATTCCTTCAAGGTCTTTTAATACACCCGCCGGGGCCTTAAAAAGAGAGAAATAATAAAGGGGTAGACTAGAGAGGACCGACTTGATTAAAGTGAGTCTACCTCCGAAGGATATAGATTTGCATTTCCATTCCGCGAGTCGATTTTTAAATTTATCAAACACTGGTGCCCAATTTTTATGGAGTTTTGGGTTGGCCCCAGTGGGTAGTCCGAGGTAATTGAAAGGAAAGGACCCCTCGAGACAACCAAACCAAGAAGCTAGACTGTTTAGTTCACTCTTAGACGTGTTAATCCCATAGACGCAACTTTTATTTAGATTTATTTTAAGACCGGAAAGATCCTCAAAACATTTTAGAATTTTAAGAGTGTTTCTAACATCACGTTTATTCCGATTGCCAAAAATTATTGTGTCATCCGCATATTGAAGATGCGAAATCGTCACATTATCATTACCCACTTTGACCCCACTAATTAATCTTTCGTTTATGGACGTATTAAGTAAGTAATTTAACCCTTCGGTTGCAATAATAAATAAAAAAGGCGAAAGAGGGTCCCCTTGTCGTACACCCCGTTTTGGGAAGAATTGATCAGTTGGTGATCCATTTATTAAGACCGAGATGGAGGTTGAGGTTAGACACGCATTTACCCACTTTATCCATTTCCCCCCGAAACCCATGTAGCTCATGATTTTTGTTAAAAAATCCCAATCAACACAATCGAAGGCCTTTTCAAAATCAACTTTGAAAATAAAACGTTTTTGTTTTTTCCTTTTTAAGTCATCAACCGTTTCTAGAGCCACCAAAATCCCATCAAGAATATTTCTATTACTTATAAAGGCACTTTGTTCATTTCCAATTAAACTCGGGATTACCTTCCTAATTCTATTGGCCATGATTTTAGAAAGAATTTTGTAATAACTTTTTATAAGACTAATTGGGCGGAAGTTAGAAAAATTTAAAGGATCTTTTACCTTTGTGATGAGCGTGATAAAGGAGGAGTTGCATCCGTTAGAGATCGATCCTGAGCTCCAGAACCAAGAAATTGCCTTCATGAGATCTGCTTTGATAATATCCCAGAAGTTGAGGTAAAATAAAAGATTGAATCCGTCGGGTCCCGGAGCTTTATTTTTACCGCAACTTTTAATTGCCTCGAGAGTTTCGTTTTCAGAAAATTCTTCTTCGAGTTTATCTGCAAGAACTTTTTCAATTTTGGGTCCCTCCCAATTTTCTAAAAGGAGGCCGACATTTTTATTGCATGAAAACAAATTAGCAAAGTGTTTGTGAGACTCGGTTTTGATCACCAAGGGATCTGTGGTCCAGGCTCTATTGACATTGACACCGTGAATATTATTCTTGTGTTGCCGCTTGCGAATACATGAGTGAAAAAACTTACTATTTTCGTCGCCCTCTAATGCCCATTTGTACCTTGCTTTTTGTTTCAGCATTTCGGTTTGAGTTTTTTCTTTTTGAAAGAGCTTTTCACGATCCTTGTTCCAAGCTTGTAAATCATGATCACTTAAGTTTGAGGCTTCGGCCTTTAACTCCCAATCAACAACCTTCTTTGTGAGTTCATCAATTTCGCCTTTTAATTTACCTTGTGAAGTTGAATACCATTTTTTAAGTTCCATTTTAACGTTTTTCAATTTTTCTCTAAAGATACTATCCGGTCTCCATCCGTTAACTTCCATACTCCAAGCTTTTTCAACAATACACCTTGCATCTTTATGTTTTATCCATTCATCGAAGACTTTGATCGGTTTCGGTCCAAAATCGGTATTACCTTCTTGTAGCATTATCGGACAATGGTCAGTGTATTTTTTATCAAGTACAACCGCGTTCAAATTAGGCCATTGGTGTAGAACATTATCGGAGATGAGAAATCTGTCCAGTTTACTGAATTTGAGACCATTATCACTGATCCGAGTATATAATCGACCACCAAGTGGGATATCAAGAAGATTACAGTCTTTTATGAAATCATTAAACCATTTGGCCCTGTTTTCATTAAAGATGGTATTTTTCCTTTCAGATGCAAACCTTACTTCGTTAAAATCCCCAAAAATCATCCATAAAGCTTGCTCGTAATCCATAACCTCTTTAAGATCATTCCACATTTGCTTTTTACCTTCATCGTTTTGTGGACCGTATATGTTTACAAGGACCAATTCGTCACCTACACTTTTCCACTTACCTTTTATCGCAATAAAGGTTTCACGCTCAACAATATGGTTAGTAACAAAAATATTAGGATCCCAAACCATCAGGAGCCCGCCCGAATTCCCTGTAGCTTTTTTACAACAATACTTATAATCCGAGTTACCCCAAAATTTTTCAATCCAAAATTCTGGAAAGTTTTGGCATTTAGTTTCTTGTAGCGCTATAAAATTTGGTTTTTCACGATTATAATATATTGAAAGAGCTTTAATTTTATAATTAAATTTCATATTAAGTTGAATTTAATTCGCTTGTATAGGTGAAGAATATTGCGTTCACCGGGGTTTTTAGGTTAATATTTAAGCCACTAGTCAATGAATTTCCTTGCTTTGGAGCTGTCTCATTTTCTTTGAGAGAGAAGGTAATTTCATTTATATCTAAAAATGTTACTTTGGAAGAGCATATATATGATGTACTCTAAACAATTGAGAAAAAAACAAAATTTGGAATTTTTCGAAATTCTTTATATGATACAGGACCTACATTTCCAAAACAATGATCCAATGGCTGAGGGTAACAATGTTTATTTATTTTTATAAAATTTGCAGAAAAAGATGGATTTTACATTAAAGGTAGTTGGTGGTGACATATCTGCTATTCCTGGTGTTGCTGATGCTCTTGAGGTTTGACTTTCATTGACTATTTAATTAATCTCTTTCCCTTTTTTTATATTTTTAGTTTCAATTTGCAATGCTACCGTTGTAATCTCATGTTATTGTTCATTCAGAGTACGATACATGATGCTGTTGAGGATTCAATCACATGGCCAGTTCGAAAAGTTATTCCAATTATCCCTGGTGATTACAGGTACGACTTTTAAATCTGAATATATCATAACTATCCCTAATTAATGACAATTATAAAATTTTGTGGACCCATATCATATATCAATTTGTTTTTATATATTTATTTTTAGTGACCTTGAACTAAAGCCTATGGGGACATTGGAGGTGAAGCTTGTACAAGCACACGGTCTAACCAATAAGGATCTTATTGGTAAATCAGATCCTTTTGCCAAGTTATATATACGCCCTTTGCGTAATAGAACGAAAACAAGCAAAGTAATTGTAAGTTACTTTTTTATTTTTTATTTTTTATATTCCCTTCTACAAGGAACCAAAGATGAACATCGTGTGGTTACATAATATTCAGGACAACGATTTGAATCCTGTTTGGAACGAACATTTCGAGTTTGAAGTTGAAGATGTATCCACCCAACACTTGACAGTAAAAATATACGATGACGATGGACTTCAAGTCTCGGAACTCATTGGTTGTGCTCAGTTAAAACTTAGCGAACTTGTGCCGGGTAAAATAAAGGATGTTTGGTTAAAATTGGTTAAAGATTTGGATATCCATAGAGACAACAAAGACAGGGGAAAGGTAATTTATATTAACGAACCAATCCAAACTATTCAATTTACGCATGGTTTTTTAGTTGATGTTTGTATGGTTTTGTGTGTGCAGGTGCATTTGGAGCTATTATATTGTCCGTACAGTGTGGAAAACGGGTTCACCAACCCGTTTAGTTCCAATTTTATGATGACATCACTTGAGAAGGTTCTAAAAACTGGTTCGGGTGTTGTAAATGGTGTACGGGTCGATAGTAAAAGAAAAACGGTAATTGTAAGAGGAGTGTTATCTGTGACAGTAATATCTGCAGAAGATTTACCACCTGCAGATTTAATGGGGAAAGCCGACCCGTTTGTGGTGCTCACTATGAAGAAAACAGGAACCAGAAACAAGACCCGGGTATGTTTGTATCTTCAAGATGATGATCATATATGTCTTGAATTATGCTTTTTTGTCTTAAAAAACAAAGACTTGTTAATGAAGAGGTGGCAAAATGGGTTGGTTGGATAACAGATCAAAATACATACAGGTTGAAATAAGAAATTTTGATATCGGTCCAACATAAGTCAGTTGACCCGTTGAAACTTTTTTTATCTTTTCTCAAATCTATATATTAAATATTAATATATAAAGTATTATACATATATGATTACAATACTAGAACTATCAACACAATTTGATTTTGTGATTTAAAGTGATTTAAGAGGGTGTAATAATTGGAATGCACATTTAGGCAACTTCGACCCGTATGAAGTGTAACGTGTTTAGCCAACGTTTTTAAATTTTGCGATGTTTGTCTGTTGGTGATAAATTACAACTTGAATTGATCATTTATAGGTTAAATGAATTGATATTTTCGCCCCTAGTTTGATGGATTATACTTAATTTTAAATGTTATCCTTGTCAAATTGTAGGTTGTAAATGAAAATTTGAATCCAATTTGGAATCAAACTTTTGACTTTGTTGTTGAGGATGGTTTACATGATATGCTAATCGTAGAAGTATGGGACCATGATACATTTGGGAAGGTACACCATTCACTGTATCCTTTTCATAAAAGTATATAAAAATATATGTTCTTCTGACTTAAGTTTGGAAATAGTCCATGTAGCTTTTTACTATGTGAATTTAATTGTGTGTGTTTTGCAGGATTTCATGGGCAGATGCATTCTGACACTAACAAGAGTTATATTAGAAGGGGAATACAAAGACAGTTTTCAAGTTGATGAAGCCAAATCGGGAAAATTAACCTTAAATCTTAAATGGTCAGGGCAGCCAATTTATCGCAATTCTTAGCAGTCTTGTATATGGCTCACATTGAACTACTAATGAGGAAATATCTTGAAAAAAACTATATCTGGTTTTAATGTTTAAGAAAAAATTTGGTCAGCGACTACACTTGGTGTACTTGGCGATTGCAAGTGAAAATTTTGTGGGTAAGAAGATGTTCATGCAGGTCCAGATGATGCTTACAAAGAACATTATAATTGTAAAAAAATTTATATTCTTGGTGCAATATTGTGTGCATCTCAATTTTGATATTTAAATAACTTTATGATAAATTTTGGAGTGACAGTTCTGTTGAGCTAGATGTTTTTTTTTTTAGCGAAAGAACATATATTAAATAAAAGTAGATATGAATATATATGATGATCTAAGAAAGTTACAAGTGATGCAGGTCGAACGAGATCATACGATCTACATGACCGAAATACATTACCTTACAAACTGAATCAATCAAATACACAAGCATGATGTCAACAAACACAATCATAGAAAACAAACTAATGCAGCAATACACCAAATGTAAATACAACAAACACTCGAACAAATCAACAACCTTGAACAACCATTGATGCATCAAACACAATCACAAACCAAAATGAAGCCGCCCCAAACCCTAACATCACCAAAAGAAGGCCACTTAACACCCTTGAGCTCCTTGTAACATCCAACAACAAAAGAACTGGAACCAGACGGTGACGGTAAGAACTTAACTGGATATAAGCTATCTAAAGAAATCTTGGCATATTGAAACAATGATAATATTAGGGGTTGGAATGGAAAAAGAAAAAGAACATGGTAATCTCTTTTATCTCTCTCTCTTTTATTAAACAAGAGAAACATTATCTCTCCTAATTAAACAAGATAGCCCCTTACTCAAACTTTACTCAAACTTTCTCACCAAACCCAAACCCAAACCCAATTTACTCACCAAACCCAATTTACTCAAACTTTCTCAGATCTAAATCTATCTTCTCAACCGCCTCCGCAAATCTTCTCTGCTCCTCCTTCTTCCTCTTCAGGTCACCATCAACACGACGGTTTGTAAGTTCCTTCGCACCCTCTCCGTTTCCGCCCACCGGCATCTCGCCGGTGGTTCGACCTTTTCTTGTTTTCCGTTTCAATAAGGTTCAACCGCTCCCCTGTTCTTCCGGCGTCGATGGTTTCGCCTTACCTTTCCGGTAACTTTAACCGTAACCAGGCGGCAATTTCGTGCCTTTGTGTTCGGGATCTGGTTCTATTAGGTTGTTGGGTGGGTTTTGGGTTCCGGTTCGTCGGAGTTATGGGGTCTGCTGCTGCTCCCTCTCGGTCTTACATTGCTGCCGTCTCTCTTTCTCTGGGGTGTTGTAGGCGGCGAGTTCCTTCGGAACTCTACAACCACCTCGGTCGGTTTGGGGTTTTGTGGTGTGGCTGGGTGGGTTCTTGGCGGGTTGCGGTTGGAGTGTTTGTGTTGAGATCTAGCGGTTCTCGGTAGTTTGGTTGACTGCTTGAGTCCGGGGTCTGTAAATGTCCTTAGAAAAATTGGCGGAGATGACTGGTCCTTATATGGTTCGTTTCTGTTTTTGTTTAGGTTCGGTTGCTGCTTATTTGGGTCTTTCATTCCATTTTTCCCGTCGTTGAGTCTTTTATGGGCTTGATGTTGTTGCCGGCGTTGTTGACTTTGTTGACTTCGGCAAATAGGCCTCGGGTTAGGTGTTCTTGGGTTGCCCGGTGTTTGATTTGGGTACGCGGCTTCTGAGGAATGACGTTGCGGTTGTGAATACGGGATCGGGTTTATGTATTTGTGTTAGACTTAGGATTGGTGGTTTTATATGTAATCTCTTTTTCAATTTCAATTTCAACGACGCTCGTTTTGTGAGCGTTTGTCAATGAGTTTTGGTCGTGTGTGACCAAGTACTCACAATCAATGTAACTCCAATGTACTCCACCGGATCTTCTGATCTATTATATATATATATATATATATATATATATATATATATATATATATATATATTAATATTTTCGCCGGAAAAAAAAAAAAAAAACAAGATAGCCCCTTTATGACCATAGGAATATAGGATCACTACTAACTTTTAATCACAACCATCCATTTGGGGTATCAACTAACAAAAAAACTAAATTAGCTAATCATCCAGTTAAATGACTAACATACCCTCATATTAAATTGTAATCTACAACAGATACCACTCAAATATCCTCCAAACATTGAATCAGAAAACCTAATCACTCTTCCAATCTCTCTCTCACGATCTTTCTCATTACACTAATTATACATCGTACTAGATCGTTCAATAAATGGAATTAACAATCAAATGATCGATTGTTAATGAAATTCATAACATGCGACTAATCAATCATCTCACCTGTTTCATCGTCTACTCGAAAAGCCATAAATTCAAACAAGTGAAACCCTTAACCCAATAATCAATTATATTCAAATCGATCATGATCCTCATACGATTAAACGCTTGCGTATAAGAGCATTCCTAACCATGACGCCCTTTTTCAGATTAACACAATGACACATCAACGCCACATCAGCAATTTCTCTTTCATCACTAACCAATCACATTTTACTTCAAACCATGAAATACATACTAAATTAATCAATAAATGCTATATGTACAAGTAAATCAAACTTACACTTCAGTGAATCAAAATGATGAATTTTGACGAAATAATTGGCTAAATGAAATTGGCAAGTGATTGGCAATTCACTCCAAAGGTGATTATTGACACTAAAGAATCCTAAGGGTATTATTGACACTACCATTGTGCTCTAAGAAAATTTTCACAGATTCAATCTAAGGTCGGCATAATCTCACTATTATATGTCGGATTCAGTTTGTGAAAGTTGTCGTGTAATCGATCATCAGGTACGTCATCATCTAATTTGATATGCTGAATAAATTGATTCTTATAATTTGAATTTTTTATTTGATGCTTATATTATATCGATTTATCAGTTACGTCATCTTCTATTCTAATTTTATGTAAAATTCGATTCGATGGGAAAATTAATGGGCTCCAAAAACGACGCTTTGGAGATCAAAGGGTTTCCAATCATATCTTAACATACTTGTATTCAGTTAAATTTGTTTTGGTTTTTTAGTGATTGATTTCCTTTCTTTGTTATGGTATTTAATTTGTTATCAGTATGGTATTTAATTTGTTTAGGCATAGTCAAAACCGGAGATCATCGCAACGGGTGGTTTACTCCCCCTCGGGTGATCCCGCTGTTAAAAAAAAAAGTATGGCGT